>NC_136108.1:3397798-4092798 GCF_965212315.1 Lampetra planeri | reverse complement strand
GGGGGTGGATGGCCAGCACCACGCCCGACCGCCTTTGTCTCCCCAGTGGCGACGTTTACACATCGTCTATGCAAACATGACTCCTTGTAAAAAGGTGTCAGTTTTGTTGCCAGATAGAAGGGTAAAGAACCAATTATCATATTTTTACTGGCAAATGAGGTTCCCATAGTGTAGATGCTTGCCCCGAGCTCTCATACTCTGATGGTGCATTGTCCTTGAGTTGTGCGCCTTTTGGCGTCATCTGGTCCAACCCATATGAGACTAGGCTCTAAGGAAAGCTGTCTCGGGTGTGGACCAATCAACTTCAAGGACAGTGCACATTATCAGAGTTATGTTCTTTTGTTTGTATTATGACTGCAGGTATTGCGGTCTATGCAAACATGACTCCTTGTAAAAAGGTGTCAGTTTTGTTGCCAGATAGAAGGGTAAAGAACCAATTATCATATTTTTACTGGCAAATGAGGTTCCCATAGTGTAGATGCTTGCCCCGAGCTCTCATACTCTGATGGTGCATTGTCCTTGAGTTGTGCGCCTTTTGGCGTCATCTGGTCCAACCCATATGAGACTAGGCTCTAAGGAAAGCTGTCTCGGGTGTGGACCAATCAACTTCAAGGACAGTGCACATTATCAGAGTTATGTTCTTTTGTTTGTATTATGACTGCAGGTATTGCGGTCTATGCAAACATGACTCCTTGTAAAAAGGTGTCAGTTTTGTTGCCAGATAGAAGGGTAAAGAACCAATTATCATATTTTTACTGGCAAATGAGGTTCCCATAGTGTAGATGCTTGCCCCGAGCTCTCATACTCTGATGGTGCATTGTCCTTGAGTTGTGCGCCTTTTGGCGTCATCTGGTCCAACCCATATGAGACTAGGCTCTAAGGAAAGCTGTCTCGGGTGTGGACCAATCAACTTCAAGGACAGTGCACATTATCAGAGTTATGTTCTTTTGTTTGTATTATGACTGCAGGTATTGCGGTCTATGCAAACATGACTCCTTGTAAAAAGGTGTCAGTTTTGTTGCCAGATAGAAGGGTAAAGAACCAATTATCATATTTTTACTGGCAAATGAGGTTCCCATAGTGTAGATGCTTGCCCCGAGCTCTCATACTCTGATGGTGCATTGTCCTTGAGTTGTGCGCCTTTTGGCGTCATCTGGTCCAACCCATATGAGACTAGGCTCTAAGGAAAGCTGTCTCGGGTGTGGACCAATCAACTTCAAGGACAGTGCACATTATCAGAGTTATGTTCTTTTGTTTGTATTATGACTGCAGGTATTGCGGTCTATGCAAACATGACTCCTTGTAAAAAGGTGTCAGTTTTGTTGCCAGATAGAAGGGTAAAGAACCAATTATCATATTTTTACTGGCAAATGAGGTTCCCATAGTGTAGATGCTTGCCCCGAGCTCTCATACTCTGATGGTGCATTGTCCTTGAGTTGTGCGCCTTTTGGCGTCATCTGGTCCAACCCATATGAGACTAGGCTCTAAGGAAAGCTGTCTCGGGTGTGGACCAATCAACTTCAAGGACAGTGCACATTATCAGAGTTATGTTCTTTTGTTTGTATTATGACTGCAGGTATTGCGGTCTATGCAAACATGACTCCTTGTAAAAAGGTGTCAGTTTTGTTGCCAGATAGAAGGGTAAAGAACCAATTATCAATTGTTCTATCTTTTTCCCAAATGTATTGACGTCATGTAATGAGATGACGTGTCCATTTTGATGTTTCACAGAGCAGCGCCAACCCTCCCTCCTTCACGCGAGAGAACGGTCCACAGAATGAGATCTCACAGAGCCACTTCTCACGTTTCTTCAAGCAACCTTCCACACAGTGGGGGGCAGCACTGTCCCACCCACGCTGCTGCTCCATCAATCTTGATTTAATGTGCCAATTTCGCTCTCAATGAAGTCGTGCATCGGTGCCCACGAACAGCAGAACGGGAACGGTACAAGGAATGAAAAAAACCCGTCACGACCTCAGCGCGGCTAACACCGACTGAACGGAGGAAATTGCAACCGCGCGCAACGAATCGCGTAAGAATATTAACGCGTAAGTTCAAATAAACAAAATAAACGAGAAGTAAAGATAGCAGTTTAAAAAAAAAAATGTTGATGAGAAGGCAAGTCTGAATAGGTGCTGTCTGTGCACAGACCGCGGAATCGAGAGACACTGGGCGCGTTCGGGATGTCCCGACGGCCGCAGGCAGGCAGGCAGGGTTGAGGGTGTTCCAAAATGTTTTGGGGGCTGCGCTGGAGAAGGCCCCGTCCCGACCGTCGGATGAACAATCATGGGCTGAACCAAGTCTCCACGTCGTGGAACGGCAAGACTTGGGACAGCCCAGGAACGGCATGACATTCAAACTGAACGTAAGTTGCATAGCATTTCTTTGCATTTTCAGAGCAGAAATTTTGCCAAATTAAGTGAACCGTGATTTGAAGCTTTCGTGACTGCAGGAATTAATCTTTGGTTCTTTCGGTAAAGTCACGTGGAAATAAAATAAATTAAATAATAGAACACGACGTTTCGATTGCAACACAAGCAGTCGTCATCAGGGAGAAGTACATTTGTCTCCCTCTCTCAAATTTAGTCGTATTCTATTATTTAATTAACTTTCTTTCTACGTGACTTTACCGAAATAACCAAAGAGTTAGTGCACTATGTAGAACATATATAGCGTCATGGCTCACCAACTGATTACAGTTGAGGACGCGGCTTAGCAGAGGTGTGGACTCGAGTCATGTGACTTGGACTCGAGTCAGACTCGAGTCATGAATTTGATGACTTGCGACTCGACTTGGACTTGCATAACAATGACTTTGTCCCACCTATGAGATGTGGACTCGAGTCATGTGACTTGGACTCGAGTCAGACTCGAGTCATGAATTTGATGACTTGCGACTCGACTTGGACTTGCATAACAATGACTTTGTCCCACCTATGAGATGTGGACTCGCGTCATGTGACTTGGACTCGAGTCAGACTCGAGTCATGAATTTGATGACTTGCGACTCGACTTGGACTTGCATAACAATGACTTTGTCCCACCTCTGCGGCTTAGTCATTGGCAGCTGCCTGGATCTTCAGTGGAGACTGCTCAGTGCTCTGACCTCTGAGCCACCTCTGGTCACCGCCCAATAAACACAATTCAATGTTGTGTACACAGGGACACACGGCATCACCGAAACCGTTCACAGGTTGGCTTCGATAAGCATGGAATGGCGATGCAGTACATATATTTGTTTACTTTTTACGAGGTCAAATAATTGTCCTAACAATATGAAGGCAGATTTAAAGTTTTCGTGACTGCAAGGATCCATACTCTTTGGGTTTTTTCGGTAAAGTCACGTGGGTGAAAACAAAATAAAATATAACGACTAATAAAACAACGTCGTGATTTAATTTAGTTGTTTTATTTTGTTTTCACCTACGTGACTTCACCGAAATAATCAACGAGTAATATGAAGGCAATAAGAGTTATGTTATATACAGTACATGTTTTTCGATGCTATAACTGCAGTTCAAGTCTCATTTGCATTCAAAACATCTGATGCAGCAATAATACATTGCTGCTTGTGCAATCACATTTTTCATTACCTTAAATTACTTTCGTATCGCACGTTTCTCAGTGGTATGCTTGATGGTTACATTTGATGCATACATCTTGGTTTTAATATTTTATCAACAGTGTGCTGGATTGTTAGAATGATTGTGTAGAATCACGAGTTCAACGTTTATAACATTATACACCCATAGTGCTCAGTATGTGTAAAATTGTCTGCAAGCAGTCAGCCGCATCTGTTTTTAATGTTAGGATCTTGTGCATACTCAATAATCCACGGGCTTAGAGTCGAGATTAGTTTCATGGAATCGATGAAATAGTACAGTTATATCACATACAGAGAAAACAAATACTTGTATTTATGGGGAGCTGTGCCATAGAAGTTATCCTTTGGCTATGATCCTGGTTACCTGGGTTCAATTCGTAGACATATGCATCGGTGAGAATTGCTATTTGCACCAGACACAGATCTTCAATAGGTTGACTCAGCCTGACATGAGTACCTGGCAGGGACGTGTTCCTGATTTTCAGATTAATACAACAATATATATCTGAAAAAAGGACTTAGGTGAGAAATTTAGGATGATCTGATTTTCTCTTGTTGACATCACAGGAAATGACGCCATTTGTAACCCATCACTTCCATGATTTGTATCGTTCCAGGTGGTATCACGTGGCATTGGATGATATCATTTTGTGAGCACAAAGACATCATTCAATTGCTAATTATGTCCATGATTCGGAAACAGAAACATCTAAGGAGATCGCGAAAATGTCCTTCAAAAAATCCGATAGATGAATCGTTTTAATCTGAAACTCATCCCAAGTACCTGCTACTGGTGTGTAAAGATTGGCACTGAGAATATAAAGGTGGATGATGGTCATTGTGCTTGCCGACTCTAACTGGTAAAGGCAAAAAGCACTTGCCCCGGGAGTGTATTAGGATTTATTAGTGACTTTAATATATTCTTACAAAACTAAGTTTTGTCTTAGATATTAGCTGCTACTGACTTGTTGTTGTTTTCATTGATCCGTGTTTTTACTAAGTTCTTCTAGGATAAAGACGGACATCCTGAGAAGGATTACATCTAGAGACAGCTGCAAATGCCAACACAGTACTATATGTGCTTCATTCCCTGTCATACAAGTGGACAGTTAAGCATTGTAACATTGAGATACCCACCATGGAATTGCAGTTGTAACGCATATTAACCACAAGACCATATTGGCAACCAGTTACAATCTTTTAGGATGAATGACAATTTTTGCCCTCCAGTTTCCACGGCAGGTGGTGTTTTATTTCATTATTTACGAACATTTGTTTCAAGTCAGCCACTGGTACAAGGGGGAAGATGGCAGGCACAATGTGAGGATGCTGGGGATTTTTTTCTTCAGAATGCAGACATATCCACGCAGCCCAAGCAACAAAGTGTCTCACATCCCGTTCTTGTCCACCCGAGTCATTTAGTCTGAAATATATGCTATGTTTCAACAATAGTAGATTTACTGAAGAGATTTTGCAGAACAAACTGACTTCATACCCATCATTATCAATAACAGCTCACGGGCACAAAAGTCTATCACTTTGATACAACAGTAACAACAACAACAAAACACCACTTGATCTCCGCAGTTGTTGAATAGAAAAAAAATCAAAACGTTCACAATTTTCACTTTTGAGAGAACAGCATTCATATAGTTTACACGATATGCAACTACAAATTGCCACATGTCATGTTATTCATTCTCTAGGTTGTTTACCCAGGAAAAGCCTAAGCTAGGCTAAAATAAAACTCAATCTCATCAGGGTTTCACTCAAGATGCTGTGGCCATTTTCCAATTTTTTGTCAGCACGTTTGCACGTGAGAGCAATGGCATGACCTGGAGAAACTCTAACACATGAGAGAATGCTCAAACCCCACGCATATAGGTAAAACATACCCTCTCATCAATGCCTCTTACTGACACCGTTTTGCCATGTTGATAGGCGTCTCACTCGGCTTCAATATCTTTTTGACTTGTCTGCAAACTTTAAGAATTCACGACTAAAGCACATTTTCCAGAGCATTGATATGTCTCAGTGAGAGCACAAACATCCCGCTGCTGTTATTTCATTGTATAAGTTAAATTAAAATCTCAACTTCGCCAACATACATTGCCCGTTTATCAGTGATAGACAACGACAACCTCGAAGCCAATGCATTGTGGGTGTGTGCCCCCCACATCCGGCAACATTTTACTGCGCGAAACGACGAATGGATGCTGGAATGGCTCTGAGGACACGGGGACTTCTGCGGGTACAACGCGACAAGAGGAAATGCCGTGACTTGGGAGCAAGGGTGGAGAATGGCATGCCGCTGTGCCACAGCCGTTGCTGTGATTGCTGAGCCATAATAACCGCAGCTCAAAGCGGTTCATTGCAAGGGTGGCGGCATTGTTAAGCTGCTTAAACAGAGATGTGGAACTCCTGCGGCCAGTTAAGCCATGTAACATTATTTCTCCTTGCGAATTTAAATGCAAATGAAGGGCATTCACAAGGTTTTCAGAAAAATACAGCTGCAGTCAAACTCTATTTATCCGGCGTAATCGGGGGAGACTGGTACCCTGGATACAAATATCCGAGGTCCCAACCGGGGATTCACTTCTATATTCCGGGAGACGTGACCCCAGATAATTGGGAGTTTTTGCCTAAAATTTTTGTTGAAACATGGACTTGACTACAGATATTTTGATGACCCATTCCCCCAAGATAGTTGGAAGGGAGAATTGGGTTTTCCTGACTCCGGATGAACAAATTCACGTGTTAAACAAATTCACGGTCACCAGTTTAACTGTATATTAAAGCTCACGCTGACATAATACTAATCCTGATCCTCACCCATAAACGAAACTACATCGGCCCCAATACTCAGATGCCTCCAGTGGCTTGAAATCCAATCCCAGATCAACGATAAGTTTGCCCTCACTGTCTCGAAGATCCCCTGTGGTCTAACCTCCCCTCCCCACCTCTACCCTCTCATCTTGCACTCCTCTCCATCCCGTTCTCCCGCAACCAAGAACTTCACAGCTCATCTTTAGAACTGCTTTTTGTGCTTAGTTTGTTGTCCCTCCACAGCACCTCCAATTAACACGATTGGCTACATACGGTGCGAAAAAAGTTCAACAAACATACATTCTATTGAAACCTCCAATCACGTGTTGCTCAATGGGAGGTTGCTCCTTCTCAGCAGTAGCTCCGGTGCGGTTTGAAACTATGGACATCCCTCCTCGAAAGTGAGTTAGACAGCTGAGACCTTTCTTCCGTTCAAGACCAGGTTCAAACCCTGGTTATTTTTTCTCACAGCCTCTTACAGTTTTTCCTTCTCATGAAATGTCTTCACTCGCAACTTCTTCTGCCCTGTAATGTGCCCCAAGATCTGCAGTCCTCTATATAGTAAGGTGTTTTCAGCCAGTGTTTTTTGTACATGCGAGATGAAACCAGGGTGCCCGGAGAAAAGCCACTCGTGTGAGGGGACAACGATCTACCCCATACTTTGCCTCACCGCCCTCTCCTGGTGTGCCAGGGTACGGCACCTTGACGCTCACGAGAAGGGCGTCTCCCAACATTTGTGCGATCCTCAAACAATCGCATCCGCGGTTGTGGATTGCAGGCGCGTGCGCCACCACTCATTCTTCAAATGATCCTCAAATCACTTCCTGTGGTTCATTTACATTGGCACTTGCAACGACCACGTGTTCAGAAAATCTGAGATTGTAAAACTTGTTTTTCTTTCCCATTAACGGTCACGGTGTTTTTTCCCCATTCCAGTCAATACGAATGTCAACGCGAATCGCCTTGGTAAGAGCGAATATCTCTTTTTTTTCCCGACTCCTTTCGTTATTTGTCTGTTGTTACTTTCTGTGTGCAATTTCGTGCGTGTTTGTCTCGCTCGAAAAGGTAAGCCTGATTCCCTTCACAATTATACAAAAGGAAAATAAAACAGACCAGATGAGAACCTCTTTACTCACTCTCCTCCAGTGGACATTGATCTTAAGAGCATCCATTAGGGTATTTAACCCCCCCCACCACCACCCCTTTCGCCTTCTCCTACAGGGGTAGCAGAGCTTGGGAAGACACCCAGGGGGTTGTCGAGTTTATTGAAACGTGCGATCTAGACAGGTTTCCACTGCACTCTAATCCGTGATGTGTGTTGTGCTGGTGTCAGCCTCCTTTCATATCCTCTGTGTTGTGTACCTGAATCGTCTTGTGAATAAAATAGTTTTGAATTTAAAAAAATGGAATAATTGTGAACATAATCAAAGGAATAGGAACAATTATTGGATGAAATCAGTGGAGCTATGTATTACATGTATGTAGAAATGTGAAATTCCTCAGCTGTGGAATGATGTCTTTTTACTGGACATCTGTGAAAAAGAGCTTCATAGCTCATCGGATTCCTCCAATCTAAACAAAGATTTTGATTCTCATTTAGATGCAAGGAGAAAAACACTAATTTAAACATTTACACACCCATTCGTCCTTATAGCAAAGATATATATCTCAATTATTCTCAAAGATCAAAAATTCTAAGAGTAATGGTCAACTTAGGGGCCAACCGATCACCCAAAGAAAAAGAAAACTGCTACCACACGCATACCAGTGTGTTCCTGTAAAGACAAATTAATATCAAATACCATTGTGCCAGGCTTTTAGAGACGTACGAATAGACATTTGACTCAACGGGCACTGACGCAGTCATCCAGGCTCTCACGAACCAACGTCTTGATAATAAATTTACAAACTGTGAAGCGTAGCTTTTCTCATCTTGCAGCGGTTCACTGGCAAACAAAGAAACAACAACGTTCATTCGACGTCAGCATATTGATCCCAAATAACATCACTCCCTGTGACAATTCTCACGGGCATTGCAAACGTTGATCTTTCACACCTCCTAAAAATATTCCGGCTTGATTGTTTTTGTTGCGGGCGGTTTAAAACTGTGTTTTTTTTTCTGACCTTATCTAAAGGTTTGAGATGCGTTGGCGTGGCCTGGTAAATAAACAGAAATTGCTGGTTGCAGAGTATTGCGAAATAACCCTTTGGCATTTGGATTTGTAAAAACAATCAAATGCGAGACGAGGTAACTCACACTTTCAGAAATTGTTTTGTTTAAATTCAACATGTGGTTCAAGAGGTAAGTAAACAACAAAAGAGAGAGGTTGCCTGTGGATTAGAATCCATGAGCAACTACCCATCGATGTCACCTGAAATTGAAATTTGTCAAGATCTGGCACTGTTGCAGCCTTTCCAATTGTGATAGAATAGCTCAATAAATAATTGACTACGCCAATATATGATATGAAAACTACATTGTTATTAGTTTATCCTGCAGAGAGCTTATATATTCAATCAGGGATTTTATATATATGTGTGTATCCAAATTTTCTTTAGCCGCACATTATCTACAAAAAGGTTTATAATAAATGAAATGTCTTCATCTCCAGTTGTGAAATGTGGACATTTAAATCCTGCACATGTAGGTAATTTTACATATATATAAATTCACGTTGAACAAAAAATCCACAATTCAGGTGACGGCCAAAAAAAGCAAAAGTGTCTGCTAAGAGCAATGTAATGAAGGTCCCGCACCTCCAATTAGCACGGTTGGCTACGTACGGTGCGAAAGAAGTTCAACACACATGCACATGTCGCGTGCAGAAACACGGGCATGCGGATAATATACTTCTACTATTAATAATTAGGCGAAAAATATAAAGAACTATACCGAAAGAAGCAAGAATATGAATCCCTGCAGTCACGAAAGCTTTAAATCAAAATGTATACAGGAAGGGTTTACTTTCATACCCATTGTATTATTTACAAAGTGATGATCAGTGCTGGTTTCGTGAGTCAACGCCAGGCCATGTTTAGCCATTTAAACCCAACATATAGTCATATGTCTTCGAACTAAAGGAACTTATGTTCCGACGAATAGCGGTGCTTTAAGTAATTCTGCATGCCTCTCTATTGATTATTGCATAACACACTTGACATCGTCATGGAATAATAGCCCACAATGATACATAGCGATCATTGCTACCTGCTTTCGAGCTGTCTGATAAGTTGATCAAAATAAATGATGTTATTTAACTCAGGGGGTTAGGTGACCAATGGGGCGAATCAATGGCGGATGGAGGGGTCAATCCCGCTCAGCACCAGTTCACAGATTATTCAACTCGACCAGCCAAGTTATTCTGTAAAATCCCTCAACCAACCGATACTCAATGGAGGAGGGGGGGGGGGTTGCTCCTTCTCTGCTGCTGCCTCTGCAGTCTGGAATTCCTTCCCTCAGACCTCGGTGGTGAGATGTTAACTACCTCGCCTGGTTTGGGTTCGTATTTGAAGTCTGCGTGTTCTCTCTCCCCGCGGTCGCGTGGATTTTTCTCAGCGTCCTCCGGTTTTTCCCTGCACATTTAGAAACATGCGTTTCTAGTATTTGGCTGCTTTAGATTTCCACATGATACACCACTTCGTTGAGCTATCGTTTGTTGGGTGGTCGCTTCTGAAACAGAGCTATACAGCTCAGTGGGCCTAACTTGGTAAAAACATTTTTTTTGTAATTTAACACCCAGCTCCTGTTCAAGTCCAGGCTCGACACTTTCTTAATCTCCTCCCCCCCATCGATAAATTGATTTCCATCGCACCGTACCGACCCTGGCGATGCCTGTTGTATATTTGGAGTCCATATGTTCTAGACCGGGACCAACATCATCGTGAAGCCGCACACGCCGTTAGGCAGCACTCAAGAAGAAGATGTTCTTCCCGTGGTCACGTGTATGCTTGTTCAGGTGTTTCCCTCCACATTTAGAAACACGCGTTTAGGGGCCGTCCATAAATGACGTCACGCACCTAGGGGGGGGGGGGGTCAGACATTTGTGACGATGTGTGATGAAGGGGGGGGGGGGTGAGAAATGTGACGTCACATCAAAATGCGCAACTTTAAATAAATATAGACAACACGTTCTACTTAATTAAATAGGCTTTTTTTTATAAATGTTTTCTTCTACAACATCAGAAGGCAGCGCCACATTAAATACGCAATACAATGACAATAGTTTAAAGCGATTTGAAGCATGTTTTATTTTCAAAATGGAAATATGGTTTGCGGGGGGGGGCAGAGCTTTGTGACGTCATATTTGAGGGGGGGGGTCTGACTTTTTGTGACGTCGTGTGACAAAGGGGGGGGCGGTCAAAAATCGTCAAAAATCGCGTGACGTCATGGCTGTGATACATTCCCACTAGTGATAAGGTCGCTTCGATGAGCGATCATTTCTGGCCAGTTAGCCTCTGATAAAGAGCTAAAGCTCGTTCTAGATTTGAAGCTTTCGTGACTGCAATGATTCATATTCTTAGGTTTTTTTCCGGTAAAGTCACGTAGGTAAAACATCAAAATTAATAAAAAATAAAATAAAACAAAAATCACGACGTTTCGGAGGCAACACAAGTCTCCGTCATCAGGTGGGACCGTCACAGCCGGATTAGCTGCATCAAGTGAGGCAACCACATTCTGATGAGCCCCCACCCTCTCCTCCCCCTCAACTTGCTTTTTAAGGGATTACATCTTGAATCATTGCCTCACTTGATGCAGCTAAAGCTCGGTGAACTTTAATTGGTAAAGAAATAAAATAGTTTAATGCTGTAATACGTAAACACCTCTCTCTAATCCTCATGTTGCATGTTCCACCCTTTGCACAGCAGCACAAGATGGCGTTTCACCGAAGCCGCTGTATTTACATCCAAATTCAATCTAGATTTGTCATCTCACTTGAATGATATGGTATCCCATGCTGAGGCTTCTCCCTGATACAATCTTAGCCCATTCTGCCTGCCATCAACAGGTATTCTGACGATCGAATCCATGCCTGTGCTGTCACAAAGTCTCTCTAGTTGCAAAACTTTACCCGCTGCAATCTTGTTCATTATTTTCAACACAAACTGTGTTCTTTTCATTTCAGTCAAAATTAAGGTTGACTTATGATGCTTAAATATGTGTTCGGCGAATGCTTTGACGAGTGACTTTCACATATTATTTGGGTCTTTCGGTAAAGTCACGTAGAAAGGTTCAAAGAAAATAACAAAAAACTACGACGTTTCGATCTTAACACAAGCGGTCGTCATCAGGTTCATCCCCTGATGATGACCGCTTGTGTTGCGATCGAAACGTCGTAGTTTTTTGTTATTTCATTTTAATCTATCTACGTGACTTTACCGAAAGACCCAAAGAATACGAATTCCTGCAGTCACGAAAGCCTTAAGTCAGGATTCGACTTTCACATAGTTCGAGCACCAGATAAACACGAATAAATATATAAATGAATATTATGTTTTATGTTATGGTCGTGGACGTCAGCCCAAATAGCCACCGAACCACGTGACACCCTTCATGCACGTGGAGGGCAACCAGCACGCCCAGAACGCCCCGACGGACTTGACAGCTGGAAACGATCGTGAGCCGTGGTCTCCTGCTGCCCACTTAAAGAGCATGTGCTCTTCAAGAAACGCATGCTTGATGCACAAGCTACACACTTGTGTGGTGAAAAGATCCGCAATTGGTAATGATTCTGAGTTGGAATGTTATTTATAAACGACATATCTCGTGATGTAATAATAACAATGACCATTATCATCGGTCATGGGCAAGGTGCTCCTGAACAACAGTAACTCTCAGGCCTCCCTCCCCAAGTCTCCATCACATCGCACATCGCGTGATATTGCTCAGTTATAATCCACCTAGCACCTCCGCACGGAATTATTGCATGGCTCTATCTCGTCAGTGGATATCGACGGATGGCACATTGTAACACGGCAATGTTGTTGACATTTTAATCAGAATGGGAATTTTTATACTGTAGGAATCCATCCAATGAGCTATTAAGTTCCTTTTTTACAGATGTCCAGTAGGTGGGGGTAAGTAAGTTACACCAACAAACAGCACAACAACATGATAGAGTGCAAAGTACAAGAAAGGTAAACAATACAAGAAAGGTAAACTATGATAATTTCGATTTAAAGCTTTCGTGACTGTAGGGATTCATATTTTTGGTTCTTTCGGTAAAGTCACGTAGAAGGGAAATAATATAAGAATAATAAAATATTAAACAATAAAAAAATTCTTGCTGTGGATTTCACACCTGATGATGATTGCTTGTGTTGCAGTCGAAACGTCGTGATAATTTTTATAGTTTTATATTTTTCTTATTTTATTATTTCCCTTCTACGGGACTTTACCGAAAGAACCAAGAATATAGTGATAATTTTATGACATTTCAATGAGATTCAGCGCAAAATATCAAATGCCAATTCCGTAACTGGAAATACTGCTGCTATTACCACAAATCATCGCATTTATCCACGATGAGTTTCTTATGTCCCATCCTTCCTCCGCATTGTAAACACTGCAATAAAGTTTGAACCTCTCCCTTGCGTTGCTGAACAAGAACGGGACGTCAAGAATGTTTTCAATTTGTTAGTACACTTTTTGAAATGTATGGTATTTAGTATTCTGTTAAAAAAAAGGGTTGGGCCGACACACACGACTGCCTTTCAATAACCAGTTGGCGCATACGAATCTGTGAATCTTTGCAGTCCACTTTTTGACGACACCATAGGCTGGATTCTTTTGACATCAGCCCAATGAACGAAGGGTCGTTAAAACCCACGCCGTTCAACAAGAACTATTTAATAATACATGAATACTCTGAATGCCTGTCTTTAATGTGCACTTCATAGATGTTTGTGGCCTTGCATGTTGTGTACATTTGTTTATCCGATCCGTGCCGCGAATAAGCTAGAGGCATCACTCTAACATAACTCTCTTTTCATTCTTGAAATTCTCCAGGTGAGTGGGCTAAGGACTCCCCCGAAAGGGAATGTACCTTGACTACTCGCCTGGAGAAACTCGTAAATGTGCCTCCATTTTTAAACCAAGATAGCGCTCCCTGCTGGTTTGTGGAATGAATATTCACTCAGAACATCTCGGTCGTAAAACAGAATAAAGGCCCCGTGTCTCCAACACAATTTATTGCAGACACCGTTCGATTTGGAGCATGGGATCAAGTTACGCAACGATCAGCGGCTAATCCAAGAAAGTCATCTGCTCCAATGTCTTGTGGGCTGTGCTGCGCGTTGTTCGGTGTGATGTCCGACGTTTCACCCCATGTGCTGGGCCATGCCACGAAGGCAACATGATGCAGGTGTGATACTATGGAGTTCCATTGCACTATATTATTTCTTACAAGTTTTAAAAAATATATATATTTTCAGGGGACGTCAACCGTGGAGATGGAGTGCTGAAATCAGCTTGTGCACAGCTGCTAGGTGATGTGTTACATCGGAGAACTGTGAGAGATGGTGGTGGCTTAGGGAGGACTTCATCCAGAAGTGGGTTGACCATGGATGATTATGATATATCTCTCTTTTGCATATCTTTTGAAAAAAAACCTGCCAAAAGTTTACAACCGTATGTTGAGTTTGGTATCCATTCGATGGCATGAGGAGTTGCTTAAAGATAACATCTTTATCGTTGTCTTCCCTGTCACGTGTGAAAACACGACATGCCATCTCCCCAGCGCCGATCATCCGCCGATCGTTTTTTTTGGCATCTGGGAAGAAATACATTTTGTGTGCTGCCCGTATATCTCTTGAACCCAACTTTGCAGCCCTCTTTTCTCAGAAGTTCTACAACCATTTCCTGTAGTCTATTCGATTGGTCGCTATAATTAGGAAGTTAATCTGAGGTGGTTAATCGTTTCTTCACTTTACACGTATGCCTTCATTTCTGACATATATCTTTTTGAAAAATAGCTTCTAAAATTGCATAGCGCTCAAAAAAGCCTAATCATATCACTCTAAGCCAGAAAGAAACGAATCTATCTACTGGTTTGACTTATAGAACATTTTATTAAAAAAGCACATTTTTTAGTATTCATTTCGTGTGCTATTTTGTTCACAGAGATGCAGCAACCACTCACCTGCCTGAGTGTCAATTATGCCTGCGACTTTGAAGATGCATCAAGCACATCTGTGTCATGCTGGGGCTGGAAGAACCAATTGGAGATTATGAAAGCAGTCGCATGTCACGAGAAGTGGATGTTCGCCTGGGGTTATTTGCTGTCTAATACGCTTGCCCCTCTCACCACACTCAAACGAAAACAAACTCAACACATTGATAAATAGCATTGTGGCCTTAAAACGAAAAGTATACCGGTGACGTTTTGCGCAATGACCCTTCTTCATTGCACGTAAATAGAGGCATCTGCATTCACATTTGAAAGAAAGTGGTTTAAAAAAAAATAGGGCCAGGAAATGGTAGTACAGGAATGGATAATTGAATATCTGTGTTATCCCATTGTACGTGTGGGTTTTCTCAAGGTACTCCAATTACAATCAGTTTGCTAAACAAGCAAACATAATTGTTGGATGAGCACAACTCAAAAACACAGCGGGACACGTATGCATATGTAGAACTGATGCGATTGAGTAATAATAAAAATTACGAAACCCTAGAGATGAGTGATAGCTGCATGCACAGTAATTCAATAACAAGTGATAATTTATAAGTATTCTATTTTTGTTTTTGCTAACACTTTACAATTTATTCCAACGTGCGCTTGAAACGTAATCGCATTTTCGTTTAGCAGACACCCCCGTGGACTTGACAGTGTGAGTCTGGGCTAAATTGAAAACGCTCGTCTTGCGTGAAAGGAAACACAACGCGCAGCTCCATGCGAGCTTGCATGTCACAGCAGCACACGGCCACAGTACAGAGGCTGCCCCAGGGACAGCTGGGACATGGCCAGTGCTGCACGTTTGGAGAGAATAAACAACTCCTTTCATGAGCATATGTGCACTCGTAACGGCACCACTTTTGCTGGGAATAGCATTTCTTTCATTCCATTTCGAACTTCCTAATGTGATAAAAAAAATGTAAAAAAAATAACTAAGTGGGAAAACTGTCAGTCTCAGGGGACAAATGCTATTCAGGTTTTTTCGTGTGTAATTTTAGTAACCGTTTTAAGGTCGGATGCTATATACAGTAGGGGCATGCAGATAGATGGAGATAGTCGAGTTAAAAGCACATGTGAAATGTCTTCTTGTGAACGTTGTTTAGTTTTATGTCCACAAGCCATTGGAGAAGAAGAAAAAAAAACCGAGGTTCATATTTGGCAGTTGCTCCTTAAAGGGAATTGATCATTCTAAGAAATATATATGCATAAACGCTACCGGATATAAATATAAGTGCGTGATGTCAGACCTTGGACGTTTTACGGTACAGCACAGCTGTTGTGAAACCGCACTGAGACCGTGTATAATCTACGACGAGGAGGGGAGGCTGCTCACTCACGCTACTATCTGTGTCTCATAAAGGACATGGACCAGCAACTTGGTGCATCCAAAACTCAAGTTGTCTCGCTGACAATTGCGGTAAAATGTTATTAAAATAGAAACGTACAAAGAAGTAATTTAAACCATGTAATGGAATTACATCACCCGTATGATACGGATAGAAATGTACAAAATGATCGTCAGAGATTGGAAACGTATATTTTAGAGGTAAGAATATACGTAACTTATTATTTATGTTTGTGCTTTTGTTATAACAAGTGAAGTTTGTTTTATATTGTTTATAAATTATTATTTTAACCCTGATTTTTTAAAATTAGGAATGTTTAGTGCTAACAGATATTCAAATTATTCAAAGCAATCAGCTACGAAACGTTTTGCGATCAGTGATGAATGATATAAGGATATACATTTTTCAGCATGTGTTTTTGCTCAAATCTCAAAGCAATTCCCCAACATCCTGACTATATATAGTAAGGAGACTCAAAGGGCATGCTTGCTCAACAAAGATTTGTTTTGTGAATTTCCATGGAAACTATGCTGTAGGCATCCAATGCAGTCCAATGAACTCCTTGGTAACTTGTCAATGGATGTGTTTTGCATATTGCAGGCATCTTAATTTGTTTTTCGTTGGCTACATTTGTTTGTATATTCTGTGTTACATTAGCGTACTCTGTAAGTGTCCTGCGTCGTTTAACATCTTTAGTAAATTACTTATGTTTTGTAAAATGTACGTGCAGTGTAAGTGTATGTGCGTAAGTGTACATTATATTAGAAACCTGATTTTAAGATTGGAGCCACAGTCTGTCTCATTAAAATACCACACGTCTATATTTTTACCTGAAATTATACCGCGTAACTTTATTCATTAACACCTCTCTCCTCCCTGCCAGTCTCTCGGAGGGCTTCCACTCCGCAGAGGTGAGGCAGGAAGAGAAAGTACGAGGTGTTAATGGATATCACACCGTTAGTGTGCGCAATAAAGTTGCGAGTGAAATCCGCTCTCTGTGTGTCGGTGGCGGGTCAATTTAACCGCACTGATCCCTTCTGTCACCCCAAAAATAAACGAAGTTACGCGACCTGCAAGGAGACTCGTGCGCATCTGCACAGGCAGATTATTTTTTTGTTTGGAGTTTTAACATTTGACGGAGGCATTAAACCCCACCCGACTAAACTACGCGTGTAAAGCAGACACTCTCTACTTAGCGTCTTCCTAATCAGGAGCCTTGATGAGTGGGGAGCAGAATGAGAGAGTGGCTGGAGGAAGCTCGTCGCTGGCTACCTCGGGGTAATTGGGTTTCGTCCCAGACGAAGCCCATAGACGACATCGTTCGGCCTACATCGGACACCAGCAGCAGTAGCAGCCGACAGACGCCATAAAATCGAGGGAGAATCCGAGCGGCCCAATTCAGCTCCCTCTGGAGGCTCCCAGCAGCTGGAGCGAAACGTCGGACATCATGCGGTACAACCCGAAAAGACATCAGCAAAGTGCTCCCAGTGTTGCATTGACCTCCCCCATCACCACCACCACCACCCATTCCTCACTCTGTCAGCCAGTGCCCTCCCACCACACGCCCATCGTGGGTGCATTAGGGCAGCAGGTGTTCCTTGGCTTTCCCTCGGTGTGACCCACACAGATGAAGCCGTGACCTGTGCGCGCATGCATGTGCGAGGGTGCCTGGCTACGCCGGAGCTCTCAATGGCCCTTCGCAGTGCGGGCTGAATGGTCCCCCACTTGTCCCGGTCCCCTTTGCCAGCGTCACGTGAAAGCCCAAGTTACCACGGCGACACAGGCACTCTGTGCTCATGAGGATTCACTGCAGCCAGCCTGCAAGCGATGCTAAATATTTATTTTTGGTGCTGTTGTTTTATTGCTTCAAGACAATGTGTTTTTGTTTGTTTGGCACGCGCTAACACTGAAGGCGTGGAAATGCTTGTACACGTGTTTGTGTGTGTGTGCCCCGCCTGTTGACATGGTGTGGATGATATGTACGTATATTTTATGAAATCTCCCATCAATGCATGCTCATATATGAACTACCGTATAAAAGTTATACCGTTATCAAACGCCGATGCTAACATTCATATCAATGAGACAATTACAGATCTTACGTTAGTAATAGTGGGCTTATTTTTCAACTCAGTAATGCTTTTTGACTTTTTTTTGCCCAGTAAAATGTAACAGGAATCTGGTCGGGCGAGCGTGGCTGTTTGCAGATGGAGAAGTCTATGGCATTTGGTTGTATTCAATGGGCATGACAAAACCGAATTATGTTTAACTCTCAGTGAATATGCTGCTCAGTGTGGTGCACAATGCATGAGAGACATAAAGCCCCTCGGTTCTCAAACACATGCTAATGTGCCTCCCCCACACCAATTCAACAGTTGGCTCTTTCCATCACCGCCCATCCCCCAAATATTTGCTATGCTCATAGCACACAGGGCCACACACACCCACATCTCATCGACAAAAAGAAAGACAACGATTCCCCGTATAGCCTTAACACTGTTGGGACAAGTGCTGGTAGCGAGCACCTATGAACGCCAGAAACGACACCACACCCGGCCGCCTTTGTCTCCCTAGTGGCAATGTTTACACATTGTACCAGGTACACATTTGAGGCTGGGTCCACATTGGCGGGGGCCCAGGACCGGTTCAGATAATCGTCACTGGTGTTGGCGGTGAGTGGGAATAGAACTCGGGTCGCCAGGTTCGCAGCACGCTAACCACTACACTACCGCTCATCTAGACACAAACACATGCCCTCCACGCAGATCATATGCCATTACTCAGTATTCAAACCTCACATATATACTTCATTGATTTCAATAGCGATCAGCAGCCACTCTCAGCTGAAAGATTGCACATCAGTTTCGAATACGTATTTTGCTGAGATGTCCTCATGTTGATAGTCACCGTTCGTTCTCGAATTACCATAAATTCGTACTTGTTCACACCTATCAATGCTCAATATTATAATAAAGAAATGTCACATTCGGTAGTGTTGCGCTTCATCATAATTTATTAAATATAAATCAAAGAAATCACCTGGCTTCTGCTCACCATGTTGATCAATCAGTGCCATGTAATTAATCAAGCGAGGACCAGCTGAGTTCCATTAAATGCGTGCAATTTCGCCTATTACCATTTCCCCCCCTGCCCGTCTCAGTGCGCACCCTTCGCATATCTCTCCTGCGCTTAAATAACAACCAACGACCTTCATTCAGAAGAGCGCGTTGTTGCTAATTTACTTCTGTTTCAGCAGAACCAATTTTTGCGAATTAGTGTAAACTTTTTTAAATTTTGATTCCGTCCTGAATGTGACCCTCAACTGCTTGAAAGTCACTATTTTATATTATTTTCATCATCATCATTAGATCTCCCCACGTTTTCACCATCTCTTATGGTCCTGCGATTCCATAATCCATCTTCCTCCTGCACATCAGATAATTTGATCGCTCCATCTCCACAATGATTGTTCTGTTTGGCTTGTTTCTTCTTGTGATCACCAGTCCTGCCAAAGCCCGCTTCATTTATTTTTTAACAGTCAAAACGACGTTCTTCAATGTGCGTTCGTTCCCCTCTGCACGTTTTCCTTTTTCGTTCGCAGTATTATTTTCAGCACGCTTCTCGCCACGCTTGTGCAATTTTTTGTTTGTTGTTTGTTATCGTGTCCTCATCAGTGCTCACGTTTCCAATCAATGTCCAAGCGGCAAATATATGCAAGGATTGAAAACTTTAGGAATATTTACTGTCACGATCAAATTCAGTCTTCCAAAACCATTCAAACATGCTCTCACTCGCCTTCTCAATTCATTAGAGAAGGGAGGACAAAGGATTTTGTACAGATGGTATTGCGTGTCGGCGCTCAGTGGATTCTGACACCATTGGGTCATGAGAGGTGACGATGGCTTGAGGTCATCACCCAGCAGTGGATTGAGCATGACTCTTATGGATGATGATGAACAGGCATTGCCACTAACAGGCCTTACTTTATATTCTTGGTTCTTTCGGTAAAGTCACGTAGAAGGCAAATAATAAAATAATAAAAATATAAAACAATAAAAATTCTCACGACGTTTTGACTACACCACAAGCAATCATCATCAGGTGTGAAAACTACAGCAAGAACATTTGCTGTGGATTTCACACCTGAAGATGATTGCTTGTGTTGCAGTCAAAACGTCATGAGAATTTTTATTGTTTTATATTTTTATTATTTTATTATTTCCCTTCTACGTGACTTTACCGAAAGAACCAAGAATATGAATCCCTGCAGTCACGAAAGTTTTAAATCAAAATTAGACCTTACTTTGTGATGTATAGGGCCAGTTCTGCCACATTAAATAATTGTATAACACCACAATGTCCTTTAATTTCCAAACACCTTTCTGTAAATTCTGCAAATTAAATAAAAAAAGAGTATGTTATTCAAAAATATATAATATGCTGACATTCACTCGCAAAACACTATGTTTTCATCTTGCACGCCTTTACCTTTGCACAAGGAATGACCTTGAGGATGTATATTTAATGTCGTGTAAGCATCTACATTCAAATGATAGATGCAAACGCTACGGTACATAGCCATTAACAAGAAAGGTACACATGTTCCATTGTATTTATGATGTGCACTGCATACGATAGCTGCCATTCAGTACTTTCTCATGAAAACCGCATAACTTATTAATATCAGATCTATGAACAAATAACATTTTATCATTATCAACACGTAATATTGGAGGGGAGCGTTGAAGTCGTGGTGGCTGCACCCCACTATGAACGTCACGGTATTTAGTTTGATGCCTGGCCCACAGCTCATATCATTGCCGAGTGATATCTGAATCGGTCTTTGCACCCATAAATTCATCGGCCCTCACAAATCAGTGCGGTGAGGTATGATCAACCACCTTGCCAACACAAAATGGGGAGCCCTCATTCACAAGTGGTTTGACAAAAAACTGAAAATATACAATGAAACATCTCATTGTTTGATACATCTCATTATTCTTTTAAACTGAGCCTATTTAACCGTATTTATTAGACTTATTTCGTAGTATTTCGATAACTTATTTTGTTTGCTTTATATTTTATTTTAAAACGGTCTTCGTATTCAGTGCAGAGTGAAAAACTGCACCATCAATTCGCGAGTGTCAATGTGTGACGGGGCTTCATCGTCCTGCTCCCTGCTGTCCACCATCAGCCTTCGTGGATGTGGCTCGTGCAGCCCACTTAGTCTATGGCGCTGAGAAGAAATTGGTCATCGCCTAAGGCAGAGTTCTTCAGTGCAAGGCCCGCAGGCCACTGGCGGCCCCTGGTGGCCTCTAGTGCGACCCCTGACG
Organism: Lampetra planeri; assembly: GCF_965212315.1. Taxonomy (NCBI): domain Eukaryota; kingdom Metazoa; phylum Chordata; class Hyperoartia; order Petromyzontiformes; family Petromyzontidae; genus Lampetra; species Lampetra planeri. The sequence goes on along the minus strand of NC_136108.1, from coordinate 4,071,515 downwards.
TGCGGCCCCCGACAACACACAACGAGTGAAAACACCACCACCCCCATCATCATCATCATCGTGCTGCTGTCAAACACCCCCAGTGGTTTCACAAGTGTGGCGGCCCTCACACACCCTGCTGATGTCTTGTCGGGGAAAGTGTCTTCCCTCTTAAAATGAGTGAAAAACACTGACCAAAGGTGACAGAACTGGAATAGTAGAGGTTGACTTCAATGCCCAATATCTGTGCATGTGTGTTAGACTTCTTTCGCACCGTACGTAGCCAATCGTGCTAATCAGAGGTGCAGGGGGAAGCACAACAAACTCAACACAAAACGCAGTTCTAAAGAAGTGAGTTTTCTGTGTAGATTTTGAATAGAGGCAAATCATTTGGTAACTTATTCATTGGACACGGTTACCGCATAACTCACTGTTGTTGACCAAACTACGAAATTGGAACCGCTAAATTAATTCCACTTCGTGTGGCACTGACAAGTTCGATATCTGACCTAGAGCTCTAACTTCTCTATTGTCTGTAGCTGTGCACTCTGACGCATAATCTGTATGATCAAGCACTTTCATAATATTTGTAATTGCGGCACCCGTACAAATGCAGATTATTAATTTGAACGAATTGACTATTTTAGTGGCAGTTCTGACAGACAGCTGAGTTGGTAAAGCAGTCACGTGCTCTGAAAGAAATTTAAACCCTAGAGATGTAAACAATGGCTTTGAGGATGGAAAAACGTGGATTGCTTAATTACTTCTTCGAGAGGTTATGCCCCTTTTAAAATGAGGCTTCTCAACCCCTACCCTTCACCAGAGTGTCTAGTGTTACCGTTGCTGCCAAAGTATAATAATACTGTACAATTGACAAAGTAGCACATTTAATAAGACTGTTCTGAATTGCAGTCAGGTTCCACATTCAGACTGCAATTGTTACATGTGCGTGCCGAAGGCGTTGTAATTCAAATAAATTCCACCAGGCGGCGTAAGCCAACTAATGGGGCATTTAAAAAAGAATATCACCTACTTGAACCCAGTCAAGCCTCACCGAGTCAGTCTCGTGCAGTGTTCTTTACTCGTTTTCAGAGTGGGTAGGGGGGGGAGTCACTTTCACCGATAAGACATCATCATTGTGAGGGCCGCCACACATGTGAAACCATTGGGGGTGATAATAGTTTTTTTACCCTTTTATCTGGCAACAAAACTGACACCTTTTTTTCGAGGAGTCATGTTTGCATAGACCACAATACCTGCAGTCGTAATGCAAACAAAAACATAACTCTGATAATGTATGCACTGTCCTTGAAGTTGATTGGTCCACATCCGAGACAGCTTTCCTTAGTCTCACATGGTGTTGGAGCAGATGACGCCAAAAGGCGCACAACTCAAAGACAATGCACCATCAGAGTATGAGAGTATACCATTGGGGATGTTTGACAGCAGCACGATGATGATGATGATGGGGGTGGTGTTGTCACTCTTTGTGTTGTTGGGGGCCGCACTAGAGGCCATCAGGGCCCCCCAGTGGCCCAGGGGCCTTGCAATAAAGACCAACTGGTTTAAATTACTACTTTTTTTCCAGGAGGCCCCTGCCAAACCCTCACAATAGGGTGCGATTATTGCTCTAAATACTCTACGGTATATCCCAATGAAGACATTTTCGTTTTTTTTTCTTCCTAATTGGCAAATTTAGACCATTTCAGCAGCCTGCTGCTGCGAATCACGTCACGGGATCTCTGACGTCCGCTTGTGAAATAGACAGCGCGTAACTTTAATGGTTAATACAAACACAATATTTGACAAAGATCACCCGTGTAACCTTAACAGGTTGTTGGGGCAAGTGCTGTTAGCGAGTAGCACCCAAGGAAGGCCGGCATGGCACGCGAGAGGGTGGGTGGCCAGAACCACTCCCGGCCGCCTTTGTCTCCCCGGTGGCGATGTTTACACACCGCACCAGGTACTCATTTGAGGCTGAGTCGACCTCGGGGAGGAGGCCCAGGACCGGTTCAGATAATCGTCACTTGGTGTTTGCCGTGAGCAGGAATCGAACTCGCCGTGGGCCGGGTTCATAGCGTAGTGCGCAACTTGAATAGTTAATATAATATACACATACAGATTGTCCATTGATTCATCATAGTAATCATCAGCCATGGTTAATCCACCGCTGGATGAAGGCCTCCCCAAGCCACCGTCACCTCTCAACGTGTGTAATACTGGTAGGAACCACCTGGTTCCACCAGCCCACAGGGGATTATTGTGTCCGTCCGTCGTGCATCCAAAAATGGGAGGGGTGGGGCTGGGTGGAGAGGGGAGGGTGGAGAGGGGCTGGGTGGGGAGGGGAGGGTGGGGCTGGGTGGGGGGTGAGAGGGGTGGGGCTGGGTGGGGAGGGGCTGGTCACCCCGTGGTGCCCTTATAAAACTCAACGTTTAACCTACTCACGCCGGCTTGTGCCCTCCCTCACAGTCGGGCATATTTGCGGAATACACCACGTCGCCGTTGACCCTGGCCATTGACCGAGCAACCCAACGTTCCTACCAGCTCCCTCCGCAGGAATGTGTTTTATACTGAGAAAAAAAGTTAACATTTGTGAATGTTTTTTTAAATAGTTGTCAACGTGAGGTGTGATCGTATTATCAATATCTACGAAGTAATTGATCCGATTTCCATATAAACAAATGCCAACAATTTGTTTCGAGAAGGAGCTCAATAAATGCATACACTTAACATAACCACATTTTTTTCTTGAGGTGAATAATACCAATGTAGATTTGCTACATTATTCAGCACACGCCAAGTTGACCCTGAAACGTGCACGGCGACCCCCAGCGGCGACGTGCAGGAACTGCTAAAAGATAAACATTTGGTTCAACACGGAGTCGTCGGCTTTCGAGACCAAAAGCATCCAAAACAATGTCAGATTATACATTTTGTGAATTTACTTTCCAACACACCGGTGTGCTGAACTAATAACTAATTGGCATGTTCTCTTTACGTGATAAACCTTACTAATTGGCTGTGTCGGATGGTGGCGTGTTTAACGACATATTTACGCGATCTAACCCCAAAAAAAATCCTCTATTAAAGATAAACATTTACTAACCCGTACGGGGGCATTGTTAACGAGTCGCTGAGCAGCACACCATTCGTAACCTTTCCCCATTCATAATCTTAGCAGATACATTCTGCGACATTTGTAAGTGCACTTAAATTACGTCTTAAAATGCCGCAAAACATTGTTGGCGCACCTTCCAAACCAACAACACGCCTAGCAAAATACAATTACTTGTCGATGGGATTACAACACCGATTATAGCATCGGATCCAAGCTCCAGTAATTACAATAATGCCCAATTCTTTGCCCAGAGAATTAAGGCCTAGCCTAAGTCTCGAGACGTTTTCTTCTGCATGGGGTTCTTGCGGATGCCGATGTTTGGGCCAATTGCAAACGTTTTTGTTGTTGATTTGGCCAAATTTGTTAATGCAATAATCAAATTCTAAAAACCGTTATTGTAGAGTCAAGAAGTCTGTGTCACATAATGTTCTAATTTGTGGTCAGATTTTGTTTCCACCCCCCCTCCCCCCACCAAGTTTATAGAGATGTGTATAGTCACATATTTCATTACAAGTTGCGGTATAAATCTATTGACTGGCTTGGTCAAGAACTGCAAATATATATTTAAACAATCTTTATATCCAGTACGGTATATCCCGAGCGTAAGCTGTATGGTTGGACTTTTAATTGACGTATATTTATACCTTTAGTAGACCTATGAACGTTCCCCGAAAGCCAACTAGTGCCTGTAATGGACCACTATCAGTGGTCGGCATATGTTTTAAATAAGGCCATATTATATAACCGTTTGTGCAAGTCAACGTTTCACTTTGCTTGAGCATAGAGGAACACACCCGTATCAAATTATGCGTAGGTTTGGATGCCAATAAAATAACTATACTGGATGTGTAGCATGGTACATGTGCAGAGAGTTCTGTGAAATGCGTTCTAACTGGTAAACAATCATTTGATTGGAGATCAGAGGATGGCCTGGCTCCCGCCATAGGCACATGGAATTTGCACGAGTAGCTAATTATCTCCAACGGATGACTACTTGCTCAAGAGGAAAGCCAATTGATTGCTGTGTCCAGGTACACCAAAAGTTTAAGTCTTTGCATAAATGAGCCGATGGTGATGCTCATCTGCGTTGGTGGCAGTGAACCTAAAGTCAAGGTTAAGAGGTCATCACAACCAACGATGTTGATGCCCCCGAACCTCGGCATCAACTTCCTTCCTTCTGATATATCTTGCAGCTCTTTCAAAGGCCACACCAGGGCCGGGGCTAGGCGGGTGCTGGGGCGGGCCCTGTACCACTGAATGTCCCATTGGTGCCACCCAAGGTCACTCTCCGTGAGCGGTGAATCAATGTTACGGTGCCCCCACCGACCCCCCCCCAGCTCAAATGGGCCCCCTCAAATTCGAGAGGACCTGGAGTCACGTCTGACCCACACGCGTCATTTGAGGTCTGCTCTCATTATATCACATTGCCACCATCCGTCTTTAGATCTTCCCCCTTGTCCACAGACCTCTGGGGTGCCTCTCCAATGCCCGTCTCCACAACATCAGAATCTTCAGTCGACAATCATTACGAGCCACGCTCTATTCCAAACTTCCGAGTTGTTTACCCAACTCTGCCATTGCATTCCTAGCGTCTTCTGAAATCAGCTGTATTCAAAGGTCAGAAACCTCTTTGGTAATATCCAGTAATAGAAATGTCACATTCCCGTAGCAGTGCCCAGTGTGTTCATGATGCCTACTAAATATTGTAGATGTATTCCAGAATAACTTACTTTATTGTACGCAACCAGTTGTGTCCCTCCGACAGATGTCTCCAACTGTTTAGCGGATTTGTTGTACGCAATCTTTGTTTTGACAAAGTTCATTTCCGTTGGTAGTTTGCGTATTGTATGTAAATTGCAAATGCAACCCGCAATAGTCACTGATCGTGGATTCTGCGGGTTCCCACGCACGTCCGTTTGATGGTGGTGGTGGTGAGAATGATGATAATGGTGGTGGTGAGAATGATGATGGTGGTGGTGGTGAGAATGATGATGGTGGTGGTGGTGAGAATGATGGTGGTGGTGGTGAGAATGATGGTGGTGGTGAGAATGATGATGGTGGTGGTGGTGAGAATGATGATGGTGGTGGTGGTGAGAATGATGATGGTGGTGGTGAGAATGATGATGGTGGTGGTGAGAATGATGATGGTGGTGGTGGTGAGAATGATGATGGTGGTGGTGGTGAGAATGATGATGATGGTGGTGGTGAGAATGATGGTGGTGGTGGTGGTGGTGAGAATGATGATGATGGTGGTGGTGAGAATGATGATGGTGTTGGTGAGAATGATGGTGGTGGTGAGAATGATGATGGTGGTGGTGGTGAGAATGATGATGGTGGTGGTGGTGAGAATGATGATGGTGGTGGTGGTGAGAATGATGATGGTGGTGGTGAGAATGATGATGGTGGTGGTGGTGAGAATGATGATGGTGGTGGTGGTGAGAATGATGATGGTGGTGGTGGTGAGAATGATGATGGTGGTGGTGGTGAGAATGATGATGGTGGTGGTGGTGAGAATGATGATGGTGGTGGTGGTGGTGGTGAGAATGATGATGGTGTTGGTGAGAATGATGATGGTGGTGGTGGTGAGAATGATGATGGTGGTGGTGGTGAGAATGATGGTGGTGGTGGTGAGAATGATGGTGGTGGTGAGAATGATGATGATGGTGGTGGTGAGAATGATGATGGTGGTGGTGGTGAGAATGATGATGGTGGTGGTGGTGAGAATGATGATGGTGGTGGTGGTGAGAATGATGATGGTGGTGGTGGTGAGAATGATGATGGTGGTGGTGGTGAGAATGATGATGGTGGTGGTGAGAATGATGATGGTGGTGGTGGTGAGAATGATGATGGTGGTGGTGGTGAGAATGATGATGGTGGTGGTGGTGAGAATGATGATGGTGGTGGTGAGAATGATGATGGTGGTGGTGGTGAGAATGATGATGGTGGTGGTGGTGAGAATGATGATGGTGGTGGTGAGAATGATGATGGTGGTGGTGGTGGTGAGAATGATGATGGTGGTGGTGGTGAGAATGATGATGGTGGTGGTGGTGAGAATGATGATGGTGGTGGTGAGAATGATGGTGGTGGTGGTGAGAATGATGATGGTGGTGGTGAGAATGATGATGGTGGTGGTGAGAATGATGATGGTGGTGGTGGTGAGAATGATGATGGTGGTGGTGGTGAGAATGATGATGGTGGTGGTGGTGAGAATGATGATGGTGGTGGTGGTGAGAATGATGATGGTGATGGTGGTGAGAATGATGATGGTGGTGGTGAGAATGATGATGGTGGTGGTGAGAATGATGATGGTGGTGGTGGTGAGAATGATGATGGTGGTGGTGGTGAGAATGATGATGGTGGTGGTGAGAATGATGATGGTGGTGGTGAGAATGATGATGGTGGTGGTGAGAATGATGATGGTGGTGGTGGTGAGAATGATGATGGTGGTGAGAATGATGATGGTGGTGGTGGTGAGAATGATGATGGTGGTGGTGAGAATGATGATGATGGTGGTGAGAATGATGATGGTGGTGGTGGTGAGAATGATGATGGTGGTGGTGGTGAGAATGATGATGGTGGTGGTGAGAATGATGATGATGGTGGTGAGAATGATGATGGTGGTGGTGGTGAGAATGATGATGGTGGTGGTGAGCATGATGATGGTGGTGGTGGTGAGAATGATGATGGTGGTGGTGGTGAGAATGATGATGGTGGTGGTGGTGGTGAGAATGATGATGGTGGTGGTGGTGAGAATGATGATGGTGGTGGTGGTGAGAATGATGATGGTGGTGGTGAGAATGATGATGGTGGTGGTGGTGAGAATGATGATGATGGTGGTGGTGAGAATGATGATGGTGGTGGTGGTGAGAATGATGGTGGTGGTGGTGAGAATGATGATGATGGTGGTGGTGAGAATGATGATGGTGGTGGTGGTGAGAATGATGATGGTGGTGGTGGTGAGAATGATGATGGTGGTGGTGAGAATGATGGTGGTGGTGAGAATGATGATGGTGGTGGTGAGAATGATGGTGGTGGTGGTGAGAATGATGATGGCATCGCGAAGTTGACTCACGCGCTTCTCTTGTGCACACACCACCCGCCTCCTCCCCACGAGTGTGCGTCCATTGTCTCACACCCACTCAACGACAACAAAAATACAAAGATCCCCCGTTTAGCCTTAACAGACTTTTGGGGCAAGTGCTGTTTGCGAAAACCAATGAAGGTCAACGCAGTACACCACGAGGCTGGTGTGACCAGGACCACTGCTGGCCGCCTTTGTCTCCCCAATGCTGATGTTTACACGCCGCATCAGGTATTCGTTTGAGGCTGAATCGACCTAAGGGAGGCCCAGAACTCACCGGTCAGGATAATCGTCACTGCTTTTGTCCGTGAGCGCGAATCGAACTCGTATAGCCGAGTTGGTAGTGTAGTGCGCTAACCACTGCGCCACCGCTCCCTCCTCCACAAAAAGACAAAGATCCCCCCGTATAGCTTTAACAGTCGGTTGGGGCAAGTGCTGTTAGCGAGAAGCACCTATGAAGACCGCCACAGCACACAAGGGGGTGGCCAGCAACACGCCCTACCGCCTTTGTCTCCTTCGTGGCGATGTTTACACACCGCACCAGGTACTCATTTGAGGCTGAGTCGACCTAGGGGAGGCCCAGGACTGATTCAGATAATCGTCACTGGGTGTTGGCCGTGAGCGGGAATCGAACCCCCCCACCCACCCACACACATAAAGACACACACACACACGTGCACTCTTTTGGCGGTAATTCACAATAATTCAGGCGGTATGAGCACAGCTATAAAAGTGCGTGTGCATGTAAGTTCACTTCCAGCAACAACACGCGACTTAAAAAAAAAACACCCCGCTCGGGCTGGGATGAGAACAACATTTGGCAAATACAAACTCATTTAAACCCCGTCCTCAATAACTAATGCATCTAACGCGTATGATGCATTCTCCAGATTATAATACGCAAGTTTTATTTTCAAGCAGAAGTTATGGTTTTGGGTTTTTATAATCCGGTCGGTGTGTGTGTGTGTGTGACCAGGTTTGTTTCCTGTTACAGTATATCTGGGTGTGCGTCTTACTTTCCAGAGCGTCTTATATTCCGGAAAAATACGGAATATATCGCACTCTGTATCATCTTACGAACGGCATGCCTACTGCGAAAATAAATGATCCCGAGAGAAACTGGTCGCCTGGTAATATATCCGCAAACCTTTACGCAGATCGCTTCCCCGCATTTTGCGAATTATTTAGACGGCAATATAATGACACGGCAGCGGGTCGACGGAATATCTAAACTCACTATCATCATCATCAACCACTGGTCAATCCACTGCTGGACGAAGGACGTTCTCCAAGCCACCCATTATAGCCCTCCACGTGATCCGAGGTCGTTGTCCTCATCTCCACTGTCGTTAGCATCGACCACTGGTTAGCATACGGGTGGCTGTGGACTAAATATATGCACGCACACAAGATGGACCCATTTAGCCTGGGTATCATAGGCTGTTCGGAGCAAGTGATATTGGTGAGCTCCCTATTAAGGCCCGCACAGAAGTGATGCGGCCAGGCAGAAGTCTGCGTGCATCTGCTATGTCCATTTCTGTTCATGACCACACCGCCACAGCAGCCGAGAAGCGATGAGTCAGAATCAGAATGTGTATTTATACTGGAGGAATCCGGTGAGCTGCAAAGCTCTTTTGCACAGAGGTCAAATAGTTGTTTTGCAGAGTCCATGTTACTAATAGTAATGGCGTTTGGGTTTATTTGTGGAGTTGACGCTCACTGGTTTGCGATCGCTACACGGAGTCACAGGTCTCGTTCATTCATACTCGAGGGCGGAGTTCAAAGACATCAACAAACACACGCACACATCTCTGCCGAGAGCAGTGTGGTTCTCATAACCTTCACCGCAGCCTTGCACCGCTTCGGTTCTCAATCGTAATGTTTTTTTTACATATATAATGGTAATGAATACATCGGGTTTGATGAAACTAAGTAAGTCGTACTGACGTGCCAGTGCTTAATATGTGTTTCGATGGTTTTACCTTCGAAAAAAATCTGTCCGTGTCTCGCACCCCCAGAAAGGGCATCTCGCTGCAGAGAGATGCCCCAGGTGAAGGACCACCGGTTTAGACGATAGCAGGGAGTTGACACGCAGTTACACGTACACATCTGGCTTAGTTAGGAGTGGGGGGGGGTAATAGCTCTAAGGTACAGAACTCTGTGTGTTCCTTGCGTTCAATCACTCTTCTGTCCGCACAGCTTTTATTGTTCCGTTCTACCGCGCTTTCCAATTTCAACCGTGGATTACGTGAAATGTGTTTACATGTACAAGTCCTCTCTTGAGAGCGCAGTTCACGCGCGCGTATCCCACTCTCGATTTGCACGCTTGGCTGCGTACGGCGCGAACAAAGTTCCACGTGCACAGTGGCTGTACAAATACACCCCGCACTGTCGACGAGGTTTCACGTACACACTGGCTCGTGGCGAGGCTTCACACACACGCGGAGGGGTTCGCTGACCAACACAATTCCCGGACGCCTTTGTCTCGCCAACTGCTGAGTTATACACCCGCACCATGTACTCATTTAAGGCCGAGTTGAACTAGGAGAGGCCCGGAACCCGTTCAGATATTCGTCACCGATATTAGACTGACAGACCCAGGTGCTATGGGTTAAGTGACTGGGATGACTGACAGAGGTCGATGTTAACGCAATTCCCGTACGGCGAAGTCGATCTCTTCTCCAGCCCGTGTCGTGCCAGGTTAGCCGCCTCGATCCGGCCAAACAGAAGTTGTTTGGGCACGCGGTGGCTGAGCATGCGGGCTACATGACCCAGCCAACGCAGCCTCGCCTACCGTAGGGGCTGGCTGACACACACGCTGACGAGTGATGGGGGCTCACACACACACACTCGTGGTAGGGGCTCACACACACACACTCGTGGTAGGGGCTCACACACACACACACACTCGTGGTAGGGGCTCACACACACACTCGTGGTAGGGGCTCACACACACACTCGTGGTAGGGGCTCACACACACACTCGTGGTAGGGGCTCACACACACATTCGTGGTAGGGGCTCACACACACACTCGTGGTAGGGGCTCACACACACACACGTGGTAGGGGCTTACACACACACTCGTGGTAGGGGCTCACACACACACACTCGTGGTAGGGACACACTCACACACTAGTGGTAGGGGCTCACACACACACTCGTGGTAGGGGCTCACACACACACTCGTGGTAGGGGCTCACACACACACACACGTGGTAGGGGCTCACACACACACTCGTGGTAGGGACACACTCACACACTCGTGGTAGGGGCTCACACACACACTAGTGATAGGTGCTCACACACACACTCGTGGTAGGTGCTCACACACACTCTAGTGGTAGGGGCTCACACACACACTAGTGGTAGGTGCTCACACACACTCTAGTGGTAGGGGCTCACACACACACTCGTGGTAGGGGCTCACACACACTCTAGTGGTAGGGGTTCACACACACACTAGTGGTAGGTGCTCACACACACACTCGTGGTAGGGACACACTCACACACTCGTGGTAGGGGCTCACACACACTCTAGTGGTAGGGGTTCACACACACACTAGTGGTAGGTGCTCACACACACTCTAGTGGTAGGGGCTCACACACACTCTAGTGGTAGGGGTTCACACACACTAACGTTTGTGGAAAGTACTGTTTGTGAGCCCCTATTAAGGGCGGGCAGGACACACGTAGCAGTCGGGCTTTGACCAGCAACCACCCCCCGGCCGCCTTTGCCTCCCCAACGCTGATGTTCACACACTGCCACGCACACGGTGTTACGTCAAGGCTGAGTCGACCTAGGGGAGGCCCAAACCGGCACACGCGCGAGCGATGGTTGGTGCTGTGGTGGGTGGCGGGGGCTCTCCGTCGCTCACGCTCGGGGGGGGGGCGGAGTTGAACAGACCGCAGCCGCGAGCCTCAACATCGGCGACTCTGCTGCCCCCCCCCCTCCACCTCGCCACGGCTCGCACGCATTCCCACACGGAAGTTGCCACTCGTCGTTGCCATTCACGTGGCGTCCTAGCCCGAGGCAGGGCTCGCGCGTGTGTGTGTGTGTGCTCCCCCCCCCCACCACCCCCTCTGCACGCCCGGCTCGACCACCACCTCCGCCGATTTAACCTCCGTAGTCTTCAGTCCGTGCCGACGATTTCCATCGCTTCATTGTCCTGCTCCTGCTGCTGCTGCTCCGCCTTCGCTGCGTGTGTCCCTCTTGTCTCGCTGGTGCGGGTCACACCGCGCGCGTTTGACCAATGCGCAAATCGGCACCGCGGCGTGTCGCGCCGCACGTGGTTGCATCGCGCCGCAGAAGCGGCGGCGTCGTCATCATCCGGTGGTGTCCGCGTAGAGAGGAGGACGACATCGTCGCCGCTGCCGCGTTGCGCGAGGACATGCTGTGGTGGTGGTGATGATGATGATGGAGGAGGAGATGTGGAGATGATGGTGATGATGATGTTGGTGATGGATGGGAGCGGAGTTTGGTGAACTGTCGGACACTCAACAGCTCCCCTAGCGGGCAGGTGGAGAGAAAAATAAGAATCGTGGGACCCACATTTGTCTCTTCCGTTAGAAATAAAAGAAAGAACGACAAAACCCGCCCGCAACCGCTACCGCCTACTCGTCGAGCACCTTTGAGGGCTGTGAAAACATCGAGCACGGCGGCGAACTAAATCAGAGGAGGGAAGGGAAGGAACGCCGAGCTTGCGTGGAGTTCCCGCGGCGGTGATGATCGCCGGCAGCTGGGTGGTGGGAGCGACTTCGACAGCCGAACCTTGGATCGACCGGACACACCTTGAGAGTGTGGACACACCTACACCTGGGTGACGCAGCGGGGGGTGGGAGCCAGCCTCTCTCGCTCTCCCTCTCTCTCTCCCACCCAGACGACCCTCTTCCTCTCTCTCCGTCGCATCCCCAGGCACAGATCAGTCGGTGGCACGCACGGGATCAGCGCCTTGTGACACATACCTGCCTGATGGGACTCGTATACACACGATCTACCCGACAAACGCCTTCTTATGTAAGTTCCGCTCGAAACAACCATTTGTTCTGCACTATTCAGCCAATTCAATATGCTCGGTTGGGTCTGCGTTGTTATCTTGCGAAAATGACCGTATAGTTCGTTTCAAGGTTGTGTACCTGTTCAAGAGGATGTATAGTTTTTGTTGTTTTCCTTTCAATAAGTTGTATCGCTTGTGTTTTTTCCCCCCGTTGTCAGTCGTTAGTAGCAGTGCCTTGGCTTGCTTGGATGCCTTTTTGAGACCAACAAAAACATTAACTTCACCTGCGCGTGTGTGTGTGCGTGTGTACGTGTGTGTGTACGTGTGTGTGTGTGCGTGTAACGTGCCCCGCACAGGCACGCAATATGTTGACGGGAGTGGTGCGTGCGCTCATCTTCTGGTTTGGAATCATCTCAGCGATCTCAGGTACCGTGTGTTTGATTTACGGAGCATGTAGATCTTCGCTTGAAGTTGTCCTATTTCGCTGTGTGTGTGCGTGAGTTACAATAATCCCTTTGTGGAAAAGCAAAATAAAACAGCTCACTTGTCACCCAGGTATGCGGTTACATTACCTTTCGGCTCTGGGGTTGGTAGAAAGAATTCTTAACTTGCCCTGAGACATCCCACACCTGCAAAATGTTGTGTAGTTGCGCTATGCCGCAAACATTTAACGTTGGGGTAAATTGTATCTACGGTGTCGTGTATTGCTGTGGGGCATGCAATGCTTTTTTAGTGCATAGCATACCGATTTCTCTAAACGTGTATTACGTAACGAAGACATATCAGCACGACAGAGTTTAAGAGTGAGGTCTTGTTTTGTGACATCAAAACCCGAGCTGCATTTTTGTTGTCAAACAAAGGGACCCAGGCAGAAAGGTACAAGTACGAAAACTAATTATCAGCATAATTAGAGGTTTGGGTTAAATCGCGTAAACATAAATGTGTCGTTAAAACCCGCCACCACCCAACACAGCCAATTAGTAATGTTTGCCACGTAAACAAAACATGCCAATTCGTTACTAGTACAGCACTCCGGTGTTTTGGAGAGTTAACCCACAACTTCTACAATTTACTTTCCAACACACCGGTGTTACTTACTAATGGGCTGTGCCGGGTGGTTGCGGGTTTTTACGACACATTTCTACGAACGCGATCTCACCCAAAAAAAGAAAAAAAAACTATATTGTGGATAACATTTGTCGCGCAAGCCTCCTACGTGTTAAACTAATTCTCAGCAGTCAGACTACAACACCGCTTCTCCATAATCGCACACCACGTGACACCAATGCCTGCGAGCTCTATACACTATTAATCTCTGCCGTGGTGCCTTGTGTGGGGGGGGGGGACAATCAAACAAAAGTGCAGCCTTTTATATTTAAATTCACACCAAAGAGTGTGTGACGTTTCTTTTTTGTCCCAAGAGTGGGTCAGTGTCCAATGTCATGGTCAGATTTAGAGTTAAACGACACACCGAGTGAATGGTCATGGCTCGTCTCAAATTGTCGATGAAGCAATTCGTCCCAATATCACGTGTGCACATTTAACTTTCGATCAATCACTTATCGGTCGGATAGTAGTGTAATGTTAGAATATATGTAAAAAAAAAATTCTTGGTTCTTTCGGTAAAGTCACGTAGAAGGGAAATAATAAAATAATGAAAATAAAACATAATAAAGTTCTCACGACGTTTCGGCCACAACGCAAGCAGCCGTCATAAGAACTTTATTATGTTTTATATCTATTATTTTATTATTTCCCTTCTATGTGACTTTACCGAAAGAACCAATAATATGAATCCCTGCAGTCACGAAAGCTTTAAATCTAAATGTAGTTTTTTACTTAATTACCATGTTTTAACCCGTCTAGAGCTCACATTTTTCCAACCTGCACTAACCAACGTGTAACCCCGCCCGCCCATTTACGTGGTGCGGTGAGTCCATCAGCAGTATATTGACAACAGGCTGTAGAATATTACTGTAATCATGATTACATTACACTCACGGTCCAACACATGTTTAAAGCTGCAGGTCCCTTGTTGAGTGCGGTGAGCAGTGTCAGAGTGGCAGTGATGAAACTTGCCCACGTGTTGACTCAGTGCCACATCGTTTAAGCCGGGGCATTCGTGATTTCGTGCTTTAAACGGAGGACTTTACACCTATGCACTCCACGCTTGTTCGGAAGTAATGACAATCTTAACACGTAAGTGTTTATTATATGATCGGTGCATTACAGTCGGGTTTCAAGATTAGTCTGGGCATGGGATGTGGGTGGCTTTTTATTGGTATCACTAGCGATTCCCCAAAAAGGTTGGGTACGATATATTTTTTATACTGTACATATATACTTTTGTCAGATAACAGGAAATCCCCCCCTCCCTCCACATCAAGAATTGGTAGAAAAAAAACCCCGAAAATATGACACATTGTATTAGTTGCGACTTGTGGGGTAATGTTATGAAAGTAAAAAAAACACAAAGGTAGTTTACAAAAAAATGAGAACTGAAAAACTTTGATTTCCTAGCAAACACACTACTAAGGTGATTGAACCTCGTGGAAAACAACGTGAGTCATACGATGATGGCACAACTGGGAACCACCACCGGTGACTTTACCTGTGCAAGATGTGTGGAGAACGGATAGATATACTTATCATTACAGGATATTTCCTGAACGTGTGCTGTGGCGTGTGTGATGATAGCGTCTACATTGTTTGTTTCTTTTTAAATAGATTATATACTATGTCAACAGTATATACTCAATTAAAACTTACTCAAGTACTGCATATTTAATCAATGATACAACGTTTTGTTGCTTGATAGATCGTGCTTTAAACTGATGGTTAAATCATTTAATTTCAAAATAACCCACGTGCCATAACATGAATGGTTTAGTACGGTAGGGTAGTTATAACAGACACATCATAACATTAAACTATTTAAATTAACTTTCAGGTAAAATAGGATTCATAAAGGAATCATCAACAACATTTAAACAAGTCTTGACCAAACATATATCTACGATAAAAGTTTTTGTTTGTATCGAAGTCAGGCTGAAATTAGTTTAAAGATTAAATAAAGTACATTTGAAAACATCGCCATTTCGTTACAACTTAACATGCAGTGCAGTATAGGTAAGGAAATAAAAAAAACATTATTCATAATATACTTTTGGGTCACATCGAGTAAGTAAAATACGTCGTAAAATACATAATTGGATATACATGAAGCAGCTTTTTTTCCATTTCATTGTGTAAAGCATTGTCAAATTGCAATGAGGTGAACACCAGCAAGTGTCAATACAACAATAAAGTTGTATTACTTTACCAGGTAAGGCCCACTTGAGCAATACAGCGCTTTTTCAGAAGGGATGTGGCCACAAATGATGGCTCAATACAGTGGCTTATCATGTGCAAATTTACACCCGCCAAATACTCTAAACGGATGATTTTAAATGTGGAGAGAAAAATCGGAGGGCCCAGAGAAAAATCCACGCGACCACGGGGAGAACACGCAAACACCAATTACAC
This sequence comes from Lampetra planeri, assembly GCF_965212315.1. Taxonomy (NCBI): domain Eukaryota; kingdom Metazoa; phylum Chordata; class Hyperoartia; order Petromyzontiformes; family Petromyzontidae; genus Lampetra; species Lampetra planeri. Next base: position 4,055,816 of record NC_136108.1, on the reverse strand, counting down.
AGCAGGCGTCAGGGTCGGGTTCGAACGTACGACCTCCTGCAAACGATGCGAGGTAGTTCACATATCGCCACTGTAAACGAGTGACAGTCTCCCAATGAGATCCTGATAAAAGCGAATGCAATCTGCTGTGTCTGGGATATTGAAACATCCTGTGACCAGGTGGGGGATTCGAATATTCCAGTTTGTTTACACACTGTGAGGGGATATAAATAAACAGTCAAGGGGTCTTTCTCGAGTAAAAGTGTGGAAGAGAGTATGATTCTCAAAGGGCATCTAGGTTTAGCGGTATGGCTAAAATGAAGGCAATCCACTCTCTAGCGCGTCAGAAAAATGAAACTTTAACTCAGATATCTGTTTGTATAACAATACCCATCGGGTTTTTATCAGGCCGACAATCATCTGGAAACTTGGAAAAGATTAAATGCATTCATTTTATACAGTACAGTGAATAAAAACAATATCCAGTATGATAGGATATAGTCATAACATGTTAACCGTAATGTTGTTTCATGTCGTATCTTGAATAATCTTCCTTGGGCCTCAACATGTGCCAAGTAATCCGTTTGATTACACTCAGACGATGAGACATTCGTGGTATTAAAAAAAAACTTTTGGTACAAGATGCTTCAAGAGAATCGATCAAAATGTAAAGAAGCAACGACCTTAGGTTGAGTGTGGTAGCATATTCGTGGACGAAGTGTAAACTAAAGCCCTTAGAATATAACTACTGTATCTGTATGTTTAATTTTAAACTAAAGGTGTTTTATTAATTTGCACCTCCCATTAGCAACGGCTGGCTATTCATTTATTTATGTTTTAAGTAAACCTTACTGGAATTTTTAAAAAAGTTTTAGAGAATTAAATGAGGGTCACAAGACATCTGGAGCACGCTGTACTATTATTTACGTGTGTATTATTATTGTTATGAACGTATGTGTTGCACATAACGGAGTGCAATAAATTATTGAACCTGATGCCCACCACAGTTTTTGCTTCACAAATGCCTTATGAAGAAGTTACTGTGTAACTCAAACTTCTTGGCAAAGTCTGATGAGTAGCCACATTTATGTATTAACTATCTGCAAGTGGTGGTGGTGATGATGATGATGATGGCAGCTTTTTACAACATTACACTCCAGTGTCGTGCTGCGTATTGAGAGTTTTGTTTTACCATATTATTAAGTGACTTTTAAAAACACGGATTGAGTGAGCAAAAAAATAGAAGTGGTACATTTAAGAAAATATTCTGATTTTCTTAAAAGGAATCAAGTATAATATAAATTGAACACTCTATTTTACATTTAATTTGAAAATGCATTAACTTGATCACGCAAGGACTTATTAAACTTTGAAACACTGAACATGTCAGTGATTTGTAGTCGTGAAAGAAATGTCACGTAGACAAGAACAACCTAGGGATGATTTCCATCAGCTCAATGTGGTATGAGATGAGTGGTTCACTGGGCTCGGCTGAAATCGACGAAGACAGTAAACAAATCGATCGACAACAATGAATTAACGAAACAAATAAGCGGACAACGTCTCCACGTGTCATTCCACATCTTCTCTGCTTATTTGTTTTCTTTTTATTTATATTCCCCACGGTGATGCCGAGGATTATTTTGAGCAACGAATTAACATAATCCACTGCAATGAATACGGCAGTGCTGCCCAAGATGTATTCTTTGTGCTTTGCTAAGGTCTGCCTTTCTGCATTCACCAAAGCAACTCCATTCAAATGCAAATCAAGGCGTTACACACTGGTTAAACAAAATAGAGAACCTCCCTGGTGGGTGATGAAAAAGAGAGTTTTGGACACCCGAGCGTACAGTTATGTATGGCATCATTGAACCATTTTGTAATTGCACTTGGTTTGCCTGCGTATTTGGAGTTTTCATGTTCTCTGTCTCCCCGTGGCCGCGTGGATTTTTTCTCCGGGTTCTCCGTTTTTTTCCCCTCCACATTTAGAAACACGCGTTCACGGCATTTGGCTGCTATCAATTTCCAAATGATGAGCCACTTCGTTGAGCTATCATTTGTGACCAGGTCACTTCTGAAATATAGTAGCTCAGTGGGCTTTACCATGTGGCCCTTGCTGTCTATGGCAGCAAGGGCGACACGTGGGCATTTTGAAATGAAATGATCGTCTTAGTCACACCAACGATCAATTGAAAATATAATCCCGTCTCGTGTCTCTTCAGGGCTCTTTTGTAGACCGTCACACAATATTATACACATTAAATATTTCCGTCACATATTTGATACATACATTTATAATACTGTGCTGATTAAAATATGCAAAAGTTACAACGTGTAATGCACATCCATGAAAACACTGATCGTTTTGCTCCTGCCATCTCTATTACTACTTTTTAACTCGGACGCGATACGCACAATTTCTTGACAATGTTGCACTGTTTACTGCTGAAGAGTGCATTTAAATGTGCTGCTGCAGACAGTTGAGTTTTCTCGCAGCAGATTGCGTGACCTGGTTTTAAGAGTTATATGAACTTCTGCACGAGAGCATAGTTTCCATCTCAAGGTAATCCTTCTCGAACCTGTTTTCTCACGAAGCATGCCGGCCACGTTTATTGCCAGATTGCAGAGTCTGCGCATGGATTGGAGGGTGACCAAAAAAACCGACCTGTGAACTCAAGGTTCTAGCACTTTTTTTGTGAGGGGACAATTCGCTTTTTGATAAAAGGGTAGTGAGTGTTCGTGAAGGATCAGACCACGTGATGCATGGAAGCATAGCCCAAATTTCCTGGTGCTGATAAAACGGTCATAACCATCGTATAACTGCCCAGAGTGGATAAACTATAGCATCGTAGAATGAAGGTTCTGATAAAAGACAAGTTTCTTCAAAACTGCAATGCATTATTTCCAAAATGACAGGTGACTGAATTTATAAAGGCAGTCTGGGAAGGATGTTCCTCTTGATAATAAAACCTGTACTTTGCAGTTCCCTTTCAAGGCAGATGTGTTCAAGTGTTCTTTACAGCTTCAATGACTTTGTAACCATAATAGCCACTGTTACAAAACCCTACCTAAACAGGAATGTACAGTAGAGTACTTTAGTTTCAATATTAGTGGCAGCAATTAAGCCAACTCTTTTTTTGTATATTGTAGAGGGATTTTTTTCATTGCTATGTATTGTTAAATTTATAAATGTAATAACCTAAGTTAAGGTGACCCTGTCCTGGAATCAAGCCTGGACTGAATCTGTGGCCAGGCATTTTGAGACAGTTTTTTGGGGCCCCAATACTTAATGTTGACTGGGGGGGCCCCCCCATTGCCTTTCTTGTATATATATTGTACATTTTGGGGGCCTTCTTGTGCTTGCAGGCCCCAATTTTAAGGTGCCCCGGTGGCGAGATGTTAACTACCTCACCTATTATCCAGGAGTTCGTGGGTTCCATCCCGACCCTGACACCTGTTGTATATTTGGAGTTTGGATGTTCTCCCCGTGGTCACGTGGATTTTTCTCCGGGTCTTCTGGTTATTCCCTCCACGTTTAGAAAAATGCATAGAGTATTTGGCTGCTATACATTTCCACATGATAAGTCACTTCATTGAGCTATCATCTGTGGCCAGGTCGCTTCTGAAAAAGAGCTAAGTAGCCTTACCTGGTGAAATAAAACATAGTAAAAACTAGTTTAATGTTTTTAAAATAGTAGTTTGGAGATCCGGTACAATTGTACCAACGCCCCCCTCCCTTCTCATCAGGCCTGTCTGGGGCCCCACCTATATGCCCTTGAGTCCGATGGCCAAAACTCACTTATGAATGCTAACGATGCAGTATTGTACTCAGAGAATTCCACTTGGGAGGCAGGAGTGGGGGAAAGTGGTCGTCTTCGAGATTGAATGGTAAAGGGGAGCCTCCACTTCTTTATTTTCTCTCTCTTAGAGCGATAAACAGCACATTTAAAATCTCAATTGGGCGGTGCGAGGGCAGTGAGGGGGCTGCTGCCTCCACTTTGTCCTTGCTCTGCATGTGTGGTTCCATGATCCCATTAGCAATAGGCATTTTTGACTGCTGGATTATGCCAGGGGTTCTCATATTCATTTCTACTGGCACATCTGAGCTGTGCCATTGCAGGGCCCTCATCGTTACGGTGGTTTTCCACTGGCTATTTGCCAAGCTGAGCCAGAACCAAATTGTGTAACTTCGGCCTCACAAATACGAGGCCAAGCAGAATCAGAAGTTTGCGTCCCAAGCAGAGCCAAAGGAGCACGGTCGGTCATTTTCATTATGCATGTGACATCAGCGGCATGGCTTGGAGTCTTGCAGTGAAACAAACAACCGAAGGTATCCATCCGCTCTCGGTCTCTTCATCACCATGGCCAGCAGTGAGTGAGGAACCGTCAAAGGGCTCTGTGGGCTCCCATGCAAGTTTGGTCTCGCGCACCTGGCGCGGCGTATAATCATTCTCTGAAATATACTCAGACGCATTGTTACCTAACCGAAGCCTCTTTTTTTGCCCTCCGGTCTGTCTGCGGAATAGGGTTTAAAACGGCCACCCGTGCAGGGATCTGCAGAGACTTGTTTATGATGATGGTAAAAATGCGACGACGTCATTCGTGCGTGCCCAGCCGCCTAGTAATGCTAAACTACTGTACTCTATCCAAAATGTGTACTGCAGTCACAACATGTAAAAGATACAGTCAGCGTCAGCAAATGTAAAAATAAAAATACAGATAAACTTATTCACTTGATAATAAAAAATGTACTTTGTGTAAAATCTGGAAAATGCACGTGAAATGTAATCCATCCCGAAACTCTATTAATCTATCCCTTATCATAGGTGGGGGCAGCATAAGTAATGTGGAGAAACAGAAAAAGACAAAGATCCCCTTTATAGCCTTAACGGACTGTTGGGGCAAGTGCTGTTAGCGAGCACCTTTGAAGGCCGGAACGGCACACGAGGGGGTGGGTGGCCACACACACACACAAACACCACATGTAAAAACACACACACACACAAACAATAGCAACTGGCAATAAATGGCGATAAAATCACGACAGCCTTTGTGCCAGCTTAGGTGCGTGGGACAGACCCAGTTATTACAGGTGAACAGAGGTGATTGGCATATGAACTACCTGCGTTCCCCTCTGACCCAATATGTGATGATTTTGAATATTAATTTTCAGGACCATTTCCAGCATGTTGAGGATGGAAATGTCTGAAGTAAGTGTTACAATTAAAATGGTCCCGCTTGTTATAAAGGCAAGCCATTATCGCATCGTTCTAATCCTGTGGAACTCTTCATGCGGTTAAAGAAATTGTAATGTTGCTATGAAAAATCAGCCTGCACACGATCACCACCCAGTTTATTGGGTAGGTCATCCCTGTCTGATGCCCTACCCAGACCTAATGCTCAGCAGCACTCTTTATTACCCATCAACAAAGGGCACCTCAGCCAGTGGCTCAGAAGCCCCACAACCTCTTCATCAGCGTCACATCCCCCTTTGTCCAACGGATGCCGTTTGGGCTGAGAAGGGCTCTCCCTTCTCTCCCTTTCTCGAGACCACACACAGAATGCTCCTCAAATTTTGCAGACATAATCCTGGGGAGTTCCCATGAGGATGGCAATGAGGGTGGGACTGCAAGGGACGGTTTTGATGGCATGAAAGAGAGCTGCATGATTTCGGGCCACTGAGGCAATTTCCATCATGTCAGCAATCTGCGGCCACCACTTAACTGAATGGATCTCTGAAAAAAATGGTTGAATTAAGCCTCCTCATTTTCAGATGAATGGAATTCAAAACGATGACGCTCGGAAAGATGAACGGAGTTCAAACGAACTCACAAACAGACACCTTGTGAAAGACCCAATTGCAGAAGATCTCTGGTTTTGATCTTCCACAAAGCTCATGGTCCACCATAGATTGCATGCACTGCACAAACCATGGCAGATGCGGATACCTGATGCACAAATGGAACAGACCGTACAACATATAACGACACAACGCCCGATCCACAAATACGAAGGAGACATCACAGCGATGCACTCCGCTGTTCCTGACACGGTTATCTGGCTTGACCACCTGAATGTGAAATTGTAGTTGTTGCTCTGCATCTACATCAGCCATACGACAAGAAAAGAAGAACAGGAAGATTCCCAGGTGTAAACAATGAGAGTGGACAAGTTACTTTCTTGGCATGCACCGTTGATGCTGTGTGGATCTACCAGCGATGGAAAAGCATGTTTGTAATTACCAGCCCATGATGCTGCAGGCAAATATTGCAACCTCTTCTGTGGGGGCGAAGACAACCACCACCAGCGTTGGTGTACGGTGTTTTTTCTGCAATATTTTGCTGTCTTTTCTTGGATTTTCTGTTTGCACTTAGTCACATATTCACTTTAAGATGTTTTTTTGTTCATGTTTTTGTTTTTTGTTTGTTGCGGTTGCACCCGATTCAAGAGCTGAATGGCTCACAGGGCTATACCTAATAAATGAACTTGAACTTGAACTTGAACCAACTATTCTTCGCCACCGGTTTATAAAGAGGCAAACACACAGCAGCCTTTGACTCAGTCTCCCACAGTCTCCCACACCTTCCGCTACATTCCCAGATCCACTTCATTATTTTATTCAAACACACACACACGTACATTGCCAACAACAAAACACACCATGTGACGTCACTTTTGAATTTCTTCTTCATTTAAAAAAAACTATTCCCAACTGTCAACGAACAAAAATGAAAGAAACGGGAAGAATGTTTAGAAATGTATAACACCCCGTAAGATTAGCGTGGGGAAAAATGTTCGGTCATAATTTCTTGAGCTGTGTCAAAGGGCATAAGTTGTACATACCATATGTCTCTTGGTCCTTCCAGTTAGAATGAGCTCTTACATGACTCCTTATGACAATAATTACTCAAGCGCTGTGGTTTAATGACACTCTCAGACAAGAATATTACATTTCTAATGGTGTAGATTTTTAAAACAAATATTTTAAGGTAATCTTTTTTCCCATTAAAATCACCACTAGGGCACAAAGTCAATCAAAAGTCAACATGCTGTCTAAATAAATGTATCTTTGGTGATGTATGTCTATGTCACGACCAAGATGTTCTCATCTATACCATGGTATTGCTTTTGATTTGTGTTCAAGCCTCAAGTTGACCTTTGGGTTGGTATGTGGAAATGTGGATTTAAGAACACACCCAGTAATGGTGTTCATAAACTTCCATGCTAAGGATGTTGTGTTGTGATAGGGTTAATGTTTAACCATTTGAACAAAAAAGTAAGAAAGTTAAGTTTGAGCACACGCGGCAATGTTAGTCTGTATTCACAAAATAATATGTGAACAATTTTGTCGTTGCTTTATAGTTTAATTATTTACATTGTGGTTCTTCTTCTGAGTGACTAAAATACCATTTGCTTTTGTAACTTCACAACATTTTCAATTCTCCCTGTGAAAGTAATCTCTACACGCGAACATTTTAAGTCAAGCCATATTGGAACTCGCATTATTAAGTGAATGCATACCTTGCCATTTAATATTAACAATGCTGTTTATAAACATATTTCTTTGCGCATTCAAATATATGCGAATGTCAAATCAAAAGAAAGACCACATAAGCAAAGTTCAGAAAAAGGGACACAACGCTCAGGGTGTTCGTCCAAAACAATGCCGCCTGTATTCTGATTACAAGTAAAAACCTTGGGGTTATACCAGAGGTGGGACAAAGTCATTGTTATGCAAGTCCAAGTCGAGTCGCAAGTCATCAAATTCATGACTCGAGTCTGACTCGAGTCCAAGTCACATGACTCGAGTCCACATCTCATAAGTGGGACAAAGTCATTGTTATGCAAGTCCAAGTCGAGTCGCAAGTCATCAAATTCATGACTCGAGTCTGACTCGAGTCCAAGTCACATGACTCGAGTCCACACCTCTGGGTTATACCCTCGTGCGACACACTCACACAGGCCTCCCTTGAGCAAGAGCTAGGCAGCCTTAGCTCACGCACCGTCTCAGCTTGGGCTTCGCCCCTCCGATTAGCACACGGTTGGCTACGTACGGCGCCAAAGAAGCTCAAGGTATCGCACACGCGCACATCTGTATCCCGTGCGTTTTTTGTTGTTATGTCCCCAGGAACAAATTTGTGCTCATCGGGAGGCGCAAGTACGTGTGCCGAGTGCCTCCTCCTCGGTCCCTTCTGTGGCTGGTGCAGCCAAGAGGTATGGAGTGTACTTTGGCCTTTGCGATTCCATGGAAACGTCGATCGGGCTGCAGAAGCACGCCCGCTTCGGCTTGCATTGTGGCGTGGCCAAGGCTCTTTTTTTCTGTTCATTCAAATCCAACGGATTTACAGCTCTTCAAAAAGTCGCCGCGGAGTTTGAATCCCTGCCCATTAGGCAGCGCTCTGTTCATTGTACTGAGAGCTCGATTTTTACAAAATTCGGATGCACGTCTGCCACGAGTTGTATTTAGTTACGTGTGTGTGTAAAAAAAAAAACTGCCAATCAATACGCATTCATTTTAACAGCAGTCTAATTGGGACTTGTGATACGTTACCGCGTGGTGATTTGATATTTAGACATATCCGAATACAATAAGTACAGAAAACCTCTGATCTACAATGATGTGGGGGCACCGCATATATTCGTGGGTCCTATTATCTCTGCATATCCACCAAAATAACTCTTATTGCCCACACAGCTGGATGCGGCCATGGTGTCACCTATTCGATTCAATCTACCGGTGTGGCAGTTTAAACAACGATCAAGTTTCTTAAGTCAGCCCACCTCTGTCCACGCAGAAGTGTGTAATGGGTACAACCGCAGTTAATTAGTCGCCAGATCGCCTGCGGTGTGGAAAGCGCGCTTGTGTCCACCTCTTCATAGAGGTCTAACGAGCGTCGTGGAGGAGCAGGTCAAATACCCTGAAGAGGGGTTCTCTATAGCGCCTTCTAGTGGAGGCCTTTCCGCTAGCAGTGGTGTGAGAGATTACGGTAATCGTAGAGCTGCACCTTTAACCCGCAGATAAAGGCATAATAATCAGATGAATTTGTCGAAAGGAATCTTTGTGCAATAAAACTAAACTTAACTTTTTATTTTGAGCAGGTAAGGCCCACTGAACTATAAAACTGGTTTTCAGACGCGACCTGGCCACAAATCATAGCTCAATGAAGTGGCTTATCATGTGGAAAATTTCTCGCAGCCAAATACTCTAAACACATGTTTCTGAACGTGGAGGGAAAAACCGGAGGACCCGTAAATAAATCCACGTGGCTAAGGGGAGAACATGCAAACTGTAAATATATAGGGGTCAGGGTCGCGATTGAACCCACGACCTCCTGTATACCAGGCGAGGTAGTTAATATCTTGCTACCGTGGCATATTAATAATAATTAGAGCCCATGGACAATGAATCGGGTCATGGATAAGAGGTGTTTCACTCTGTTTGGGTACACGGTCATTCTGTCGTTTTGAGGTGCCTTATTTCTCTTTGCAGAACTTTTCTGAGGGAGAGCATCACGACAAGCGCTGTGACTTAGTCTCAAACCTCTTGGAGAAGGGCTGTAGCAAAAAGTATATTGAGTTCCCAATGAACCAGCTGGATATCATTAAAAACCATCCCATCAGTGGAAAGGTCGATGGCAGCTCATCTTCCATTATTCAGATGTCTCCGCAGAAGATATCCCTACGTCTCCGGCCGGGTGAGTGTCACCATTATATGCGAGTGAGCCTCTCTCCCTCTCTCTCTCATGGTCTGCGTTTAATTAATGCTAAGTATTGCCAGGTTGTTTTACTGCTTGTATCAACTCATTGTGTATTCGTTTATGCTGGAAATTCGATTATAAAAGTGGTGTTTACTTTTTTGTTAATATAGAAATAAAATCCTTTTCTATGATATGGCAATTAACAGGCTAACTACTTGCTTGATTGTTTTATCTACATTAAGTTGGAAAACGTTTCTTGTTGTTTGGTATTCATATATTAAAAAATGAAGTTAACCCTTTCCCGTTTCGATGACGTACGTGCACGTCATAAAAACGACACCGGAATAAAAACTAAAATAAAATATTATCAGTATCGAGGCTCCCACAAGGCCATGCGGGAGGAAGTGTGGCACAGTTTGGCGCCAGCTATCATAGAGTGCAGTTGTTTCGCTACATTTCTCTGCGGTGAGTAACAATGTCTTTAAAAACAATGGCAGTGCGTCTCTCTAAATAAAATGAACACTGAGCCGCTTACACGTTCCGAGATTCAGAGGTGAGCGGGACCCCACCCTGCAACTTTGAGACGTCGCAAAACGGGAAAGGGTTAACTGCACTTTCAATATGTGTGGTACATTGAGGTACTGACGTGTATATTACCTTGTTAAGATGGTCACATGACCAGGTATGCCTGTTTAAGGCCACCTGCCTAGAGTGGGCCCCTAGACATCCGAAAAATTCTGTCGGGACACAACAATAACATGCAAAACATTTGCTCGGGACCCTTCCGGAATAGAACTGCTACTTGGCAGCATCGCTGCGGCACGCTGCCCGTGTACTCTGCCCGTGTACTCTGTCCGTGCACGCTGCCCTCGTGACCAAGCTGCGCGGTTCTCGTGACCAAACACCCCCGGGGAGATCGGGGAGTCATGCGAAACGCTCGTTTGAGTTTGCCCCGCTGGTACTCCGGCTGCGCGCTTGCAGGCAGCAGGGAGACCTTCCAGGTGGAGGTGGAGCAGCTGGAGGGCTACCCCGTGGACCTCTACTACCTCATGGACCTGTCGGCCTCCATGTTCGACGACCTGCAGAACATCAAGAGCCTGGGCACCACGCTCGCCACCAAGATGGGGCAGCTTTCGCGCAACTTCCGCATCGGCTTTGGCACCTTCGTGGATAAGCCTCTGTCTCCCTACATCAAGACGCTGCCCATATACCAGGCCAACCCTTGCACGTAAGCCCACGTTTTTGTCCCCCCCCCCCTCCCCCCATCTGATAGGAGGATTGCTCTGTTGTTCGATGGGGCTTGGATCGGTGACCACCGAACTTCCTGGGTGTGCAGGCGTTGGGCTGTGAGTTGGTCAAAATATGGCAACGTTGAGTGTCACCCCCCTCCTCCACGTAGTGTTTCTCCCGTTACTGCAGTTTCCTCCCACAAGCCAATCATCCGTTCATGGTATTGACCCAACATCACAATGCGGGATCTTTTTGAAAATGTCTCAAGGCTCAGTGAGGCTTTTTGGGTAAACAATTGGCATTTTCGTTGTGTCATTGGCAAGTGATGAGGGTTACGTCTGTCAAGCAAATTTTCCCTTTTCTTTTCTTTTCAAGACAGTAAGCATTAATAATACCGTGCATTATACATCCCTGCACGTAGCAAAAGTGATGCTTTACATATCAACAGCACGTGTAAAAAGAATACTTGTGCGGTTGAAGGCAAACTGATCGAATTTTAATAGTCAACAGGCAAGACGTTTACTGGCCTCGGTCGCGAGTAATCGTACACAAGGCGAGCACTCCACCGCGTGTCTGCCCGCACCATCCTTCAGGACATGGCACGCAGCAATCCCAATGGAACGTCGCTCCCCTTACCGTTCCGAGGGAGCGCCCTTCCTCCTAGACGATGCTCGACCCCCCCCCCCCCATGCCTCCGCAGCGGTTGAAGGCAATTCGCCTGCCTTTGGACAGCGGACGGTGTGAACTCTCGTGCTGCGAGTCGGTGCGCCCTCTCCCTGCGGGACAATGACGAGCGGCCAGCGTAGCGGCGCACCCCCCCCCCCCCCGCTTGAACCCCCCACCCCTTTCACCCCCCCCCCTTGAACCCTCCACCCCTTGCGCCCCCCTTGAACCCCCCCACCCCTTTCACCCCCCCCCCTTGAACCCTCCACCCCTTGCACCCCCCTTGAACCCCCCACCCCTTGCACCCCCCTTGAACCCCCCACCCCTTGCACCCCCTTGACCTTGAACCCCCCCCCACCCCTTGCACCCCCCTTGAACCCTCCAACCCTTGCACCCCCCCTTGAACCCCCCACCCCTTGCACCCCCTTTGAACCCCCCACCCCTTGCACCCCCCCGACCTTGAACCCCCCCCATCCCTTGCACCCCCCCTTGAACCCCCCCCACCCCTTGCACCCCCCTTGAACCCCCCCCACCCCTTGCACCCCCCCGACCTTGAACCCCCCCCACCCCTTTCACCACCCCCCCCATGAACCCCCCACCCCTTGCACCCCCCCGACCTTGAACCCCCCCACCCCTTGCACCCCCCCCGACCTTGAACCCCGCCACCGCCCCTTGCACCACCCCCCCCCCCCACCCCGCGCACATCTGGCGGCGAGTGACGGCGAGGTGCGATCTGCCCGCAGCGGCTACATCGATTGCCTGCCGGTGTTCGGCTTCAACCACGTGCTCCCCCTCACCGGCGAGGCCACGGAGTTCAACGCCAAAGTGAAGGAGCAGCTCGTCTCCGGGAACATCGACTCTCCGGAGGGGGGCTTTGACGCCATCTTGCAGGTGGCCGTGTGCAAGGTGAGAGGCTCGGGGTCCCTCTCGCATGCGGGCGGCGGAAAAAGAAGAAAAAAAAAAGAAGTCAAAAGTTGCATTCTCCGTCGGCTCCGACGGACACCCCCGCCCCCCCCTCCCCGAAGCCGTCGGCGAAAATTTCGGTCTGCGCTCCCGATGTGTTTTTTTGGGGATGCTACCGCATTTCGTTCGGCACTGTGACCCAAAGTTGTGGCGTATGCACGCTGCGTATGTGTGCTGAGCTTCTTTCGCACCGTACGTAGCCAACCGTGCTAATCGGCTGTGCTGGGAGCTTCTGTGGGCAACGATTTCAGTTCCTGAAACGTTGGACATCATGCCGTATGACACGCCATGCAACCTAAAAAACACATATCCGACAGCTGCACAGCACAACCGCGAAATCCTACACGGTAAAATTTCACATTCCTGTAGTGAGGGTCAGCCTGTACCTCGGACACCTGCTGTTGACTTCCCTCAAAGAGGTGCTCATTCGATAGACCTCCAAAACCTGTATTTGCACTTCCAATTGCAAGTCACATACTCCAGTCACGATGCCACCCAGCTGGTCGGGATTATTTTCATTTGATGGTAAGATAAGGCATAAGGTAACACTGATGATGAATGCTTAACATTGACTGTGATGTGGAAAAGGCCACATATTGCACTGCAACGTGATCACCTGAGTCGAGTGCGAGCATGCCTCCCTGCACGTTCTGCAGCGAACACCTGGTTCCAATGTCAGCAATAGAGACAGAACATGATCTGACTTCATACTGCATTTAACCATGTGGTATTTCAAAAAATACGGTCCTTTTGTTAAGTTAATCCACTGCACTGCAAGATGAAGGCCTCCCTGTGCCATATCAGTCTTTGGGGGGTTGTTTCACCATACTTCACCATGCTGGTCAATGTGGGATGGTGGAGGGGAGAGGTCGGGGGGGGGAGACACAGGACTGGTTCCGATACCTACCGTTGGAAATTCGTTTAACCGATAATGTGGATACTTTTAAGTCGGATCTCAACACACATTTTCTTAAGTCCGTTTATACTATTTATCTCTCCTTCTCTCTTACCCTTTCATTAACCATAATCTTACAAGACTCCTTCAGACATTAGTGGAATGCGCCTTACAAATAAATGTAAATTATTATTACCATTTACACTGTTGTTAGCCATGCCTGTGAATTGAACTCGGCTCACTGGTTGCATAGCCCGGTGAGCTAATCACCGTGCCCCCGATACGCTCACGTGTTATTCGAACAAATGATTAACAAATCTCCAAATCATTTTGGCTAAAGTTATTTTGGAGCTTCAAATTGTAATGCTGCATTAATTATTTTTCAGTTCAAATTTGTATGTTTTGGGATACATTTAAATTCGTGTTTTCATTTTTTTTATCAAACCTTTGTGATATAGGACGTGCTTGCCATTGACCAGTAAAGGTGTCCCCTTGCGGTAAACTTGTGCCATCACAAAGTTCCCCAAATAAGAACACTTCACAAGAGTGAGGCGATTGTACTTAATCAGTGATGCATGCACGTTAGTCACAAGGTTGGCAAAAAAAAATTGTTATTTTTTTTCAAGACCGGTCGAACCAACTTCTGTAGATGGAATCGGGCAGGTGCTGACTTTCCCAGGAGATAGAGAATTTAAAAACCGTCGCCATCACCTGCATCTACTCAGCGCGGATAAAATGGAGCATGCAAAAAGAGATTTATCATGGTGAAACTGTGACCCTTTTACCCCCTGAGATTAAAAGTAAGCCTTTATTTTGTTGCATTCCTCGTGGCCGCTTGGCCTTTATCAAAAGGCAGGCTTGCAACAACAACAAAGAAGGGGGCCACATTTGTACATTGAAGCGACTGGCCCCTTAAAAAAGGCAGAGTAAAGAGTAATTTCTTTTTTCCCCCAGGTAAGGCCCACTGAGCTATATAGCGCTTTTTCAGAAGCGACGAAGTGGCTTGTCACGTGGAGATGTATCGTGGCACAATACTCTAAACTTGTGTTGATCCTAAACGTGGAGGGAAAAAGCGGAGAACCCCCAGAAAAGTCCACGTGACTGCGGGGAGAGAGACACGTAATCTCCACATATATTCAGCAGGCGTCAGTATTGGGATCGAACCCACAACCTCCTGCATACCAGGCGGGGTCGTTAACATCTCACCATCGTGGTGTAGGCGAGCTTTTGGCACAAAGTAAAACTGGTGGCATTTGCCATTGAGAATTTTGTGTGGATGATTGTTTTGAATGAGTGGGCTTGGTCCTTCGGCTCTTGAATGTCACCGCGCGTTCCTGCGAAATGTGAACACACACGGAGCTTCGTTGTAATGCGGAGCAACTTAATAAATCCCATTGTAATCCGCTTGAGCATTGACGGATGAGTCAAGGGAAAGCAAGTATAACATTGCACGAAAAATACTTGTGCCTCACTTAGCTGTGGGTTTCAGCCACATGGGTGTAATTGTGGGGCATTTCAATTGGTTTCCATAATATGTTTCTGTTAGGGCTCTTTAACAAATGCATTTATCAATGTGCCTATGTGAGTCATGGCATTGTGTTTATGTTTACACTTTTTCTAGTACCAATGTACGTGCCGTGTAGGTCACATCGCATGAAAACAACTGTTGATAGCTCCCCGATGTGTTTTTTGGGTTCTCATTACAGCATGTTGCTCAGCACGATGTCCGACGTTTCCCTCCTGGTGCTGGGAGCCTCTTCAAAAGCTCCCAGCACCTGAATTAAGTTCCTGAAGGAGCTCCCAGCATGGAGAGTGAAACGTCAGACATCTTGCTTAGCAACACAATGTATGCAGCACAACCGATCAAACCTACCATGCAGTGGTATAACAACGTGTTGATGATGGCTTGGGTAACATCTCCGCCCGACACCCTTTTGCGAGTTCAGCATGCACACGTCCCTTGATCAACATCGCACATTGTGATAGACTATACGGTGCAAGGGCAGTACCCTAACCTCACGAGGAATGTGAAAGTGTGAGTGTGGGCGTGGTCTGTGCACGTTCAGATATGTACTGTATGTGCGTGCGTGCATGCATGCATTTTGTGTGAATACATACCCTACACCGTCATCAACTTAAATTTGAAGCAGGTCAGAGCCCGGTGAGGCATCATCAGGTCCTCCTTTTTTGCAAGGGAAACCCGGGGGAAATGCACGAATTGAAACGTGTTTCAAGATTCTGTGCGCCAGCATTCTGGCGTGTGCAAGCAGGTATTCTCCTGGGCTGGATATGTAGGCACACGTGCTCAAAGTGTGCGTTCAGCTAATGTTTGTGTGTTCACTCGGGTGCCTCCATATGGGGCTTTAGCAAACAAACCGGAAAATAAATAAACGTCCAACACAGGTGCATGTGGAGAATGATAGGAATTTCGTGGAAGGATAGGGCAAGCAACTTGGATGTTAATAGTAGAATGTGGCAAGAAATAGCTGCAGATGTAATTAGGAAAAATTTGGTTGCGATGGGTGAGACACGTGTCTATAATGGAGACAAGCACCCAGAGCAGGGGTCGGCAACCTACGGCTCCGGAGCCGCATGCGGCTCTTTACGGGCTGCTTCTTGACAATATGTACGTATGTACAGTATGTACTCAGATGCATTGCGGCTCTTGAAATACTGAATTTTGTACCGAATTGGAAAGAAATGGCTCTTCTTGTTATTTTGGTTGCCGACCCCTGACCCAGAGAGAGGTTAGTGACCAAGGGGAAACCAACATCTGGATGCTTGAATACTCTTAGAGCAGACCTTGCAGATCGTGTGTCAACAACAACTGTGGGATACAGATGAAGGAAACGATAATGAAGCAATTATTAATTTCTCACTTACCCCTGCTGGATACCTGTAAAACATATCTTCATAGCTCTTCGGATTTCTCCAGGATAAATACAGATTCTCATTCTGAATTGTGGAGAAATAAACTGCATTTGGCATGTTAACCTATTAACCACGGTGTGTTTCCGGCTCGTACCGCGTTCTGCTCGGCACGTTCTTACGTTTCTCCTCTCCCCGTGTGCTGGGAGCTTCTTCAGGTAATCTAACGCGTGCCGAGCAATTTGTCGTGCCGAAGAACAACGCGCCCGCGGCACGACCCGAAAACGCGTCGGCCTCACCCGTGACGCTTGCCCCCTCTCCACCCAGGACAAGATCGGCTGGAGGAGCGAGGCCATGCACCTGCTGGTGTTTGTGTCGGACGCCGACTCGCACATCGCCCTGGACGGGCGACTCGCCGGCGTAGCCGTCCCCAACGATGGGCTGTGTCACCTCGATGAGAAAAACGCGTACACGCACTCCACTGACATGGTGAGCGAATGGCACGAAAGAGTGGCGCCGGGGTGGCTATGAGATGTTAACTACCTCGCCGAGTATGCAGGAGGACGTGGGTTCGATCCCGACCCTGACCCCTGTACATTTGGAGTTTTCGCGTCTATCTCTCCCCATGGTCGCGTGGCCTTTCCTCCGAGTCCTCTTGTTTTTCTCCCACCACATTTGGAAACGACACGCGTTTAGACTATTTGGCCGCGGTAAACTCCCGCATGATAAGCCACTTCGTCGAGCTGTCCTTTGCGTGGCCAGGTCGCTTATGAAAAAAATAGGTATGTAGCTCAGTGAGCCTTACCTGGTGAAATAAAAATTGTGTAGTTTAGAAGGCACGTTATGTCACCCCCCCCCCACCATCTCCACCAGCCTGCCATCGGGGTGTTCTGTCTTGTTAAACGGACACCACCCTTGCCGCATTCGTGGGAATACATTTTATTACCGAGACGATGTCTGTGAGATTCACCACCACGTGCCGTCAAAGCAGCTCCTTGATGACCCTAGAAAGTGGAAGGGAACAAAAATAAAACAATCCCTCAGGGAGGAGGTCTTTTTCCGATTTGCACGGGCACGTGTTGAAAGAGCTCAGGGCAGTGATACACGATGTGTGCTGTTAGACAGAGTGAATCGTGTTGTTGTACGTCATGAGCCCTGCTGACCAAAAGTGCAGTGACGTTTCAAGTTTCTGTTTCACATGAGGATTATGCTGAATACCCTCGTTGATTATACAGGTAAAGTTGTACACTAATTTCTATGTGTTTTAACAACGGACAAGTGACAACATTTTATATAACCTCAGATTTTATTTTGATCCCCCAGCAGATTTTATTTTGTATATTTTCAGCCTTATTCAACACTTCTTGCTATGCTGGTTAAGCATCAAAATCTGGTCACTTAATAGGACCCTAATTGGATACTGTAAGGTCCTTGGTCCTAAACGCCCATGGGCTTTCGACATACTCTGACGTGTTTATATGTTGATATATGTAAATACAATTTGTTTAGGCTTTTGCTGGTCAGCTTTATGAGCTTGTAAGGCAAACAGAAGTCCGGCACAAAAACATATCCTGATAAAGCAAGCAAAGTGTCTGTTGACATTTTAATTAACGGCAATAGGCTTCTGCACACTCCTTGAACAGCAACGATTGCTATATTTACTCGTCTGTGTCAACTTTATTGGCTGTATTATGATTTGGAAAGGCAGCAGCTGAAGGCTAACCTCTGTCTGTGCACAACAAACTCTGGGCATGATATACAGAGGGGGGGGGGGGGCACGCTGGTATACATGGGCACACCACAGTCGATCGGTAGGTCACGTGTGGTGGAGTAAATTGTGGGTATCTCCTACTTCTTCTTCCAAGAGTACTGGACTGAATGCCTTCCAGAGGGGCTCTCTTTAGCTTCTCTCAATGGGATATCCTTCTGCCGGCATTGATGCAAGCAAGCAGTTGCAGGGCTGCACCCTTGCCTTCATCATTTAACTTGACAGTGTTTAATGGCGATTAGGTAACAAAAACACGCAATCATGTTCTCGCTTACCTCGCCTTTTTTTATTGTGTCACTACTTTGGGATGGAGTAGGTGGAGGGGGGGAGATGTTTTAAACTGAAGCTGCTGGTGACATTATTGCCCAGGAATTGCTTATGCTGCTATCGGGAAGCTCATATCACAACGGAATGTGGTTAAGAAAGGAGGCAAAGACAAGCACTTGGGTATTTAAAGAAAACAGCCTTTGCGTAACAAGCCTGTTAATGACCGTTGATCATGGCCTCATTGCCCTGGGCTTTATTTTAACTATACTGTACTGAGTTCACAAGCATAAAAAATTAACCCGTAAAAAGAAAGTTTTTCACTATAAATCCTTTATATGCGTGGCGGCTAGAGTCCTCTCGTCCTCTGGCTTGATATGGCTGCCACATATGGGTCAGATGATTGTCTGCCACCATTAAACAATTGGTAATTAAATATTTTTAAAAAATTCCCTAAACAGTGTAAAATTTTGGAAAATTTGTTCACGAAAATTAATTGTCACGCACAACGAGTCTGTGTGGAAAATGTCAGCTCGATTGGATCCCGAGAAGTGGGTTAAAAAACGACCGAAAGATTTGCACGGTCGTAAGCGCGCAAGCAAGCACGCAAGCACGCAAGCAAGCGAACTTAATATAAAGGATTTAAAAATTGCTCCACTGTGGCCAATGTGTTGTTGGAAACATGCCACCCTGCCTTCTTCCCTGTAGGTGGGGAGGAACAACGATCTATATCTTGAATTAAAAAAATAACTTTCGTAAATACAAAGATTCTGGGGTAAATGAATGGAGTGTGTTGTTGCTCATTGGATTGTTTTTGTTCAGCTCAAAGGGCACATTGACATTCACAGATGCCTCAGTATTTCCAGCTTCCCTCAAATGACATTGCAGAAAACAATTGAGCAACATGTATGGATGTACAAATGGGAATTTTTCACGTAATTGTGATTTATTGTTTGTTCAAATTAATTATTATATGGTTTATTACAATATCCATGAGGACATTATTGGCTTGGCCAAAGCGAAGCCGTCCTAGTTTGGCGCGAATTAAAATAACTTTTACTTTGGCAAAACACCAAGGAAGGCAAAATGGACATCTGATATTAGGAAAAATAAAGTGCGTAACACGAATGTACACGCCGCCAGCAGACGTGTAGTCAAATGAACTGTACAGTTGTTACATTAAAAAAATATATTCATGGTGCGTTTGTTTACACGCCATCAATTTTCACCTGTTTCCATGTTGGAAATGTATACAGCAAGGGTTTGTCAAACAAGTGTTGCTCCAGCTTTAGAGGATTATCTGGGCTGCACCATCCTCACAGGGATATGCCATGATTATTAGGAAGCCACTGGAGCTATGCACTTTGAAATCTCGATTGAAAACGAATTTCTTTAAAACTGCTTTTTGTGTTTAGTTTATTGTCCGTCGCCCCTCACATTCCGATTAGTGCGGTTGGCTACGTACGGCATGAAATAAGTTCAACAGACATACATGATACAAAGAGGGGCATATGCTTTCAACAATATGGAACAAAACAATGTGTTCAATGCCACGTCTGTATGCACACCAGCCATCTGGCTCACACTGACCACTGTATTGAAGTATGGAAAATGTTGCTATTTCTCTCATGCCTTTATGGAGATCACACATCTATAAATAATTATAAGACAGTGTTGTTATGTATCCGCAACCCTTGCTATACAGTACAAGTCCCTTACACTGACCTCAACAAAGATATTTGTAATCTATGAGTTCATTATTGTACGTCTTTAAAATCGAATTACTGTGCAAAACAGCATTGGGCTACAATGGTGAAAAATGCTACAAATAAAATTCCATTTTGACTCCAATTCAAATCTGGTGTAAACATGGTAAAGATAAAGGTGCAGCCCTGCAATTTCTCTGTCACACCAATGCTGGCAGACAGGCTCTACAGTGCCCCTCTTTCGTATTTTGACCGACTTTTCCACTCTGTCCAGATGTCTTAGGAAGTTGTGGGAGTACATTAACTTTACCCCACCACGTGTGTGTTGTATGTTGAAATTCTTTTGCACTGTACGCGGCCAACCGTGCTAATCGGAGGTGCACCGGACCACACCGCATGCAACCCGGCGTTTCGCTAACTTTGTTCTACCCATTTGTACCTCCAAGTCTGTGATGTAGAATGATTATAATAAATGCTTTTTTGAGAGAACGTGTCTTGATTGCAATTGCCGAGCACTGTGCCTCCGCCCAATGCCAATGACTCTGTGGTCTGATTCACAGGACTATCCGTCTCTTGGGCAGCTCATTGAAAAGCTCACCGACAACAACATCCAGCTCATCTTCGCTGTGACCGGCAAGTGGCTGGACCAGTATGCGGTGAGTATTTCTAAACAGAATAGGCATATTATTGAGGCATTAACACCTGCCATATCACCCCCAGTGTTGGTTAGGATTTGTGTGCGTACTAAATTGCAGTTGCTGAGAAACAGATCCAGAAAATGGCACTATTGAAATAATTCACATGTAAACCGAGGTTGTACATTCATCATTGACTCGTTTGTTTTGTGTATGTTTTCTCCGAT
This sequence comes from Lampetra planeri, assembly GCF_965212315.1. Lineage (NCBI taxonomy): Eukaryota > Metazoa > Chordata > Hyperoartia > Petromyzontiformes > Petromyzontidae > Lampetra > Lampetra planeri. Next base: position 4,034,920 of record NC_136108.1, on the reverse strand, counting down.
CCGAAATGCCCAGAAACAAGATGAAATTCTATCAGTCCATGTCTGATCGTCGTGCGAATTCTCACTCACCAATTGTCACCTTTGCAAAACAAAAAAAAAGCTTATTTTTCAGCACGGATATATTAACGTCTGGTTTATTGAGCAAATGTTTCGCGTTACTTTTATTCGCGTCAGATCAGTCTCTAAAAGGGAGAAGGGAATAAAAAAAACGGACAAAAGTATTTCAGACTGTATCCGACAACACATTGCAAAGCGGTCTAAGTGGAGCAATGAGACATGCGCCCAGTTTCAGGACACTGCTCGTTGTCGCAGAAGTTCGCCGTTCAAATCTGGCATGCCACCCCTGCCTATTATCGCCATGGGCGTATTAACCATAACATACGCACCACATGCCGCAAAGTGGGACGTTAAAGATCATTGAAAATGAGCAGGCCGTTGCGTGCCGGGGCGTCGTGGTGCACATTTGGCAAAATTTCTAAATAGCAACTCACAAATGACCAAATTGGGATGACACAATCTGTGAAACATTGCGCGTTCACGATAGCCTTGCGCGATAGAGTTGGCGCGCGTGCCAAAGGTACTAATTGTTATTATTGTTAAAAGTGGCCTCGTCCTAATCGGCACTGCCCCGTGAAAGTGGGTGATTTTTTTTTTCCATGATGGCAAACCCTCATGCAGGTGTCTCGGCCAGGTGCATCAACACCGCAGCAGCAGCAGCTTGCTGCGGTTTGCACGAAGTTTAATGCAATGTGCGTGGGCCTGAACGCACGCCATGTGCTTCACCTGAACGTTGAACCTGACAGGAAGTCAAGGTGCTTTTAATAATAAAAAAAATCCATCATTTTAAGTGTTCCAGCTGCAATTTGTACACATCGTCAAAACAAGGCGTACGCTTAATTTTACGTCGCTCCGCGTAACATCGCGATATCTGGGTGCTTTTAGAGGTTCTGCATGTCGTTTGAAATCCACCACGAACAGATGGAGAGAGAAAAAAAGTACGCACCTACAGTGTACGACAGCTTGCGCTTGTGATATCTCGCGATCGTATTTCGTGGTCGGTGAACATGAAATACTGTTGAGTTTTAAGGTAAAAACCGTCCAAACCCAGTGGTGAGAACGATGGAAAAAGGTCAGCGTTCGTGTTCGAGTATCGCGTGTGCGGATCGCGCTTGGGTTTGCCTCCGGTGAAGGAAAACCAGCCACCACAATCCCTGCATGCGATGCTCAGATAACGGCAGGCGTGCAAATTGTGCATTGTGCATGGCCGATTAATGCTAATGTATATAGTGGCCATTTGCCTGAGGCACCGAGAGATTCTTACACTGTAAATATTGAATTATAAATTTGCCTGCTTTGGTAAACTGCCAAATTTGAAGCTTGTTATTTTTTTTACAGAATCTCTCTAAATTTTTGTGACATTTCAAATTATTTTTTTTATGTTTTGTTTGATTTTTGAGTTACCTTGGTTTCCATTGTAATCATGTTCATCTATATTTCTAACAGTGGAATACTGTATAACATGATTTTTATCAGCCACGACTGCTCCTATTACCCTGTATTTTACATGCTCTGCTCATGTTTGTGTGTTGAACAGTGCATTCTCTAGATTATAAAACGTACTTTTTCCACACGTATTTTAAAGCAAAGTTGAGGGTGCGTGTTATAATCCAGGTTTTTGTGCTTGTGACCAAATTTTGTTTCACTTCATTGATACCGAGCAAAATATCGGAGTGCATTTTACCTTGTAATTCGGAGGATACAGAGAGTATTAATTAAAGCAACATCGCTGCTAAGTTTTTTTTGTTTTTATCACAATATAGTTGTGACACAGTTGCGGTCACATAATGTATGCACGTAGAACTTTTTTAGCACGGTACGTAGCCAAGCGTGCTAATCGGAGATGCGGGGGATGGAAAGGCAACAAACTAAAACACAAAAAGCATATCCACGGGATAAAAATAGCATTGCTTATAGGCCAGCGTGGCACACACACACACACGTGCATGTGTGCTGCAGTAAATGCGCCGAAGAATTACAATGCAAGCAATGTGCAGGTGGGAGCAATTTTGTAATTAAATAGTATTTGCACTGTAAACGTGCCCTAACCGTGCCCTATTCATGACTTATCGCACCCACAGAACTATTCCACTCTCATCCCCGGGGCAACGTTCGGGCAGCTTAACAAAGACTCAACCAATGTCCAAGACCTCATCATTAAAGCGTACAAGGTAATGACACCGATGGTAAAGTATGCACAGGCACACGTCCTTGGAGACGACAACTTTATTCTTCACAGTGAAATGTAATGACACACCGGGTGAGGCAAGACATTCAATGTCATGATCTGCACGAGGAATTGTCAGTTTCACGTGCACAAAGCGTACTTGCGACACGTACACTCGCAAATGGGCTCCCAATATTGCTGCATCATTCTGAAGGCCGTTGCAGAGGAGGAGACCTCACATTTTATATCTAAATTGAGCCTGCACCAAACAACAAAAGACGCATTCAAAACGGTAATGCCTCCACAGTGCTTGTGCCAGGCGCGGTGCACTTTGAGGCCATGTGAATTGTAGAAGGCTCGCTAACAACAGGAGGTCACGGGACAGACCCAGGAGCCATGGGTTGACTGACTGAGATGACTGACCGATGCATCGCCTGTGCCACTCGGCACTCCGCTCGTTGTTGTGAGTGCCGCTCCTCTGCCTTCCGTTGTTGTTGGAGGGCGACTGTTTTCAACTGTCAAGTAGCATCCTTTACGAGCCTCCTCCATAGAGGCCGATCTCGACACCGCTGGTACCAGTTATCAGGAAGTCCACTAGGCTCCACCTCCTCCCCTACCACATCAGTCCATCTTTTCTGTAGCCCATGCCATGTCCATTTAGTCCCCTTTATCATGCCAAACAGAAGCTGCTTGGGCATGCGGTGGCTGGGCATGTTGGCTACATGACCCAACAAATGCAGCCATGCCTTCTGGATGAGCTCACCAGTTGGAATATGTCCAGGTCATTCAAGGATCTGTGAGCTCCTCACACAATCCAGCCTGGTTAAACTGAGGATAGATCGTCGGCAGGCTAGTCTGAATGTTTCAAACCGACGCAGAATACCTGAAGCTTTGTATGGAGTGACAGGCCAGGTAGCTTCTACACAGCATTACACAGCCGATTAAAAGATAATTCTGCTCATCTCTTTTGGAATGATATCTCTGTTTCCACACATAAGCACACTGCCCAGGCATTGGAAATTCTCCACTCTCTCCACAACCGCTCAATCACTCATGGGGATTTGAGGGCTTTGACTGTTTGATGACACACAACACCCAGACAGCTGCTTTGTTTTTGTTACCAGATCATCAGCATACGTAACATAGTTGACCAATAGAGAGCCATGCCTTGCCCGCACCCAGGCATTGATCAGCCTCCCGTTGTATCTGTACCAGGTGGAAATTCTAAATGGGTAAAAGCTTCTCGATCTACGTGATATGATAAAAAAGAGTTAAATAATGTGGGAGCCTATCACCGCGCACACACACACACAAGCATCATAAGCCACACGGCGAGAAGTGGCACCGACGCATTCGGTTACTTGCACATTGATCAATTCACGCAGCCTGAAACAAGGCCACAGGCACTTAGAGCAAGACAATAGGGCACTGTTCGTGAGCAATACCCAAGGAGGGCTTCCAGTAAACAATGTTAATGGCGGCATCAATTATAAAGATTTTCTTAACATTTACTTTCTAGAATTTAAAGTTAGCATGTTGCAATTGAGATGCAATAATTGGATGCTTGATTTGATCAAAGCAAATTTATTTATAAAAGCCAATTTAATTATATATATATTTTAGACTAATTAATGGACTCATTTATTTGTTGTGATAATAATGTTTGTTGTTTGCGCTTTTTGTTTTGGTGGTATTTCTTAATTAATTAATCTACAGCATTATGGGATGCTATTTGCATGAATGACGCTATATAAAATAAAAGTTTTATTGTACACATTGTTGGAAATTCCACATTCCCATTGTTGTGGCCAAAGTGTGTTTACAGGACTACCTCTGTGTGTTGATGTCAATCAAATAGGTGTATCAAGCGTTGCAGTTTGGTTATGGGTAAAACCCAGTTATTAATTTGGTGCAGTGCTACACATGCCCACACATGCACAAGTGTAAAGTGTCTGTTTGTGAAGTTGGATTGCATATCAGCTGTTTGTTGAATCCCGTTGCATTATAGCCCTTCCCTATGCCAGTTGATGTGTTTCAGGCTGACTCAGCCTTCAGTTTTGGCAGAGGCTGCCAGTTGGCTTCTTTGTAAATTCGTGATTCATTTGCTCCTTGTGTATGGGCTAATCTGGACCTGTAAATCTTGGAATATTCCAGTGTATTTGCGTGGATGCTGTGAACAACAACCCATTGTGGTGTACGTGAATTTGCCCACGTGATAATTCTATCCGCAAACACAAACACTTTAATGGAAGATGCTCAAAACATAGAGGGACAAAGTTTATTTAAGCATATGGCAGTGGATTTGCTACTCCAAATCTAGCCAGCATGAATTCATATTCCTAACATGTTTAGTTGTTATATGGAGGATGTACAAAAAATAGTTCAAACTATCCCTTGGTGTATTACTGCGAGTGTTGTTTTATGTTATGTTATCAAATTTGTCCTCGTGAAATTAATCTCTTTGGTAAATGCTAATTGAAGCATTACCAAACTTTTACTTTCAATCTTTCCACCTGTTTTGCCTTAACGGTGTTTCATCGCCTTTGGGGTGAAGTGGTTAAATCAATAGCAAGGTCTTTGTTTATACCACCTGCATAAACACGGGGCCCGGCTTACATGACGACAGATTCTGTATCCGCACCATGCCACGGTGAGCAGGGAGAGCGCTTTCAGTCACTTCTCTGACCCAGCTTTGAACAAGCCAGCTGCCCATGGTGTGGCGTTGCGAACACAGGGCGTCCCGACGCAGTGCTGAAATGACCTAAACAAGGCATCGCTTCACTCGCTGTGCCTGCATAAGCTAATCTTTGCAGTCCACGAGTGAGTATTTGCAGGGATCCTTCTTAGACACACCACTGAGACTTGGCAGATTGATGCAGTCATGCGTCTATGAAATCCCCAAAGCCTGGTATGGCCTAAAGAGGTCAATGGAAAAGGACCATGATACCAGCGCATTTGCTGCTCGCAATAAATCAGTGAGCCGCACCTGGCTTAGGGAATTAGGAAAACCCATTCCTGATAACGCTTCTCGTACTTAATGGGGACGAGGAGTCGCGAGGGACATTCGAATATGCAGCTACACTAACTGCCTCTAACCAAATGTTATGGCAGCATTATTTAACTTGAAGGGTTCACCTTGGCTTACAAATGGCTTGGGAAAACCGCTTCATGTTGTTTGTCTAGAGAATTGCTATACTGTAATTAAAAAGTACAAAGCACTGTTACGTGATTTCAAAATATATTCGTAGCAAAATATTGCACCAGCATTACACAGAATGTATAATTACAGCCAAGATATATATAGCCACCAAGTAAACATAGGTAATATTTTATTGAAATGAACATCATTTATTGCTGATATAATTTTGAATGTGCTATGGCAAAAGGGACATTGCCAGAAATATTGGCCATTTTATATATATATTGTTTTTTAAGGCGGTGTATTTTGACTAATGTGTTCAGTTTTCATGCTCACTAATGACAAACATTACACTGATTGAAAACAAGTGTTTGGGGAGGAGCAGTGATTGAAAAATGTTCAATCACTGGCTTAACGAGTCAGAAATATATTTGCTTTTTTTCACCAAACAAATCGGTTTTTACCTCAATAAAGTTTAATATCATGTTAATAATGACATCAAGGTGAGCATAATCAGATGACGCAAATATGACACCTTTATTTTTCGAATGCAAAAACATCCAATGATATTTCTATCCACCTGGGACACAAAGTACTTGTGCAAAACTGACACAGGTTTCTAAAGGTAAATAAATGATTAAATACGTTGAAGCTAAATGTGCAGCTCACGATGAAACGGCCGTTAAATCTTTTTTGGGTTGGACCGCGCGTCTTTGGGCACGATGTCTGACGTTACGCTCCATGCGTTGGGAGCTTCTTCAACAAAAGTACGTTGCGGAAGCGAAACCTCGTGCACCTTGCTGCACAAGCCACGGCACAATCCGACAAGCTACGCAGGGGGTTACGGTTACATTTCGATGAACGCATCAAACGTGTAAATTGACAATTCATCCCGGGTTTTACGCCAAGGTCAAAAGCAGCTGCTCCTCCACAAGGGGGGAGGGGAGGGGGACGCAGCGATTAAGCGTTTTGAGTGCTCTGCCGTCGGTACATTCCTTCACCGTCAGCCAGTGGCCATTGTGATGGCCGTGAGGAATTGTGTACTCATTGTGCTGCGGGATTTCCCATGGCAACACTGCCGGGCATGATCATTCTGTCGCGAACTTGATGAAAAGAGTGAAAAGAAATGAGGCCTACACAGCAGTGAGCGTGCGTGTGTGTGTGTGCATGACAACTCCCTGTGTGCATTGCTATGCACAGTTTTGGCATAGTAATTAGAGCACATCGAAAGCAAACAACACTTTTTCTTTGCTTTGTAATCATTTTAAATACATTGTCCTTGAAAATTCGTTTGGCCGATTACAATGCAAGCAATGTGGTGTAAATATTTAAAAGTTGTCTTTTTGCTAATTGTACGAACGTATTTGCAACGCGTGTTATTATATCTGTATTTACGTTGTGGAGAAAGTAAGACGAATGGGTCTTTTTTGTACACTGCACTGGGCTGTGTCCATATCAGTTTGATTGATCACAAGCACATGTCAGTGCTCTGGTTATTTAGACCTTGGGGAAAGAGGAGAGAGAAGGAGACAGTTAGAGTACACCGATCACTTGGTTAATCAACAAATACATACATCAATCAATCAATACGTAAATACATCAACTTACAAAGCAATCATTGCAATAATAATCTATTCAAAGACAGCTGGGAACTTCTTGAAACAGCCAATCTACTTTGCGAGTTAAACCTCAGGTACGAGGAGCTGAAGCAATGACAATAGTTCGATATATCATACATGTTCAAAATCACATGACAATTTAAAGCTTTCGTGACTGCAGGGATTCATCTTCTTGGTTCTTTCGGTAAAGTCACGTAGAAGGACAGACATGTTCTCCACCTGAAGACGGCTGCTTGCGTTGTGGCCGAAACGTCGTGAGAATTATTTAATTATGTTTTATTTTTATTATTTTTTATTATTTTCCTTCTACGTGACTTTACCGAAAGAACCAAGAAGATGAATCACATGACAGTTACATGAATTCTCCATTTATCTATAACGAATTTTGGGGGGGGGGGGGGGCGTTGTGTACTGTATAGTTTTATTTCATTAATGCTCTCCATTTAAACTTTCTAAATTGTCAACATATCGGGAAACTGGCTTCTGCTGGACTGACTCCGTAGTGTTCCGTAACCAGGAATTAGTGTGTCGAAATTCAATATTGTTTTTACAAGGCAACCCTGGGTAAATGTAGTTGCATAGGGGACTTGACTTGTATGTTTTAGTACATGTCGCAGATAATTACGTAATTTAACATTCGTGCTTACGGGTATGTAATGAGTTACTCTTTAGAATCATGTCACAGGGTCTTCATTGTGGAATGCATAGCCGACTCTAGATTTGAAGCTTTCGTGACTGCAAGGATTCATACTCTTAGGTTCTTTCGGTAAAGTCACGTAGGTAAAAAATAAAATAAATAATAAATAATTGAAATAATTGAAATAAAATAATAAATCACGACGTTTAGGAGGCAACACAAGTCTCCGTCATCAGGTGGGACCGTCACAGCTGAATTTACTGTATTATTATTTATATTATTTATTATTTATTTTATTTTTTACCTACGTGACTTTACCGAAAAAACCTAAGAGTTATGCATAGCCGACTCCATGCGTTGGTAATAATGCCTCGTTAAATTACCGGGTTGTCGCGGCAACGGAACTGTTGAGCCCGCAGTATCTCAATGACTAACGTACCGACTGACCACCAGGCCACTGGAATTATGAGTGACCCCGTGATAAATGGCAGCTACTCATTGCATCGTTGACGTTAATGCTGGAACGCGTTAAACGAAAATGTGATTCGAATTCCTGGAACTCAAAACACAATGAGGTTAACCAATAAAACCGACGTGGTCCACCGTTTTAATGCAATACTACACACGTGCAACTGATTTTATGAGCGTTGTTTACTCGTTTGTGTGTGTGCGTGTATATGAGCACGGCTTCATGATATGGAGATGAATGGCATCATGAAAAATGTTGGTTTGTCAATGTCGAAGAAATTGAAATTCTTGTGGCTGTAGAAGTAATATATTGGCCCTAAAGGATTACTGGTATGCGAAATACATGTTTACAGCAGTCAAGGATGTCAACTGCTTGGTTGAAATTCAGATGTTTTGCATGCATGCAGGTTTTGAGGGATCTGCCGCAGACTTGCTTAATTGCAGGATGTGACTCATGCCATGGCAATACGCGTGTAGGCGCACATGTACACAAGGCGCGCGTGTCTATCAACATCTCACTTTATCCGCTGTATGTATGTGGAACTTCCTTCACACCGTGCGTAGCCAACCACCGTGCTAATCCAAGTTGCGTGGAATTGACAACGAAGTACACACAAAATGTAGTGATAACAAAAATGAGTTTTCAATCTAGATTGCTCCAGTGGCTTCCTAATATCGGAAGAGCATTCCAGACAGCCGCAAAAGCGCACCTGAACGCGCACAATGCAATAACTGGTCAGGTTCGCTATTAATTCATGCTCAGCCACTGTGGTTTTGCTATTTAGGAAGGTAGCTACCGTACTTATAACAAGAGCTGGGACGACTAATCGATGAATTTGATTGGTCGACTAAAACTTGCATCGACTACTTTTTTTCGTGGCCAATTTACTTGGGTCCATTTAAAAATGACGGCCACCCAAACACGCTGCTTCCTGAAGGTGGGAACCCCCCTGACAGGGCACACCCAGTGGCCGATGGCCATTGCGGTGAGGAATTTGACAGCGATCATTCGACAGAACGCAGGTGACACTTCCTCCCCCCCCGCCGCTCCCCCTCCCAACTATTCTCACATCATCTGATCAGTCGAGTATGTCAAACCGATAACGGGTTGAGAAACGATCACTTAAACAAATCGTCTAACCCAACGTTGGCCGCATGACGCCTCTTGCAAAAGGACACATGGGGTGCGTTACCCCAAAAATTTCACGTGTCGTTCCGGAGTCTCGCCTTCGCTGAAATTTCACGCAGGCGAGTGGCCACTCTCCATTCCTGCCGTCCGATCGTACGGCGCGAAAGAAGTCAAACGTACACACCGCACGTACGTGCGTCCACAATGCTTGCAGTCCCCACCGTGATGTTGGCCACAGACCATGCCGTGTTGGACTTTGCTCACAGCAGGGTACACCACCACCTCCCACCCCCCCCCCCCAACTTCTTCAACGTTGTGGGCTCTGGGAATGTCTAGTGAGCGGCTTAGACAGCTCACTCGACTGGAAAAACGACTCGAAACGTTGACACATCGTCGCATTCATGCGCGGATTTGGCTTTCAATTTTTCCCTTCAAAGCAGTGCCCAGAGGGTTTCGCCCTAAACTCCCCTCACCTCCACCCATCGACCGTAAATAATTACCGCCGGCGTTTGCTGATTGCCCTTGCACACCGCAAGCTCAGTGGCATCGCCAGGGCCCCCCAGAACCTGCGGGCTTGGCCCCCCCAGAGCATTGCCCTTGGCAACGCCGCCGTGATCATTGCCGTGGCTACGGACATTGGCCGGGCCCTCTGGGGAATGCGAAATGATTCCTGGGTAAACTTTTTAGTTGTTGTTTGAGCTCGCGAAATCACTTGCGGTGGAGTCACTTGCGTGTGTGGGGCTGGGTGGGCTTTTACAAGTCGGATCGGACGCGCGCATTAAGCCTCGTCGTTTTTTGTTGACTGGAATTTTGTGAGTTCCGTGTGTGTACGCTCCATACCGTGTCTCGTTCTACTCTTGAGTATTTTTTGTTCGTGATAAACGTTAAAGTGCATCCCCGCTTAAACGAACTTGGCACAATGCTGGTTTTCACTCGTGGCCCAGAGCTAGTGATGGAAATTACACGTTTCTATGGCGACGAGGAATGATGTATTACTGTTGCACCAGGGAACCCAAAACACACGATTTTGTTTGTCTCACTGGGATGTTTTCTTTTTACAAATATTCGTAGTAATTATATGTCCTATAATGTATAGTGCACGGGGTTAGCGCGCCAGTGTTTGCTTGTTCAAAAGTTCAAGCTGCGTGATTATTACCTAATAGAGCAGGAATGTGTACCACTGAGTATAAAAGTGCATAGTTGACCCGATGATTGATAATTGCATGTCTTTGTCCTGGACAAAGTAACAAAACTAAAATCTGGGGGGGGGGGGGTCGATATATAAATATTAACAAATAGCTCCTTCCCATCAAAGACAATCTATTTCAACGGGTTGTTACCCGGTTAGTAGTTCAGAGTCCGCAGGCTGTGTGTGTGTGTATGGATGGTACTTAGGTGAACAGAAATCCTGAGCTTGTTTGGCTGAGATTCCAGCACAAGTACAAACTGCCATAATTACGGTAAATCCTCCATCGTCCCTTAACGAACGGGTGGTGGTTGTTTTTTTTTTGCGTGCGGATTTTGTCCTGGCAGGGCCTACGCTCGGAGGTGGAGCTCGAGGTGAAGGAGCAGCTCGAAGGAGTGAAGCTCTACTTCACCGCTCTGTGCCACGATGGCACCGTGCTGCCTGGCCAAAAGAAATGCACCAACCTGCGCGAGGGCGACAAGGTGACGAGGCTGCACGCACCGCACGCGCAATGCGCCGCACACATAGCGCGCCGCGCACGTACGGAGCGCCAGCACCGCACGCACGGCATTCGTGGGATTAGCGGCAGAGGTCGCAACCGGGTACCCGATACCCGTACCCTACCCGATACCCGGCGACCCTGGTGCGGCCGGGTACGGGTACGGGTAAGGAATCAAAACCCGTTTGCAACCTCTGATTGGCGGTAGCGTAGCGGGCGGTGCGGCGCTGCGTCGCGCTATGAACCCGACGACCCTAGTTCGATTCCCGGCTCACGGCCAACACCAGTGATGATTATCTGAACCGGTCCTGGGACTTTCTAAGGTCAACTCAGCCTCAAATGAGTACCTTGTGCGGTGTGTGTAAACATCGCCACGAGGGAGACGAAGGCAGCCGGACGTGGTGCTGGCCACCCACCACCTCGTGTGCCGTTCCGGCCTTCATAGGTGCTCACCAACAGCACTTGCTCCACAGCACTGGCTGAATCACAATGCATCCTCCTGGCAGTGCTTTCCAACTCCTGAAAGTGTAAAGTCATAAAACTAACCGCAAAGAGACATCTCTTAGCTATACCTTCCAATGTTGCCAAGTATGTCACTTACAGAGTACACCAATACAGGATCCTTAATACACAGCACTCCTAATTCTGCATGACATCCTCTTCCCAGAAAGTTGCTCGATTCGTTGCTCTTTGCTTTTAGTCGCTCAGGAAACCCAAAACGACGGTAAGCCTTAGCAACAAAATCACTCTGTTGTCGACAGTGCCCCTCGCAATTCTATGAATTGAAACAATTAGGGGTCATGATTCAATTCAAGAATACATTCTTTTTTTATCGATTGCATTGAATGCAGCAGCCTCTAGTGGCAGCAGGGGTCACATAAACCCATGACATACGACATCTAAGAATCGAAAATACTCTTATCTCTTTATGCGCTCAATTGTATGCATCATGAGCGTAACAATCAATGTTTTTGTATCGATCAATGCAGTTGTTAAACCCCTGCACGGCATGCGGAGCACACACACATTGCTCGCAGACGCGCGTGCAGCACACAAAACCTGAGCAGCAGACGTAACATGCACACACATGGCAGCCACAGCGCCTGACTCACTACACCAGTTCCCTGTTTAATCACCAGCAGCCTTCTACATTTAAACCCTACATTCCTGCACTCAGACATGGACATTGGCTATCCTGATGCACAAAGTCAACTTTCATTTTGCTAAGCACTTTGGCACAGGTTGTTTTTTTATTTGTTTGATTCGCTCCACCGAGGCTCGATGGCAAGTCTTGGACAGTAAGTCTTAGAAAGCGCCAAAGTCATGTTAGTCTGTCAAGCGCCTTAGGATGAGCCAGAGGGCTCAGAGCCCAGAAATGGGGCAGGCACAGGAGGCATGTGAGAGTGCGCGTATTGAGTCTTTAACATTGGGAGGGATGAAAATGTTCTTTTTTTTCAAAGGCAGCAGAAGTAGCGTGAACATCAGATGGGGTCCTGGCCTGCGTTAACCTCTGTCACACGAGAGGCTCTGCCTTGCTCAGCTCCCAGCTGAGACCCGGGCTGCATTACTCACTTTCATTGCTCCCAGCACGGGTTTCCTGTGTGCCGTTTTAGCTGTCATCGGGGCACTAGCAAAATAATTTATAGGCATCTGCGTGTTCAGGCAGGTATGTCATTTGCGCATGACTCTGTAAATAGTTGCTACGCTGTGTGCATGACGAGTGTGCATTTCTGCAAAATAAATTTGGGGCAATGGTATTAAAATAGGAAATGTACATTTTCAATAGCCTGTAACGTAAATCCCATGTTGAAATACTGTAGGTTGAAATGTTCACGAATAACTTTAAAACCCTTTGTCAATCCATATCTGGATGTAGGTCTCCCCATGCCCTGTCAACACGTGGAGGCCTCCCCATGCACTCACCCTGCTGGTCAGTGCAGGTTGTGAAGGTGGCAGGCCCTGGTCTAATTCAGACATCACTTGCTGTTCATATTAGTTGTGGCCAGGAATCAAACTAAACAATAAAGCTAAACTTATTTTTTTTATTTTACCAGATAAGGCCCACTGAACTGTATTGACCTGGCCACAAATAATAGTTCAACAAAGTGGCTTATCATGTGGACATTTATAGCAGCCACATACTCAAAACACATGTTTATAGATGTGGAGGGAAAAACCAGAGGACCCGGAGAAAAATCCACGCGACCACGGGGAGAACACGCAAACTCCAAATATACAGCAGCAGGCGTCAGGTCGGGATGGAACCCACGACCTCCTGCATACCAGGCGAGGTAGTTAACATCTCGCTCAGTGCTGACAACTGTGCGACCTACTGCGGCACCGCACCAACCTTGAATTTCTGTATTGTTGTGTGTGGTGTGTGTGGTGTGGCGCTGGGGTGAAAAATCATTTTCCACTCCTGGACTTAACAGCATCATTGCTGACTGGTATCTGAACGCATCATAGACTGCTCCTAAGTTAACCCGGTTTGAAATGAGTACCTGGTACAGTGTGTGCCTGCATCAACACTGAAGGGACAAAAGTGGGTGACAGTACCAACTCCCCGTGTGCTGTGCCGCTCTTAATAGATGCTCGGCAGCAGCACCTTGCACCTGCAGGCTATTTGTTTTCAAAAGTGGAAGGAAAAAGGAGAAGATGTAAAACCATGCTGATAGAAGCAGTGGTATGAGATCTAGCAGAAAAAAATATTGAGAATGAACAAGGCAGTTGTAGGCACCGGAAAGTCTTTTGGCCCCGTCGTTATGTTTGTCTCTATGTATGTTACATTTCTTTCGCGCCGTATGTAGCCAACCGTGATAATCGGAGGTGCGGGGGAAGGACAGCAAATAAAACACAAAAAGCGGTTTGAAAGAAATCATTTTTAAATCTATATTTAAAAGTGCATAGCTCCAGTCACGAATGAATGACCTGACCGAAGGAGTAGATGATGATGATCATGACGGTGAGTATTTTCACTCTGTCGCACACATTCCTTCGGTCTTTGCGTGAACACACCTAGGCCTGCACGTCCGTACTCATGTTAAATAACACTCGCCCGCACGTGTCCACGCCGCGCTGCTCCCCCACCACCACCACCAGGTTCGCTTCAACGTGTCAGTGGAGCTGACCTCGTGCCTGCCCGGCAAGCACACGCTGCTGCTGAAGCCCGTGGGCCTCCGGGACGTGCTGCAGCTCGAGGTGACGGCGCAGTGCGGCTGCCAGTGCGAGGCCGCACCGGAGATTTCCAGCCCTCGCTGCACGGCGGGCAACGGCGACTACACGTGCGGTGTGTGCACCTGCTCGCCGGGGCGGCTCGGCCCGCGCTGCGAGTGCGCCAGCGGCGGCGGCGGTGACGAGGGGGGACCCGGCGGAGGAGGAGACGGAGGAACGGGCGAGTCGGAGAGAGAGTGCCGGCCCGAGCCCGAGGCGCCCGCTTGCAGTGGGCGCGGCGACTGCTTCTGCGGGACCTGCCAGTGCCACAGTAGCGAGTTCGGCCGAATCTACGGGCAGCATTGCGAGTGCGACAACTTCTCCTGCGCTCACCACAACAGCAACATCTGTGCAGGTGAGCGCCCATTCATTGTATAGGCCCCACCCCTCTTTCAATGGAGAACCAATATCTGCATGTGCTGGATATGGAAATGTTCTTATCGTGGTTGATCACACTCGTGCCTCACAGCAAGAAGGGCCTGGGATCGATTCCCCAATCGGGTGTCTTTCTTCGTGGAGTTTGTATGTTCTTCCCCGCCTTCTGAATGGGTTTCTCTTGGGTTCTATGGTGTTCTCTAATAGCAATATATATTTCCTGGTATCGGCCAAACACCTGAATGCTGACATTGCCCTGAACATAACTCAATTGGGATTACGCGAAACAATTTCACTCGCGACTGTGAATACTTAGTCGGAGACTCCTGAAAAAGAGCTCTGAGACTCAGGCTTTCCTGGGTAAATGTAATGCATAAATAAATAAAGATTCAATACCGTGAACAAATGCAATGAATAAATGATTCGGACAGGCGATGCATAAATATCACAGCAATAAAGATGTGAAGTGAGCATGGTTGTAGCGGCGAATCAGTGTTCACGCTGGCAGGATCAGGGTGAGGGTGGTTAGCCCTGTACACCTGAGAAATGGAGGCCGCTTTGTCTGCGGCAGGCTTATCACCATGAGTGGCAGTTTGACAGACTACGGATGGACGATGGTATATGAAGGAGAGGGCAGATTGAGAATAATATTCAGATCCTTCAAGAAAGCTGGGCATTTTTTTTTTCGAGGCGAGGCACGCCTTAGTTACCAGTCTGTTGATAATCTCCTCAATTACCAGATCTGATCGAGATATCGTTCATCCTTCTTCGAAGAGTCAGTGACATCACAAGGTTGGAGTATTTTATTCGTGTGCTTTTCCATTTTTTTCCATGTGAGGTATCAATTATTATTATTTTTGGACGGTTGGCCCCTGTCCCCTCTAAATTCCCGGCTGAATGCCACCAGCTTTGATAGGATCCTGGAGAGATATTTCACCAAATGCAGAGGTGAATTGAAGAGGCTGTTGCTGGGCAGCAGAGTCCAAGGAGGAGGGGCGGCCCACCACTGTCATGGAAGCCGTCCGTGCCCAGCAGGCGGCGGTCAAAATGGCCGACGGACACACACGGACTTCTGGCACTTTGTTACAAGGCTTGACGGTGTTCCGAAAAATAAAGAGAATATAAAAAGTAAATAGGTTGTGAAAAAGGGGTGAAAAGGCTGGCCTGCAAACATGTAGCAACACCACTTGAGGAAAGGATTTACAAAGAGGCTGTGTGCATTCTGCACATTTTGGGTAAGTGCGGTTGGGTTTTCAGAAGATAAGTGGATTTGAAAGGACGTCCCAGAACCATTATTTTGGAGAACAAAACTAGCAGACTGCCCAATGCCTTTATTGGAAGGTCTATTTCTCAGAAACTAAGCTGTATTTGTCAGCGGGAAGCGCTTTCATTTTTGCGTATGACGTATATATGTATCTGTATTAACAGGGTACATTAATGCAGTGTGAATCTCAGACCTGCCAATAGTTACATCATTAACAGACATAGTCCTTGAACCTTTGTAAGGAAGGCCATGTATACTATTAGGAGGAGGGAATATTCATTTATTAATGCTACCTCTCATCTCAGATCTATAGTTTGTACTAAACAGCAGCAGCTTAATTTGAGTTTTTTACGTCCCACTTGGAGGTACTGTTTTTTTAGATACCGATGCGTTATTTTAATCATGCAGGGATATTTTTTATTTACATGTGCCTTAGAATTTGTAATATGTAATTAAATACTTCCTAAACTGATAGTTGCGTTATGAAGAAAAAATAATAAGGTGACACTTCTGAGGATTATTCTCTCTTTTTAAGGCAGCCTGAGCATGAAAGTAATGGGCTGTTTAATTCCGAATAAAAAATGTATGCAGAAAAAGGCATTCATATTTATGTATATCCATCAAAAGTGAATTTGACCATTACCAATGGAAACTGACAATGGAAACTGTATTTAAACCACAGTGTATTCTGTACCATAGCATTTATTTAATATATGATAGAATGTGTGAAGATATAATGGAATGCCACTGCCATTGTTTTCTTCTAAATTGTTTACAGCATGAGAACCTTGAGCATTAAATCCCTTATTATGCAATCTTATTAAAAAATAATGCTTCAAAATCCACCAAACATGAGGCTGACGTGACTTGTTCTGCCCGTTCTCAATATGGATGGCATGATATAACTATAGATGGTATGACATAATTGACTAAACAATGAAAGTCAATTAAAAAAAAAGCATACATTCATTTCAATCTAATCTACATGCGTGGTTTGAAAAGCACCTCTGCTCAAGAGTTTTAAGCCGTTGATCGGGAAATTGTGGTCGTTTGCTACGATGGACAGGAGGGTGGCACACAATCCCTGCCACACGCCCTTCCACTTAAGGTTTGATATATGGTATTGTCATAATTTGGGGTGACGATGTGATGCAATAAAAACATTTACCCCCATAAAAGATTATACATTCTAAAAAATATATATATATAACAAGTGATGTCTGATATCCGCACCTCTGATTGGCTATATACCGTGAGAAAAAAGTTCAACCTACATACCATGTCAAAATAAAGGTGCAGCTCTGAAATAGCCTGCTAATGCCACTGCTGCTAGAAGGGTCTTTTAAGCTGTCCTTGGCCCTAATCCTTCACCAACCCACACTGACCACCATGGTGGAGTAAAGTTAAACACCCACGAAACAACAGAGAAATTACAATAATTAATTAACACAACTTTAGACACTACACTTCATTCGAAATACTGTATGCTAATGTGTTAGCCATAACTTGGTTTTGTGCATTATAGTACTTTGGATATAACTCGGAATTGATATAACTTTGATACACAAAGTAATGCCTGTTTGTGAAGTCTCTTCCAATCAGGCTGACAAAATACCCAACGGACAAAAATATCCCTTATCGTGAGGAATATACTTAGAAAAACAGAATTATCAATTGCTATAATAAAAAAAACTCCCACTCATAACAAGAAAACACATTTTCAAAATTGCATCTGTGCAGGGTTTGGGAGCGAGTGCATGCACTTGAAACCTTGTGAGTAGCGTCCCCTGTTCTGCGCGAATACCTGGTAAAAAGGGGCCTCTATGCATGCACATGTGGTCAGAGTTAATTCCGCGAGTCCCGCTAATCTAGGAGGGCCAGATGAGAAGGTGGTTTTAAAACGGGGCAAGTGAGAGGCTCCTAATCAGGCTTGGCCACATACATGCACACGCGCACACGTGAAAGAAAAAAAAGACACGAACACGTCACCGCATGTTTCAGAACGCACTCTTCAGAGAGGAGAATGTGCAAAGTTTGTGGAAAGCTTTGGGCAGGAGGGGGGGTGCTAAGCTGTTTATATATGAACAAAAGTTGTTCTTGTGGGGATGTGGGCAGCTGGGATTCCTTCATTATGATACACGCAATGTAACAAAGGGGCACGGATGCGGAACTAATGACTAGGGACTTGACACAGGGGGCGCGCGGCACACACTCACCAGCGAAGCCAGGGAGAAAATTGGGAAATGAATGAATAAAGTAGAAATCCGTATTTTTGTTACTTTTGACGATATGTGAATAAATGTCAAACTATTATTGACCAAACATGACTGAGTCACGGTAGAGTATGAGCAATGGCGTTTTTGGGGGAATTGATTGTACATTTCTATGACGGAAGGAAAAGAAAGCAATGTGCATTTTATTATGAGGCTCTGATGCTACAGTACGTACCGTTCACTGGATAGTGGTCATCATGGTGTTGTGAAAAAACATTTACGGCCACATTTGTTTGGCATGATGTTCAGTTGTTGAATCAGTTGAGATTCACAATGTCTGGTTTAAAATTCTGGTTGAGGTTGAAATGTGATCCTGACTCTGCACAGTATTTCGGGAAATGTAACAATTCTTTCTCGTGGCTGCAAATTATCTACACATTTATCAGCATCAGATGCAACAGTGGCCACTAAGAAACCTTCCCACACCAAGAACAAATATATATGAGTGTTTTTTGATAAATTATGTACACTGTTACTTTCCCAAAAATAAAGGCATCTTTAACCACAGTCGACTTAAACCAAACTGTATATATACAAAACGATTACAAAGTTCTCTCTGCCTAAAGCGTTCTTGTCATTTTTCTTAACGAATACAAATCTAGCTGTCTTTGGCAAAATATATTTATTGCAAAAAAATACGTCTTTAGGGTTAAGGCCACAGCAGTTAATGTTATCTTGGTGTTTTCAGATTAAAACTGCCATACTGTGCCTACCAGCAGTGCTTCTCCGAGTGGTAACAGCATCCGCCTTAGTTGCTGGAGATTGTGGGTTTGATTTTCACAGCCAGTGCTACTACACCCAAGCATTTAACCCCAGTACATCCGGGTTCACACTCTGTGTAAAACAGTCTCCACGAAGGTAAAATTTGCATTGTTCAACTCTATGTTGGCATTATAGTAGTCGAGAGAATAACACGAGGTGTGGGGCAATTTTGTTCCACCGTCATAGAGAACATTTATGCAAGGAAGTTCATTCTCATCTCAATAAATGTTGGTTATGACCGGAGGGCAGAGAGGCTGAATGTCAGGCGGTGGGCATTCACGCTGTGCCATTTAAAGATATTGACATTACACGGACAACAGTAGTGCTTGAATCCATCACAGTTATCAGCAGCTTGAACTCGTTAGCAGGAGAAAAAAAAAGCCAATCGCAGATTGCATTTACCTCGTCACCTGGAAAGCTGACTTGTCGTTTCAGTAATTGGACACTGTATCGTCTCCAAGTGCCCAAATGTACGTTAAGAGGCCCTTGGCCCCTGCTGCGGCCCCTCTGGGAGTCTGATAAGAGAGGCAGTTGGAACAGGAGAGAACGCAGCGCGCCCAGTTTGGCGATTGACAAGAGCCCCGTGGAAACGGGGTGCTCAAATCCCCCATGCACGCACACTATAGTGCCATGTTAAACTCGAGCCAAGCTGTCCGGTATCACACCGCTCACCACGTGACTCTCTCTAAAAGTCAACACGCTCGGGTACACCTGCAAATTAAACAGTTGTAGTGAACCCAGAATCCAGGAGCTTTCTCCCATCTTGTCCATGCACATCTCTAAATGTATGTGTACTGCACTCTGAATCCAATAACCCGAGGTCAATTCCCAGCCAGAGCTAACATGGTTGGCGTGTGATATATGAACTGGTCACACCCCCCCACCCCCTCACCAACCCACACTGACCAGCATAGGGAAGTATGGTCAAACAATCCTCATGACCAACACAGCGTGGGGAGGCCTTTATTGAGCAAACGGTCAATTGAAAAAGGGCTGTAATTGCCTCGTTATTTCACAAATACCCGCAACAGCGCGGCCTCAACTTTAAGGAGCAAGTAGAACAAGAAACGGCGTAATCTAGGGCAACAGCAGCACGACTCGGGTGAGATCAGTGTAAGTGGCCCCATGGCTCCCCGTGAGAGAGGTAATAGAGCAAAACCAGCACTGCAGGGCTCTAAAACCAGAGAGTCTGAACATTTGGATGGCTCAAGACTTGCATCTGTGGCCTGGAGTAAAAGGGTCTGTGATGTGTGTACACATGGATATGCCGGGTATTTTTTTAAGAGTGCGGTATTTGCTTACTGTAATTATATCTTCGAAGGATATTTCACCGTGTTTTAATTTCCCTGTTTGCCGCTCATTTGGCGAATCACAATTACAGACATAGCATTGTTTTTTTGATAATATCATCTGCAGTAGCATAAATTGTTCTGAATCCACAAAGCCTTTACATGCTTGTGCCACCTACTCTGACATTGTGCAGCTGTTTATCCGTCTTACTCCTACACACTCCCTGTTTTCACATTGATGATGAATCATTAGGAAGAGAACACAAAAAGGATGCCAAAGAATGAACGAACAAAGGCTTTGGAATCGCAGCGTCCATTTGTAATGATATTTGATAACAAATAAATGTGATATTTCTGATGAACAGTAATGGTCCGTTCGAGGGTATGGTAGCTAAAATGAACAACACGTTGGGAGTATCGTGGGAGGGAGTCAAATGATTGTTGAATCTTGATTACAGCACTAAATCTTGGCACCTCAATTCCTAGAAAGGCAATGACATGTTGTTGTTCAGCATGGCTAGTTATTATTATTGGATGAAAATAGTTAAGTTACATCCGATGTGTAAGTACAATAAGTATGTATGTACAGTACCTAAAGAGATGGTGGATCTTAAATTGTGCTTTGAGCAAATAGGTCCCTGTAGGAGGAGGCAAGGGGGTAAGTAAAGCAATAGCTTTAAAATAATTGGCCAGTCGAGAATTCTCTCACATGGCAAACACAATTGATAACAGAACTTGAAAATATATAAAAAAAAATTGTGTGACACTCAATGATCTTAGATGGTGCTGTAATTGTATGTTTGAAGGATATTTCCTGGGAAAGTCATACGAGGTCAAACTAGTAGTCATCTTCATTGATCTCTCCACGGTAACTAAATGACTATTATTATTATTAAATTAGAAAAAAAAATCATTACTTAAGGCACATTACACAACTGCATCTCATGGCAATCATCATCAGCCATTATCTATGAACTGCAGGACGAAGGCCTGTTGATGCCATCACCGTACCGAACAATCCTGCAAAGCCATAATCTCATCTCACGTTTGCACAAACTTCATTTCCGCAGTGGGCACTCTTCTCTGATGCGTTCCCTCCCTTGTCCGCTATTCTGTCACCAGTCTCCTCGATTTTAGCACCACCGAGAATATTCACAGATAACAATGTCCTCGGCGAACGGCCGGGTTGGTCACTCTCAGATGTCGTTTCCGGTTGTGCCGCGCGTTGTCCGGCATGATGTCCGACGTTTTGCTCCACATGCCAGGAGCTTCTTCAGGAACCCAACAACATGCGATTCAATCCACGAACAAATCCGCACCTTTGATTAGCAGTTGGCTATGTACGGTGCGAAAGAAGTTCAACATACATATATGGTGATGAATGTATTCATCAATGAAGTATTTATTGTTATTTTATTTTAGAAAATCATCAAGCATGGATGATGACTACCGGCTGCCCAGTATGTGTGTCCACGAAGCAATGTTGTTTAACATGTTGGAACTTTTTTTTTACTTTCCCCACCTATCAGCATAAACAAATGCAGAAAATGAATGAAAGTTTACAGCATTTCGCATTTCCTGTTTTCATAACTAAAATGTGTTTACGTGTCTGCAAAACCAGGCATCTAACAAATAAAAAGTGCTTGGCTCTACGGCACAACCGCAAAAATAACGTACAGCACAGCCAAATGGACCGTCTTGTGTCATTGCTTAGTTGTGTTGTTGCGTCGCTGTGTCGTTGTTTTGTTGTGTCGTTGCGTAGGTGTGTTGTTGTGTCATTGTGTTGTTGTGTCACTGTGTTGTTGTGTCATTGTATTGTTGTGTCGTTGTGTTGCTGTGTTATTGTGTCGTGCCATTGTTTCGTCATTGTTTTGTGTCGTGCCATTGTGTCGTTGTGTCGCTGTGTCGTTGTCATTGTATTGTTGTGTCACTGTGTCACTGCTGTGTGCCACTGTGTCATTGTATTGTTGTGTCGCTGTGTCACTGCTGTGTGTCACTGTGTCATTGTATTGTTGTGTCACTATGTCACTGCTGTGTGTCACTGTGTCATTGTATTGTTGTGTCACTGTGTCACTGCTGTGTGTCACTGTGTCATTGTATTGTTGTGTCGCTGTGTCACTGCTGTGTGTCACTGTGTCATTGTATTGTTGTGTCACTGTGTCACTGCTGTGTGTCACTGTGTCACTGTGTCATTGTATTGTTGTGTCACTATGTCACTGCTGTGTGTCACTGTGTCATTGTATTGTTGTGTCACTATGTCACTGCTGTGTGTCACTGTGTCATTGTATTGTTGTGTCACTGTGTCACTGCTGTGTGTCACTGTGTCATTGTATTGTTGTGTCACTGTGTCACTGCTGTGTGTCACTGTGTCATTGCATTGTTGTGTCGCTGTGTCACTGCTGTGTGTCACTGTGTCATTGTATTGTTGTGTCACTGTGTCACTGCTGTGTGTCACTGTGTCACTGTGTTATTGCATTGTTGTGTCGCTGTGTCACTGCTGTGTGTCACTGTGTCATTGTATTGTTGTGTCGCTGTGTCACTGCTGTGTGTCACTGTGTCATTGTATTGTTGTGTCACTGTGTCACTGCTGTGTGTCACTGTGTCACTGTGTCATTGTATTGTTGTCTCGCTGTGTCACTACTGTGTGTCACTGTGTCACTGTGTCGTTGTGTCACTGTGTCACTGCTGTGTGTCACTGTGTCATTGTATTGCTGTGTCGCTGTGTCGCTGTGCCGCTGCGCGGTGGGTTGTTGTTGTGTCGTGCCGTTGCGCCATTGCGGTGTCGTCCTCCAGGGCACGGGGAGTGCGAGTGCGGCGAGTGCCACTGCCACGAGGGCTGGGCGGGCGAGAGCTGCAACTGTTCCACGAGCACGGACGCGTGCGTCACCCCCTCGGGCCTGCTGTGCGGGGGCTGCGGGGATTGCGTGTGCGGCCACTGTGTGTGCACCACACTCGGCGCCTCCGGGGACAAATGCGAGCGCTGCCCGTCCGACGCGGACCCTTGCTCGGCCAAGAGGTGAGCACGTGCGGGTGGCTGCGTGCGCGCTAAAGCACAACTTGAAGGTGAAGGTGCAGCCCCGCAATTGCTTGGCCCTCGCCGCTGCTGGTGGAAGGGCCTCCAATATTGAGAGGTCGAGAATGGTCCCCTCTAAAGGATGTATTTTTGACCGATTCCTCCGTGCCAGCCAGATACCTCGGAAGAGGTGAAAGCATCGATACTTCACCGCACCAAACGCGACCTTCCCATCGACTACCTGTGGTGTACTGTTGCGTGGGCATAGGGCATAGGAAACAGGACTTCACAAACTTGCCCATTATTTCTACTGCAGTGCCGGGAGATTGAATCGGACCGGTGACCTCTGGATTGCAAAGTCCAGTACGCTAACCATTACATCACAGCAGCATCCCTGACCAAAGAATTATTGATATCAATAGTATTTTACTCATTAGTGAAACATGTTTGCTCTCTTGTCATGATTCGATGGTTTGTGTGTCCTCTTTATACACGTCCAGTTAAGTTGAAAAAGGGGTAAGCTGTGCACAACAATCAATTTACCTTATCTCTTTTAAAGTATTCCTTGTAATTTAAACGTTCACATGAGGTACCCATGTCAAGTGGCAGTCAACCAGTCACAAACCACAAACACGTGCATGGGATGATATGGCAACAGTACATGTACTGTTGCAGTGGCATATTCCCCAACATCTGTTTCATAGCAATACAGGACTGAGTAAAAAAAAATGTATTCCACGATGGTACACTTAGCAGGCCGATATGGGAACAGAAATGAAAATGCTTTTGGAAAATAATGTGCAAAACAATACATATGATGGAAAAAGGCGAAACAGATGTGATACACTTGCGGAGTTTTGGTTCATTTAAGAATCACTGTGTGTACATATGCTACAGTGATCAAAATGTAAGTCAAAGGTCTCTCCTTACATCAGAGATCTTGACACTAAAATGTCTAGAGTAGCTTTCAAGTTGTATAAACTCACATCTGTGCATTAGGACAATGGTCATGACATGAAAATACCTTCAACAGTTTTACTCAACAATCCACCCGTAATTGTACGTACCTGTCTTCAAGCTATGTTGGCCGTATTTCGCAAAAAAAAACCCACTTCCTTCCTTAAACATGTGGCTTGGCATCGGCGTTGCGAGGAGCTGGTTTGTTATTTTCTCACCACACTTCATGCCACTGTTCTTGTTCTTGGTTCAGACCAGGAAATTGAAAGGTGGGCTCCACTTCCAGTTTTGGTCTTAGTGCCTTCACGTAGGTGAGGAAATAATGTGTCTGGGTTTTCATTGTTTCTCTCCTGCCACCAGGGACTGCGTCAAGTGCATGCACTTTGAAACCGGGAGACTGAATGAAACTTGCGGGCAGATGTGCAAGTACATGCTCAGTGTTGTGGCCCAGCTGCCCGGTATGAACCTGCACACGTGACCGAAATTATTGCATCTCTCTGCAGAGCCTTTGAAATATTTCTCTCGGTGCCTCGCGTTCAACTGGAAGAGAGAGACGAGGGCAAAGCTAAAGTTATGGGAGAGAGTGCCACCGTGTGGTGAAAGTAATGTAATGGCCTAAGTTAAAACGTGCTTATTACAAAGTATATTCAATGATTGAGTAGATATACTGTATACGCACACACACAATACTTACGCAGCCACTGCTTGTTCGTAATGAGGCCTGCATGTTGCGTAGAATATAATACTTAATAATTTGCCGAGTTGACAACCTGCCTTAAATACTGTCGCAAGTGCAATACTCGCAGAGGTGTGGACTCGAGTCATGTGACTTGGACTCGAGTCAGACTCGAGTCATGAATTTGATGACTTGCGACTCGACTTGGACTTGCATAACAATGACTTTGTCCCACCTATGAGATGTGGACTCGAGTCATGTGACTTGGACTCGAGTCAGACTCGAGTCATGAATTTGATGACTTGCGACTCGACTTGGACTTGCATAACAATGACTTTGTCCCACCTCTGAATACTCGTCATTATTCCCATTGTTATACGCTGTTTGGTAAATCTACATACGCGTATGATGAAAGAAATATGCAAAACTATTGATTGGTTTGTGTTCAGAGATCTCTTTCAGCATGCCAAATATATCAACCTTTCAGTACAACATCAAGTTATTTTCCAAAAATTTGTGTTCCTCAATATATTCTGTAAAATATGCCCATATTCATGGAGCAAAATGATTAAGAACATACGTGTGTTATAGCCACATGCCTCTGAATTATTCTAACAAGTGCGCGGATGGTAGAGGAGGTGGTAATGAAATATAATGCAGTATGTGCACGTCTCTACGCATTACGAATATCACATTCTCACGATGGTTTGACCACCCATCGTCGTGTGTGCGCACACACAATATCACACAATATATTTCCAAAATCAAATTAAGCAGATGTGTATTGCGGTTTTGCTTCGCTCAGCATCACGCTCATGGTGTCTTATCGATTTGGGTATCCAGACAGAGTAAAACGGGAGCACAATGGGATATTGAGTCATCTGGGGCAGCACTGCAAGAGTGAACCCCGGAAAACCCAGGGCTCTAATTTATTTTCACCCAACTCCAGGCACAAATATTCAGCGAGCTGGGTTTGCTTATTTTTCTTTGACAATGCTGGAGGGCTCTCAGCAGTGGCAAGACGCCTATAAAGCCCCAGTGCCACGAAACCTCTGCACTGTAGAAACCCTGTGCCCAGATAGAGGACAAGGACCATTGTGCTCAGCCTTCTAAACTTTGTGGCACGAATGTTGGAGGGGAGGATGTGGGGTGGAGGGTAACGTGAGGAGATCAGATCTCTGGAATAACGAGGTGGCACAAGGTAACTCTCCCAGCGCCTGTGAACGGTGACAAACACACACGGAGTCACTCCCTCCCGAAGTGCAGGTGTAAATTTGACTTTCAGAGAAGCCATCATGACTTGTGTATATTTCACAGCGAATGCTTGCCATGTGCTTGATTTCAGATTCTGAAGATGTGAATCCCAATGTGTGCACTTTCTCAAATGAGAACAACTGCAGTGTGCAGTTCATGTACAGCAAGGAAACTGCTATCCTTCCTACCCTCTATGTGCTCAAAGAAATGGGTAAGCACACACCGTATTCTCTATATACATGCTCAAACATGATCTTGGCAAATAATCTTAATCCGTGTCCTATCCACGGCTGGATTAATGCCCGTCCACGTTATTGCCGTTCTGCACGGTCCTACGATGCCAGGATCCAATTTTCTCCTGCGCATGAGGCGACATCATCGCTCTACGCCTATTGCAGTCACCCTCTCGGGAATCTTCCTTATTTGCTATTCTGTCACCAGTCTCATACATCCGCTGTCATCACTGCTGGTGATATGTACTGCGTAAGCCACTTACTTTCATCAACAGTCAACATGATGTTTCATTTGCATTTGTTCACCATTTGTTCCTCTCTCTCTGTCGGTGTAATGCCCAAGAATGCATCTCTCCACACTCTGTTGAATACTTTTCTAAATTTGTTCCATGTTCTTTGTCAGAAACCATTATTCCAATGCATGTCATGGCAGGCAATAAGCATTAAATTATGATTCCTTAAGCACATTGATTTATTGATTCTTATTTTTTAAATATTTTATTCCAAAACCACTCCAATCTGGCTCTTTATGTTATTTAGTTTTGACACCCACAATGGTTGCCATAGGTGTACATACTGACGTGTTTTACAATTGTGGTTAGTTTGTTGTCCTTCCCCCGCACCTACCATTAGCACGGTTGGCTATGTACGGTGCAAAAGAAGTTCAACATGCATACATACAACCCATCACTTTATTTTGTTCAGTGAAAAGCTACGTGAAAAAAAAACATACTTGAAACATAATTGCTGAAAGTAGTTTCAAGGGCCACAGATACAGTTGAGAAAATACCTTTCAACGTTTTACCTAAAGCGCTACTTTACATAAAGGACAGTGGTACAGTACTTTATATCGCTCAATGATGTTTTATGCAAAACAATCGCAATTCCTTGAAGCAGCGGTGACTCAGATTTAAAAGTGTTCAGCCAGATGACAAGAGGCTTGTATCCAATCAGCTTTGTGAATGTATGCCACGTGTCTTCTAACTCACTCGTGGCTATCTCTCTGATCCTTATTTATACGCTTTAGTGTTATCATTAAAGGATTTAAACTTAGGTAAAATGCTACCGTGTCTTTGGTCAATTTTTCTTTGAACAAGGCACTGGATAAATAACGATGAGAATGTCATGCGAAAGTTTGCCCTTGCTCAAATGTTGCGTTGCTTGCAGCCCTAAGCCATTGTTGACAATTCCATATTCCCATTATGGAGGCCACTATATACATTGGACAGCCACAGACGAATTTCCATTCAATGGGACTTGATTAACCGACCCCAGAGGGATGATAGTGCCGCATCAACAGCCGACCAGGATTTGGTCTTCCAGATTCTCATTATATATGTCAATTGCTCTGCAATGCAGACGCACGGATGGCTTTCTGCATTAATGCCACACTTACTGTGTTTTGTGATCAACGAGGTTGACGCATTCTAGCAAATGGCTTTCGGGCAATAAACAGCCGGTGCTTTGGCCAACGTGAAGAAAAGTCACTTTCGACATCTTAGACATGAGAAAACGTAGAAAATATTCCCACGTCCCTTCATGGAAACGACTAAAGAAAAGCCAAGAAGCCGCGCCGAATTAATGTATCTCACTTAAAGTGCGGGCAATTTTACGGAGCATTCGCCATTCCTTACACAGTCACCTCATGCTCATGGTGAGTGTAAGCCAGTGGATTCCTTGCTTCACTGAATGATAATGATGGAGTGCTCTGTCACAACGCAGGGCTCTGTAATCATTTGTGAGTTACAGCGAAGTGTGTAACCTGACACGCGATTCATTTAGCTCTTGCTGGTTTTAAAAGCACAATAACCATAACACGTAATTTGTTGTCCGTGATGCTATGCAATATCGCTTGTTTTGTGGCTGTTTAATATCAGACAAGATTTACTGCACAACAACCTTCAAATAGCAGGGGGACGCAGCGTGGCCCAATCGATTTGGAACGCAGGCTGCTGTGGAATGGTGTTTTTGAAAATATATATTTCGTTTCAAGATCTTTGATATATTTTGATTTAAAGCTTTCGTGGCTGCGGGGATTCATATTCTTGGTTTTTTCGGTAAAGTCACGTAGAAGGGAAACAATAAAATAATAAAAATATAAAACAATACAATTCTCACGACGTTTCGATTGCAACACAAGCAATCATCATCAGGTGTGAAAACCTTCTACGTGACTTTACCGAAAGAATCAAGAATATCTTTGATATAGTTAAGATATAGACTTCAGTGGGGGGGGGGGGGGGTTGTGTGTGCAGTTTTGTTCCTGCAATGGAGCGACGCACGTTAAGAATATGAGGACTCCGTTGAAATTACTATTTAATCTCTACATTTGGTGGGGGCAGGAGTTCCTGCCCACAATCACAGCAGCTCCTTATTGGCCAACGGGTACAAACAGCACGACAAGAAGCTTTGACGTTTGATTCAGTGCCGAGAATCTCACTGCTAATGTTATTTCCTTCTATGAAACAGCTCCATCCACTGTCGGTCTGTTCGTTATTAGTGGTTTAAAAAAACAGCTGTCCCAGAAAGATCAATTATTTATTTGCTTTTTAACTCTGGAATTTCTAAAAGTGCTGCTGCAGTGTTGGTAATTAGCTGAAAATGGTAATGTTGCTCAATTTGATTCCGGTTATTTGTGATGATTTCCACAAGGCATTCTGAACCACTGCCTGTGTAACGTGATTAAAACAGGGACAATGAATAACCATAATGGCTGTATCGCCAGTTTTTTGCAGCCATGGTGAGCATTAAAATGCGCTCACACAGTTTGTCCTCAAAATCAGGTGGATGTGCACCACCATTGTTGAATTAAAAAGATGAGCGCCTCCCATGCAGGACTTCAGCCAAATTAAACTGAAGGCCAATATTCCTCACGAAACAAAATTACATTGCCATCAGAGATTAGTTTTCTAATTATCTTTTTTGCATTCACATTAGGCGATGTCCCCTCCCTACATTTGCCCAGTCCTTGTTTGGCATCGACGAACGTGGACTTTTTTTTTCCCTCCTTGGCACACAGACTGTCACAACCCCCCCTCCGTTATGGGCATCATCGTGGGTGTCACCGTGGGGGTCGTGATCATTGGCTTCATCGTCCTGCTCCTGTGGAAGATGATGGTGACCATCCATGACCGGCGAGAGTTTGCTAAGTTCCAGGAGGATCGCTCGCACGCCCGCTGGGGAATGGTGAGAGCATCTTTGATTATTATTAATATTCATTCATTCACCAAGGCTTGTGTCTGAGCCAAGTTCAGTGGTGGTGTTAGCCCAGTTGGAGGCGCTGACCAGAAATCAGTACGGCGGTGCCAACCTGTCCATTTATAAAATCCTCGTGAGATAACGGTAGATGTGTAGACATAGTGAGATTAAACAAACTACGGCAAAAAAATCGTGATGGAGTAAGATGAGAGGAGAAATGCAGACACCGTAAAGATTACATATATTAATTGTGTTTTTTTTAATTTTAGTTAGCTTCTCGTGTTTATTAGGATACAAATTTGAGATTTTAATTAATGCATCACTATTTTCCGTATTAATTTGAGGTTCCTTGAGCTGCGTGGGGATCTTGAGTCTTTTCCTGGTGTGCTTGCGCCAAGCACTGCCGCTGGTCAAAATAATTGTCTAAAACAAGATTATTCGATTAGAACCATTGTGCCAAAGACTGCATTGTTTGGCTCAGATTTTTCCTCCATTTTT
Organism: Lampetra planeri; assembly: GCF_965212315.1. Taxonomy (NCBI): domain Eukaryota; kingdom Metazoa; phylum Chordata; class Hyperoartia; order Petromyzontiformes; family Petromyzontidae; genus Lampetra; species Lampetra planeri. The sequence goes on along the minus strand of NC_136108.1, from coordinate 4,005,017 downwards.
CCGAACAAATTCGCTTTAGACTCTCACGATCATTTCACGAGGGGTCATGATCATAGATAATAGGTTAAGCCAAGGTGGCAAGTGGACAAAAACTTCACAATGGTATTTTTGTCTCAGGAGAAAAAAATATTATTTGGTAACAGCCACAACAAACAAACAATTATAGTAATTGATTATATGAATTTATAATCAGACTTTCTCCCATCCCATCTCCCCATTCCGCACCATTCCCTGTTCAGAGCACAAACCCATTGTACAGACCCACGACGTCCACCTTCCGCAACGTCAGCTACCGGGGGACGAAAAGCGACGACAAGTCGACAGTCGAGATAATGCGGCACGATGAGACACTGGACGCGAACGCCGTTCCCTGGAAAATCCGCGGATAATGAATCGGGACTCGTTTGTGGAGGTCAACAGACAAGTCATGGTTTTGACGGAAACAGCACCTTGAATGAGAGCGGACCCGAGTACTTATTGCGAATGAACTAACTGTAATTAGACGTACCTCTTTTCCACTGACACAACCGAGCCACGCCAGGGCCATGCCGAGCAAGCCCGGCATAGCTCAGGAGGCGCCAGGTTGTTATTCCACTGCGGAAGCTGAACCGTGCCGTGATGTCATACGCATGTAACATATCATTTAGGCCCAATCCTGGCCACGCTTGGTCCTATGCAAGATTCAGATGTCTTTTGAGGCCGTCATATCACAATTTGGGTTTGGCTGGACTTAAAAAATAACCAGCAGAAAAAAAAACCCATCTGCACCATGAGGGCCTGGTCTGTCTCGGCATGTGCTACAGTGGAAAAGGGATAACGATGGTGAGTAGTAGAGTGGAGCCATATTAGGGTTACGCTGAAAGTAAAATTAGGAGGCATATCACCCCCAGGTCCTGTGCAAAGTGCACAGGTCATGGCTATGTACCAACCTTCGCTCCACCATTTCTCATGCACTGGAAAGACTTTGCTGGAAAAGTCAACGTGGTTCCAATACAAATTACACAATGTTTAAGCAGATTGTCTCACTGAGTACAATGCATGGTACTGTAGCTTGCTGCTTAGAAACGGATAAGGCACTAATAATCCACAGCATTTAAGCTGGATGAAAACTGTATTGTACATATCCTTTTTTAAGAACAAAAAAATTCCTTTGATTTTTAGCTTTAAGGAAATTGTGCTGTACTACTGTATTTCCAAATGTAACTTATTAATTATATGTGGATTTAAAATTGCTGCTGGGAATACCGCCGTGCACTTGTGTGTGTGTATATATACTGTATCGTGTGTTCGACTAACGCGATGGTGTTTTTTGCGTGAGGGTTAAAATCCTGCTCGTCGCAGTGATAGGAATGTTGATGTTTTCTAACAGTTCTAACCAGCACATTTGTTGAATAAAATGGGTGAGGTACATTTAAATGGCACTAAAAGCTTATTTTTTTTGGTCATTGCCACTAAAGTTTAAAACTTGACAATAAAATAATTTAAAAAAGACGTTGTCTGCAGTAGTTTGATTGAGATCTCAGTGGGTGTGTAAGCGTGACACGTCTTCACATGTGAAAGCAGTGTCTCACTGAGTACAATACATGGCACTGGAGCTTGCTGCTTGGAAATGGATAAGGCACTAATAATCCACAGCATTTAAGATGTCTGAAAACTGGAACGTGTGTAACACGCCGTGACACATGTTCCACGTTTAACGCGTGTATACGTCGTGAGAGGGACAGCCTTCATTGTTTAGGGTGACCAGTGGGACGTGTTTAACAATCATCGGGCAAATGCAGTGTGGGAACGAGTTTATTTCGAATTGAGGATTTAATTTTGTAAACATGGAAATGCGTAACGTGGTGATGGGTCCCGAGTATATTCCGTTCTGCTACAACGCCGCATGTTGTTTTCGTAACGCGAATTGCATATAACACTCTGAATGTATTAGTGAACACATTTTTTATAACGTGGATGCGAATTGGATATAACGCGATTGAGTGAAGAGAACTATGTCGTGCGAGTAGGAATAAGCGGTCGTACGGCGGCCTCGGCATAGCATCACACAAGGCGGGATGCTGCTGGATGCTTCGAGATGCTACCCAGAAACGCCTCAGTCTTTGTTAAGCCTGCATCCGCCTTCTCACGTGTTATCGCGGACTGTGCTTTACCCTATCTTATATATTATAACGCGATTTTTTCCATAATGCGGTGTGTTCTTCAAGAACACGACTGTAGTGGAGTTTGGGAAACCCCGGGCGAGGGTCAATGCGCCAAGAATATATGCAACCTCGTTTTATCTTGAGCACATTTTGGCGTAAGTATTTCTGAAGCACAGAAAAGTAACAGGATTTGTTAGGGTTTCAATCCTGAAAATGGTTACCTGTTTTAAAGTGAATTACAGTACTGTATTCTCTTACCGAGATCTTGGAACAAGGCAAACAATGGAAACATGCTTCATTTGCTTTCAAATTATGCACTTTTTTTTGTCTCCCATTGCACTCAATTACCTTTCTAATGCCATGTGAAAATGTTGCACCGTAATTTAATGCCATACAATTACAAATGGCGTAGAGTGGATCGTGTAGAGAGTATACTGTAGAGTGGAAACAACCATTCCCCACAATCGGATGTCGGTCCCGCTTGTTCCATATTTAGCACCGAAATTGAGTGTGGCACTTTGTAACTGCAGAAATTCAGGGCTGTATCTAGAAAATGCCATGCCACCTAAAATGCACAACGCACCATGGAACATATTGCTCACGCCGCCGTGTGCATTGCAAAAAAGATTGCAGGAGAGATAACCTTGCTATCCAGCACTGCATGTGTAAAAAAATTATCATTGACGGCACAGTCAGTTGACCAGTGTATGGAGATAATGAAACTTGGAGTGAGGAAAACCGTATGAGATTTCCTGTAATTGCCTGCTGTGTAAGGTAGCATACAACAATAGCAACAGAAACATATGCTGAATGTTTACACAACACAACCGCATATGTTTTGGTTTGCTACATCGTTCCGAGTTTCCACCATGCTAAACTGAACATCGGATAGCGTTCATCCACAGTATATTGGTATACTTAACTCTGTGATGGATATTCCATATTCATATAGTTGGAACCATTTTATACATAACACAATCACTGGCAAATATAAATTTTCTGCTATATTAGCATAAAGGTGAATACACCTTGTTGCATGCATTCAACAAGTGTTTATTACTTTAAACGGTCAAATCTGCCATACCAAAAGTTGCATACCTCATGTAAATATGTGCAGGCGCATTGAGAGTACAGAATATGAAATCTATTCTCCTGAATCCCATATATTAAGCCAACATTGAACCTCATTTCTAATCCAGGAGATGTGCACAATACAATTCAAAACAATAAAAAAATTTGATTTGTATAATAAATTAGATATAATTACTAGTCAGGGTACAAAATTGTAGGTTTGGGGACAGGATTTGGCTTCGAGCAGTGAGTGAGTTAATGGCTAAGGTAGATCATCTTTCCTCTCTTGGATGTTTGCCTCTGGGCAGCATAGTTACCGTGGGGCTTGGCCCTCTTTTTTAAAATATATATACGATCCCAGCCCACCATTCCAGTGTCAACCCAAGGTGGGCTTTGCACATTCAACAGTACACACGCGAGTGTGATCACGCATACATTTGGAAAAGCACACGTCTGATCTTTCACCCCATCTTGCAGTCAAACCTGCTTTGTAACATCCTTCAGGTGACACAAAGCAAATTACCACCGAGAGTTGGCCAAAAACCACCTACATGTACAGAAGACCTCCTTTCATCAATCCACCGCTGGATGAGAGCCTCCATCATGTTGTGCGGGCCGTGGGGGCTTTTACACCATACTTCACCATGCTGGTCAGTTTTGGTGGGTGAAGGCGGGGAATATTGATGTTGGAGCATGGTACAGTGCAACGTTTGATTTTGCTCCATTGCCCTCTACTGACCACGTAGCCTCGCAGTACTGCACACGTGTGTGTGCAGTACTGGAACTAAAGAGTGACCAACATAGAAGGTTGCACATAGAAGAAGACCAGTGATGAGATGGAAACTGGCACTACAGTATTTGGACACATACGGAGGATGGACAACAGGGAAATTAGAAGTGTGTTGTTCGGAAAAAAAATGAATAGGAACCGGAAAGAGACCTCAGAGAGAATGTCATGACGACGAAGACGTGAGAGGTTGGTGCCAGAAAGATGTGCGCACGCCTTGAGCACATTGACACGAGACAGAGGAAAGTGAAATAGTGCAGCGGACACCCACGTGATATCTGCCCATCATGGATCGTCATGTGATGGTGATGGCACTTGACATAAGGATTGGGATTTGCCTATGTATGTATTGTATATATCCTTATATAAATATAGGGTGAAAATGGTGAACGTGCCTTTTTCAAACAAGGATAAAAAGGATTTAAAATCCTTGAAAAAATAAACGACTCGTGCGATTCTTGGCGGTACGAATTCGTTTCCACGTGAAGCCGAATTTTTACCGAGTCGTCTGTGATGAATTTGCTCACGTGCCTCTGAGGCTGTAAGGGAAAACTACAGGAGAAACGGAGTGAAACTAAAAATTCCACAGGTGCAGCTGCCTCATCTCAATTACATTTTTTTTTGTGGACTGCTACAGTACGTGGGCTGGCTGATCGCCAGAACGAGGTCAGTCCATCCCCACGACTTTTGTAAGTGGGGTCTGAGTAGTCGGAAACATACGAGCAATATAGGCCTGCCCACTCCTTTTAACAAGAGCTTTCGGATTCGTTAAGCTCCAGGATTAGTTCAGCAGGCTGTTGACATCACGTCCTCGTTTCTCAACGTTGCTGTGCTTTCTCTTTTTGTAAGTGCGTCTGTTTAACTTATTTCGCACCCAACGTGGCCAACCGTGATAATCGGAGGTTGCAGATTAGAACCCTTTTAATCGGAAAAAAAACACAACGCCTTGATCTAATTATGTAATATGTAAATCTCAATGTTTAAAGATTGTGGGTTTTTTTTTTACCCGCCGCGGATTCACGTCAACGGATGGAAATCGTGGTGCTGGGCCATCCCTGGAACAGCCCCGGAGCTCACCTAATAAAATACCAAAAATAAATAGTTTGTTTCACAGAGGTGGAGGAAAGCAGACTTTCGGTGCTTCGTAATGAGTGAGGTTAACCAAGTAACTGAGACAGACCCGTGGAGCCTCATTGTAAAGGTTGTTTGTAGCGGGGGTAGGGGGGGGACAAATGCCAAAGGAAAGATCTGGAAAAAAATAACTAAATGTGGAAATACCAAAAAATGAAAGTAAACCTCATGTAAGCTCAAAACACACTTGACAATTGAAGCGACATAGAAGAATAAGCTGGGTTACTGGATATGCACAAAATAAATGCTTCACAGCTCATTTCAAATTCCCTAATTGCTGTATCGTTTTTAGAAAGTTGTTTTTTACTTTGCATGAAATTAATGGGCATTTAATCGTGCAGAAAGTGAAAGTACGTTGCTAAGCGCTTCAATAAACAACAACAATTGCATACTCTTTGGTTCTTTCGGTAAAGTCACGTAGGTGAAAATAAAAAAAAGATAAAAAATAAAGAATAAAAATAGAAATAACTAAATTAAATCACGAAATGTCGTGAAACGAAACGTCGTGATTTAATTTAGTTATTTTTATTCTTTTTTTTTATTCTTATCTTTTTTATTTGTATTTTCACCTACGTGGCTTTACCGAAAGATCCTTGCAGTCACGAAACCGTCAAATCTAGAAACAACAATTGCATCTGCGAGGTGTAATGTACACACACGTGGCAGCGAGGTACACAGACTGTACATGAGCACACTCTACGCCATCATGTCTAATGAGACTTCTTGATATCACATTGTTAAGGTGGGCGACTACACTTCCTGCACGTGGATTCATCAACGGCAGACCTTGACTTTGCTGCCAAAGGGCAACGGCACCAAAGCGTTCGCAATGCCACAAAATGCACAGCCCACCTCACCGAACAATTCAGCGTTATATTCTTGGTTCTTTCGGTAAAGTCACTTTTTTCAAAATTTCTTGCTGTGGATTTCACACCTGATGATGATTGCTTGTGTTGCAGTCGAAACGTCGTGAGAATTTATTATTGTTTTATATTTTTATTATTTTATTATTTCCCTTCTACGTGACTTTACCGAAAGAACCAAAAATATGAATCCCTGCAGTCACGAAAGCTTTAAATCAAAATTCAGCGTTAAGTCAGTAAAAAAAGCTCACCTACTCTTTCTATTGCAGAGATCACGCGGGCAACAAAAGGGGGAGCAATCACGTTTCGTGCTCAAGTTCAAGTTAATTTTTATTAGGTATAGCCCTGTGAGCCATTCGGCTCTTGAATCGGGTGCAACCGCAACAAACATAAAACAAAAACACGAACAAAAAACATCTTAAAGTGAATATGTTACTGAGTGCAAACAGAAAATCCAAGAAAAGACGGCAAAATATTGCAGAAAAAGCACCGTACACCAACACTGTGTGCAAAAATCCCAGTGGGATGCAAGTCAAACAACAACAACCACAAGACAACTTAGATTAAGGCCATCAGTCTAACTCTGTACTAGAACAAACAAACATGGCCAAAGCAAAAAACTTTTCGAAAATCACCAAAATAAAGCCATAAAAGCAATGAAACAGTGGTCATAGGAACTGTGACCGAATTTTCACAATAAACGACGTAAACAACATGTACTACCAAACTCTGCAGTCATAGCTGGCTGCATGAGTCACTCCACAACAGCAGGAGCATCAGTCGGAAAACTAGGCAGCAACTCTGCACCATTGCAGCGCATCGCTCCTCAAGGCCCCACTGGATTCAATAAACCCAGTCCACACCCAGCCAATAATTAATTTGTCATCTGCAACGGTGAACTGCATCGCTCTAACGTAAGGGCCACACGGCCGTGTGTTGCCGCATGTTGTTCAGCTGAAATGTAGTAATTCGGGCATTTGTCAGAATACACGACTACATGGAGGTCGGTGCTGATAGTCAGTCTTCGTGAAAGTGCCTGTTCTCGTATATGTGTGCGCGCATTATTGCACCACGCACAAGGTTTCAAAGCGCAGAGGGCATGTTTTGGGTACAGTGATGCAACTGCGGCTACGAACACCAAATCGTGACTTTGCACTCTCATAATTGTTCTTCGTTGGCCATGCGAAATCGACATCAATATGGAGGAGTGTTGAATGGGAAGGGGTGGGTGTGGAGCTTGGAGCTTCCTTTAAGATACTTCTTGGCTAATTCTGATCTTTATTTTTCGTCTTCTTCATCATCATCATCATCATCATTTATTTGGAGGGGCAGATGATAGCTTGCCCATGTCGTCACAAACCCGCTGCAGTGCTGCGATGCCACCATTACTGATTTTGAACTGTCGACAGACACTGTGACTCTTTTAAGACAACAGGGGCTCCATCACTGCTGAACCAAACTGGCTCATTCATTTGTCAACGTGTGTGTGACAACTGACTCATTGGTCAATTTCACAGAGTTTTTTTTATGTTAACTTTTTTTGCAAAACCACTTCACTTCATGTTACCTGCAGCTTGTCCTGGGCACGTCACACTCACCGTTGTGGCCAAGATTGGTCAAACAGCCCGTGTGATCGACTGGAAGGCGTGGAGAGAGGCATTCATTCTACAATGTGCTGACAAAGTGCTGAAAATAAAGCGTCCGTGATTGTCCGCATAGCTCACGAAGTGAAACAAAAGAGTTTCAAAATCGCCGTTGACTCGAAATAAAAGCAAGTAATCAATTTGGTGGTAAAATATCAACTGCTACAAAAATCAATAAATTCAGTACCCGGAGGCAGCCTACACCAACAAACACTGCTCTCTCTCTCCCACGACTTAACCAAGAAGCATCACTAACACATGCCGTTAGGAGTGGGTGCACTTTTGTAATAATAATAAACTGTAGGCAAACAGTGGGTGAGGCTGTAATGAAGCCCTGCATTATAAGTACATAGCCTCCGTATGGCCACATTTGAATTGGAAAATACAGTCACCACTATATCAACGGTGCAGCATTGATGAGGCGTGAGGCCTACGTTGAACGAGAGTTATTTCTGCTTCACATTTTTAAATACCAATGAATATTCACTGTGGTCATCGATGCGGCTAAGCCACTCTAAGGGAAGTACACGTTCACTCACGCAGCTGCAGCCAATGCCAAAAAGAATTGCACCTCCAATTAGCACGGTTGGCTACGTACGGCGCGAAAGAAATTCAACAAACATCCATCATACACCTGCATGGCACGTTTAGTATGGATCTGAGAGTGCTGTTTCCTAATACAGAAAAAATTAACCCGTAAAAACAAAGTTTTTCACTATAAATCCTTTAAATGCGTGGCAGCTAGAGTCCTCTCGTGCTCTAGCTTGAGATGGCTGCCACCTATGGGTCAGATGATTGCCTGCCACCATTAAGCAATTGGTAATTAAATATAATTTATTTTTCCTAAAAATTGTAAAATTTTCACGAAAATAAATTGTCACGCACAACGAGTCTGTGTGCAAAATGTCAGCTCGATTGGATCACGGGAAGTGGGTTAAAAAACGACCGAAAGATTTGCACGGTCGTAAGCACGCAAGCAAGCAAGTGAACTTAATATAAAGGATTTTAAAACACTCATATCTGCGATCCAATTATCCGCGACTACTGTTATCCACACGATCTGCAGGGTCCTCAAAACTACGATTATCCGCCCCCCTGCTCTTTCTATTATCCACTGGCTTCAACCGTCATGCATTGTGGAGCGACTTCTTATTCACAATAAAAAAAATTGTGGATAAGTGGAGTGAATAGACAGACATCTTAGATAATTATCGGTTACGCAATATATTAAAATCCGCATAAGTTCTACTCCATTAAGTTTAGAAGGTGATCGGAACGACAGGAGAGCACACAGGAGTGTAAAAGCCGCTGGCTGGAGCAGGGTAAGGTGTGAGTGTCGTCTGGGGCAATGCTGCAGTGTTTCTCCATACGCAGTATTGGTGGACACAAACTCTCCACGCTCACACCAAGCTTTCAGTAAAAGGGCTGGTTCGTCACACACACACACCCTCTCTCTCTCGTGCGGATAGGGGATTCGTGTGGATGAACGATCGGGCGGATGAGATTATATCGCTGGCAAGACGAGAGATGGGTTTAAAAGATTAGAAAACGTGCCAAACGGTGCTGCAGTTTTGTCACAAAAAAATGAACCGTGCCGCGACTTTCACAAGCACACCCTGGCAGCCCAGAGGGGGGAACAGAAAATTACACGGAGAAAGAAGCGCATCAAATGACGTTTTATCGCCACCAAATGGGTGAGATAAGTACTGCACGATTGGAACAGCAGTACGACTGTGAGAATGTCCAAAATACGATCAATGTTGAGTCACTGTACTCTGTCGTCTTTGAAGGGGCCTGTTTTTATCCATTAGTGACAACCAAAATGGTCAGTGTTACGTCGACTTTGATCGGCGTTAAATCTACAATGATCGGTAATACAATTTTTTAAAAATAATGGAAACTACTGCACTGTGCAGAAGCTCTGTATCCAAATTGTAAACTGTCTTGTAACTTTTTTTGATTTAAAGCTTTCGTGACTGCAGGGATTCATATTCTTGGTTCTTTCGGTAAAGTCACGTAGAAGGGAAATAATAAAATAATAAAAATATAAAACAATAAAATTCTCACGACATTTCGACTTCAACACAAGCAATCATCATAATCAGGTGTGAAATTTTCTTGCTGTGGATTTCACACCTGATGATGATTGCTTGTGTTGCAGTCGAAACGTCGTGATAATTATATTGATTAATATTTTTTATTATTTTAATTTTTCTCTTCTACGTGACTTTACCGAAAGAAGCAAGAATATGTCTTGTAACTGTATGTCGTGTATTTATGGTCAGTGTTAACGTTCCCAGAAGGCAACATGGTGCTACATCGAACAATAAGAAAGTGCATCACAAACTTTCAATTGTCTTGTCTGACAGCAATGGACATTCAGTTACTTCAGGGTTCACTCGCGTTGGGAGGAAACCGTGTTTTATTTTTTCCCTGGGCATTGTGACAATTCTTCAGAATGAATACCGTGGAGTAGGTGAGTGTTTTACACAATATCTAGACTTACTGAGACGGAAGGAGATATCTTTTTATTCTCTTAGGTAACAATATGTAATTGTATAGGGTAGCCTTTGATAAGTGCACAGAGACACGGGTGGCATGTGTGTAGGTGGTTTGCAAAATTATCCCGTGGTATGTCAAACACCCTCTTATTCAAATACCGCAGATTTTCACAAATGGGGTACAAACTGGCCGTGGGCAGGAGCTATAAATCCACCTCGTTACCTGCAGTGTCGGTGCAAAATGTCAAGGCTTGTGGACCGTGCAGAGATACATTATCCACAGATGACCACGGATAATGGCGATGATGTCGATAATGATTCATATGGGCTACAGTGGCAAAGACTTTAGTCGTCGCTACTCCGAGACACTGCACGAGTCGTCAATGACTGATGAGCGTGATAAACGGTGGTCCATGGTGTCCGCTGCTATTGCCCTTCACTGCCGCCGAGATATCTTGTGCTGCAGACTGGATGGCATTGGAATGTCACCCAGAGAAGTCGGCGACGATAGAGAAGGTGACGTGTAACACTGTACCCACACGGTGTGATTAGGGTTTGGATATCAAAAGTATAACAACAACAGCAAAAAACCCCAAGACATTTCAATGAAAGGGGAATAGTGCATCTCACAATATTGGAAGAACAGTAAGTCTAAATGCATTGTCTTGAGTGGTGACACTCACCCTGGCAAAAATCAGGACAAGTGGCAACTCTCGGTGGGATACAGGACAAGAAGACCTTGCATCTTGGATGATGGTTGTGGTTACGGTATTGTTAAGATTAAAGTGGACGAAGATGACCTTTGGGGACATTTGAGGGTGTCTTCGCAGCTGTAATAATTTCAGATTCAGAAATTGTATTTTTTCAGGAGGAATCCGATTAGCTGTAAAGCTCTTTCTCACAGATGTCCGGTCGGGGCACGGGTAAGAACTTTACAAAAACACGTGATAGGAGTGCAAAGAACAATGAAGGTAAACAAATCACAAAAACACATACAAGTAAACTAAACCATCCCCATCCTACCAGACATCCCACTGAGGTATAAGCTATTTGTTCTAAAGCGACCTGGCCACAAATGATGCCAACATGTGACACAACTTGAAAACCACGCAATTGTGCGATTAAAACTAAACGTAATCATAGACTCTGAGAACGAGAGGTGAGACTGTTCAAAGCTGCACAAAAGCGTACAGGAAGTGGCATCAGCATTGAGTGGTCGTCATCCAGCAGTAGAGTGGAAATAGTGGACAACGGCGACAATGCATGCGTGTTGAACTTCTTTCGCGCCATACGTAGCCAACCAAGCTAATCGGAAGTGCGGGGGAGAAGGACAACTGAACGTAAAAATCAGTTCGAAAGAAATTAGTTTTTCAATCTAGATGATTTAAAAGTGCATAGCTCCAGTGGCTACCTAATATCGGAAGAGCGTTCCAGACGGCCGCAGGAGCGCATCTGAAAGAGCGCGATGCGGTGACCGCCGCCTTTGTCCGATGGCCAAGCCAAAGGGGGCTCTCCGAGGATGGTCGGAGTTCCCGTGATGGTTTATGCCCCTTGACGAGATCATCAAGGACAAAGAGATTACTGTACATGAATGTTGATGTTGGAATGTAATTACTGTACTGTAATTCTCAAATTCCAGTTTGCTGTAAATCTGTGCAAGAAAGACCATTAAAGCGCAGTCACGGTGGATGGCACAGCACATTGGAGCGAATTCATCTTAATGTTGGTTGCTTAACAGGAGGTAGGGTTGGGTTGGTAGCAACGGTTCCGTTTGTCAATGTCAGGCGGCTTATTGAGTGGACAGGACGCATTGTTTCATTGGCTTGCTCAGTGCCATTGGGTTATAGGACGGGGCAATAGGGGAGATGGTCTGTAAATGATCAGTGCAAGGTGTAATTGATTAACACGTACAAGTAAATAATTGCCGTCATCCCTTTCAAAGAGAGATGCATGCCTGGAATTAGTACATGAAAGAGAAGAAGAGGAAAAGATTCGTCGCTTTGATAGAACGTACTCGGGTTAATTCTATCAAGCAGTTAATACAAAAATAAGTATTATGGCAGTATGTAGTGTGAATACAGGATGGCATGAAAAAGAGAATGCCCTGTTTAAACATCACCAAAACCGATGATTTTTGCACCATTGCTGGGGCCTGTGCCCGCAAACGGTCGTCAATGTACCGACTAAGTTGGTATGATCGCCACGAAATTAATGAAGTGCAGTCATTGACTAACAACTGATTGTGTTGTGCTGTTGGGACGTGTAGCACGTATGACGACGATCACTGCAGTGCAGAACAATGTCACAAAAAGTGAGTTTACTTTAAATCACACAAATAGTTCACTGCTTTAGCCCACCGGGAGCAAGAGCAGAGCCTCACCATTCTGGCGAATTGCCCGATGATGCTGGATGCAATTACAAGCGACACGTCGTACTCAAAAAAATTGTTGTGGTTTCACGCTTCAACACACCGGTGGGCTAAAGCAGTGAACTATTTGTCTTTTGTCAACGTGACACTTTTTTTGCTGATTGGCCGTGTCGGGTGGTGGAGGGTTACGACACATTTATAAATAACGCGATCTAACCCAAAAACGTTGATGATGAATAGCATTTGTCGCGAAAGCCTGCTACGTGTTAAACCTTAAATCACACAACCTTCTGCCTTGGTCTGAAATGTACCACGTGGAAGCTTTAGGGTTTGGCAAACTGCAATTGCTCGTTCACACCACTGCTCGCGAAAGAACCTCCCCTAGAGGGAGCTTCAGAGAGCCCCTCTAGATGGGACTTTGGCCCACTCTTCTACGTTGGGCAGACATCTCGGAGGTGATGGGAGCATCCACATTTTATCCTCACCACAACGCGGCCTGTCAAGCAAATTACTGTGGCGCACCAATTCATAATGGTTGGTGGCAGGGGAATTAAAACTAAAACTTGCCCATTCATTTTAATTGCTGTTCCAGGAGACCGATTAGGCGACCCCTGGATTGCAAGTCCAGTTTCCTAACCATTCCACAATGACAGCATCAATGCCACAGACTTCAGCGTTTAGCAGAGTTTCGTTGTATCACTTTTTCGTGCACTGACCTTGCCACCACATGTTCCTTGGCATTAACAACAATTATAAGATGCTGACAAAATGCATGATGGCAACATCGAAAGAATACCCACGATGTTATCTGAATTTGTGATCAAGCTTGATTGTAATTCGGTGTAAAATCGAGTGCCAAAGAAACAGGAACAATTGAAATGATTTTAAAAAAAACAAAGTGTACAAGCACGCAATCATGTGCAGGTTAAAACTATTTTTTTTGTACGTGATTAAATTATTCATACAAAACCGAACGGCACTGTCTCGCAATATTTCAAAAAGTAAATAGCCCGTGCCCTTTATCGTTAAGATTTTGTACGTTATAAAATATGAAAGCACGTTTTACAATTGATTGTGTAAACATGTCACAACTGGTTTAGCTATCACTTTAGCAACTATGGTGATTAGATGTAGTGACCCACAAGGCAGGGGGCTATTACACAGTACTTCTACTGTGGTCAGTGACAGCAATGAAAACATTTAAACACGTTCCTTCGGAGTGGGCAGGCAGGAACTTGGTTGGACTGCACATTCGTGCGATCCGTGTCACGCGGCGCAAGCTGCGTGGGGCGGCGCGTCACGTGGTGCTGAGCCCGCCCTATGAAATACAAATCGAGGGCGTGGCTATGCACGACAGACAGACAAATAATTCTTGGTGGGCAGTGTGGAACTGTTTTTCCTACCTGTATTACATTTTAAAGGCTTATTTCCAACTTCCACACCATACCCCAACATTGTGTACACACACTACCGGATTCGCATAGTAGCCAAAGTAGCTACAAATGCTACGGGCATTTAGCTAAATGCTTTTAAGCTATCAATTCCGGTTCACTGATTCTGCACTTACTATAGTACTATACTGCCTTCAACTTTTATGGACGACTGGGTGTTTAAGGTTAGCGATTTGTCGTATTATCTGGCTGTATATCAAATGAAAAAATACAATTATTTTACTATGCAAGTACATTTTTTTATATTTAGGTGTTTTTTTATATTTAGGGCCCCATTATAACATGTGCTACAGGCCCCACACTAGCTTCATCCGGCACTGCGTACACACCTATTAAATATTGCACGTGTAACGAGAGACTTAGCATGAAGACACCTTTAAACAAAGCCACAAATCTTTTTCTCAGACTTTTGGGGACGATACTTTTACATGAATAAAATACAATCTCAATCGACAGACTCGTATTTCTTTGCCAAGATCCTGCTGTGCTCACTAACATTGGAAACGCAATCGGTATGCAGATGTGACATGCAAACACAGATTTGTGAAAGTCGTGGTGACTCATGTGTTGGTACGGCATTGTATTCTCAATCTTATGCATTGTATAGGTCAGTGGCATTTGTTAATGTAATTGATGCTAACACATATAATTAATCCCCAGACAACACACCACATCCCAAGCCAGTTACACTCCCACACTGTCCCACATCACCATATATGCCAAATGGCATTGTCCTCATGTCTGGCAGCCACATCATGGTGTTTATTATGTCCTGGGAGAGCTCAACATGTGTTGCTATGAAAATAGGGCAAGATGAGACTGTTCCTGAATTAATAACCAAAAAGAAGAAATAGGAAACATATATGATTGCTTACACAAGTACTGGATTGAATGGTGCTTTTCTGTTGATAGCCCCTGATACACAGATGCAATATCCATATTCTTAATGCAGGGGTCAAATTTGTATCATGGAGTTGAAAAATGTAGCTGTTAATTAAATTGTATAAACGGTCTGCTTTCTGGTGTACATAAATTCGACATGCATTAATTTAATTAATTGGCATTCGATTACTGATAGAATAGTTTTTACAATGCATCTTAAAATGAAAAGACAATTTAACATTTTTTAATTCACACTTAACAAGATTTGGAGCTTGATTGATGGCTAATAGTCAGTCATTCTGCCCAAATTTGCCAGAATAACGGTTGTTTGTGGAAATTCGGCCCAATTCCACAAATGCCTAAATCATTGAGAGCATCTCCCTATAACGTAGACCGTAATCCTTGTGCCTCACTCTGCTAAACAGAATTGGTCTAAGTGCGAATTGCAAAAGATTTCCCTCTCAATTACACTGAGCAGGCCATTCTACTGGTCGGAAAGCAGCATTTCCACACATGGGAATGTATCCACTCATGGGAATACAGAGTGGGTGTGATGACCCATTCCTCAACGATTTATACGGTAGTCCAACAAAAGTGTACGCGATTTCAAACTTGCAAGAGTGGGGTTAACGTGGCACAATGCAGCTGCTTTGCAATTGTAGGAATCATACCGACGTGGAGAAGGTCGAGTCTGAACACAATCCTCTGCCTTTAGAAATTCCTGAGACTTAAGACAATTTGTAGATTATTAATACGATATATATTCCACTTTGGGGTAAACCTAGCCCATAACCATCTTTCCTCATTAAAAAATTGCAGTCAGATACCAAGGTAGTGATGCGACTACTGTTTTAGATATCCCTTTAAGAGGTGAGTTGTTCACCTTACAAATGCCGAATCTGGCAGAATAAATAAAGCTACGCCGCGGTGTAATGCCATCAACGTGATTGGCCGAGACTTTTTGACCTTGGCAGACACATGTTCTTCAATTTTGCTGCTCTACCAATTCCCTCCCCCCCCAGCCCCCCCCGCAAGGTGCACAGCAGGTTCTACAACACTCAAAGCCTGTCGAGATGTTTGCAGAAAGGCATCGATTACATATGCAAATGCGCATGTGTGTATGTATGCCAGTGTCAGGCAGCAAAGAGCATGACTTGTGAACTTTGACCAGAGGTGGGGATAAAGTAATGGTGCCATAAGCACCGTAATCGAATTCGGGTACTCCATCATCCATAACTTGTAATTGTTGTTTTTGGGAAGGAATTGCCCAGAAAATATGAAAGCTTAGCACATTCGTTAATAACACTGCCTTTAAATAAAAAAAAAACGTATAATAGGTGACGTGTCCGTCAAATGGCCTAGCTTCATCGAACATATGACATGCCAGAAAGGATTGGAGACTGCCCTTAACGTCAGTAAAAGTGGAACGTTTTGTCCAACGGTACCTCTCTCACGAATGAAGTGCGTGCCACGTGTCTTGCAGAAATTCACCGCCAGCAGAGTTTTCCCAAAAAAAAAAGTCTCCCTTCGAAATTCGCGACGTCAGTTTTGGTGGAAGGTCACATTTCGAGGCTGTGTAGTTAGCGCCTTGTAATCCCTGACAAGTGATTGAAGCCATTAATGTCTCTGTGCTGTGCCAATAACAAAATTAACATCATACTGTAACTAGGGTTGCTGGGGTCATGTAAACCAATTAGTTGCAATATACAAGAATATATCATGATCTATTCTCAATCGCAGGAATTTAAAAGTATACCAAGAATGTTATTTCCTTTAATTGCAGAATCGATGCATCTTTAACATCCCCTAGCATTTTGGACTGCGAGTGCTCTCTTGAAAATGTAACGAACGTGTAAATATCAATGGTCTCTCCACCATAAGGGATTTTACATAAAATAAATGACAATACTCGAACGACCATGCCGTTTCAATCGCGTGCACTGCTTTTAATTAGGGACCATTTCACGAACAAAGCAAAGCAGGTACAGTATCCTATGCATCACATTTCTTGGGGTTATTTTACATATATTTTAACACTGTACGACTACAGTGGCAAAGTGTAATTTACATTTTAAAATGTATATGTTGCAACCTTAGCATTCACTTTACCTCAAACCGATAGCAAATAAAGCTCCTTCTGATGTCAGCTCACAACAGGAAATGCAATAATTTTGTATTCAACAAACAGAAAACGGCTCATCTGATTAAAATGCTGGACAGGTATATCCATTTAGGATATGATCACACTCATTAGTTAAGTTCTCATCAAAATGTCTCATTAGTTAAGGTCACCATGTGAATGTCGTTTCTACAGCCCTTTGTCAATACACTCCTGCCTGGATGAAAGCCTGCCCATGCCATGTCCCTTATGTGGGTTGTTTGACCATACTTCATTGCAGTGTCCAGTGTGATTGTCACTTGCCACTCAAACTCAGCACACCTCAAGTTACTGCACCAGCTCTATAAATATTAAA
The DNA here is from genome assembly GCF_965212315.1 of Lampetra planeri. NCBI lineage: Eukaryota > Metazoa > Chordata > Hyperoartia > Petromyzontiformes > Petromyzontidae > Lampetra > Lampetra planeri. Next base: position 3,987,702 of record NC_136108.1, on the reverse strand, counting down.
TTAATTTAATTATTCATTGTTTATTGATGTATTAAAGCATGCATGCAGGCTTTAAATTAACTACGGAAATCACAAGCATAAATGGTATCAATCACAACGCTTGTCATGTATGCAAAAAATATTGTGAATAATAAAATAATAAAAATAAAACATATGTTTGTATTATTTCCCTTCTATGTGACGTTACCGAAAGAATCAAGAATATGAATCCCTGCAGTCACGAAAGCTTTAAATCGAAATTTAAAAATCTTGTGAAGCCTACTCGCAGCTTTCTAAAAACACAATTGAAGAGATACAGCAAAAAACGTCTTTTTTTCTACATTACTGATGTCCGATTGTACTCTTTCACACAAACTAACCATGGACGGTTACGGAGTGCTGCCAAACATTGTTAGAGCAACCATGTTGTTGTACATATTTGCGAGTGTGTGGCAAAAGCCCTGGATCAATTCAAGTAGGCGCATTTACTTGCAATATCAATCGAGCACTGTGTTGCAAGTTGATATTTGCGCATCAGCTGTGCGGAGCTGCTTGATGAGGGCCATGCACGGTTTTGCTCGTTTTGACTTCATCCGTGCACCACAATAATTTCGTGTTCCACATTTGTTGTCGGATGGAATTGCACTATCACCTCGAAATCACTGAGCACTGCTGGACTTTAAATTAATCTTTTGTGGGTATCGCTTTTGGGAAATGATGATTATGCAAACGCATTCGCCACAGTATAGCATCGCGATGTAAGCCGACAGCAATACATGAGGAACACATTTCACTGTGCTTGAAATAAATGGCAAAGAGCGGAGTTAAAATGTTCCATCATTCATACATTTCTTACATTTTTTTACATTAAAGAATATATACCGTGTGGTTCATTACAACAAATACATGTCTTTAATCTCACCAAGGGAGGATTTGACAAAAGCTAATTGCTCAATAAAGCACGAGTCATTTCATAGAAATATCTGCAAAGACTCAAGAGGACAAAATTGTCCTCACACATCACAATTCCATATTGCTTGGAAGCTGCAACTCTGATAGATTTAAGTCAGAGGTTTTCACCTTGCAGTCTTCACACCTTCGCACAGTCCAGGTTTCAATAAACACTAAGCAACGTAAGTATGCAGCGTTACGTTGCATAACATGCATTTGACCGGATAATATGCATTGCTAAATGCAAAGGCACTGGGGGTAAGGCATGGGGGAAAAAAAAGCTTGAGAATGTGTCCAAGTGTAAAATGAGCTTTAAAGGCTCACTCTAAGTCCTTTGAGCAGAAAACAATCAGTACTTGTAGATGTGTTTACAATAATACGCATTGTGTGATTTGAATTTGAACGTACTGCATGCCTATGTTTAAAGCGAGATGTGGAAAATAGACTTTGTGTCTGGGTGTCGATCTTATTGACGAGAGGCCAGAGTTGATCACCTTTGGTAATGGAATTCACGTGATGATACACAATATGTGTGTGCTGGGGAACACAGTATAAATGTTAATAAGACCATATTGCTCAAGGGGAAACGGAGGGGAACCCACAGGGCAATGTGCTGTTGTCACCTTGGGAATAAGTGCAGTGCGTCTAGAAACACGTGGGTCAAAGGCAGGGCCAGGGTTTAACATGGACTTCGAGAATGCCGTAGATCTGACCAGACAAACACACACGACTTTTGGCGAGCGTCAAATCTCACAATCTCTCCAAATGAAACTGCAACAATGGCAGTCTAATTAAGTTACGTAGGTCCGCCGCTACCATTTTGTCGGTTGTTAAAATACAACCTTTAATCTTCATGCTCTGGAAACACGTGACAGATTCGACCGCAGTGAATTCCACGAACAGTTCACCATGGTACTGGCATTTAGAGTTGTCAGGAGAATTGTCTGTGCATGGCATCCCTTTAAAGGGTCGCTCACAGATGCCATAGTTGCCTAACTTGCCTTTGAGGTTAGGTGAGGATATCTCGTTTCCTCGCCAGGAAAGAATATTTATTGTAAGTTAAAACAAGGGGAATTGGGCTAATGCCCGTATCCTCGGTAGAAAAACAGCACAAAGCAAGTAGGCTGCTGATGAATCCCTAAAAAGTGTGAGTACAGTGCAATAATATATGTTTGGTTAAACACCGCATGCAGGATCACCCTGAAAAGATCATTACGAGTATTGTTAGCTCCAGTAGCAGTGTGAACAAAACGTCGCATGGGCGACGCAGCAAAACGAAAAACCTCTGGAACAGCTCAAGAGCGCATGCTAGCGGCGGATATATGGAATTAATTTCACGCAGCAAGTGGAATTCCTATTGGCCGTGTTGTGTCGTCACGATATAGTTCACTGTGACATAATAGCTCGTACGTGTAGCACGATTGACAACAATGAAAAAGGGGGTGGCTTTTTCGATTTAAAGCTTTCGTGACTGCAGGGATTCATCTTCTTGGTTCTTTCGGTAAAGTCACGTAGAAGGGAAATAATAAAATAATAAAAATAAAACATTATAAAAAAGACGCTATCTTCCCGACAGACCTGTTCTTCATCTGAGGACGGCTGCTTGCGTTGTGGCCGAAACGTCGTGAGAATTATTTTATTATGTTTTGTTTTTATTATTTTATTATTTCCCTTCTACGTGATGACTTTACCGAAAGAACCAAGAAGAGGGGGTGGCTGTTAAGGTGTTGTGTTTGTCTTTATTTTACAATGAATGTTGTCCTAACTCAATTATAACAATGAGAAACCCGACAGCCGAACGTCTCCACACCTGCTCAAAACCCAAACTCCGTTTCAGGCTACACCACAGTAGCGTGGTGCCCCCCCCGCCGTGACCAAAGCTACTAGTTCGGCCCCCCTTGACATGCACCATGAGAGATGTTTTCAACAATGGTGTAAAAGAACGACGACACTTATTTAAAACGCGGTTGAAATGTATTTTCATGAAAGTGCTTTCATTTACGTTCCACCTTTTTATTTTCATTCAACGAGAGCAGCGGTAACGTTTTGGCGACCGTGCGAGACAAATCAAAAATTGGGGCTCCCACCTGACCCATTCCCACAAACCCCTTGAGCTGATGATGCAGTTACCACGCCACTGGGTGACACCTATCCGTCCCCCACCACGCAGATGATGGCATGACACATGAGTGTGTTTGTTGTCGTGTGTGTGAGAGGTCTGCTCCCACTAGCCCAGGGCATGCAACCCCTGTCCGCCTTGGCCACAGTCCGAGTATTTTTTTTGGCGTGGTCAAAGGCCAGGGGACAACAGGCATATTGCACTCCAGGCCACAACCAGAGCTCAAAGAAGCACAACACGCCACCATGAATACGTTTACATTTCAATGTAAATACTCAACAATATCTTTACAACAATTTACAACAAACACCGTCACAATATTTGTGTGCATTTGCAGTCAAGTGTTCCACCAGCATCTCACCGATATTGAACTGGGAGCCAAGCGAGGATCCACAAGCCGATGACATTTTTCTTGAGATTTCCATTTTCCCATTTCCATCTTTCTCATGCACCGGGAGGATAGGGGACGGGGGGGGGGCGGACTGGCTACAATTGCCCGGAGCTCTGTACGGCGTACCCACCTCTGCACCGTGGAAAGTCCCTTCGTCTCTAACACTTACCGATGTCCCCGTGACCAGACTGCCTTTGTGCACGAGTTCATTCAAACACAGCTTTGGCAGCAGTTGCTACATATGAAACCAATACGACATTTCGTTTTGACAACAGCAGAAACCTCCCAATGTTCGGTCACCAGCCCTTGTCACCACCCAGTTGTGACAGACCTCCCCAAGGTTCCAGCTGACACAGCAGGCAGCAGCAACAGCAAGCAATCCCACCACACTGTCAACTGCTCCTCTCTTCACCCTGCTGCTGCTGTTGTTGTTGTTGTTGCTGTTGGCCAAGTGACTTCTGGCAAACCCCTGTTTCCTCAGCAACAGGAGCAGAAAGAGGAGCAAGAAGCGACAGTCGCAGCAACAACAGCAGCAGCAACAACAACAGCAGCAGCAGCAACAACAGCAGCAGCTATAACAGCAACAGCAGCAGCAACAACAACAGCAGCTATAACAGCAACAGCAGCAGCAACAACAACAACAGCAGCTATAACAGCAGCAACAGCAGCAGCAACAACAATAGCAGCAGCTATAACAGCAACAGCAACAACAACAGCAGCAGCTATAACAGCAACAGCAGCAGCAACAACAACTGCAGCTATAACAGCAACAGCAGCAGCAACAAAAATAGCAGCAGCTATAACAGCAACAGCAGCAACAACAACAACAGCAGCTATAACAGCAACAGCAGCAGCAACAACAACAACTGCAGCTATAACAGCAACAGCAGCAGCAACAACAACTGCAGCTATAACAGCAACAGCAGCAGCAACAACAACAGCAGCTATAACAGCAACAGCAGCAGCAACAACAACAACTGCAGCTATAACAGCAACAGCAGCAGCAACAAAAATAGCAGCAGCTATAACAGCAACAGCAGCAGCAACAACAACAACAGCAGCTATAACAGCAACAGCAGCAGCAACAACAATAGCAGCAGCTATAACAGCAACAGCAGCAGCAGCTATAACAGCAACAACAGCAGCTATAACAGCAACAGCAGCTATAACAGCAACAACAGCAGCTATAACAGCAACAACAGCAGCTATAACAGCAACAGCAGCAACAACAACAACAGCAGCAGCTATAACAGCAACAGCAGCAGCAACAACAATAGCAGCAGCTATAACAGCAACAGCAGCAGCTATAACAGCAACAGCAGCAGCAACAACAACAGCAGCTATAACAGCAACAGCAGCAGCAACAACAATAGCAGCAGCTATAACAGCAGCAGCTATAACAGCAACAACAGCAGCTATAACAGCAACAGCAGCCATCCCCGACTGTGTTCTGTAAGCAGTGATCTATTCTGCACTGTTGCACTCAGTTGCCTGCTCACTCGATTACTGCATTACACTGATTTCTTAACCATTCTTCCACTTAGCTTACACAACATTAGTAAACTAGCTTTTTTGCCCGTCCAAGGACGAGTGCATATTGCAGTAAATCTGAAATATGCAATAGAAAATTGTTCAGCTCATGATTATTAATGAGGGGGGGGGGTTGCCCCATGTGGAGTGACGTCACCCGCTAATGGTTATTGGGGAGGGGTGCGGCATGTGGAGTGACGTCACCTGCTCATGATTATTAATGAGGGGAGGGGTGCGGCATGTGGAGTGCGCGACCTTCTTGTGCGTTCGTGTAAATTTCCACGCGGGCATGAATATTAATGAGGGGGGGGGGGGCTCTTTTGCAGTGACGTCACACACGGATGTAGCACTGTGCTGAGCAGATTTATTTTTTACCATCAATTTCTGGAAAGAAACGTCATATTTGAAGCGAATTTGCGTAATAAATGATTTATTTCAGCTCGACCTTCTGCGTCAGTGTAAAAATCCACCCACTCATGAATATTAATGAGGGGGGTGGGCCTCATGTGGAGTGACGTCATGCGGGGGGGTGGGCCTCATGTGGAGTGACGTCACGCGCGGGACGGACAGACATTTCTGGGTGATTATAGTAGGTAATTCATGTATTCTATGAATCTTGACTTAAAGCTTTCGTGACTGCATGAATTCATATTCTTTGGGTCTTTCGGTAAAGTCATGTAGATAGGTTCAAAGAAAATAACAAAAAACTACGACGTTTCGATCGCAACACAAGCGGTCGTCATCAGGAAAAGGGGGGTTAGCTTCTAAAGGCAAACTGTTTATAATCGTGTATTCCAGAGGTGTGGACTCGAGTCATGTGACTTGGACTCGAGTCTAACAATGACTTTGTCCCACCTCTGGTGTATTCTATGTTTTACAAGATTGCGTCCCAAGCTTCTGTCCCTACATCTCGAAATCGTCTTCTGCCTCCATCATCCGCTCCTCTTTCCCACCTCTGTCCACGTTCTTCGGCTCTGTCCATGCTGGCTTCTGAAACGTCTGCCTCACTGCTCCTCCTGTTCCCAAGACCTTTCCTCTCACGCTTCACCATCTCGACATCCTTAGCTGCGGCTTCTCCTTTCTTGCTCCATCAGTTACACTTTCCTTGCCGCACACCACGAGGTGGGTTGGGGCCAGTCGGTAGTGGTGGATGGGGGCCAGTGGGTAGTGGTGGCTAGGGGCCAGTGGATAGGGCAGGGCTAGATGATTATAGCCAATGAATAATCGTCCATGGTTGGTGGAAATCCACTTACAGATGAAAACAGGTGGCAATTAGTCCACTTGTTGTACTGCCTTCTCCTAACCAGCCAGGATATGGCACCAAGGGAACTTCCACTACGTTTTGTGCGATCCACCGACCCTTGCCTCCACAGTGCTTAGATTGCAGGCGTGCCTCACCATCGCCCCCGCTAATTAGCAGCCGCTCTTTGCGGGCTGGTGACTCAGTGCCCACATGATGACAAATGTGGTAACGTAAACTGATTACCCCCATTCAATATAGTCAGGCAATAGATCAATGCACGTTTATGGCCTAATTGACGTGTTTTAAAGTATTCGCCTACGTATTTCTTTTACGCCGGCCGTCTCTACCATGGATTATGAAGATTTGATTGTATGCATGTATCTTCATAAAAGTCACATTTGCCAGTCTGACAGCGTTTAAACTGGTTGCCATAAATAACCTCAGTAAATCAAGGGTCTCAGGATAGATCAGCTTGCCAATGCTTATATATCTCGCGTGATATCACCTGTTTCACCAGGTATTAAAGTGCAAGAGATTTAAACATTCGGAAGGCAATGCAGCGGCGGTTAGATAAAGTGCATGCCTTAGAATTTAATGATTTAGAATGCACAAAGCTCCTTTGGAAGCTCACTCCTCTCGGGTCACAAGCAGCTCTCATAGGGAGCCTTGTGGCAATGTCTTCGTGCTCGGTTTTAGCGTGTGGGTGGGTTAGACTCGGTTACATCATACAAACTTGTCAGATTACTTTGGTCAGTTGTGGGTAGTGCGGCTAATTGCATGATTGCTATTTCTCTGAGCAATTAACGGTTCTCCTTCCGGCCACACCTGCCGTGAGGAATTCGATGCAACTTGTTTCAGGCTCTCTTTTCTACTCATCTGGAGTGGTGCGGTGAAGTGATGGACACAGGCTTCAGAAAGATACTGAAGTGCTGGTATCACTTATGGCCACCTCCGATTTAGCACGGTTGGCTGTAAATATATGCTCTTCGTTTAAAAAATAGAATTACTTCGAGACATTTGCATATCGTATTAAATGGATATACTGTAGTCATAATTGGACAAACTCTTGCATATTATTATCCCACATTACCATCCTTCACCCCATCTTTGCACTCCTGTATTACAAATAACAAATAGAATTTGCCATCGCTTTACAATTTATTTCCAGATATAAACGTGTTTCCCGATCAGGCTTTCTTAAGTTACTTCAAGAATAACTCAGCGGATGCGTTAGATCCGTCGCGACTTTCGTGATGTGGAGTTCATAATAGTTACTCTATCGTGGGCATTTGAGAAGGTAAACACGAAGAATTGTAACAATACAGAGCAAAAAACATGCCATAATTGTGCGTGGCACAGTGAAATGTGTCCCGCAAGGTTCCATCGTTGATCTTTTTTTCTCAACACATCTCCAGCAAAATCATCTCCAGTTTTAATGATGACCATCACTTCTACGCCAGACATCAAAAACCAACGTCGTCATTGACCACATGATTATAACCTCCACTCTCACACCCTGCCTGAACACCGTCGCATTTTGGTTTGGTTCAAAGCTTCTCCAGCTACATAAATGTTGCCAAAAAATGTACTCATTTTCAAAAAGTCCACTCGTGTTCCAGGTTGAATGTGCACATCTTAAACTCTAACAATTACACTGGAAAAGAATGCAAATCAATTAAGTTGTCATTGATCCCGAGCTCTCGTTCTCTCCATATATATCCCAACTTTATAGGACCTCATACCTCCATCTGCACATCATCTCCCGAATACACCATCTCTTTAACCCAGCTACCGTGAATGCCCAAATCCATGTCTTCGTCAGAACTCGGCTCAATTCCCTCACCTCCAAACTCCAAATGATCCAATATACTGCTGCCAAACTACTTACCCACACCCGTATGCATTACCACGTTGACCCCAGTACTCTAATCCCTTCACTCCTACCCCATCCAGTGGAAGGTCAATTTCAAGATCCCACTCATCATCTTGAAAATCCTCAGTGGACTTGCTTAATTCTGCCTACCTTTTCCCCCTCTCGTCTCACTCTACTCCCTTCCACGCATTCTCTGCTCTGACAATCAAGACCTGGGAGATCGCTCATTCTCCTCTGCTGCTCCCACAGTCTGGAACTCCCTTTCCCCCATCCTTTCATGCTGTCGATTCCCTGTACATCTGTTCAAGTTCAGGTTTTTTTCCCGCTTCCTACTTCCTGTGAGTGACAATACAATATATAATGCCTGTACAGCATCTGGATACACATATAGTTGCAATGCGATAGACAGACATCCAAATTGTATTGCCCTGTAAATAAAGATGCAAACACTGGTGCAACCCTTCTACTGAATGACCTATGTGGGTGCAGACATCCAGAAATGTCAGTGATGGAAATATGGGCATCACAATATCAGCAGAGTCTTGGCCATGAAAACACAATGAGGCCTTATGCCACTACGACTCTCATTCTTAATGAGCCCGGCTGCTGTTTTCGCTGCCTGCAGGAGAACAAGTCCCTCGTTGCAGCCTCCCTGCTGCACCCGCTCATTCAACAGTGCACAACAACGGCGCATGTGCTCGGCTTTCCCAGCACAAAACAACTGCTCCTCTTAAATGACCCGCGTGGAAGTTAAACCTGTTTTCACGTGGCAAAATGCGGTGGCTCACAGCCATACGCCGCTTTAAATGTCGCGAATGAAGGGACGTCGTAGAACCGGATTGCTCTGGATCGCAGTCTGCATTTGCACAATGTTGCACGTTACTGTGATCTCAAAATGGCATGAAATGGAAGTCAGTCGGTGAGAGGTGCAACTACCGAAGCGTTACACTTTTTTCTCCAAAGTGAGTCTCGCGCAGGCCAAGCAGATTTGCTGAGAATCTCTTCAGGCTCGGCATCTGCCCGGGCACATGTTGCAAACTGCTCAGGCAGACCAAAGTGCCAAGTGGAAATCTAGTTGTCGTGGTGAGAGGGAGAGGTGGGGAGAGGGAGCTGAGTGGTATGGGGGCAAGGATTAACCCTTTCCTACAGACCAGTAGTGCTAAATTGACAGGTTTTTTTTCTTCTCCCAAGAAACACTTTAGGGTAGCTGTTCTACTTTAAAGGCAATAGTACAACCAGACACCTTGCTAAGGACAGATATAGCAACTTCATTCAGTCATACCGAAGCCTACAATTGACCTCATCCATATATAGCACACCCATGCAATGTGCCATTTAGCTTCTTGGGGCTGGATTCACAGAGCATTTTAGACATGTTTTGGGAACCTCACGTGTTTTATATTACGTAAAAAAAATGAAAGTGGGGCGTCTTAACGCTATGATCATGTGGTATGTCTCGTGTTGTGTGTATGTGTTTGCATGTATTCATGCATACAAGCAAAACAAAAAAGATTAACAAATTATTCTGATCAATAAGGTCAGAAAGCTAAGCAGTGTTGAGCCTGGATAATGTTTGGTTTGGTGATCATTATGCATAAACGTAGGGCTTGTGTGACTACACGGTGGATAGCGGAGGACAATGCATTGCTGACTGTACTTCCATTGCTTGCAAGCCTTTTTTCCAATCCGCACTGACCAGCGTGGGAAAGTATGGTCAAATAACCCTCGTAATTCACACACAAACCGTACATAGGAACAGGCACAATATTACATTGGACAACAAGGTAAAACCTGCCCTGAAAATCCCAGATGAGGCCCCCTCTGAATTCCCCTTGACGCTTGCTGACTGAGGCCCCCTTGGATACAACTGCCCCACCTGCCACCCTCCCCCCCAACTCCTCTCTGCGGCCTGCACTTAAGGTCGTCCCTTACATGAAAGCCACGGCAGCTACAATGTTTTTTCCAGAAATGGAAGCAGCTGCTCTCCATGCTCTCCAGCTATCGCAAGGGGCAGCAACACCACTGGACACCTTCACAATGGATGGCGTGACCTCTGTGGGTGTAAACGGTCTGTGCGTCAGGTGTGGCTGTATATATGCTCACCTGCTTGATACCATAGGAGACAGGTGAAACCTGTTGGTTGTCAGAAACTACCTGAAGATGTGATACTCTGTCAAGTATAGAGCGTTGTCGAACATTAGTGTATGCCCACAGGGATGTAGCTGAGGGCTGGTGTTCCTGGACATGTTGGCAGTAACATGAGCTCTGAGCGCACCTGGACTTTAAATCGGTAAACACACCGAAAGCACATCAATCCCACGAGATCCACCTCCTCAAAAAAAAATCGTACCTCTATTACAATGCCTTAGCAACTGTTTTATCGGTAACCTAAATGATGCAAGTGTAGATAATGATTAACAGACTCGAGTCGAATGCCTGTAGTGGTTATTTATCGAGTGGACAAATGGGAAGACTTACCATTGCAGAGTGTGATGCCATTGATCTCTGGTAAAGGGAGGAAATGTAAGTGAGCACTGGACTGGCATTTCTATAACCTTTCTCTCCCACCACGTGTTTTTTCCAAATGAAGCAGAAATAATAGTGTGGCCTCAAGTTTAATACCGTATATATTTCGCGTTCTGTTTTTTTCAAATACCCTTAATGATACAATTACTGTCGAAGGACACATACTTGTACGCGGGTAGCTACGTGTGCACATTCCTGTCTCGTTGAGTTTTGTTCGTGTGCATGTTTGTGTTGGTGTATCTGGAACCTCTTTTTTTTGGGAAACTCGTACTGCAAGCAGCCAGGTAAGAATGCAATACATAAACCCACACGCGACACACGAGGACACTCCCATGGGTGAATTCACTCAAGCCCCCATGCACGACTCGTGCAAACACGAGTCCTGGAGGCTACACACTTGACACGCTTGCATTCGTGTGCACACCCACACTGGTGCACTCTCACACACGCATGCCCGCACGCCCGCATTGATGCACCAACTAATATGCATGTGCACTCGCGGAACAGCACTGAAAGCACAGGACACTGAAACACTTTCGGAGCTTGTTAATTTGTCGATGTCATGGAGTGAATACATTCTGGCATCTTCAGTCCACACGTCCAAATTTATGACCAAAATAAGGCTTTGGACAAGTATCAGAAGGAAAATTGTGTTTTGGGTCTTAAAGTTATATCCAAGCTCACAATTGAATGTAAGTTAAAATGAAACAGTGCATGCCCCTTCCACATAACTTTTGACAAGATCGATCTATTACGGGGGCACTGCTTCAGTTATTCATGGAAGCCACTCCAGATTTACCACCTAGTGCAGCTAACACGTTCATTGGTCACGGTAAAATACGTTTAAATGGTTTGTCATATAATTGTCTCATTTACTCACAATGGTACAAGATATGACATTATACTGGTAGGAACCTCCTGGTTACACCAGCCCACAGGGGATTATTGTGTCCGTCGTGCAGGAAGGGGCTGGGTGGGAAGGGGAGGGTAGGAAGGGGCTGGGTGGGGAGGGGCTGGTCACCCCGCGGTGCCCTTATAAAACTCAACGTTTAACCTACTCACGCCGGCTTGTGCCCGCCCTCACAGTCGGGTATATTTGCGGAATACACCACGCCGCCGTTGACCCTGGCCATTGACCGAGCAACCCAACGTTCCTACCAGCTCCCTCCGCAGGAATGTGTTATGGACTGGGCAGTCATCCTTTAAATCTGTAAAATATTGGCTATACAGTAGAAGGAAATGGGTGTTGGATTTAAGTTAACCTTTGTATAAAATGTAGAGCTGCAGCCATGCAATTACTTGCTCATGCCACTGCTCGCGGATGCACCTCCACTAGAGGTTCTGGCCAGACATATCGGAAAAGGTGGCGGAACTCACACTTTACCCCGTCACACACGGTCAATCGATCGACTAAAAAAAAATCAGTACAATGTTGGCTATATAAGAAAACAGGTGCCATGATTTGGTGTATTTAAATTTGGAATTGGATCTACTAATTGAACCAAACACCATAGTCAATTATGGTGTTTTCACATCCAGTTGTCTTTTGTGACAGAACTTCTTCATAGAGCAATACAAAACAAAATAACCACGTGGCACTGCTAATCTCTGTTGGTGGCTCGGATTCATTGCTGGAAATTCTACATTCATATGGCTCTGCTATATGAATGTAGAATTTCCATATGGCTCTGCTATATGAATGAATGTTGACTGTTTAGATATACAAATAGTAACATTTGCAGTCAGGTCTAGTAAAAATAATTGTGAATGAAAATAAGTTAAATCTGAGAATAGTGCACTGTCAATGAATTAAACAGAGCCAATTTAAAATAAGGAGGGGCCTCTTAAAGATATCTATAAAAAGAGCCCGGTTACATAAAATGGCAAGTCCTGTAAAGATGCAATTTAAAGTGGATAAAAAAGATGCAATTCGAGCAAACTTGACACGCTACGTTTTAAAAATCTAAGTTCCTACTTCAGTAGTTGCTCTCCGATGTATTTTCTGTTCGTAACACGTGTTGGTTCGGCATGATACCCGCCGTTTAGCTCCACGTGACGAGAGTTTCTTCAGGAACTGAATTTAGTTCCTCCTTCAGGAACTGAATTGTTCCCGTGTCCATATCTGTAAAAACAAAAACTGAGAGGCAGAGGTAATACAACATTTAGAACGGACGTGGCCATACCTTGGATTTTGACAACATTTTACTCTGTATTTAGTCATCGCAATAGTTCGTATGCTGATAGCCGTGTTACTGCATCGTTTATTGCATTCTTACGGGCAAGAAAAAAACCATAGTTCACATTCATCAATAACGCTGCCTTAAAAAGAAAAAGTATAAATAGGCAACGTTTTGGAAAACGACCCTGTTTCACAGCACATGAACAGGTCAGAGAGGTAGACCATTGCAAAAATTGGCACCTATGCTTATTCGTTTTAAGGCCGTGTTATTGATAAATGCGGGTTTTTTTGTAATTTGTGCTTGTGCACCACTGCCAATGCAGTGCCACCAAATAATTTGTGACTTACGATTTTTTTTGTCAACAGATGTCTGGTATATGCTTAGTCATTCAAAGATTTAATCCATCAAAGCCAGACAAGCCCCTAATATTGACAAACACACACTTCATGCTCTTCAGTTGGTGTTAATGTCTGATTGATTTATTGATCGATCAGGTCCTCGTTATAAACAGTTAATCCAGACACAGAACAAGATCCCATAGCGCCAGCAATGTAGTGTGAACTGAAAATGTACAGCCCCTTTAGTCATTCCACGACTTTGGATGAGGGCCTCCCAACGCCACTGCGCTGTTGAGGTTATTTGTCCATAAATTTCGATTTAAAGCTTTCGTGACTGCAGGGATTTATCTTCTTGGTTCTTTCGGTAAAGTCACGTAGAAGGGAAAAAAAAATACAACATAAATAATAAAATAAGAAAAATGCTAAATTTTTTACTAATATAATAATTGTACATTATTATATTATTTTCTTGTTTTCTTTTTCTTATTTTATTATTTCCCTTCTACGTGACTTTACCGAAAGAACCAAGAAGATATTTGGCCATACTTCACCACGCTGATCAATGCATGTTGGTTGGTGAAGGAGGGGAGCATTGATGCTAACGGCATGGTACAGTGCAATGCTTTACTACATTTTTTTGCTAAACTGCTCTCTGCTGACATCATAGCAATAACCTGCAACACCGATTTCAGGCATGGTGGTCGCCCATCCAAGCTCCGTCCAAGCTCCATCCAGGCTTAACTTGGCTTAGGTTCCAAGATCTGATGAGATGGAGCGCATTCCGGGTGATTTGGTGAGAGCCAGTGGTGAAATGTGCCGCACTGTATTATCATTCCTAGGCAATTTTATGTAACCATCAGATAACGCTGCAAGGTGTAATCTGTCCATAATCTCTCATCCCTTGTACCTGCAGTAACAGCTTATTAATGCACCGTGGTGGCTGCAAGTTTTGAGATGCTCCCCAGATGCAATAAGTGTCAACAATCAGTCCATTCTCAGTCACAGCGCTTCCATACTATGGTGGGCTATGCCGTGCAGTATTTAATAGACATTGTGCTGTACTGTATTGTAATTGGAAACTTCGACTAAAAACCCCATCTCGTGTTCCACCATTTTCAGCAATGGGGATCAAACGACTTACATCACAATGTGGTTATGTAAGCCGTTTGATCTAGACATATTACACAGTATGCGTTGCCGCTATTGCGTGCATTCGCTGGTGGAGTGTGTGAGACAAGGAGAGCATTGCACGTAAATGACTCCGACACTCTCACTTAAACAGCCCGAGGAAATCAATGGTGTTATCTGGGGGTTCATATAATTGGATGTCCCTTGGTGTCTAATTTTACCCAAAGTAGTTTTTTACCAAGGGTCAGCTACTCGGCACAAAAGTATGAAAATTGGACAGGTCGCCCATAATCGTTGCCTTCATCCCGTTGTTGCGCAAATGCACCAGGCATTGCTCAAATGAATGAGGGTGAAACTAATGTTTACAGCAAACGATCCGAAGAGCTAGCCACGAAAGATCACGAACAATTTCACGATTTGGTACGAATATGAATGAAGATGTCTCATAAAAGACTGACCTCAAAGAAAATTGGGAACACAATTTTAAACACGTCCCATTACCGTGCGGTCACCGGGACACTCGACCTGCAGTTTTTGTCTTAACAACAAGAGCGACATTTCATTTTATGGTTACATCAAACAGGAATGCAGGCGCATGTGCAAGAAGGGAGTGGACAAACAGGCTGGGATATAGTTGGCAGGACAACTGAAAGAGCGGGCACACATACACGGGCTGGTCAGATCGCATTTAAAGGGACGTAGTCTCGAACCAGACAAGCAGGCGGGCAGATTGGTGGTGGCAACCTCAGCCAGCAAAACATTGCATGGAGCGACTGTGTCACACAAGCATATGATTTTTTAAATCGTTTATGGAAAATTTTTGATTCTTAAAATATGACCCCCAATTTTCTTTCTTTCCACAGGCAGCACCCACACAACGCACCATAAAATGTAAGTTTCATCCCACCGTGAACATCGAAAAACATACACTTTATGATAGGATGTTTTAATACATTACATACTTTTTGTTATTTACCTAATAATGTGCACGTTGCATGAGTGGAGTGTAAATGTGCATAGTTGTGTAATGAAACGTAAAAATACAAATTGCCGTCAAGATGTGGATAAGTTCTACATTGTTTAATAGATGGCATAACCAGAGAGGGAAGAGGATTCAGTTGTCAGTGTTTGTCAGCACGATGCAAGCGCTGACAACATGATGTTAAATTGACCAATCACGCTCCAGTCAGTCTCGTGAACACACGTACACATGCATATGCACATCATTGGCACCGCCCTCTAAAGATGCATGTGCACACGTAACCATCTATAACTTCACACTTTATGACACTGGTCAGTGCAGATTGCTGAAGGGAGCAGAGCTTGTCAAACCTCTCACAGAGTGACTTCTCTTGGTGACCCTATCCAGTACGATATAGCTACTCAAGTCGTAAAGGCTCTCCCGCTTCTGTGCCACGTCGAGGCGGTGCTCTTATGACCCCCCTACGAGGGAGAAACAATAAGATTCTATAAATATACTGCGGACCTCCAAACAGGTCAAAATGTGGCAAATGAATGGGGCAGAATGGGTTGCCAGGCCCAATCAGGCTCCCTTCAGAGGTCACACCCCACGCACTGATTGGCAGAATATTTCCACCAATGGTGTTTCTGCATTCACCATCATCGGTGCTTAATGGAGATTGGCAGAATACGCTCATTTCAATGGTAAAAATGGCCCTTCCTAAATTCCAAATGTTAAATTGGCCCGAGTTTCCGCGTTCGTTTTGCCACAATGTGGTGTATTAATGGCCAAAAAACCACATACATCATATCCAAAAGGTCACAAATAATTTCTCTGGATTACAGTACTTATAATGCTTGTGTAGTGAGTTCAACTGAGTCGCAGACATACACTTGGAGGCAACACATTTATTTAACACCATCAAACGGGGTAACTGCCCCTTAACAGAATAACAACCTATGGTGGTGACCACCAGGCTAACTACACTAATTACAACGTAACTAGCTACTACGGACCGGGACCAACAGCTTGGGTCCAGGTCCACGTGTTGGAGACTTGTTGATCGGAGAACGTAGAGTGTAGACGAAGGTTTATTCAGGATGAACAACAACGCCGGTCCCTCTGGGGGACCCGGCTTATATTCTCTGCGGCGTGGCCGGCTCCGCCCTTGGCCACGACCACCTTCCAGAATCCTCGAGCAGGATCTGGACCCCGACCACGTGACCACCCCTAGCCCCCACTTGGAACCCCTTTGTAGACTTAACTGGTCACGTGTCCTCTCGGGTCAACCAGAGTGCCATGGCCTTTAGTAACCTCATTCCTACGCCCGGCACTCCCACACCCTGTCCTGTCGGGCCGGCACTGCACGCCAAGCGAGGTGCCGTCTAGCGCTATCAATCAGCGCTCACCGGGCCCCTCTAGGTCCGGCACTACACAGTGACATCTCGCGATGTCACTACACTTGTATAAATTTCAATAAAAATTTGTTCCACGAAAGAATGCAAAACAATGAAGTAAAAAAACATCAACAGCTAACATCAAAGTAGTTTAAATACATTTTAACATCAAGCATCATCTCCCTACAGGTTTTAATCTTGCCTCACCGATCTCTACAGTGGCTATGCCATCTGCTGCACCATCCCCTCCGTCTGTCTGTCTGCCTTTCCCACCAACAGCCACTGCCCTTGACTCCCTTGGTGCTAATTCCTTTCAGCGGACCGCCCACTGCTTGGTGCGGCCTGAACACCTGGTCCGACTCACCTCCAGCTCAAGCTGCTCGTCCAAGCCGCCACCGCCTGTCGAGATACACCATCCTAGATCGTCTTGTCACGCAGCTTCCACAGCTGTCAAGCACCTCGCAGTTTTCCTGCCTGGAAGTATTTTACACATACTCTATGACTTATGTGAGCCATATGGCTTTAGCTGTACGTTTGCACGTTATCTCCGTAATTGCGTGTATTTTTCTAAGGCTCCTCGGGTTTTCCCCCCTCCACATTTAGAAACATGTGTATCGAGTGTATTTGGCTGCTATATATTTCCACGTGATAAGCCACTTCATTGAGCTATTATTTGTGGCTAAGTCGCTGCTGAAAAAGAGTTGTAAAGCTCAGTGGCTCTTACCTGGTAAAATAAAAATAAGTTTGATGGTTGTAATATCTGCGCACACTGGCAAATGCCTATTGACCCATGGACTCACAGATGACACCATCATCACTGCCATTATGTACCAGTGACAGGAGGACTAAATGTGAAATGTTATTGCTTGTCATGCCTTGGCGTCCGTTGACATAATATCGGTTACGTAATTAATTGATGTGTTGTTATGTTTGATGTAAATAAATAAAAAAGGTCAGATTCACAAAACTAAATGGAACATTTATAGATGCAGAAAGATACAAGCCACTTGACTCTCATATGTATCACTCTTATCTATTGCACCTCCAATAACGCTGTTTGGTGCTGACTATGGCATTTTGTGTCTCTGGGCCTATGTTCAACAACCGTAATGCTGAGGTCGACCGTCTCATGGACTGCTCACTGTCTTAGAGGGTAAGTAATCATCCATAATAGAGGTTTTTGAGTTAGATTGCTTCATCAGTAACCCCCCCCCCCCCACATTATGCAAGAGTGCAGAAGCGTGGTCAACACATCTACGCCTCTATATAAGGAACGAAACAGTAAGACTTCTCCACAAATCTGGCTGTCGCCTGATGAAGCTAGTTGTAATTATTGGCGAAACGTCGTACTCAGTTTGTAAATGTTGTGGCTTGGCTCTCCAACACACCGGTGTGCTGTACTCATGACGATTTGGCCACGTTCTGTTTACGTGACAACCCTTACTAGTTGGCTGCGTCGGGTGGTGGCGGGTTTTAACGACACATTTATATATTTACGCCATCTAACCCCAAACAACTTATTATGGATGATATTGGTCGCGAAAGCCTACGTGTTAAATGGTAAGTAATCATTCTTGCGTCCTCTCAATATCTTTTCTCACGTGTCCCCCCCGAATTAATCCCTAGTCCCGACCTTCCTAAATGGTCCTTCGTTTTAGATAATCGCAAATCTCATGCTCTCTCTCACTACCTGAATCTATCGCAATTACACGAGAAAACAACATCTCCAAAATTTAGAAGGAAATCGAGATTTATTTACTGATGGGTCACAGTGGTCAGAAATCAATCACACAACTTCAACGTTTAATTTTCTAAAGAAATAGTGTTTCAAAACACTCTAGAACAATTTGAATAGTGGAAAACAGTTGTAAATGACACTGAAGTGAGGCCTATGTATGCGAACTAAATATTTTTTCGGAAATGAATTAGCACCAAATTCGGGCTCGACTTTAGGACTGAAATCACAGCATAACTTCCTGGAATCGCGGCATAGCTTCCAATGCCGAGAGACTACACGGGGCAATGGCTGCGTTCGTTCCTCGTTGCAAGTTCGGTGGTCATTAAACTCTTGAATTAGGGCTGCGCCTCTCTCCCCAATAGCATTGACAACCTTCAACCCCTTGACAATTTTCTGAGCAGCTCCATAGTCATCGTCCTGATGGCAAACCTCTGACTCCTTGTGGAGGAAGCCTTTAAGGAAGACCCAAGGCATTGAAGAGGCCTCTAGTCTGTTGCATAACCAATGCGCTGTGTCTCGAGGTCATTCCAAGATCAGACGGCTGCAGCTTAATCCTCTTCAGGAGATCCTCTGTTCTTTTGACCTCTTTTCATAGTCAAAATGTAAAAGTTGGTGAGGCGCCTCTAAACACAATCCAATTTTGACGTGACTTTGCGGGGTGTAGTTTTCAACAAATTGAAATAAATGAGGGAGTGACAAGTCGAAATATAATATATTCATGTTTTTACATATAAAGGAACCACTCTACTGTACTCATATTATTTATCCAATATTTTCTTGAAATAACAACACTGTGGGTTGTAGATTTGGCCGCATAGAGGGGGCTAAACGGGCACGAAACGGGCTGGAGAAGAGATGGCGCTGATGCGGTATGGGAAGATGTGGAGCTGATCGGCCTCAATGGAGGAGGCTCGTGAAGGACGCTGCTACTGGGCAGTTGGTGGCAGTCGCTCTCCATCAACACTCACAGCGAACGGAGCGCCGGGCGGCTAAAATGCAGCAAGTTGGCACAGTATGGGGTACAGCTGGTGCATCTGTCAATCAGCTCAGTCAGCCAACCCATGGCACCTGGATCTGTCCCGTGACCTCCTGTCAGCGAGCCTTCGACGCTTCACGTGGCCTCAAAGTGTACCTGGCCTGGCACAGGTGCCGTTGTGACGTCACCATCACGAAATGGCGAATGACGAGTATTGGTATTCGTTGTAGCTTTAAAGTG
Organism: Lampetra planeri; assembly: GCF_965212315.1. Lineage (NCBI taxonomy): Eukaryota > Metazoa > Chordata > Hyperoartia > Petromyzontiformes > Petromyzontidae > Lampetra > Lampetra planeri. Next base: position 3,968,132 of record NC_136108.1, on the reverse strand, counting down.
ATTGATTGCACGTATCCTCCACATACAACAACCTAGCCGAACGTTTTGATGAAATTACTAAACCATTCGCAAAAGCTTGTAATTCTCAATGTATTCCTGCAATGTCCAGTCTGCAAACTCTGTATATTGACTTATTTGATCAACTTGTCAGGTAATTTTAAAGTAAACGGTTAAGTCAACATAATATATTGTACAGTGCTGTAATTTAACGGAATAAGTTAAAATGTTAAGAAGTTATTATGTCGCTGACAAGAATAACGTTGACAATCCTGGCAAGATTGCAAAAAATGTTCGACACTTGAGAGATTTTTTTTTCTTTCACTAAAACACATTTTTCCAGAACTGAATTTACTTGCAGAATTGTTGACACCACAAGAATACAATTGTTGTATTTTCCTACACGCTGTACTCTATTTTAAATCATGAAAGCACAGCACAACAATTCGTTTTGGAAAGGCATTTATGTGTGTACCTCAGCATCGTAAAAATAACAGCGAGCTCTTTAAGCCCATTCCACGTGGGCCTGCAAACCGAAGAGAACATTTCAAGTACTTCTGTCAACCCCTTCCCACGCCCTAGCTCACTTTTTTTTTGCACCTCCCCTTAACGTCAACAATTTGGTGAACTTGGTAAATAAACACCCGCAGGAGTGAAGTAAAAACTCGTGGGCGTCCCGGGCAAGAGTGAAAAGGGGGCATTCGTCAGGTGACGCGCTGTTGACATACCTCAGGGTATATTATATTACTGGTAGGAACCTCCTGGTTACACCAGCCCACAGGGGATTATTGTGTCCGTTCGTCGTGAATCCAAAAATGGGAGCGGTGGGGCTGGGTGGAGAGGGGAGGATGGGGAGGGGCAGGGTGGGGAGGGTGGGGAGGGTGGGGCTGGGTGGGGAGGGGCTGGTCATCCCGTGGTGCCCTTATAAAACTCAACGTTTAACCTACTCACGCCGGCTTGTGCCCGCCCTCACAGTCGGCTATATTTGCGAAATACACCACGCCGCCGTTGACCCTGGCCATTGACCGAGCAACCCAACGTTCCTACCAGCTCCCTCCGCAGGAATGTGTTTTAGTGACCCCTAGCGAGATAAGAACTGGTAGACTAATGACAAAGGATGCAGGAGGGTTGGTTAGACGGAAAGACACAACCCGGGTCGTTCTGCCTAGTGGCCGGTGAATGTTGCGTGCGTATTTGAGCTCAGTATCTCTCTGTAAAATGGAGATATCTGTATGGTAGTGATTATTGAACATACCTTACTGCCCTTAGAGATATGATTTTAAACCCATTACTTGTTTTTTTCCCAATAAAGAGAGGACTTGCTTGTGTTTTAGAGGTCAGCATTATACTTCAATTTCCCTAGGATAGGCGTGCAGGAAGTGTGTGCATTCCCTCTTGACGTATTTTAACTTAGCACAGAGTAATGTAACTCTTTCTAGATTTGAAGTTTTCGTGACTGCAAGGATCCATACTAGTTGGTTCTTTCGGTAAAGTCACGTAGGTGAAAAAGAAAAAAATATATACAAAAATAGAAATAACTAAATTAAATCACGACGTTTCGGAAGCAACACAAAGCTTCCGTCATCAGGTGGGACAACCACAGCAAGAAACAACTCTATCAAGCTCACATGCCACCTGCTAAATAACAGTACTTTCAGATTATAAGATGCACCAGAAAGCAATGTCGGGCACCGACCTTAGTTCCCCAGTGTCAGCACTGTAAATATCATACAAATCTGGTCACACACACACAGCAATAATAATAACAACCATTCATAGGGGGAGTGGTGGCACAATAGTTAGCGTTATGAACCTGTCAACCTGAGTTTGATCCCTGGCCCACAGCTGCACACTGGAGGGAACGTGACATGTGAACAAGTTCTGGCCCACACTTCACCAATTCATCCGCATTGGCCGCCCGGCATGGCAAAGTATTTTTTTATTATGTTTTATTTTTATTATTTTATTATTTCTCTTCTACGTGACTTTACCGAAAGAACCAAGAAGATATGGCCAAACAACTCTTACGTCTGCTGACATAGCACAGAGCAGGCCTTAATCCAGCAGTGTTTTTACAAAGGGGCTGTAAAATGTTTACTTGTAAAATTACACGATGTAACACAAGTTTTGTTCCTGGATAGTAAGTGTTATTTAGTAATTGCTTACGCCTAAAAAGTATAGAAAATGACTATTATTCCCCACAAACCTTGCTTTTGTGACCAGGACGGTGATATTTTGATATGTACCTATTTTCAATGAGAAAACGGGCGAATTTGTGTCTTTTCGTTCACATAAAGTCAGAAAAAAACAACATGAATCAAAATTAACATGTATTTATACTAAAGTAATAAAAAATTACTACAGAAGATTTAGAAGTGAGTAGTTTCTCGAGAATTACGATTTTACTGTAAATCACTTTCACGAATCAGCCCCCAAATGTAGTCTCCCATCATGTTCTCGTTATACTGTCCTTGGTAGCGGCGTTCAAAGTCCAGTATATCCTGGTGGAAGCGCTCGCCTTGCTCCTCCGAGTACGCTCCCATGTTCTCTTTGAATTTATCAAGATGAGCATCCAGGATATGGACTTTGAGGGACATCCTACAGCCCATTGTGCCGTAGTTCTTCAACAGTCTCAACCAGCTCCACATAGTTTTCGACCTTGTGATTGCCAGGAAGCCACGAACCACTGCGACAAAGCTGTTCCAAGCCACTTTCTCCATACTCGTGAGCTTCTTGGAGAATTCATTCCACTCCAGAATCTTCTTTATCTGTGGTCCGACAAAGACACCGGCTTTGACCTTTGCCTCAGACAGCTTAGGGAAGAAGTCTTGAAGGTACTTGAAGACTGCCGACTCCTTATCAATTCATTCCACTCCAGAATCTTCTTTATCTGTGGTCCGACAAAGACACCGGCTTTGACCTTTGCCTCAGACAGCTTAGGGAAGAAGTCTTGAAGGTACTTGAAGACTGCCGATTCCTTATCTACAGCTCTGACAAATTGTTTCATAAGGCCCAATTTGATGTGCAGTGGTGGCATCAGCACCTTCCGGGGGTCCACCAGTGGCTCCCACTTGACGTTGTTCCTCCCCACAGAGAACTCGGTCCGCTGTGGCCAGTCCCGCCTGTGGTAGTGCGCCTTGGTGTCTAAATCTTTTGTAGTAATTTTTGTATTACTTCTTTTTTATTAATATGTTTTCTTCTGACTTTATGTGAACGAAAATACACAAATTCGCCCGTTTTCTCATTGAAAATAGGTAAATTTCAAAATATCACTGTCCTGGTCACTAAAGCAAAGTTTGTGGGGAATAATAGCCATTTTCTATACTTTTGAAGCATAATCAATTAGGAAATAACACTTACTACCCAGGAACAAAGTTGTTTTGTTATACAGTGTTATTACTGTAATACATTAGTAAATGTAATATAAATGTAATTCTGTCATGATATAGTACTGTATGATGATGCAATGGACTATCTGAATGCTAGTGACACTTCAAACGAATGCTGAAAATCATTGATTAGAACAATCTATTTATGAGGTCCTTTGCCTCATTTAATCTTGGCAAGAGCCTGATAACATCTTTAGACAAGATATACTTTATTTATATTGAGATAAATGAAAACAGTTATGTACATTTGCTTTAACGGTGTTAAAGAGACTACAATACAGTAAAACATCTACCCTTAAATTTATTACAAGATGTTCACATGCAAATGTGCAATGAGTTTATATTGTACTCTCAACAATATTAACGCCCTACAGCATTTCAAAATGCCAGTGCTGCATAAATGATGATGTATATTTCAAGTAATTTTTTTAATAAACACGTGGTATTAAACTCCCAACAGAAAAAAAGACGACAATACATACGCTGTACCGGAATAATAATTATACAGTATTGTAGTGTATTATACAGGCAGCAATGAACAAATATCGATAAAGGTTGTATTGTGCACACCACTGCTGAAGGATGGGCCTGCAATAGAGTTCTGGAGATGCCCTCGCCGGTCTAGAGGCTATTGGGCCTTCTGTGCTTGAACCCAGCCAAGATTCTTGCACCATTGCTCCAACTGCCACGCTGGCAGATCGAACCAGACACTTCTGAGATGCAAGTCCAGTGTGCTAGTCATCATTGCATGCGTCTGTGCCAGCATCCCAAAATAATGTGATACAAAACTCAAAAGTACTTTGACGGAGATCTAAGCGACCCACCCCTCCCCAAAAAAAACACATTTCAAGAGTAAATTCCAGTCACTTGCTCAGAATGGCATGAATTTAATTGTAGTAATACGTGTACCGTAAAGTGGCACCTATATTGTGCACCGCAGTACGTGTAATGCATATGCCCACGTTGAGTGTTTGCAAGATATTCATGTAGTTTATTTGCCTTGCGCACCGTACAGCTCACGAGTGGAAACAGAGGGCCGCAACACGATAATGTTGCTTTGATCAGGCGCAGAAAGTGTGTGGTTGATATATTCACGGTGCACAACCGTCGTATGAATAACTGGACGGTTAAACATACCAAGGGGTGGTGCAAAAATCAGCCACTGTACGTCAAAAAAAAAGTTGACATGTATGCACACAAACCCAAAAACAAAAACAAAGATTCCCACGTGTGGCCTTTAGCAGACTATAGGGGCAAGTGCTGTTAGCGAGCAGCACCTGTGAAGGCCGGCACGGTTCACGAGGAGAGTGGGTAGCCAGCACCATGCCCGGCCGCCTTTGTCTCCTCCAGTGGCGATGTTTTTACACATCGCGCTAGATGCTAATTTGAGGCTGAGTTGACCTAGAGGAGGCCCAGGACCGGTTCAGATAATCGTCACTGGTGTTGGATGGGTTCGTAGTGCAGCTTAGCGCTAACCGCTACACCACCGCTCCCCACACAAACCCACACACACACATCCTGAAATGCCTACATATACGTGATGAAACAAACCTCCTATTAACTAACAACCAACATACAATGAATGCAACACTCGCAAATAATTTAGCACATTCTCCAGCTATATAGAGCCCTAGTCACAAACCCAAATTACATGCTGTCGGTTTTGCTTACAGGGCCGCGCATTTAGTAAAACCGCAAACCAGGATACAACTCTTAAATGTATTGTAACACTGCGTTGGCTGTGGTTCACAAGGCACAAGCGACGAAAAAAAACTAAACTTATTTTTGTCATTAACTTGTCCAAAGAGTTATCTATGCTGTGACGGAGGACCAGTGCCCAAAACGTCGTCTGTTGCATCGTTTGCGCCTCCTCTTTTGGACAGTATGATTGGGTGCAATCTTATTTCTTTATTAAATGTGCAGCTGTTTGATTTGAAAAGCAAAATCTTGATATTACATTGCCGCACGTGTACAGTTTGTTGGAATGGGACACGGTTACCTCTCGAGACATGCACAGATGAGCTCATCGAAAGTAAAACACAAACGTACTGCAATGTAATGTCAAGGATAACGCTCTCAATGCAGTGCCGTGCTGCTTTGTTTCTGGATTGTTGCAGCCTTAACCCCATAATTTGTGTGCTCTTGCGTAAAACATAATCTGTACAACGTGTATAATCCATATATGCCTTTGCTGAAGGTGTAATTGACGGAGAGCAAAACGGTTTTCGACTTGATAATAGTCCCATGCAGTGTGGATTTTAAGGGTTTACTGCGTTTGGCTAAGGTGAAGCCAGCAGTCGACTTGCACGGCACCCAACTAAAGTGGAGGCCTGCTGTTGCAACGTAAGGCTGTAATGTACAATAATTAAGTTGTAGCTTTTGCTGGTAGATTTAAATAGCGTAGTTCATGCACGGGTCACCGTTTTATTTGCACCCGGTTTTAGATGGTACAGGTTTTTTATTTTACAGCACCAAATAAGATGTGGCGATACCATTTCATGGCAAATTGAAGTTCTTCACAGTACTTGAAGCTATGTTGGAAAATTGTGTTGCACCAATGCGAATGAAAACTTCACATTTTCTATGCCTTTATATGTGTACAAATAAAAACTGTTATTAAAACTTACCGAATGCATTGGCTGGGATTAAATGCCGCATTAGAGAGATATTCGTAATGGAAAGAGGCTGAGTGTCGAATGGACAGGGATGGGGTAAAAACGAAAGTGAGTTTTGGAAACTGCGTTTTTGTGTGTGCATTCATATGCCAAGTGAGGCGTTAAAGTAGGCCACGTTTAAACGCCTGTCTTGATTGGCTTGGAACCAAGTCCTAGCTTGCTGAGCATAAAAAGGGCCCCCCCCCCTTTTAGCTCGTGATATTACAGCTTGTGGTTGTGACAGGTGTTAAGGCAAAGTCGAGTAAGAGGCTGCCAGCGGATTCTTGGGTACAGCTGTGACTTCATTACTTCTTTACAGTTGTCGATTTTAATTTGAGTCACTTTGCCAAAAAGCACGTTACTGCAAGTCGCCTGTTGCACAGCAGGCAGCCGTCTATCATATTCTGTGTTTGGCAGCGACACCACTATCATTTAACCCACAACTGGAAATTCACAGGGAAAAGTGCAAATCAATACAAAATGTATCACTTTAGTTACTTGTAGAGCAATTGCCTTTAAAGTACTGCGTGAATATCCTTGACATACTGTAACTGTAGCGGACTTTTGGTCTCAATGGTTTATAAGTAACGGAAATTTATTCTATAGCAATATAAAAAAAACATGTTATTCTATCAGATAATTTCATGATATGAGCAACACATGTGTATATTATACTGGTGGGGCATCTTATTATGCAAGCACATGTCGGATATAAGCACATGTGTCTCTACTCCTAAGGGATGTGCGTATAACCATCTTAAACTTCTTTGTGTTATTTGCCATATTCTGAGTCCAGCTGGGTGTCAACATATTTATGTAATCTGGACGCACACACAAACGCACAGCAGACACACACCTACCTACATGAGTATCAAGACGCACAAATACATTTTGATTTTCAATTTAAAGCTTTCGTGACTGCAGGGATTCATATTCTTGGTTCTTTCGGTAAAGTCACGTGGAAGGGAAATCATAAAATAATAAAAATTAAACATATTTTATCATGTTTTATTTTACCGAAAGAACCAAGAATATAATTACATTTTGCTTTAAAATACCCCGGGTGGGGTGGTGGTGGGGGGGGGAAGTGTCATAACGGTCAGGGCAGTGCTGTAGTAAAAAATATTGACTTTGCGGACACGGTATTTTGACACGAACCACACGACCGCTGACTCTCGTGTAAATACAAATACAAAATTTGCACGACTCTTTATGATGCCCCCTTTACAGCAGACGCCAACAATTTGGTAATGAGCTGCAACACCCAATGCTTGGGCAGCTGCAGGAATGGAAGCGACGACCTTGCGCAAAAACTGCCTCCGTTTTTGGGGGGGAAAGTGGCGTTTGCTGCTCGAAAACCCCAACCACGTAAGAACGCTTGCTTTTATATACGGGCGTACAGCGAACCCATTCAACTGGACGCTTTATAGAGGCACGGGGCTGTTAAGTCTGAAATAATTGCCAGCAAGTCCACGGGCTGTTGACTGGAAAGATACGGAAAGGGGTGGTTTTTATTAACCGAGATGTTTAAATCATTAATTGGAGAGACTGCCAAACTACTACTACTACGTTGCCTCGGCCCAAACCCTCGGTCAAATTTCTATGAATCCAAAATATTGTAACCACATATTTCCCCGTGAGCGTCTGCTGCATAAAAGTGTTTTGTTGTTGCCCTGTTGCACCTATTTTATTATTTCAGTCCGAGAGCACCACTCCAAGGAAGTGGAATGTGTCCGTTGATTTAAGGTCGCCGCCGTTCTGTGAGAGTTGATGGGTTTCCACATCTTTTTTTTTCGATGTTTCCAAGTTTTAATTGCAAGTCAATTCATTCAGTTCCTACTCTTAGGTTTTTACGGTAAAATCACGTAGGTAAAAATAAATAATAATAAAATAAATAATTACAATAATATAAATAATAATAGAAATAAAATAATAAATCACGACGTTTCGGAGGAAACACAAGTCTCCGTCATCAGGTGGGACCGTCACAGCTACATTTACTGTATCAAGTGGGGCAAAATTCCAAGCGACAAGCTCTTAAATACAAGTTAAGGGGGAGGGGGGGCTTGTCTGAATGTGGTAGCCAATGAATGGAACGTGTTGGGGGGGAGTTGGGGGGGCTAAAATAGAACAATCGGTGTACCTCGACTTCGGGTTGTAACCGGTGTTGGCTGACAATTCAAATACAAAAAAGGCAGTACTGCTAAACGCTGGGGATGTCAACACTCGGTAAAGTAGAATAGTACCTGTCAAATAAGTTGGTACAATTCTAGATTTGAAGCTGTCGTGACTGCAATGATTCATATTCTTAGTTTTTTTCGGTAAAGTCACGTAGGTAAACAATTCAAATTAATAAAAGTAAAATAAAAATGAAATCACGACGTTTCGGAGGCAACACAAGCCTCCGTCTTCAGGTGGAACAGTCACAGCACGATAGCTGTATCGAAAAAACCTAAGAATAAGATGGTACAAATGTGTAGTTAAATATTGTTTACATGGTCATTCAGCTCCCTCTTCAGACCCCGCCCTTTCATGATTTTGCCCCCTCCCCTTTCCTGCTTTGGTCCCGCCTTTCCTTCTAGATTTGAAGCTTTCGTGACTGCAAAGATTCATATTCTTAGGTTTTTTTTCGGTAAAGTCACGAAGGTAAATTTTTTTATTAATAAAAAGTAAAATAAAAATAAAATAAAAATCACGACGTTTCGGAGGCAACACAAGCTTCCGTCTTCAGGTGGAACCGTCACAGCACGATTGCTGTATCAAGTAAGAGAAATCTGCCAGTCATCTCTGTCCAGCCATGGCACCTAGGTCTGTTCTGTGACCTGCCAGCGGGCCTTCGACACTTCACGTGGCCCCAAAGTGCACTTCGCATGGCACGAGCGCTGTGGTGCCGTCACCGTTGCTTAGTGATGAACGGCAGTTGTTGTTGTTGTGTGTGCGCACAGCAGTCAATTCAGGGTGGTCACAAAGCCAATTTTGCAATATGTACTCTACATCAAGATGGGGCTCCGGCACATTATGCCCTCACAATTCGGAATGAAGTGGATGATGCATCGGGAGAGAACCTGATTTGATGTGGCTGCCCCAAAGCCTGGACATGACAACGTGATATTTCCCTTTGGGGAATTGTCAAGGAGAATACTTCACACTTGTGATTGACAAATATTTTGGAACTCAAAACATCTGTGCTCAACTGCTTTTAAAGTACGACAGCCATCACCCATGTGTCAAGGAGCTGTGTGTTGAGAATGGAGGGCGTGGATTATATTTATTGTTTTCATGCAAAGGGTCTGTGTGGCCACCGTGCTAATCGGAGGTACCGGGGAAGGACAACAAATCGAACACACAAAGCAGTTAGGAAGAAATGAGTTTCAATCTGGATGTGAAAAGTGCATCACAGTTCACAGTGGCTTCCTCATATCGGAACACCGGGGACTTTTCATTTCAACGCCTCTACCGACGTTTTTTTTTATTAAGAACGGACGTATATGTGTGTGTGCAAGTCGAGCACACTGCACAACATGCATGCAGATCGCGGCCAATGTGGTAATGACATTGCTGTTAAGCGCTCGAGTGCAGAGCACACATGAATTACACCGTCCCCCCAGCGATTCAGACTTACATATCCAACGTGATGTACCTCTCGTTAAAATCAAGGGCACCAGGCTTGGATAAAGCTCTCCCTTGCCCGTGCCATAGACACAGCACGTGGTTTTATTTTGAACCAAGTTTCTCACTTGTCAGTCGGTTCAGCATTGCTGTTGGCTGTAACCTTAGGCGTATAGCCTTAAGCAGACTGTCGGGGCAAGTGCTGTTAGCGAGTAGCGCGATGGGTGGGCGCCCAGCACCACGACCCGGCCGCCTTTGTCTCCCTTGTGGCGATGTACTCGTGAGGCTGAGTCCACCTAGGGGAGGCCCGGGACCGGTTCAGATGATCGTCACATTGCACGCGCCTTCATCGGAGAGGAATTGGAACACTCGAGTGCAAGTCTGCCCCGTGGCAAGAAGCGTGTTTCTCTACAGCAATGTGCAGGCAGCATTTGCAGCAACAGCCCCATTACATGGCTGTAGCAACATTCTGTAGGTTAGAAATGCAGACCGTGCAAATAGCAGTGCAATGAAATTGGTACAGTATTAAAATCAAATTAATAAAACTGCTTATTTTTGGTGATTTTCTTTGAACCTATCTACGTGACTTTACCGAAAGACCCAATAATTTGACAACAGCTGTTAGCAAAACTCAGTATTTATGCATGCACGTGAGCATGGGTCTGATGATATCACTAAGCAAAAAAATGCGGCACATGCAGAGTAAATGGAATCCTCCAAATAATATTGGCTTATAAGGAAACCACCTCTGTTGGCCATTAATGCAGGCGGTACATATATGTGTCTGACTATTCGGAGGCAATTTACTGCCCATTAAAGCAATATGCATAGAGCCTTGCTCGAGCCCTTGTGAGACATCATCTGGAATAGCATTCACGAAGACAGATCACTCCCCATCCACAAACAGCACACCTCCCCCTTCCCTGCCCACTGCTGTCTTTCCCCCTCATCCTGAATTTTATCTGGAATAAAAATCTGCAGATGGATATGGTGATGGCAAGCATGTCTGCAAAAAGAAAAGCAACGATCTGCCCACGAGACTGGTTTTTTGTTGTTGTTGCAACACCGTAAATGTGCATTCCAACCAATGGGACAGAGGCAACGTCCGAAGAATGAAAGTAATGCAAGTTGTTTATTTGCTGCAAAAAAAAACATTTCTTTATTTTGACTAAAGCTAACAAACAGCCGAATACGCCCGTAGTTACTTTTATCGGTGCTGTATTTTGGTTGCACCCACAAATGGACGTGGTCGTTTGCACCAGAGCCCAGTTTCAGTACAGCAGCACATTTAAGCTCACAATCAAGGCCGTAATTATAACATAAATTGAGGGGGACACATTCCCTCCCCCCCCCAATATTCAAATATGCGCAAAATGTCCCCCCCAATATATTGCTATAAAATAGATTTCTGTTTATATAATTGTGGTTATGGTTGTACTTTATTAATCCCTAATCTCTGCCATTACATATAATGAAATAAGAAAAGGTAAAAAAAACCAGACCAATGTAATACAATACACTATTAGACATTATTGTAAAAAAATTAATAAAAAGTCAATGTCATGTGTTAGTGAATTTTTTAATATTTTAGGCAGGAAATTAGTTTTAAAATGTTGTTGTTATTTTTTTTCTGGGGGGGGAACCCCCAGACCTTACCCACAATTATATACTCTACATATATACAGTATATTCATCCCACCCGAGCAATCACCATGCGTGCAGTGGCAAACTTCCCAAATGGAAACGTCGACATTTCTAAACACTGTATACAAGGCGTTACTGAAACAAGGTCAAAAGCTGGTTTGTCTACTTACACAATCATCGCACTCAGGGTCATGGTTTTAAAGCCAATCGAGTTTGTTTTGATAATTCCGCAGCGTAATCTACATTCCAGTTTTTTTTAAATCATCATAATCTTCATTTTCAAAACATGCACTCGCAGTGTTGATCACATCCCTTCAACTTGCGCACTGTGCTGTAGTCCTCTGTTTTTTAAACAAAACTGAAATCGTTTCCGTCAAACTATACGGAGTAATTTTTATCAAAACGTCGATTTTTTTAAACCAGATTGAAGAAACAGGAAGTAAATGGTGTAACTTTGCGGTAAGGTATCGGTTAAGGCGTAAACTGAAGAAAACCTATTTATACGTCAGAGGAAACCATATATTAAGAATATTGAGATAATTTAAAACACATGTACTGCTTAAAAAAATATATATTTAAAAAATAAACCTATGCAGTATTTCCAGCAGCTTGCATTACTTGGGTTACAGACCAGCAGAGCAGCAACACACTCGATGAATGCTTCTCTGACAGCTGGTTGAAATTAGTCCCAGCCCAGCACACAATTAAACGGGCAAAGTATGTGATGGAAGGCACATGTCCTGGGACAGCTGCACCCACACGCTACACTGTCGGTCCATTGTAAGTGGCTGTCATCCCTCTCCGGCTGTGTGGCCATCGTGCATGGCTTAACACCTCTCGGCAAGACACAGCACGTGCGCTCACTCAACCTTGTGTGTCCCTTTACGGCATTTAGTGTATCAAAAATATTTTAAAAAATCTGCTCTGATGAGCATTTGAGGCAGTGCTCATCCTCCCATTTACAGTCACTGTTTGGATATTCCACATTCCTATTGCCAGGATAAGTCTCTCCGTAGGACAACCTCTGTTGACCTCCCCACAAAAAGTGGTACATAACCCAAGAGGGATGATGAACCGAGTCAATTTCCCAGACTGTATTGGAAGCCGCAACCTTTACAATTGGGAGCTTGCTTGCTCGACTGCCAAGCCACCTGGCCGGTTGCTCACTATTGCACAGCTCTGCATGACCACCCATTCACTTCGGAGTCTAAGGTTCACGTGTGTGAAAGCCAATCTCGGATATGCCAGCACCGTTCAATATTTGAGTTAATTGTCCTAGCCGTTTCCATGTGTATGCATCACATGCGTTGGCGTCGCTGCGTGGTAGAGTAGAGCAGTGCACGCCTGCCAAGCGGAATTTAAGATGCCGCCTGCTAAGAGGTGATAAATGCCACCCAATTGATGTGTTACATTGGTGCACAGCACACACTGCCCATGTTGGAGCAAGGCCACCAAAGCGTGTGGCATTAATTGCGTAGCAAACCATTTCTAAATTATGTTGGAGACGGACGGTGTACAAGTTTCGTCATTGTTATGGGCCCATGAAGTACAGTCGACGATAAATCGCTCTCAGAGGTTACGAGGTTTGTTTGCGGTGTGCGTCACAGCAAATTAAGTGTGCATATATACGTGAATAATGAACATGCATATGTATGTATGTACATGTGTGAAGAAATACGACTGTACGTGAACAATGCAAGCCCTGGTGATTAAATAGTCGTCCAAATATACTTAAATGCCTCTATTCTTTGCTCTAGCTGGAATAGCTGGAATTGCTGATACACAGAATTAGATTTTTTTTGTATTTGTTACAAATATATCATACGGTACATGTATTCAAGACAGTATTACGTATAAATATCTGAATAGTCTGTAAACGCATGTTTAGGATATGTGTATGGCCCATGTGCATATGCATACTGTACTCGCGTCATTAGAAGTCATCGTCAATCCACTGCTGGACACAGACCTCTACACACGCCATTGCCAATCCCTCGGTCTTTTATGCCACCCAATTGATGGCACGCGTGCAGTCAACGGTTGAAGAACTTGATTGAGATTGACATGACAGTCTTGAGAGAAGTTGTTTCATTGGCAGACAACACATCGACGGGGAATTTACGCAAGCTCGTAAGCTTGTTGTGGCGGTGTGAGCAAGGCAGCTGCATTCCTAATGCTGGCATTTTGCTTCCAAAGTTCAAATTAAATCAATTGCTGCAGGAAACTGGTTGATGAGTTGACATTGGTAGGCTCCACTTGATTCTCGAGCCAATTTAACCGTGTGTCCAAAACTTCTCGCACAGTAATAATTGTTAATACACAGCATGAACTTTTTTTTTACCCATGAAAGCGTCGGTGAATCTCGACACTCATTTTGGAACATTCGGGGGGAAAAGTTTTGCTCTTAAAAGTTCACAGAGTGAGCAATTCCAGGAACCACATACTACACGTATTCAACTTTTAGCTTTTTGCCAACCTTCTCCACTCACATGCAAATGTGGTCTGTATTCACATGCAAATCACTGTGGATAGTACTTCTGTTCATTGGTAGATGAGAAAATATGGGCTGCTGTTTGGTGCATAAGCACCTGGAATTGCGCACCTCTGAAAGAAAACGTAATGCACCTCTGGAGCAAGGCAGCATGATTCCGAGTGCGGGGAAAACATCCCGTTCCATCCGTTGGCCACACGAGAGATTTTAGGTGCAATATTTACCGTTCCAGAGAGATTTATTCAATCCATAAAATTAGTCCTGTTCCTATGACTGCCCCCCCCCCCACTCCACCACCTCTACCAAATGGAATTTTCTGGGCATGACACTGAGGCAGGAAAAAATCACTCCCTGACATGGCCTTTACTCATTTCCTGACAGTCATGATCGCGGAGCCTTTGTGAGACACGGGATAATGCACTCTCCTGACCCACACAGACTAATGCATACGTTACATTTTCAACATTCGTGAGAATACCACTGGATCTATCTGCATCGCTCATACATTTCATACGCTGTATATATACCGTTTGAACAAATGCAAATTTGATTGCGAATGATTTAACTTGCATTCGGGCATTATCGCAAACTGCGTTCTTTATTTGTGATAAACATATATTGGCATGCTTGGCAGATGGACATTAAAGACAATTAATTCATAGCAAACGTCAATAAATAAATTATATACAGTATAGTCGCTGGATAAAATAAGTTACCCAAATTGTATTACTAAGTAAAGCAACAATGCTCCACAAACATATTCATACAACTGCAAAAAGGTATATACTGAGAATTGCAATGACTGGTCTAACATGGCTATGGAGCAATTGAGGTGAATATACTGTGGGCTGTTGAAATGGCAGAAGGTAGACATGGGCTGGAGGGCCACATTTTCCTTTAGTGTGTCCCCAGGTGCTCTCCAAATTGGTCACATATCTGACGAGCAGTCACTGAGACCATGCTAGGGCAAGGTATAATGATGTCTCTTTACCCCCCGACTTCAAATGAAGGAGTGCTCTCTTGTGTGCCTCCACCTTTTATAACGTGTTTCTCTGACATGCGACTACTGTGCTGCTTTCGGCACACGCATTTAGATACACGTGGGCCCAAAATGGTTGTGCTGTATGTATGATGCATGAATTGGTGGAAACGAAATTTGATGGTTTTTTTGGCAATGCGATGATAATCAGAACAAGTCGTCCACCAATTTGTATTCAAAATGTTCTAGGTACACTATTGAGTGCTACGCATACTGATGGGAGTAATAATCTGTTATTTACCTAAAAAAGGCACAGAAATCTTTCAAGAGTCATTTTCAGGTAGGTTCTGCTTGGGGGGGGGGGGGGTGGGTTATAAATGTCTACATTGATACAACCGCACATGTTTTTTGCAGTTGTGCTGTTACAGAATATGAATTCCTGCAGTCACGGAAGCTTTAAGTCAAGATGTTACAGCTCTTGTTTGGGAATTGAAGAAACCCAATGCATGTGGAGCAAAACGCCAGACATCCTGCTGAACAACCTGAAAAAACAATGGAAAGCAACACTCAATATCCGATAGATAGGTTAGCAACCAGTTCACTATATTGCCAGCTCTGCAGGTGAGTGTCTCTTGTATTGGATGATGTCTGTGTCATCCACCCACCCATGCACCAAAGCACTAGATCAGGGGTCGGCAACCTACGGCTCCGGAGCCGCATGCGGCTCTTTACGGGCTGCTTCTTGACAATATGTACGTATGTACAGTATGTACTCAGATGCATTGCGGCTCTTGAAATACTGAATTTTGTACCGAATTGGAAAGAAATGGCTCTTCTTGTTATTTTGGTTGCCGACCCCTGCACTAGATCATACCAGTCCATCGCCGTGCCTGGCTACAGGGCCTAAAATATGCGTAGGAGTACTTAGTCTTTTCTACATCGGAACTTCTCTTATCTGCGAGCATTTCGTAATAAAATCTTGTTATCCATAAAAGCAAAATTCTGAAATTCAACCACTTTGCTGTGGTCCAATTCTTCGTTTCACCCATGATGGAATAGATAAAATAGTGAGTGTTACTGGTATAATGTTAATCTTATCAATTTGACATACCACGAATGAGTCTTAGAAAATGAATCATTTTTATACGTAGAAATCTGAAGAAGATAACTACAAGTGAATTTGACACATTGCAAAGTGTATTTGTTAATCTCAACAGTTGCATTGACGTTCACGATTGCCTCAGTTAATTACTAATTAATTACACTTATTTCGTTGATTACTGACCTTGCATCATTTGTAGAATCGCAGTTACATGTATCAAGTGTAGGTTATTTTAGCTACACGAACGTACTGGGTCGTAACTGACATTCGTATTCTTGGAATTACAGGACGTGAAATATTATTTTACATTGCTGCCTTTTAACTTTAATAAGTTCGATACAATCTTTTGGCATTGGTAAATTAATCACGTTTTTTTTGTATAATCTGTAGGGTCATTGCTAAACCTTTAAAGCACCGTATAAACATATAATTTAAATAACTTTACTCCAAGTTTAAAGCCTGTATTTGAAGATTAAATCGATTTAAACGAATTCAAATAATATGTGAAAAGCTATATAATGAATGACTTTGAAGGTAAATATGCAATCGTTTTTCTTTTCTTAAAATTACAAAAGATGACCACGCAATTAATGGATAGCCACTCTTGGCCACATGGACTCGTGTTGTTTTTATCCTTCTCTCACAAGTGCCACTACAACGAGCATGACTCATTCTGTGCGCGCACGATGCTTAATATCAATCTCTTGGCTTATTTCGTAGCTTTGATGTCAAAGGCGATCCATGTGCACCTTAGTTTAGCATATCAGTTTACACTCACTGCACAATAGCCGCTCACGAGCCGCATGCAACTGAAATCCATCAGCACATCGTCATTCAGGCTGCTGAACATTGCTTTTGCACTTCAGAAACACTGCTGAACCTTTCATCCAACAATTCCCTGAATAGGAGAATGGTATTAAATCATAAGGTAGCCATGCAGCATGTCCATCTTAATTAATGTGCATTAAGGAAATACGTGCATGGAGATTATAATTAGGCCATCGTGACAAATAGAGTCCTCGATAACCTGCTTATTTAATTTGTACCAATGTAAACAATGTATAAAATATAAAATGTATAGACAACAAAATTACACGATTACGTATTACATATTCTTTGGTTCTTTGGGTAAAGTCATGTAGATAAAAAATACAAATAAAGTGAATAAAAATATTTTTTCTTATTTTTTATTCTATCTACGTGACTTTACCGAAAGAACCAAAAAATATGAATTGCTGCAGTCACGAAAGTTTTAAGTAAAAATACACATTACATATACTGTACATATTAGTTTTCATCAAGGATGCACGATGTAAACTGCTATTCTGTAGTACAGGCACTCCGAATGTTAAGCATGTTCAATGCAATGAAGGTAGACATGTCTCTTACAAAAGGGGCAAAGAAAATAAATCTACATTATTACTCATTGGTTGCAAATGCAGTCCATTCACTGCTTCGGATGAGGTGGGTCATGGGTATTTTTTGCAGAAGTGAAACCCACAAACACCCACTGCACATCATGTCGACACAATAAGCTGGGGGCTGTTGGTGTGCAAATCGCATCCCGAGCATCTCACAGCCGTACCGCGTGTTCACGAGCTGTAAGTGTCCGTACACGGTTCACAAGCCCAACACTTGCTTAGTTAAGCCTTGCTTGAGGTTGACCTGATCAATTTGTATTTACGATATTTCTTTCATTCATGTTTTTTTTTTAAATGCTACTATCATAAAGGAGGCTGCCATCGCGCAATGGTCGAACACGTTGGACTTGTACTGCAGAGAGTTCGCTGGTTGAATCAGTTCAAACAATAGTCACATTTCTGAAATTCCCTCGCTTCTGTTTGCCCGGAAACATATATATGAGTACACCACAGTTAGTGGACTGATTGGTCCTGTGTGCTGGGGTAAAGTGTGTGTGCTTCCACCTCTTCCGAGATGTGTAGCCAGGATGGACGAGTTGGCCAAAGACTCTCCCTGTATTGGTGTGTGCAAGTTACTGCAGGGCTCCACCTTTACCTGTAAAAAAAATTTTACTCGGCACCCAAACCATCATATGGAGAGCCAAGCCCGACCTAAGGTTGACCAATTGCAATATTTTGTTTACGTTATTACATATTTATATCATTCTGTATACTCAACACAGTTTACTGTGATGAAAGTGAATTTGATGCATTTCAATAAACTTTTATAATTTACCCAGTGAAATCTGGTTAAGATACCGTACGATTTTAAAAACACAGAAACGTCATTCTACTAAAGAATAATGCCCATCAAAGTGAAGTTGTTGTGATCCACTTTATATGATATTTAATTTAGTATGAAGAGAAAGATTGGTTGGGTTGCAAAGAGAATATAAATGCAGTGCTCTATTATATAATTCATACAAAGAGCTTCTGAAATTTTATACTGAAATGCCAGAGCCTGGAATTTAAATCGAGCAGGATTAATGAATGAAGTTATTCAGAGTGAAAATGCAAGGCTTTCCTGTGTAGCATGTGATAGAATCCAAGAGTGCAGAAAAGTGGGCATATATTACTCCTTTTATATCTCTCACGAAGAGTGCTTGTCACACAGAGTGATGAAACCACAAAGGCTTTTCTTACGCAGTTACGATGTCAGTACCTTGCAAGCAGAGTATTAATATCATATTCGTCAATTGTATTTTACCAATAGAAGAATTGCTGCACTATTATTCTAAATGTGACCCCCAAAAAAAACGCTGGACGCGGACCGTGCCAGCCTGGTTTCTGTCCTCACAAAATGTTGTTGTGCAAGCCAACATATCAATGACCAGAATTTATCATGTGCAACTAAAGCTTTAGAATGTGTAGTTTTATGTGGAAATTGATGAACTGGCTTTGAATTATGGCCTGCTGTACAGGATCACATCAATATAAGGCTTTGACAGAATTAAGTGAAAAGTACCGTTACCACGAACGCACACACACGCGCGTTTATAGCGAATTAGTAATTACGTTTTATTTATTTCACAATAACTAATGCGACTTTGTACACAACTTTCATTCAGCAGATAACATTATTTCAGCTTAGTGCAGGCACATTATGATGCAGAAAATTGTTATCAAGTGAACACTGTGCACCAAATGAAGGTTTATTGCCCTTTATACTATTTGTTATTTCATAACCGTCGGTCCCGTTTGTCTGTCCGTAACGGAGGGTTCAACAATAACTTTCTTGAAGATGATCCAATAAAAACAAAACTTTGGTGAAACATTGTGCCGCTATTAGGGACTTGGGTTATAGAAACCCGGCCACATTGACATTGTTAGGTTTCCCCTCTAAAACGTGGAGACGCAATGAGCGTCACTCAAAATTATCCACGAATCCACCTCCCCTCTCCTCTCTCGAGACGTCATAATGGGTGACGTCATCTCGCGACATTGCATGACGGAATGGGTGACGTGCACCTTGAAACGGAACGTCGTCATTGCTGTGTAAATACTTGCGAGGGCACGCGCACGTCGGAAAGTGTTACGAAAGCCACGCGTATGCGTGGTATATCTTGTTGATCGTAGTAGTGTTATTAGGGGCCGTCCATAAATGACGTCACGCGATTTTGGACGAGTTTTGACCCCCCGCCCCTTCGTCACACGGCGTCACAAAAAGTCAGACCCCCGCCCTCAAATATGACGTCACAAAGCTCTGCCCCCCCCCCCCCAAATGCTTAAAATCGCTTAAACTATTGTCATTGTAGTGCGTATTTAATGTGGCGCTGCACTCTGATGTTGTAGGAGAAAACATTTATTAAAAAGTATATTTAATTAAGTAGAACGTGTTGTCTATATTTATTTAAAGTTGCGCATTTTGATGTGACGTCACATTTCTCATCCCCCCCTCGTCACACATCGTCACAAATGTCTGATCCCCCCCCCCCCCCTAGATGCGTGACGTCATTTATGCAGTGTTACGGTTCGGACAATATTCAAGAATATCTTTCGGGTTTGGGGGTATTCTGTAATGCTGTTTAGTGTACGGGTGTTAATTACGAACTCTAATCATTGCAATCATTGCACTTTATTAATACCATAGGGCCTCGGTTAATAATCTGATCACCGCACGTGGGAAAAAAAATAACATTTACTTTCAGGTTTTCATTGTATGACACAGGTGAATGAACAGTGGCGTATCGCGCATTCCACTTAAGACACGCGGTTTAAAAAAAAAAAGCTGATTTATTATATGTCCGTGCTGTCACTGCTAAACATAAATGATGTTGTATACACACGCACACATTGAGACATAGTGCCACAACATAGGCTTATACTGTAATGCAACACCAACTCACTTCACTAATAGCGTCATGCCCAGACATTTGTATACTATAGTCATAATTTATAGCCACTGCTGGATGAAGACACCCTCACTGCGTGTTTGGATGTAGGTAGGCTCGCGAACAACACTTGCCACAATAGTCTGTTAAGGCTATACGGGGGGGGGGATCTTTATCTTTGTTGGGTTGGTGGTGAAGGGGGAGACGCTCATTTAAAGCAATGTTGCAGGATGTTCCACGAAGAGAAGAATGAGGGCATTATGATGGCTATCCCAAAACAATGACCGTTTCAGGGGGTTTCTAAATGGACGCCCACCTCGAGATTATGCCTGAGCCGGGTCCCGCTGGATTCAAGTTTCTCCATGCAGCCAGAGGAGGAGCCGCACTCATAAATATGAAATATATTTGAAGCATCATCACGACTTCGTCAATCGTCTGCTGTGTGCAGGCACCTCCAAGCCATCACCATCTCTCGCGATCATGACGCGTAATAATGCACCCAGCACCTCAAAACGACCTGATTTCATTACTCCATCTCCTTCGGCATGCAATGTTGAAATGTACATTACTCCATATAGCTCATGAGCCCAGGTCAGATATTCGACTTGTTGGTATCACCTGCGGTTGCATAGCTTGAGTGGTGAATGTGGTGAACAACAGCGAATTATGTGACAACAATTTGAAATAAGTGGGTTATCAATTAATTCACTCATCTTATCCATAAAACCAAATCTGTACGAATAAAGTTTTAAGACTTTACGAGGTACCGACTTATGTTCTGGCACATCGACTGAAATAAGCGTATTATTTTAAGCACTGGTATTTCATTTTCAAAAGCTGTCTTTTGAGCCCTGTAGAATGTCATGTGATGTCACATATATGCAGCAGATAGTTTAGTGTATAATGACATTCGTACAGTCAACTTGAAATATATAAATGTGTCCCTTTCGTCTGCAACCAACCATTATCATGCAATGTAATGATGCCAATTGTGCACTGATATGCCAGTGAAAACGTTTCTGTCAATGCACAATGCATTTTTATGCGAAGGCCAGGTTATGTTATCACGTGATACGACCATATTCTATTGCGCAGCAATTGTGAATTTTGGTTTTTTTGGCTCGCACTACATTGGGGTGTAGGGAGAGGCGTTCAGCAGCGTGATTTAGGAAGTGAGAGCAAATCCCCTTCTGGTTAAGGCTTTCTGGCACTCGTTCAGCGTCACATTTTAATTGCAACACAAATACAGCAAAACACGCGCATCTCCGTGCAATGTGACACGAGAGAAATTCGATACTTGAATAGGCATGTAATTATCACGCGAGAGAACATTCTACATTCAAAATCTTAAATGGTGAAGGTAACCCGGTCGCGACATTTAGCAACATCGCTAACTCTCTTGGTCAACAATAAAAAAATAAACTTGACATATATATTGCACAAATCTATGGCAAACATATACGTAGCTGAGCTCCTGAAAATATTTCCCTGCCTAGGGAAGTGGCAGGGGCATGGGGGGGGGGGGTCCAGAAAATATTCCATGAAAAATTAAGCCACGTATACAATGGCTCCACTTAAGTTTTTCATTTGAACTTAAACCACGGCGGCTGTTACTGATTTACAGTGGACTGCTTCCACCGGACTCAAGTTATTAGCTGCAACGTTCAATTTGATTGACTCTCGTATTGCCCGCTGGGATTCGCTGCGGGGATTTGTGTAAAGTTGACGCGCGATCTATGATGCCCCTTGTGTTGGCCGAGGCTATTATTGCAAGGCTGTAGGAATGCGCGCCGACTAGCCCATGCTGTAATCAAATCTCCGTGTAAATATTGAGCTGATTTATTGCCCAAGCGGCCCTACCTTTCTCACCAGACGACGGTGTAGGAAGCGACGAGCTTGTGATGTTTCCGAATACACAGTTAATATTCTGCTGTCATTTTTGTTAAGGCTATGCACGGACTGTCCACATTTTTTTCGTAATGTTCACTGGAAAAAGTCGAGGCTTGTATTTCAACGCATTTCAATATCCAAACGACTCTTCGACCGATTTTTGTGCTTATCATGATTCTCGTGGTGAAAATTAAATGCACGTATTTTTTTTGTAAGGCCAATACTGTTCATGAGGTAATACAACTACAATATAATAACAATATTATCAATCCACAGTTGCTGTTCCACTCTTAGCAGTTTGCTATCACACTTACAATGGCCAGAATTGTGTATTCTTTGGTTCTTTCGGTTAAGTCACGTCTAAAAATAAAATAATAAATTAAAATAATAGCGACGTTTCGATTGCAACACAAGCAATCATCATCAGGCATAAAAGAAATAGCAATACAAATCTAACTAGAAAACTATAGACAGACATACAAGCAGACAGACACACAGAGAGAGGACACATATCGGCACAGAGAGAGGGGTCGTTTCCGTGACGGTCCCTTAAATATAGAGAGGGGGGGCGGGGACGGAGAGAGGGAGGGGGCAGAGAAAATTAGCATATCAATGAGTGGACGGCAACGTGTTGCTGCTGCGCAAGTAAGATGACGACGTGGCACGGCACACAAGCTTGAAAATTAGGAGAAAGGCACACTAAAATTAAATAACCTCGCAAAATATCGAAATGTGATGTAATGCAACACAGAGAGTCGGTCAACACACAATTAACGCATAGCCTGGTTGATTACGTATTTCAAAGATTGCTAAGTTAGAATTTAAGTGTGAACATTCCAAAAGAGAGGACACAGGCAGAGAGAACAAATAGCCAGAGAGAGAAAAAAGATAAGCTTAAAACTTCCCCGTAGAAGTGGTTCAATCTTAATTTTGGAGCTTTCGTGACTGCAGGAATTATTCTTTGGTTCTTTCGGTTAAGTCACGTCTAAAAATAAAATAATAAATTAAAATAATAGCGACGTTTCGATTGCAACACAAGCAATCATCATCAGGCATAAAAGAAATAGCAATAAAAATCTAACTAGAAAACTATAGACAGACATACAAGCAGACAGACATCACAAGGACACTAGAGAGAGGACCCCCATAAGAAATGCGATGGCAGTTAAATGTAAACCTTTCTACACTGATTGTCATCCTTATTTTACCAAGAAAAAAAAATATCTGGGGCTACAGTAAATAAGCATCACTCAAGCTTTTCAACAACATTTGGGCAATTGTGTATTTTTTTGCATGTGGACAGAAACCAAAAGTGGCTGGAGAAATCCCCCGTGCGTACAAACGGAGAAACACTCAACCCTCAACCTCCGCGAGATTTCGATTTTGAACCTTCTCACTCTCCTGCCTTATGGACACCTCATGGTCCGACAGCTGGGGGAAGGGGGGGGGGTGTCTCATGCACACGTTGACTTTATCTCGACACGATACCCGACCCACCTCGCTTACATATTCACAGGTGTGTGCCACCACACTTTGGAATAATGTATTAATTTATGTTTTATGGCAAAGTACAAGCAGAGGAGGATCAAATTATAGATACCGCGCCGATTTATAATGACCCTCTTACGTTTGTCGCTCAGCGGGTGATTGTTGACGAACATTCAACAATATCCATCGACCTTTCGTCCATCTACAACACCGTGCCGTGGAAGGGTCTCCTGCTGAAACTGACGAATGTCATCCGAGTACACACCCCCCCCCCGCCCCCGAAATTTTCCCGAACAATACAATGCTGAGAGTAACCAAACTTTCCGCATGCACCTCGCTGACTGACAGAGCCACACACACACACACCGGAGGGTGAATAATGGTCCCTCACAAGGGCCCGTCCTGGCAGCGGTCTCATTCGAGCTCTCCGTCAGCGGCATTCCATCAACAGAGTCTCGCTAATTCGTTTTACGCGGACGACGTTGCACTGGCAACCCAAGCTTCAAAGACGTCGAGGGTGCGTGGAGAAGCCTGGAGGCGAAGCTGATAATACTTGACGAGTATTTCAGAGCGTGGCTGCGCTTGAAGCCCCAATGCAGGGAACACGTTGGTATCCTCCTTCCATTTGAGCAACATCGAAGTCTTGAGGTCAGTCAAGGTCAAATACCTCGGAGTCGTCTTCAACCAGACTCTCAGATGTCGTCATCACCTCGAAGCCACCAGCAAGAAGGTGACATCGAAGGGTCGATATCATCCAAAAGTTGGCAGGGACTTTCTGGGGATATGACACTGGAACCCTTCGGACATGAACGCAGACTCTGGTGCGTTCTACAGCACATTGGGCTCATTGACACCGCAATCAATGCTGTACTGCGTGTGGTGAGCAGCTCCATAAAATTCCGCCATCGAACATTGGAAGGGATGCTGCAAAGCTTAGAGAGCATTGGAAGATCCTCACTTTGGAAATTCCGAATCATCCCTTTGCATATTGCCATCAAATGCCTGCCACCCTCCTGTCTGAAGTCGACGTAGGCATCGGTCACACGCCTCGACTCTTCCGTCAGCCAAAAAAGGACCCTGCCACTCAGCAGTGCGAGATGTGGAAAAAAAAGCGGTGTCCCAAACAACAACCTTCTTGAAGACCCCATGAAGTGACAGCTCGGCTTCTCTGTGCCTCAACGACAGTGGGGACCGCTCTCAGCCGTGTTCAACCAACACGTGGACGGGGTGGATATTTCCCCCATAATGACAGATCAGGGAACACACGAAACTTCGAATGTGGTGAGGCGCAAACCACTCTTGACTGCCCAGCACAACGCGCGTATATTCTGGTGCAACGAGCAGACTACACCAGTCAGTTACCGCAGATGTTGTGGAATGGCTCGCAACATTAACGATAATATAGCAGTAGCCTGCTGTTGTGTTGTTTTTTTTTTTAAAAATGCCGTTCGAAATAAGAAGATTGAAGTGTCAAAGCAATGGATCCACATCTTACGGAGTGTGGAGCGATGTATCACAGTGAGTGTATTGTTACTTGGGAGGAAGACATGCAGATGTTCTGAATCTGTGTATCTCTTATCATAATATATATTTTTTTCTCTTCGTGGGGTATCTATGAATGGTGCATCCAGCAGTTCGGACACACAGTAAAACTTTCCTAATATGATCTTGATTTGAAGCTTTCGTGACTGCAGGAATCCATACTCTTTGGTTCTTTCGGTAAAGTCACGTAGGTATAAAATAAAATAAATCACGACGTTTCGGGCGCAACACAAGCGTCCTTCATCAGGTGGGGACCACCACAGCGAAAACAATCGCTGAAGTATGCCAAAGAGATGGCTGTAACAAGGTGTAGAGGAGTAAAATGGGGACACGTGCGATGACGTCATGCGCGCTGGGCGGCTCGATGACGTCATGTCCCGTGGAGTACTTAAGGGAGACCCCATACCGAGAGCGAGGTCACTGTGGGAACGGGTAGAGTGAGAAGGGTAGAGAGGGTACCAGGGTGTAGACTGAGGGACGAAGTCGTGAGTCTGGAAGGACGCCGGTGGTAGCCGATGGAGGTGCTTCTCCCTCCGGTCGGTGGAGTTGGCAGAGTCCCCGATCCGACACGGAGAGAGAGAGACCGGAGCTAGCCGAGCAGGGACCAGGACTCAGCGTAGGACCCCTGACCCCTAACCCCTGGGAGTTGTGTACCCGTGTGCTAGATTGTAACATCTATAATAAACCTTTGGCGAAAGCCATAACATTACCCCCGTCTCCGAGTGCGTCCTGGGAACTCCTCAACAAAGGGATTATATAGCTGAGGGGGCGGGGGTGAGTGTGGGGGTGGGGAGAGCTGCAAGGATGTTCCTAGAGTTCGGACTCAAGCTGTGCTAGTACGTTGGGTGATAGTTCGTCCTTTATTGCCAAGCCGTCAAGCACAGGGGACACACACGTGTAGATGCACATGACAGGGTCACCCCTTTTTTCCCGCGCAAAAGACTCGGACAGTTGGACAAATGCAGTGGCTTCTCGGAGACTACTTCTGGGTGGTTATTTTATACGCAAAGGCCCGGATAATGATATCCCACGTCACCCCCTCTGCAATGCGTAAAAGCTCAAATACGAAGAAAAATTACTGCTCGGGTTAATTTTGCACATATCAAGTGGGGGCACATTGAATAGGCTTAGCGGATAATAAACCTTTATGGCCTTTTGTCAATTCGCTGCTGATGACAAACTCCGCAACGCTGTGTCGGTTACAAGGGTCATTTGTAATGCTTCACGACGCGAGTCAGGGTTCGTTTATGAATGAAGCCCTGGGACCGGTTCGGATTACACGTAACGCCGACGGTAGCTTCGGCTAAACATTATATTTAGGTCACTAAGTTCAGAGTGCAGTGATATTGTGCCACTCGTCCGAACCCCTTAATACAAGGCACTCGAGTAAGAGGAGTTTTAGTACTGTATTATACGTGAGCCCGTAGAAACGTGGGCTGTGTTTGCTGCATATGCACAGAGAGGATGCACTGGTAGGTCATTGAGTTCACTCCCTGCGAATGTGGCGATATGTGTGTGTTCTTGGGTAAAAAAAAAACACTCAGGACGGGCAGTAACATTTCCCACTAATTTTACAGTGCGATTAACCTCAGTGGGTATCTGTACTTTATCATATTATGTCACATAGCCTGGCGATAAATGCCAACATACACAATGAAGTTATCGGGCAGCAAAGCAATGAGAGAGGTCATGGACAATTCTGCCACAAGCGAGAACCATTTCTCGGTGTTTGTTGAGTTTTTTTTTGCTTAAACACCATGTTTCTGCTGGACAATACACATATATATTTTTGTTGCACATGCACAGACATCTAAGCAGCAAGTAGCATATCAGTGCAGCACGGCGCTTGGCGCGATGCCACTAAACTGAGTGCAAAGCGACGCGCACAGCCAACTGCATCATGTGACAACTGACAGAACACGAGGGTGGAACGGATAACTTTTGGAAAGGGAACAAAACGCGTGAGCCAGATTCGGTGTGAAAAATGGGGCTGACATGCAACAAAGCTCCATATGTAAATCCGACCTGTTTGCCCAGGCTCCGTTAAACCATCGCTCGGTCCCATTGTAGCACAACTCCTACGTAACACGTCGTTATTTATTTCGCGCAGACGCTCGTATGTGGGCCACACGGCACTACTGTACGAAGAACCGCACGCTTTAATCGTGGGGGGGGTGGGGGGGTAGTCATTATTCCAGAGGAAGGGGACTCATGATCTTTCCAAGGCAAACAGTTCAAGACACACACACTCTCGCTCTCTAAAGCACGCGCCAGAATAATTCGCATTTCCAGTGACATCGCGTA
Organism: Lampetra planeri; assembly: GCF_965212315.1. NCBI lineage: Eukaryota > Metazoa > Chordata > Hyperoartia > Petromyzontiformes > Petromyzontidae > Lampetra > Lampetra planeri. The sequence continues at coordinate 3,940,752 of NC_136108.1, read as the reverse complement.
TGGGTCATAAATACAAGGAGCCAATTGCTACCGGTTATACTTTCTGTGCCAGCTCTCTGCAAGTTTAAGTACCATGCACATTAAGCATGTCAAATTCTACGTCTTTTGTATCGACAGTGCAACGCTTCTTTAATGCACAGCAATATTTCAGAAGAAATGGCCAAAGGAGAGGTGGGAGAGACAAGTTCGCGTCCTTTAAATATTTAAAACGTTTGAAGAAGACACACGCTTCTCAGCAAGGGCATTGGGATAGGACCCCAGGATTAATTTAAACGTGCATTTTAAAATAGATGAAACTTTTTTGAATGTTACCCTTGGCAACCATGCATGATTAATCTACCAAAGCCTGAAATAATGACACGCGATCTTGCACATCCGGGCATGTCTCAAATATGAAAAGAGAGGAAATCCATTCGGGTGATTTTGTAGCGTGGGTTTTCAAATATATTGAAAGTTTTTTTTCTAGATTTTTTTTTTACATTCAGAATTTATAACGAGGTTAAGGTTCTTGTCTGGGAACGATTGTCTCCTCTCCATTTACACTGCCAAACAAGTGTTGTTACGCGAGAGGTCGCAACACTTGCACACGTTGCTGCATATACACGCAGACATTGATTCTACGCTGCAATGGTTTGTGACGCATAGGCAACCGTGCTAAAAGAGGTGCGGGAGAAAGGACAAATTAAAACACAAAAAGCGGCTCGAAAGATATGAGTTTTCAATCTGGACGATTTAAAAGTGCGTAGCTCCAGTGGCTTCCTAATATGAGATGGGAGAGCGTTCCAGACGGCCGCAGAAGCGCATCTGAAAGTGCGCGCGCGATGCAGTGGCCGTCTTTGTTCGATGGCTGAGCCAAAAGCCAAACGCCACTGCGAGGATGACCGTAGTTTGCGTGAAGGTTCACCTGTACGTTTGCTTTCTGTGCAACGTGTATCTTACCTTCCAATGGTAGCAAAAAAAAGATAAAATGAGGCCCCAGCTGCATCATGATTTTTTTATTTTGAAGGCAAATTTAGCATCTCTAAGGGGCAATTTTTTTTCCAATCATGTTGCAGTTGAGACTAAACCACTGTCCACTCCGTCTCAACGTAATCTTAGTTCAAGCAGACGCCTACCGTGCCTTGACTTTAATGAGGGTACTGCTGTTCAAAAGAAAGGTTTCTCTTCGTCTAATACCCAGTTATTTAGTGACCTTAACCTCTTACCACTTGAAAACCAATGTCCCTGAAGATGTTTCTCCATGACTCGGGGACTATTAGTCCCCCGAGTGCTGGGTCTGTAGGCGTTCCATAACGGAGGGCTAACACTTGGGAGTCATATTGTAAAACGTGAATATACAACAGCAATGGTGCATAAACACGTTCTCTCCACAATCGATACTATGTGGAAAATAACTTGCATTTTTATCGGCACATAAAATAAATGACGACCTTCCTTGTTTCTCCAAATGCTGCTTCGAGGCTTTTATTCAGAGCGCTGAGTAGATAAATTATCACAAGCTCGAGCAGAATTTATCTCTAAAAGCAGACATCACCGTTTTCCGTGCTCCTGGTGTGTCCAAGGAACATTTGTTGTGTGCAGCAGCTACTTCACAATGCAACCATTTTACTTTTTCCTTTGGATGAAACGCACAACAACAAAAACAATGAAAGGACATAATATCATACACGGGATCAAAAAGATTGATGACTACCGAACATAATTCCCTTCGAACAATAGCATTCCCTGCCAAAAAGCACTAAAACAATGATAGCTATTTTCAGATCACAGCTCTGCAGAATAACATCAGCAGCATAAATTTGTCAGTTCTAATATATTGTTGTAAGGAGTAATTAAAAAGCCATTCAGTTTATGAAGAAAAAATATTTCCACAATCTACACTATTGTAATTTTAAGCGCTGAACATGTTTAATTCTAGCTTGAGGGTTTATAATAATAATGGCATTTTGATTGGTGCTAACAGAAACAGTGCTGCAACAATTGTGTGTGGTGCAAGGGTCTTAATCTGCTGATGTTTTGCCAAGATCGGGTGACATTTCACAATTAAGGTTCTGTTTTAACAAACACTGTATGCAACCAATGTCTCAATAGAGATGCCCAATATGAATCTGTGCAAATTGCATATAAATTAAAATTACATATTAATTTGTTCACCTGATTTTTTAAAATATTAACGCTGAATCAACAAAAGGGCTGTACACGTCCACGTTATATTTTTTTGTATCAACCACTTTCAACCGACGATACCGTAAATAAATAATTCTACTGCATTAGTGGGCCAAATCGTTGCTTTGTAAACGACTTTAAAGGCAGACACGAATTTTAATTCACAATTCCTGCACAAGGCTCCTCGCCCGCACTGGCAAATGAGATTCGAGCACCACCACCCCACCATAACTCAGATCCCTCAAATGGCTCCCAATCCAGTCCCATGTCAATTCCCGATCCCTCCCGCTTAAAATTTCGCTCCACTCCCCTTCGCGTGCTCCCTGGCTGCTGCTGTAAACAAAACTCCTTGCAAAACCCTCATACATCCCCTATCAATGGGAGGTCACTCCTTCTCCGATGCTGACCTTCGGGTCTGGAATCCCTGTAACAAGTGCAGGCTAAATACCTTAAAATGCTCCTTTGCCTGTGACTAACTGCCCTCCGCTGCTAAAGTGATACCAATTGCACATTAATTTAAACATACAGCACTTATTAATACTCTACCTTCCTGTCGTCCCTCTCTTTGTATGTATGTATGTTGAACTTCTTTCGCACCGCACGTAGCCAACCATGCTAATCTGTGCACAGCATCTTGGGTTGCGGTTACATTTAGATGCTGATAGAGATCCAAATTTTATTTATACTGGACAAGAAAGCGGAAAGAGAACCACGTGACCCTTCTAAGCAATCATTTAACACGCACACTGGATGTTTCCGAACTCTGGTTTGGAAGGCCATCTAAAATTGGACATTTTTACGTCCAACACGTGTCCATTTCTGCTGGAAAATGTCAACTCATTATTATCTTGAAAACGTTAACATTCCGGACAGAATGCTGTATTTAAATTTCATGGCATGGCACAGGTATAATGTCACGGTACATACCGTGTGAATATGTGACCCGACAGTTGTGTGTTTAGTTTGTTGTCCTTCCCCCGCACCTCCGATTAGCACGGCTTGCTGCGTACGGCGCGAAAGAAGTTCAACCTACATACATGCGTACGTGCAATTTGACCACTGGCACAGGAGCACGTGCTCACTTATTAACAGTCAGTGCGGGACTTGAGAGGTAAGATGCTCCATAACTTCGGTATTTCACCGACTTGTTCACTTGACCAACGATCATTATTGACTGTCCTTTGTCAATCCACTGCTAAATGAAAGCCTGCTCACGCCATGTTCTTTGACCCATATACTGCACATTGATGATCAGAACTAGTCGGTGAAATGGGGGGGAGTGTGGGGGGGGCAGGCCCAGTTCGAGAATCACCCACCACCGATGTTAGACATAGCCCGGGATTGAACACAGGAGGTCGCGTTCATAGCTTCAGGTCAATCGCGAACCACTGTGCCACCACTGCACCAAACTTTACTTGAACTTGGCTTCAGCGGTTTGCACGCAGCCGTTGAAAATCGCCACCCCCTGTCTCATGAATCCCGGTCCGTGTCCCAGCACCTGTCTCATAAATCCCGCACCTCCGATCAGCGCGCCTGGCTACGTATGGTGAGAAAAAAGTTCAACATACGAACACACATTTTAGCATGAGTAGAGTTTGCGCCCCCCCCCCCGTGCCCCCCCTGACTGGTCACCTTTATTAATTTATTTTCAGTAGGTTACAATTAAGATAAAACATTTAAATTAATTACAAGCACCTGCGTTTCCTAATGTGAGGGACAAAGCGAACCCCTGCCATACCCCAAATATAGAAGTCAAACTCCGCATTTGCATTTTAGCCACAAAGCCGACCACCAGTACAAGACTCCTGCTCGATCGTGGTGATCTCAATGGACCATGCCAAATCCAATCTACCGGACAGAAGCACCCCCATTCACAACGAGCGAACGACAGGACGATCCACTCCCCACCTCAGCTACAACGACAATCCAAAGAGGGGAAGCGCAGACTGCAGATGTCACGGAAGTTCTTACACCTCGTCTCCCTGGCAGGCAGGTGCCAACAACTCTCCCTCTTTAATGATTCAGAAACAATGTTCAAGAGCCAAGAACAGCGTGGCGATAACGAACAGTGACAGCAACAACACAAAACAACCACAACAAAAAAAGACCGCCTCACATTCGTCTTTCCGACTGGATGATTCTACCCTACCACCTCATCTCCCGTGAGGGCCCCCACGTATCGGTGGTGGTAATGCCATTGCTTTTCAATTCTCTCGCTGGTCGAATGACCAGCGAATGACCCCAAGGCAGGTAAGCCTCTGAAATACAATCTCTCATCTGAGTCACCAGCCTCTGCTTTGTCCATAATCTGGCTTCCAAACAGAACACAAAGTGACTCAGACCTCCTCCAAATCTGCATCATCTTGACATAGAAAGATTCTGCCCCCCCCCCGAACCGCCACATCCAGCTTGTTCAGATGGATAGATTCGCGCACTAACCCATGACACCTGGAGAGTTCAGATAATCCTCTGCACCGCCTCCGAGAAGGTGTTGCGAGACTTTGCCCATTCTCGCCCACCCTTCACATGGAAGAGTTCCCCTTCATGTAAACTTTATTTTTGTAAAGGGGCGCCACGGCGGCGAGATGTTATCCTTCTCGCCTGGTATTCAGGAGGTCGGGGGATCGATCCCGACCCTGATGCCTGCGGTATATTTGGAGTTTGCATGTCTCTCTCCCCGTGGTCGTGCGGATGTTGTCTCCGGGTTCTCCGATTTTCCCCTCCACATTTAGAAACATGAATTGTTATTAATTCGATTCTGGTGTTATAAATGTCCAAATGGTGGGCGACTTTGTTAAGCTATCATTTGTGGCCAGGTCGCTTCTGAAAATTGTTTTAATACCTCAGTGGGTTTTGCCGGGGAGGATGGTTTAGTTTTATTTGTGTTTGGGTGATTTGTTTACCTTTCTCGTCCTTTGCACTACTGTGTTTTGTACTGTTGTTGGAACGCTCTTACCTGTCCCTACTGGACAAAGAGCTTTATAGCTCATCGGATTCCTCGGGCATAAATATTTTGATTCTGAACTGCAGGCCCGCTCGGCCGCTGCATGTCCTGCTTAGCCTTGAAGATGGAGCCCCACAATTAACATCATTGTTTGCTTTCATCGAAAAAATAGTGGAACACATACATGGATTTGTGCAAAGGTTGCTCCATCTTTTTCACATCTGTCATTTCTAATAGATTTGGCAATTTCGGCAGAAACCCACTTCAATGGTTCCATCCAACCATGGGCCATCTGTTGGACACATTGTGATGCCAGCATGGCCTGGCACCATACGCAGATTAAGGTGGGGGCATGGAAAGCCAAGTGGGGAAGGGGCATCTGCCTCAAAAGGTATTTAAAAGCCTTGCAATCCAGTGCCATGGCATACATTTTATTATGGTACTGTTTCGTATATTTTCAAGAAAGGCATATATAATTACTATTGGAAGACTGCACATTCTTCTGCCCCCGCCCCCTCTCTATATATTTAAGGCCTCGTCACAGAAACGACCTCTCTCTTTCTGCCGATACGTGTTCTCTCTCTGTGTGTCTGTGTGATGTCTGTCTGCTTGTGTGTCTGTCTATAGTTTTCTGGTTAGATTTTTGTTGCTATTTCTTTTATACCTGATGATGATTGCTTGTGTTGCAATCGAAACGTCGTAGTATGCTATTATTTAATTTATTATTTTATCTTTATACGTGACTTATCCGAAAGAACCAAAGAATAATTCCTGCAGTCACGAAAGCTCCAAAATTGAGATTGAAGAAGAATAACTGCACATTCTTGTTGGCTGTGGTAGCTCCATGCCTTTATGCGATCTCTATGTTCTCTTTATTGCTCTCTTCTTACATAACTCGAACCCAACCACTCTTGATTCTGAATTTCCAATAACGTATTCAAACCAGTTTACGTCAAGATTGAGGGTTCCAGCTACTTGCTCGTGAATTTCCAGGAGATGAAATGCAATTAACATGGCATCACTCCGCCCAGGGAAGACCTTTTTTGGTTTAATTACTTAGAAAAAGTGAAATCTTCCAGCGTTAGCACAGATAGGAATTGCATTTAGCAAGGACATGCTATTTGCCGCACCCTTACTCAGCTTGGCAGAGCATAAAAATGTTCCATCAGCCTCTTCCAACAGATCTAGCCAAGAGAATTGCGTTCACTTCTGGATGGTGGATCGGAGCCCAACTCACGTTTTTATGCCACCTTGTGTATTACTCAAGACAAAATGAAACAATATGGGAGGTTCATTGTTCATGATACATTGTCACATATTGCAGCATAGTAAAGCTACAATGTACTAGCATGTCATTAAAGTATGCCTGATGAAGCTAGTTTTAATTACTGGCGAAACGTCGTACTCAAGATTGTAAATGTTGTGGTTTTGCTCTCCAACACACCGGTTGTGCAGTACTAGTGACAAATTGGCATGTTCTGTTTACGTGACAAACCTTACTCATTGGCTTTGTCGGGTGGTGACAAGTTCAACAACACATTTATATATTTACGCGATCTAAACAAAAACAAAACCTGTATTAAAGTATGCAGTTACTACAGGTAGGAACAACAGGTTCCACACTGCCCACCAGGGATTATTTGTCTGTCGTGCATATGTCTGTCGTGCACGAATGCGCTGCCCAACCAAGTTCCTACCTGCCCACTCCGAAGGAACGTGTTAAAATTACACGAAACAATTGGCATTGCGTAAATGTTAAGCCACTAGGGTCAATTCGTTATTATTTATATATGGCACCATGTCAAAACAGAAATGCATTTTTTTACACAAGCATTTCACCGATCTTACTTGGAATGCCAGTCTACCTCAAAAACGTGAACTACGTACGGTATTTTATAATTCCGCAGTCACTTTTACCCACGTTTTTCAAACGTTAAGGATGCATTTTGAAGACTGTAATAGCAAACTTTGTGCTAATAGAGAATGGCATGTATTGAAGGAATGAGCACATTCGCAGCAACAATGTGGATATGGTGGAAATGCATGACTTGCAGATAGTTGCGTTGATTTCCTGTGGTTTTATGTACTTTACGAATGTTACGTGTTAGTTGCCCTTATCTAGAGTACATATAGCAACAGATTAGGATTATGGAAAGGGTTGACCATACTTGCCTTAATAAGAACGGTTAAATAGAGGTTTCCAGCGTTACACAAGATAAAATGTCTGCCAGCGTTACAAGTACTACACTCCTAAATATTTATTTAAAGTTCACCATTGGTACATGAAAATGTAAGCTTGCCACCCTCCAAAATAATTCAGAAAATGCAGTCTACGGAGTAAAACGAAAATATAAAAATTAAGTTGCACAAGTTGTAGCATGACTTACCGATGCAAACTTCTCTAAATAGATATTTAAGAGATGACGTCACAATCAGATCGACATTTTTATGAAGCCGTACATGTATTTTTTACTGTTCCATATTTAGTTTATTATGGTTGTGTTCATTGCAGTATTGTGCAAAGTGGTGGTGGTGGCTTAGAGAGGGCCTTCATCCAGCAGTGGATTGATCATTACTGATGTTAGTACAATGCTGGTATGTGCTATTAGTCATTTTTATTTGGATATATTAAAAGCCACTACTCTAGCTAAAAATAAGTCACGGAGGTGCCAACATTTTAATGGGCAATGGGCAGTAACAGAGCCAGCATCATTGGAGTTGGCCTTCACTTACATTTGCACTTATAACCTTGTGATGGTAAGGGCAGTGTTCAATGGAGGCAGTAACATGTTATCCATAATACAGACCACATAAATGTAAGTGTCGTTAGACCCGCCACGGCCAATGAGTAAGGTTTGTCACGTAAACAGAACGTGCCAATTCGTTACGAGTAGGGTGTTGGAGAGCAAATCCACAATCATTACAATCGGAGTACGACGTTTCGTCAGTAATTACAACCGGCATCATCAGGCAGAAGCCAGATGTGGAGAAATCCTCCTGTCTAGTTCCTTAGAGGGATATGTGATGACATCACGTGAGCCCCTTGTGCGAATTGGGGGGGGAATTCATTAATGCATTTTAGTTCATTTGAAATGCATTAAATTCTGAACCTACACTTACAAGTACTAAATAAACAATTGTATTTGCATACATGTTTCTGCAGATAAAAAAAAGCTAAGGTCATGTGTATGTCTCTCAAATCTTAATCTAAAATACAGATTTGTTTTATTGAAAACATAACTCTTCAAAATGAACAAACTTTGTCAAAACATTTCATAACACTTTTATTGTTTACTTTCAAATCCATAACCAGTTTGCAACGTTCAAAGGGTTCCATATAATCATCACCCACATGTCATGAAATGCCTTTTCAGGATACATCAAGTTGGTTTTACTTGAACTACCTGCCATAAATAAAATCCATAAATACAGCCCTAAGCAATCGGAAAGAGCATGCTCTGATAAAGTAAACTGATAAATGAAAAAAAAATGGAACAGGGGAAGAGGAACAAAACCTAACACATTTAACAGGCACAGAACCATGACGGAAACAGAACAAATACTAAAGCTGTGGCCTGCAATACGTGTGTATGAAGCAAGGAATGATTTCATAACGTTATAAAATAGATATTTCATTTCAGAAAAATACAACAAACAGCATTCAAACGCATATAGAAAGAGCATTTTGTAAAGATCTGGATGATTATACAAGGAACGTTTTGTAGAGTAAAGGTCTTTAAAAACTGGGGTTTTGTGAATTTTTATTTTTTGTATTTTTCTTTCTTTTTTTGCAAACAACCAACAAGGAATGTTTTTTATCCTTTAACATGGAATGTTGTACATTTGGAAACCACTAAACAGTTTAATACTAAAACACACATTTTTTTTTAACACGCAATAACACAATGGCAGGAAATAGCATTATAATACCAGTGTCTAAGCATGAATCACTAGACTGATGTTATACATCACACAGTAGATTTCTCTTCCTCCAAGTCTTTTTAGCCACTGTAGATCAATTCCATTGGAGTCCTCACTGGGAGAATCTTGTAAAACAAATGTATTAATGAAAGGCAACGTGGGAACACCTGACTGTTCATCCTGCAGCATTTCCTCATCACCAGCTGCTAATTCAACTTCAACTACTCTTTTCTTAACATTTTTTTTTAGCTTGCTTTATTGCTCTGTCCTTAATACCCACTGCAAACACGCTTTCAGTGAAAGTTACCTGAGTTACAACAATTAGTATATCGCCAGTTGGGCTCAGCCAAGGGTCTGAAGAAATTACCGAGACTGCATTACGTTAGGTAAAACACATACTTTCACAACATTACATTGTTTGACCTATTCACATGCAACTTTGGGTAGTTCTTTCTTGGAAAACTATACCAACTGTGAAAAGTTAATCTCAACCTTTTAACCCAAAACGCAATGAGACACAAAGAAAAACCAGTATATTGGTTTACAATGGAACTGAAAGGACACATTTTGTGCAATTGCTTAGCAAAAAAAGAAATTACACGGCATTTACCATACTGCGCGGCAGCCTATGTTATACATTTTCCAGTTAAGAAAGTTTATTATTTTGTGCATGTTTGCAGTGGCCGAGAGCTCTGAGACAAGTTACAAGTAATGCCTATAAGGGGAGTGTGTGTGTGTGTGCGTGTGCGCCAACACGGCTGCTAAGGTGCGTGTGCGGAGGCCAGCTCCGCGGTCAGACAAGCGTGGTTCCGGGGACGGCGAGTGAGGAGCCACACTGCTGTTGCTGCTGTGGCATCGTCGTCGTTTGGCTGGCAGGGCTTACCACCCTGCTGTTTAGCCCATTTGCATTGAGGTTGCTGTTGGTGCTGCTGAAGCCGCCCTCCTCCAGGAGCTGTGCCGTCGTCAGCATGGCCTGGGACGCGGCGTGGGCCACCACCACCATTGTGGCTGAGCCCCCCGTGATAGGCATGGGTCCCAAACCAGGGAAACCTTTTATGGCCAGTTCTGGGGTGAAGAGCAGTGGTTTCATAATGCTGACGGGGCAAAATGCAGAGCTCCTCTTCGGTATGAAGTTCACCTTGTTTTTGTCTGGGCCGTAAAACGTTGGAATCTCACCAAGTTGTTTGGGTCTGCAGGGAAACCGCACACACGTGCATGTCAACGTCAAGTGTGTGTGTGGAATACAATACGTGGAAAGAGATTTGCACATATACGGAGGGCATTTGTACCTATATAGATTTACATTTTACATCGTCTTATATTTCACCAAACAACATATTGCTTTGTGAAGGTATATTCAGTTACAGTTAGCTGAATGGAGAAAAAGAATACACTCCTTTTCATTACTTTTTTAATAAAACACAATTGGATTTCTTTGCTTATCCAGTTTTGCAAAACGTGCATAATTGTTTTGGAGTGCAGAGAAAATACCACAACCAGCAAGATCACTACTTAATTGGGGAATTTACAGTTTTTGCACAATTGCAAAAGCTAAATTAAATCCTGTGCAAATCAATTTGCAAAAAGCTGCTTATGTGTTAAATTGCACGATGGCCTTTTTAGATTTCCCACTGGGATTCTAGTGGATATAGGAAGGATGGAAGCATTTTTTCTTAGATACGATACCACACTTGAAAATGTGTTTTTATATCTGACGAAAACAGAAATTTCTTTTTGACCACATCCCTTTAGGGTGATACTCAATCTAAAATTGGAAAACTCAAGAAGCAGTAATTACAGGTTTTCAAGGAAAGCAGATCAATTATTAAAAAAGAATAGAATTTGCCCTCTCCGAACACGCTAAAGTTTCAAAGAATCGGGGTAAACTATGTTATTTTTATTTAATCATTGATACTGGCAAAAAAGGTCCCATAATCAGATCAATATTTAACGCATCAGAAGGAAAATATCTATCGGCATTCAGGAAATAACATTTTCAAATCGCACACACAAAAAAAAGGACAAGGCATCAGGTGTCGGTACTCACAAAATTTCTTCAAAGACTTTGACTTTCTCGCAGCCCTCGGGTGGCTCCCGTTTAAACATGTAGCTGTTGTTGGGTTTGGGCGATGTGGCGTATTTAGGGAGTGGAGAGCTGTCACCATTTTCTGCAAAGAGGGAAAAATACATACGTTAACACGAGCGTGATTAATTTAGCACGCGCAAAAAAATCATGCTTTTTTTTCTCTCTTCACTTGGGTTTCTCACAATCCACATTCCACTAAAAGTAGTTTTACTCTCACTCTCTTACTAAGCTCTTCCTGACACACCCTCTCATTAACCCGTGCTCATACCAAAGTGTTTATTTTTTTACTAAATCCATAAATCTTAGAAATATAGGCAAATTTTATACCAAAAATAATGAGTATTTTAGAGTAGAATTACAATACTGCAATGTTGAAATGGCCAGACAGACAAATACATCATAGTGCTATGTTCTATTAGAAGGGAAGTACAGAACGTATTCGTTTATATTGTGCTACAACTTTTAGTTTTCACTAGGATGACTCATTCGCCCAACTCGTCATAAATAGGCTTTGCTCTCACTCCTTAACCTACTTTTCCTCCACCCCCCTCTAACACTACTGCACTTACCAAATTGTCCCATCTCTTTACTACCCCACCAAAGCTTTTCAGAACACAGGGAGGAACAGAATGTATACCCCGTGAGTTAAATTGTAGAATGGCAGTTGTGAGCGAGACCAGCAGATAAACACGCACACACACATAAAATATAAATATATGAAGCTACATGTGCTGTTAAGAACTACAATCTATTCTAGGACACAACAGAAATGATTGGTTTCACGGTTGGCTGCGTACGGTGCGAAGTGCAACATACATAAATACAAGGACAGATTTGTTGGGGGGTCCTGTTTAACAATTGCCGACGTTGCCATCTCAGTGGTCCAAGGGAAAGCCTCAGCAGTAAGGGTGGAGATTATGGCTGGAAACCATTTGGTCTGGCAGTCCCTCTGATTAGTTTCACATGTCGTGAGGCTAGTACTCGCCATTTGCATACTTGTGTCCATTAAGAGCTGGACGACTGTCAAGATTCTGAACACGGATTCGCAATTCAACACGTGAAATCAAATGGAATTTCCAGGGGGTTAGGTGGCTGTATTGTACAGCCCAGCTTGGCGTTCCGGCTTGTAGGGGGGAGGAGGCCTGGTTGTTATCATGGAACAAACACTAATATAAATTGGCCAATGCCGACATAACAGTACCGATGGCGATTCTGTTTTGTGCGACAGACTTCGGATCATGTGATTTCACACAACTTTGATAATTAAAGACAGCTTCTTCATATAATTATTTTTTTCTTGCTGTAGTTGTCCCACCTGATGACGATTGCTTGTGTTGCGATCGAAACGTCGTGATCTATTATTTTTCTACCTACGTGACTTCGCCGAAAGAACCAAAGAGTATGAATGGAACAAAGCAATAATACATGGCAGATAAATGATTTTAATTGCAAATATTTTATAGAATTTAAAGATCTTACAGGATTTGTCCCAATTCCATCTGCACCTGATGGGTCGAGTGATTACCATCAGACACAGGGAGAGCTAGTTTACCCAATGGCTCATTTGTCTATAGCTTGCTCATTAAATAACAAAATACCATTTTTTTTTAAATAAATAAAAACTCACCAAGTTTCTTCACCAAGGCACACAATGTGATACCCAATTAAAGCACTACAATTCAATTATATGAAATAAATATTTTTCATTTCCAAACAACCTGGACTAAAATGTCAACTCAATATACATATACAGTGCGCGCATGTGCTTTTGCGTACCGTTTTTATACATTGCTTTTTGTATTAAACAGGACCCAATTGTGTAATGCAGTCTTCTTGCCAATAACTTTTGAATGTGCTAATCAGACCTATAAGTTTGCTTGTATGTATACATGTTGAACTTCGTTCGCACCGTACGTAGCTAACATGTCTAATCAGAGGTGCTTGCTTATACAAAAGCTACTGGATAACATTGGGTCTGGAAAGCCAATAAGCTGAAATGAACTATTCTTCTGAGTACATGTAAGAATAGAATGGATTTCAGCTTACAATAGAGCAATTATTATTTACTTAAACAGGCGGTTCAGTGTACAAGCATCTGGGGGCTCCAAAATTTTCCCAATATTTCCCCCCCTTGTATTCATCCCATCTGAGCGTATTTTGCGAAAGGCAGGCCTACATTCCATCGAAGAAACCATGAATATTGGAGGCAGAAGAATAAACAACTTAAGATATGCTGATGATACCACTCAACTAGCAAATAGCAAAGCTGAAATGACGACCCTCTGTTGGTAAACGTTAAAGCTGGTGAGAAGCCTGGACTCTGCCTCAATCTCCAAAATATGATGGCGACAGAACAACGAAATGAATTTAGTTTGGAAAATGAACCAGTCGAGGATCAGCGCATTTGAGATGTGATGCTCTAGAAGAATGATACGTATACCATGGACAGCCAAAATATCAAACATCAAACATGTTGGTCCTGAAAGATCGCTCCCACTCTTCCACTCGAGGCCTTACTCGTGAAGCAGAAATTGACATTCTTTGGACAGGTTATGAGGACCTCTGGGCTCGAGGAATCGGTGTTGCTTGGGAATGGAGAAGGTAGCTGGGGCAGAGGCCGACCTTGGAGGAGGTAGATGGACGACATCAAGAACACCACTACTCGCCTTACACTAACCCAGCTACGAGAGGCAGCGAGAGACAGGTGTGGATTGTGAAGTCTGGTCATGGATGTTACCAGAGGTCGTACTCGACTTGACGGCACAAGGTGACTCCTCCCAACACTTACCTTTTTCTTTGCACTGTGCCAGCAGCTCGTCGGTGCAGCAGGGGCTGTAGTTATTGTTATCGGCGGCAGCGGCGGCGGCCACGGAAACATTTGGAGACACGGAGTGTGAGCGGCTCTCGCTGCTGCTGCTGCTGCTCGTGCTGCTCGTGCCGCCGCTGCTGCTGCTGCTCTCGCGGCTGCACTGCGGCCCTGAGGGCGTCTGCGTGTCCACGCTGCGCTGCTGGCTCGGCACGGGGGCGCGACGCCCATCTTCGCTTTCGCACAGCTGCAGGAGAACGACGAAATTTTTCTTAGGGTTTTGAGAATACCGCAGACTCCCGAGTAAAGTAAAGCTACGGCAAATTTAGTTTGGTTGGTTTTGTTGATGCATGCTATGGGTGCGTAATGGGCAGAACTTTCTTGGCAGGCAACAGGTTTAAACTTAAACTAAACTTTTTATTTTACCAGGTAAGGCCCACTAAGCTATATAGCTCTCTTTCAGAAGCAATCCGGCCATAAATTATAGCTCAACGAAGTGGCTTATCACACGGAAAATTGTAGCAGCCAAATACTCTTAAACGCATGTTTCTACATGTGGAGGGAAAAACCAGAGAACCCAGAGAAAACATCCACACGACCACGTGAAGAATATGCAAACTCCAAATATAAAGGCGTCAGGGTCAGGATCGAACCCACGACCTCCTGTATACCAGGCGAGGTAATTAACATCTCGCCACTGAAATGGCAGATGTTCAAAACCACAAACAGCAAGATAATAAAGGCAGCTGTAACATGACATGGTAATGACAGAACCTGCCATTTTACCTTGACCTTATTTGAGTAACTAGATCAGACCCGTGTATTTTGTGCAGATATACTTTTCCTTGTATGATTTTACATTTATAACCGATGGCTCCATTACGTTTCCCAAGGCTTGTGGTATATGTGCCATCATGTAATTAGCTTTTCAAAAGTTACCTTCACAATCTTTGTCACGATGGTATTAACAAATGGTTGGAAATTAAAAGCTTGAATTTGCATTCTGTTCAAATCTGTCAAGATCACGAGTCTTTCAATTTATGCAAACATTTAGGCAAGAACAATGCTACTGCAAAGCTTTTTGCGGTTGTGCTTCATGGGCTTTCCGATGGATTGTCAGGTTGTACCCTGTTATTCGGCATGATGCCTGACATTTCGCGCCATATGCTGGGAGCTACTTCAAGAAGTGAGAGAAATGTCGGATATCATGCTGCACAACGTGCGGCCCAACCCCAACACATTAGAGGGAAACTTTGGCAGAGGAATAAACCATAAAGAATGCACGTGCAATTTTACCCTGAGAACGCCGTCTTTATCTCTGTCTTCACTGATGAACATGCGCTCAATCTCCTGGTTGACTCCTTCTACACTGTTCTTCATCCGTGGCAGAGAAGTGCGGGCGTAGGCAATGCTCGTCACTGGGATTGGAATGGCCCTTGAAATAGATACCTGTGCAAAGGGATTTCAACGTTTACCGGAGTGGAATCAATACCATTTTGTGCGGTGATAAATGAAAACACATTTTTTTCAACATTTATATTTTTACGAATCTATTTGACAATGTGAACTTCTACCTTAAAGCACAGTAAATTAAGTCAAGAGGTCAAGGCAACCCATCTGTGCATGTAAAACAAACAAAGCGAATGAAATCAGACCCGTTGCATACCAAGGTCTTTAAATGTGGAGGAAAATACCAGAGGACCCGGAGAAAATTTGACGCAATCAAGGGGAGAACATGCCAAACTCCAAATATTCAGTTTCAGTTTTTTCAGTTCCATTGATTAGGTATAGCCCTGTGAGCCATTCGGCTCTTGAATCGGGTGCAACCGCAACAAACAAAAACATGAACAAGAAACTATATACATAAACAGCAGGCCTCGAGGTCGGGATCAAACCTGCGACCTCCTGTATACCAGGCGAGATTAGTAACATCTCGTCACTGTGGCACCCCTTCCACACGGGCCAGATGTTGTGAAAGTGGTGGGAATCCTCACACTTTACCCTACGACAAGCGAATTGACTAAATTTGGTGTAAATTCTAGATTTGAAGCTTTCGTGACTGCAAGGATTTTAAATTTGGTGTACCCACATATAGTGCTGGGTGGACAGAGGCAGGGTTATTTAATAAACTTTCCCCATTGTGTCAACTGCCGTGCGAGGAGATCTAATCAAACCAGTGACCGCTGGATTGCAAATCCAGTGTGCCAGTGTTCCACCGGGGCAGCATCATAATGTACCTACATACTTTGAAATATTGTATTATTGAAGGTAGATTGATCCCAAGTAGCCAACGGGAAGGAAATAAAATACACATTTTGATTGATAATTACAAGCTATTTTATGTAATCATCATTATCATGCTTGATTTGAAGCTTTCGTGATTGCAGGAATTAATATTTGGTTCTTTTGGTAAAGTCACGTAGAAAGAAAATAAATTAAATAATAGAATACGACGTTTCGATTGCAACACAAGCAATCGTCATCAGGTAGAACTAAATTTGAGAGAGGGACAAAACACAGACACGAAGACACACAGACAAACACCAGCAGAGAGACACACAACATAGACATGTCTAAATTTGGTGTCACTGTGTTGTCTATCTCTGCTTATGTGTCTGTCTGTGTCTCCGTGTATGCGTTTTGTCTCTCTCTCAAATGTAGTTTAACCTGATGACGATTGCTTGTGTTGCAATCGAAACGTCGTATTCTATTATTTAATTTATTTTCTTTCAACGTGACTTTACCGAAAGAACCAAAGAGTGATCATTATCATGGTTTGAGCCTCCAATGCAAGTTGGTGCTGTTTTCAGCCGATTCTTAAATCTGACTTTATGCTTTACTACATCTGTGATCTATTTGTATTTTGTAAAATACTTTTACCATAGCCTACATTGGACACATTACCTATCCTGATATACAACCATCTGATGTATATGCTGCACGGGGCATACACCTGAAAATTTCACGTATTTAATTTACCAGAAGTAGTCTTATGTCAGCATTTACAACAAAATGTATGGCTAACAATGCAGACCTTGTCAAAAAATCAATAAGGAATGCAGCAGGAGAAAACTTTGACAATCAAATAAGAAAAAAGGTAACACATAAGTGCCCTATGTATTGCCCTACATTTGGAAATTTGGTTAAAATGCTACCCGCATAACTATTTAAGACTTTTCAAACCCAACAGCTATTCAAATAAATGCCAGCTATGAACCCCATATGTAGAATGGGTTACAGGTGTTGATCAGTCAAAGCGTTTACATTGCAGTAAACCTTGCAGCGGGACTGCTTTATGGCAAGAATGGGTTCTGTTAATTTTCAAACTGCTTGATATCCAGATGCCAAGCATGGTATAAAAGCAAACACCTGGGTACACTTAACCAAAGTATTAATGTTGTGTTTACACATGCATTGGCTGAAGCACAAATATATTAGTTCAGGAGAGACAATTCCAGTTTCACGTCAATGTCATATAGACTTTTTAACCCACATTTAGTTGCCTTGTATGATTCATATTGAAATGCAATTTTTTTTCACATTTTAACGTACTAAGATGCATTTTGTAAAATGTCACTATGCAAATATTGGAAATGCACATCACATGTCCAGTGTGGTATATTCTTTATTTATTATTATTCCAGTGTTACACAGCAACGTCTTACCGAATCTCATGACTTTTTCAGGAAGGTTTTGCAAAGTTTTTTTTACAGTAGGGGGACGATGGTTGCTATGTATAATCCCAATTTAGTAATTTGCGGGTCATTCAAACGTTGGAAAATTTGGACCATGATGCCACAGGATCTTTAACCTCCACTGTGAAGTAGATGGCACGTATCTTATGGTTAATACACCCACAGTAATGACCAGGGCTGCTGGTATTCAAGGCCTTAAATGGAATCGCTCCTCCCTACATTCATGACCTCCTTCAGTCATATATTCCATCAAGCTCATTAAGATCTTCAGATTGTACATTTCCCACTGTCCCACGGTTTAGACTTCACACTTGGGGTGACGGTGCCTTTGAAATTGCGGCACCTCAACTCTGGAACTCGTTGCCCTTCGAGGTCAGGACTTCTGAGACACAAAACTTCAAATCTCAACTAAAAACGTATCCGTGTAAAATTATTTTCTCTCTTTTCTTTATTTCAACCGTCCTTCTAATTTATTCTTTACTTGGTTGTTTTTAACTATTTTCCGCCTTGCCGTGCATAGCACCCTGAGAACGATTGTTCAAGGGCACTTCATAAATAAAAAATATATTATTATTGCTGCTTTTTGTACCGTGGACTATTTGCCACAAGCAGGAAACGAGCTACTGCCAAGCCATGTCACCACCCCAACTGCTTACACAGCTTCTAAAACTGATCACAAACGGGCTCTGCCGATTGTCCTTTTATCTGTCGCCATTATGCGACGCAGATGCCCTTCAAATGAAATCCCAGTAATAGAAAATATCTGTTACATACCCCAGGCCAATATTCAAATAATACTCAAGGTCACCCTATATTGTCTACAGAATGTAAATCATTATGTAAAATAACTCTGGCAGAATCTTTGGCTATTAAAAATATTACCAACAATTATATAGTTTGGAATATATGATTTATGTCATACTTGACTAATAATAGTAAGCTGAACCCATAAACACTGTTTATTACAGGCTACACATACTGTTCATGGCACATTCACAATGATTTGCTAATTTGGCAAATAATTGTAATAGTTTATCTTCGTACTTTCCAAATCAACAAAATTAAGTGATAAAATGCTAATCGTTAAGCCCAATTACTGCATACCAATATTCATAACCAATCATACCTCATGACACGTTTTTAAAAAAGTTACGTTTTTAAAGGCAATATTTTATTTGAAAACCAGTTCGCAGTAAAAAGTTTTAAAATTGGAAGAATACCGCTTTAACTGCTAGGGTTGGTAACGGTGTATCTATACGACCATAGCCAAATCACACGTGTGTGTGTGTGTGACTATACTTGCCAAGCCATAGGACACTAGAATTTCAGTTGTAAGAGGTAGAGATGAAAATCATTAACATTTTAAAGCACTGGTTTCAGCTACAGTACTTATAATCACATACCACTGACCTACAATGTAGAGATAACTCCTACTCTTGACAACCGTTTCATATGTAAACTGTGCTATCGACTGGGGCCAGGTGATTAGCAGTTTTTCCTATTATCCAGATTTGAGGTTTCATACACGAGAGGGAATAACAAAAGCACCATCATGGCAAGGATGCCATGGTTACTGGGAAGATTTTCCATTGCACAGAGGCATCCCCTGTGCTCTCTGTGCTTTGATACAAACTGCAACACAAGCATGACAGGAAATGATGCTGTGAGGCACATCCCTGCTTTAAAAATAACCATCAACTTATTTCTACACTCATGCCTGGGAATGTGGATTTTTTCACCCGAACGTGGAGGTCCATACCTCTGGATAAAACGCGTCATAAGGCGCTTGTGCACGCACCCCCAGGTGTAATTTAATAACTTTTGACAAAAGGAATGCCCCAAAATTGCACGATTAAAATTTTAAATACGGCTCACGGACGGCTTGATACTATCCAACAGTGATCTCTCGTCTCACTGAAGAGTTTTTAGATGTGCAACACCACTGGCCCTCATCATCACAAATATGATGAAGTATACTTTATTTTTTATCAAGCAAAAAAGAGCCTCATAGCTTATCCGATGACTTCCGGATGAATAACGTTTCTGATTATGAAAACACGGGAGTAAAACAGGACACAGCGGGGGGACACACTTGTTGTATACCTGTGCTGGGTGGATGGCTGCATGATTTCCATGCAGGGGTGAATGCCTCTCCTTGTCTCGCTGGTGCTTGCTGCTCTTTTTGCTTCTTTGGAGATGCTGTCGGAGCTTAGCAATCTGCCAACAGATAACACATTCCAGACACAGTAGTGCCATAAGTGTAAATCAAACACATTGGGGGGATACCAAAGTCTTGCTTCTTCAGCTGCAACCCATAGTTTTGAATTATTTTTCTACTGTTCATTAGGACCATCGAGCCTTGTTCAAGTTACTCTCCATTGCTCAATGAAGGGATCACTTGTACAGTCTAAATTGAGTTATACTTCAAGTGCGGACGAGAAATAAACACAAGAACACCACATCGCTTCCAATAACAAGCACTGCCATAAATAATAAATAAACTTCATGAATAAAAAAAACACTTGCACACATGCACTGTACACGAAAACATTTTCAAACATCAACAACTGATTATACGTTTTAAGTAACCAAATAAATAAAGCTGACAATACGTCTCCCTTCACATATTTGTCCCTTCACGTAAAGGTATATTTTTACACATCCCATGAGTCACGCGGCCTTAAGAGAGTGCATCATTTCAGCGGCATTGGTTAGAAACGAGCAAACTCTGGAACGGGTTCGACATTCATAGTCTCATCAGCAGCCAGGCTTTGCTTGAATCTGTTTAAGTGTATTTTATTTTTTTATGTGGAGGGATCGACACGTGAAGGAGACACATTGCCGGCTTATTTATTTATTATATTCTCCACAAAGAAACCGATTATTTTGCGTTATGTAACATGCAAGATTTTAAGCACACATTTTAAGGCGATAACAATGGGGCTGAACTTTACTTTATAGCAGTAAACATAAATCAGTTTGCTTCCACATTTTTGCCCGAGTATTTATCACCACAGCAGATGTAGCATGTCAAACTGATATATTTTTTGGAGACGTGTTCATAAGCTTGGCAAATAAATGGTGAAAGTGTAAACCCACGCACACCAAAAGCAAGCTTTGTCCTCGTTCATCAAATGCAATGTCAGCCGTCAAATTCTCACACACTGTGTTATCACTTATTCGAGCCAATTACGTGATTATTTTGCAAGCGTGAACCCAGCCATTCTGTAAACAAACCCTGCATATGCGGTTTTGATTATGATAAAGTACACCAAGAGTAGATAATAAATAAAAGTACACATTGTTAGTTTTGCATAATTTCCAGACTTATCAAAACTCACCATACGGTACAAATTTAATGAAACGCTTGTGATGAGTCATTATATTTCACCATGCTGAACTAGACTGCATTTTAAGTATTTTACAAGTACTGTATTTCTTTTCACAAAAGCATACATTGCAGCCCTCATAGCTCGGGGCAACAAGGGGCAATTTAAAAATACCACATTATGTGAAAACAATATGCAACGCACTTACATAAATGTGTGTGCATATTATTGGTTAGGATATGAATTACATTTAAAATGAAAATACAAGCTTCTACAAGGAATAAACACAAGTAAAAATGTTCCTATATGCAGGAAAACACATGTATAAATGGGCACACTGTTATGTTATCAGAAGGAACAATATTTAAAATCGCTTCACCTCAGCAGTTGGTAATATTTTCCAAACTCAACATTGACTTACAAGTAATTCATTTTATTATTACTCAAGTTAAAAATAGCAAATTTAATCAAAAAAATATCCTATTTCCATAATAAACTATAGGCCAATTGTAATGTGACTTTCTTTCACGTCACATTTGGTATTAAAAACAAGTACGCACAAATAAGCAGACAATAACAAAGTGAGAGGAAACATTTGAGAAGTAATAACCTGGCCGTTCAAGTGCAATAATGTAAGCACTAGTTCAATGCAGATAGCTCTTAATTCTTGTTCATGTGAATAATGTTTAGGTTTGATTGGGAACGATTACATTTTGTACCTACGCAACCTGTGTTTTTGTTGAGTCAAAGGCTGTTTTTAAAGTGAAAATTGCAAGCAAACAAACACAAAAAACTTGATCAAGCTAATAGCTAAAATGGTTAACATGTGGTCATTGTGAATTGTGCACCTTCATATCAACGTAAACAACTGTGCACCAGTTCCCCATTCAGTAGGGATCACAAATCCAGTGGCACACACCACAACCCCACTGACAGAAGACTTAAAACCAGAAGCAGGGAGACTCGACTAAGTTCATCCACTGGTGGATCGATCTGTACCTCGATAGAGTCCACAGCCAAAATATATTATGCCATCATCTTGGTCTCAATTGCAAGTTGGGCACTCTTCATCAACATAAATAAAAAAAAAACTACATAGGCAACGCTTCAGGAAATGGCCCTTCTTGATAGAGTGAAAGTTAATTTGCAAAAATAAGTTAAATTTAGGGCACAGTTTTATTGACAAATGTGTTTTTGTTGTCATCGGTGCTTTTGCACCACAGCCATTGCAGAATTGCAATCCCCCCCACTCCACCCCCCATACTAGTTTAGTCTAAAAAAAGTTCAACTGGTTTGTTCATAAGCCAGAGTTAATTGAGCAGCGCTGCCATATACTTGTAGAAGGGGAGGAGGAATGGGGAGCACGCGATAACACCGCATATCGTCTGTGACCCATCAAACACCCACGAGTTCAAACATGCACCAGTACAACAGCCATATCATGAAGTGACATCAAGCGCATTACTGCAATTATTAGTGACCTTGTGAGCATGCATGACGTCACTTGCACATTTAGTTAACTATAATAAAGTTGCTATATGCGGTGCATTGCATTCAATTACTTAGAAAGAATAGGTTTAACTGGAAATAAAAATATTTCAGACCAATATTCTATGGACAGGTCCGTGACGTACTGGGCTTCTGACCCAGAAGGTCAAAATAAGTTTAGAATTAATGCTGCTGGATAACATTGGTCAGCAAGCCAAGAGGCTGATGGAATAACATATGTTTCTCCTTCATGTGAAGACAGAGAAGTTATGTTCTAGATTTGAAGTTTTCGTGACTGCAAGGATCCATACTCGTTGGTTCTTTCGGTAAAGTCACGTAGGTAAAAAATAATAAAAGTAAAAAAAAATCACGTTTCGGGCGCAACACAGGTGGGATCACCATAGCCAGAAGCAACTTTTATTATGTTTTACCTACGTGACTTTACCGAAAGAACCAAAGAGTAGAGAAGTTATGCTTATGATTTAGTGTTTGCTAGAAGAGCTCGTGGCACTGACAAAACAATTCCATACTGAATTTGATTATGAAATGCTAGAGTGCTCATTTAAGAACACGCAAGGAACGTACATTAAATGCTTCCAATGATAAAAATATCTTGATTGTAATGTTTTTTACAAGAGGTCACATTATTGGCGCAACGGTACTTTGCTGACTATGCGTGACAATTTATTAAAATACATTATATAAATTGACTGCATAAACATTTCAGGCTTATCTCCTAGAATAAAAAGGAGATGGGTAATATATACAAAAAAAACTTTGTTACCGCATGAATAA
The DNA here is from genome assembly GCF_965212315.1 of Lampetra planeri. NCBI lineage: Eukaryota > Metazoa > Chordata > Hyperoartia > Petromyzontiformes > Petromyzontidae > Lampetra > Lampetra planeri. Next base: position 3,917,522 of record NC_136108.1, on the reverse strand, counting down.
CATATTTAAATAATAGCTTAATTAGTGAAAATATATACGTTTATGATAAATACATCTATTTTCTTCTTGTTATGTTTCAAAAGATCAGCAACCCATGTGTATGGCTGAGAACTTAAGGGATTGAGTGAAAACTTGGAAAATTGTAAGTCAAAGACATTTAAATCGGTGACATAGTTAATGAAACAGTCGACTATAGCATGCTGCCAAAACAAATGTAGGCAATCATTTATCAGTGTGTAATTAACTTCTAAACTCAATAACAAAAGTGTAGTATTGAAACCAATGATGGACTGTAAAAAGCAATTAAATTCTAGACAATCGGTCACATTTTATCGAACTATGCGAGACATCTGCGGATTACGTACGGTCCTATATAGCCTTCAGCCTTGCACATCCAAGTATCATAGCTTTGGATATCACCAGTAGTTTCTAAATATATGCATGAGATTACATGAGGAAAACAACTTAGTTAGCTAATGAAGTAGTAAATAATTTTCACAACTATTATTGACCGATCTAAAAAAGTTGAATTATTTGATTACCTATTACTCTATTTTATTAATGACAAACACTGAATGATATTTGTATGATTCATTATGATTGCATACCTCTTTTAATTGGTCTGAGGTTCCCCAAGATGCAGAACGTTTGTGCGAGCCTTTTTTCTTCTCAGAAGAATCTTTTGTCCAAGAACTTGGAGTCTTTAAAACATTGAGAACAAAAATACATTTATGTAATTATTCATATGCTTCCTGTTTTGACATCGAACGCACACAAAAATTTATTCAAAAACATTCAAAACACGGGATGAAAATTAAACTTGCGTTGCATTTCACTGGGACGACATCGTGCACAGCTTTCGCACCATCGTCGCTGCTGCTGGGTGGCTGTTGTGTGGGAAGAGTTATGGGGAGAAAAGAAGTCTCTCCCTGACTTGTTTTAAATGCAAAGTGCGCACAACACACTTGTGGACAGACCTGCCGGGGGGGGGCGGGGGGTGGGAGGTGTATTTAATTTGAAATGGGCATTCTTACAAAATAACACCTGAATTTAAGCCAAATTATCAGGATTCCAGCAAAATATCCAGCGAGGTCGTAAAATAACACAGGAAATGCCTAAACTTTGCAAGCTACGCATGTGGCTTTTCATGCTGTACATATTGAAATGTTTTCACGGAAAATCTGCGTGATTTATTCCACATCTCTTTTGGCCCGTGCCACCTCGGCCCTGCAATATCTGGCTGTTTTACTGCAACCGCAAATTACAATCTTCAAATAGAACAAAGATGTTGTATGTCACACCACCGATTTAGAATGGTTGGCTACGTATGGTGCGAAAGAAAGTTCAACGTACATACATAGATGCACGGAATAGTTGGATTTTTGAAAGCAAAACAAATTGAAGGTAGGACATCAAATACATTTATTTTAAATCACTGCAAGTTATAAAAAACAGGTATGCATTATTGGCAAGAAGATTCAAATGTACTTACTGATTTTCAAATAGAATGATTAAATTATTCACAGTTAGTATGATATGGACTACTACAGATCAATTGCAATCAGCATACATACAATATTACAGTCGCAAAAATAACCCTATTTTAGAAATAGAATCCTTACCTTAATTGCACATATTTAGCAATTTTTAAAAAAGATGTGAATACACACCGATGTCTTAAACATAATAAATGGGTTTTATTATTTCGTGTCTATACACATCAAACTAAAAATCATGTGGGATTATTTTAAAATGAGCTCATAAAAGCACTGGCCAAGGCAAATTCTCAATTATCAAAGCATACGAGGGCGATTGATGAGCAAGCCCGAGTTTGCCTGCAGTAGGTGTGGCTGTGCGAATGAATGAGCTTGACAAGGAAAAATATCAAACAATTCGATTAGTTGGCTGTGAACATCCCACAAAAGACCTGCGTGCTCATTTACACTGCATGTATAATCTCTACACAAGCTGGCCACCAGTACATTAAACGAGCCTTCATTTTGTCAGAGGGGATTCAACTGAATAATAAAAAAGTGTATTTGCCCAGATGGAGCTTATACCAAGTCAGCACCAGCAGCGGTGTTTTAGCAGCCGCCATGTGAAAGGGTTTGCACAAAGATCAGCTGTGCCACATGGCGAAGCATTTCTGTATGAGCAGAGACGGTGAAAAACAGAACTGATAAATGGCACACATTGGGAGAACTCTTCCACCGGTTCAGTGAAGCTTTCACTGGATCAAACGGTGCATATCATGGGGTACACATTCATGGCAAACAGAATTCCTCTGAAGTACTTAAACTACATATCCGCTAATTGCTCAATTGGACATTTACACCTGGCAACCATCGCCCCCAACTGGCAGACGAATGTCCGCTTACAGGGTAGGTGCCGAGTCACCTTGTGCCAACATGGATAACTGCCACTGGGTGTTCTCTTTCAAATGTTTTGAGATGAGATGTGACGCAAAGCGCACCGAGATACTCAGGTGTATAAAGAGCCACAATCAAAAACAAATCGTCATTATTAATACGGTATACGCCCACCATCAATCAGTACCGCAATCGTGCGGCGTCTTCAAGCAATCAGGATTACAATTTGCCAAGGACTGTTCACTAATCTTTAAAACTGCTTCATGAGTTTAGTTTGTTGTCCTTCCCCCGCACCTCCGATTCGCACGTTTGGTTATGTACGGTGCGAAAGAAGTTCAACATACATACATACAAAAATACGCATTCACACATCACGGTATCCAAGACACAACCGTAGATCGACAATCATCACACCTGCATGCATCGGTGAGAGCTTGGCCCTCAAACCAGTTTACCACCTTGCACTCAAAGAACCCAGCGAATACACCAGAACCTCCCAAATCCAAACGCGGCAAGGGCAGGAGTGGAGCACGTGGTCGACTGATGCAATCGGTGAACCCGTGCCCTTAGCCATGGCATCCTCGCAGCAGCTTTTTGGCTAGCCATCAAAGACGGTCACTGCTCTTCCTTCCGATATTTGGAAGCCACTGGAGCTATGCACTTTTTAAACTAGATTGAAAACTCGTTTCTTTAGAACTGCTTTTTGTGTTCAGTTTGTTGCCCTTCCCCCGCACCTACGATTAGCGCGGTTGGCTACGTACGGTGTGGAAGAAGTTCAACATAAATGCACATACACAAACATGTCGATCTACCGCCCACTCTGCACTCTAATTTTTGGACGTAAAAAAAATTATGACTTAAAAAAACATATTTCCACTAAAAATAACATTTCTGCCCCATAGGAAAATATTTTTACCAAGTGCCTATGCCTGCATGCCCATATTATACTTATGAAAGCTAGTGTGTATGCACATTAACATAACACCGGTTCTGATGAGGGTCCATCAATGTAATAAAGCTAAATTCGTTAAAAACCCAATCCGTTTAACCCTTTTGCATATCTTAAAGGCACACATGCCAGTGCTTGGTATATAACGGTAATTGAGAATTATGTTTTTGGTTTTTAACAACAGCAACAAGCATTGCATTATAGAAGTGTAAGGCTTGGAAAAGAGCCTTTACGCACAGAGGGGCCCAGCAGCCAGCACAAGACGAAGCAAGGGTCCATATGGTCACAAACCTTTTTTCTCTCACTGGCAGCCCATTGCTACACTGCAGTACAATTTGATAATTATCAACGTATTATACGTGTCATTTTCTCTTTCTACGGGAAGCGATTAGTGGCGAGTTCACAATGATCTTTACTCAGTCCTTGCAGTCAAATGTGTCTCTATTTACCTTCATATGCATGCAGTTATATATTTTTCAAGACCCTACACGGTGCGCTTCTGCACATATAAAGGCATGTATTAGAGCGACGTGTAAAAGTTGTAAAGGCATGTATTAGAGCGACGTGTAAAAGTTTTAAAGACTGTAATCAATGAATGAGTTGGTCATTGAGAATGCGTGCCTGGATTTGCATTCCAGTATAAAATATGCACACACACACAGGACATAAAACACAGTGAAGTTTTGGAGAGATGTTATTGATATGTTAGGTGGTGCAGAGGGCAGAACACTCAACTTAGAATCACTGTTCAAATGCTGGTTCAGGGTTAAACTTAAGGCAATATCCTTTCTAAGGTCGATAAAATTAGTACCACTTTGTATTAAGACAGCAGTGGTTGTCTTTTGAGGAGAACGGTTCCTGCCTTAGGAATCTAGAAATTCCATCAATGACGCAGGGCTTTCAACAGAGTGCTGGACAATACTCACCACGGAATCCTTTAAGTATGCTCATCATGCATGTTAATGCAATCGGATTATATAAACATGCATTTTATGAACACACACTTTTATAAACTGGATGCATCCGTTTCATATGCAAGACCTTTGAATACCAATAAGCCGTAGTCATTTAAGATTCTTACAGTCCAAGAAAGGGAAGAGCAAACACACGGGCAGCGTGAATGGCATGTGCCTGGCACTGGTGCCAAACTTTCCACGGCTGTGCAGTGGTGACACCCTCATGTCCACATGCCAAAAAACTGAATTCTGTTTTAGTGCAGATTTAAAAAAATATTCGGTTAAGTTTAACATTGAAAAGTGGTTTACCATTTTAGAAATGTGCACAGTTATATGTAAAAACTAATAGTTTCCTTCCGACCAAACCTCAATTCATGTGACATCAATGTACAAGCGGGTAAAGGCAGTGTGAACTAGGGTATATTATAAATGAAAAGCCAAGTAGTTGGTTTTTAAAACAATATGGCATGTGCCAACCCAGAACTGTGTCTCAGCAGTTTGATACATTTAATATTTGCCTGAGATTTATTCTGTAATTTTTATTCCTTTCAAATGCTAATCTGGAAAGTTCCTTCAAAAGCTTCTTAGCATCAGTTTACCAAAGAATGTCACTGTAACTAGATTCTTATCGAAATAATCTCCATTATGTGAAAACTTACTCCTTAAAAATGTACACATTTACATTTTGTCAAAGAATGCATAAAGTTGCAGGTCACAGTAAACAGTCACTAAATTCACATTGTTTTGGTCACCCCCAACAAGCTTTAATGAAGAATTCAAGCCTAATTATGATTGCATCTTAGAAAGGGGACATTTCATATCGAATCAAGTGTAAATTGTACACTTTTTAAGCGATGCAAATGTATAACAAACAAAATAAACCTACTCACCATTAATAGCGTGATAGGAAGTTAAATCAAACGCCTTGGGGTGCACTGTGCCTATATGTCAAGTTTAGTCAGGCACTGTTTTGTACCTTGGCAGTTGCTTAAAAGTCATGCCTTTAGTTTTGCCTTTTCATGACAACCACAGTAACTGCGGGTACTGCTACAAAGCCTGTCAACAGTATGCACAAAGGGCAACATCATCTGGGAAAAAAGCATTATGGCTGAGAGAGAACATGCCTTCAAAAAACACCACACAAGGCTACCAAAATATGCAATGCACCAACAAGGGGATAGACATGGGACAAATCACAAACAAGGTTAATTAGCACAAATTTTGCTGACTCCAGGTGTGTAATGGGCTTCATGGCCACTAGTGTTGAAGAATATGAAAGTATTTTCCAAGGTTTTGGATTCCACTTAGAATTGAAACTGATAAAAAATGTTCCAACGGTCTCTTAAAGACCCAACTAAAAGCAACTGCTAACAACAGTGAGACACAGTAAGACATCTCCACAGAATCTCTCCATTTGGCTTCCGAATTGAAGCCTAGGCACACATAACAATGCTCGATAAAACCAATTAAGCAGTGACGAAAATGTTTTCTATTGTATATATTTATACAATCCTTAAGCAACATATACTTTCAGCTATTCACAGTCAGTGTATCTAAAGAGTTCAACTTATGTATTGTCGAGCAAGATGCAGAAAGTAAAATGTTTTAAAAGTTAGACGCAACTTATATCAAAATACAATTACATATTTAATCAGTGGTGAAATTAAAGCTTTGTATAGATGATATGAAACGCACATTAATTATATCACAAATAATTTCACTTTTTACCCAAAAACATCGGCAAACTGCTTGGAAGATGTGCATTGTTTAGAAATAACACGGAGAACGAAAATGGTATATACCAGAGGTGGGACAAAGTCATTGTTATGCAAGTCCAAGTCGAGTCGCAAGTCATCAAATTCATGACTCGAGTCTGACTCGAGTCCAAGTCACATGACTCGAGTCCACATCTCATAGGTGGGACAAAGTCATTGTTATGCAAGTCCAAGTCGAGTCGCAAGTCATCAAATTCATGACTCGAGTCTGACTCGAGTCCAAGTCACATGACTCGAGTCCACACCTCTGGTATATACTGTATACGACTAAACGTTGCAAACTGTTCAATTTTATCTTTGAAGAAGTACTTTCAGCTTGCCCAGACTTTGATGAATGACTGTGGTCTGGATAAAAAAACCTAATTGCTTCTGTTAACATGAAATTAAATGCAACCTTTCAAGTTTCAACAAGTTTCTATTGCTTTTAATTAACAAGAAAGCAAGTGGGCAATGCCTATTATACCATATGGTGGCTTTTTTCTACACATCCTTTTTACTTTATGCTGTGTTGCAACCAGGACAATCAGATGGATTACCAAAGCAAGTTGCACGCTTTCCATATAGTCTGGACCGAGAGAGAGCGCGAGAGAACAAAGGGCATCTAGTACAAAGAATATTACTGTGGTCAAGTTAGGCCAAACTCAATATTCGATGTGTGGAATTTGATTCAGGACGTTTAAAGGTTCAAATAAACCATAGCCCTCTATAGTTCTGAGCGACCAAGTATTATTGGTTCAGCCACCATTAGGTATAAATATATATGGCACAGAGATGCAAAATCTACGACTAGAATTTTTTATTAGAGGAAACTAAAGAGTGTTTTAATGAGCTTCAACATCTGTTGCAGGTGAATAAAAACAATCACAAAACTGCATGTACAACACAATTAGTAAACATTTTGCCACGTTTATAGTTGTAACAAGGCAGCTACACCACAGGATGGTTTGGGGCGTTTTTGACCCTATCATAATGTTCAATGTCGCTTTAAAGTTGACTTTGGACACTGTGTGTGACGCAGTTATTAAAATGGAGTCGCTGCAAATAGCTATTTTATAGACATAGATTATTCGTCACATTACTGTCACATTCATCACATCCAGAATAAACTATTGCAACTCTCTATAGCCTCCACAAATATCTCATGATCTCCAAGCTCCAAATGGTCTAAAATCCCATCAAGATACTCCATGGACTCGCCCCTACCAATCTCTCCCCTCTCATCTCACTCAATTCTCCTACATGCCCTCTCTACTCCAGAAATCAAGGCTTTGTGTTGATTCTCCAAGTCAACATTCGCTCAGTGGGAGTTTGTTCGTTTCCCTCTGCTGCCCCAAGGGTCTGAAACTCAGACCACCCGTGATGTGATGTGTGGTGTCGACTCAGTGCCCCAGCTTAAGTCCTTGCTCGAGACTATGTAGTTACACCCTGCCTATGACCAACTGCCTTTTATCGATAAAAATGAATATTCCCATTGTTTCCATACAGCAGCTTGAAATTAGTTGGTCATTGTGTGCCGTCATCATGATCATAATTTTGTTACAGATCGATAATTACCCGCAAATTACTCTATTAAAATTGCACATCGCAATTAACACCTCCTACTGGAAAATTAATGCCTGCTCAGAGGCCAGGTGCTGCATCACCTTGTGCAGCAACGAGATGGCTTCCAGTGCAGAGTGCCCTTTAAAATATTTAAGATAAGATTAAAGTCACTTATCACGTGTAGAGCGCTTCGAGGGGTAACCTATCAAAAATAAATCATTATTACAACAGCAATTAACTGCAATGCTGATCATGAGCATTGTTGCGGTGTGAATTTAGAAACTTGTAGAGACCAACAGTTTATTAAATAAAAGGTTTGTGACCATATTAATTTTCTTCGTCTTAATCAAGTTGTCAACGTTATTATTTACTTGCTACTATCACAATTAACTGCTGTAATCTCAATTTAATACAGTAATAACGAGGACAATACAATTATTATTACTATTAAAACTATTATAGCAATTAACAAATGCAGATATACTATAGTTTATTACAGTAATGGTAGAGCTCGAACAAGTAGTCGATGATTAATCGACTAAAAATTTGAATCCACTACTTATTTTGTTATCAATTACTCCCGAAGGCAGGAAAAAAAACCCCGAGAAGTCACATGCGGCTGATAATACCAAAGACATCTATCACATCCCAACCCGTGGCACACATTTGAGGGGGGGGGGGGAACAGGTGACAATTTTTTTAACCCAACTATTTTCATGTTATAATGGTAGGAACCTCCTGGTTACACCTGCCCACAGGGGTTTATTGTGTCCATCCGTCTGTCGTGCATCCAAAAATGGGAGGGGTGGGGCTGGGTGGAGAGGGGCTGGGTGGGGAGGGTGGGGCTGGGTGGGGAGGGGAGGGTGGGGAGGGGCTGGGTGGGGAGGGGCTGGTCACCCCATGGCGCCCTTATAAAACTCAACGTTAAACCTACTCACGCCGGCTTGTGTCCGCCCTCACAGTCGGGCATATTTGCGGAATACACCACGCCGCCGTTGACCGAGCAACCCAACGTTCCTACCAGCTCCCTCCGCAGGAATGCGTTCCAAGCAGTTGAGGAATCGAGCCAATAATCGGCAAAGTAACCGATTAATTAAGTAATTGGGCAGCCCATTTCTAATTAAAACCACTCATACCAATTAACGACTGCAGCAACATTGTAACTGTAATTTACGATAAATAATTATACCAATCACAACTACACTCGCAAATGACTTAAAGTTATACTGTACTGTAATTACTGTTTATGACAATGACAAATACTACAACAAGAAGATGAATCCCTGCAGTCACGAAAGCTTTAAATCGAAGTAAATACTTCAACAGATAGAGAGCGAGTGAAGTGGTTAACACTTCTGTTGTGCAAATTGAATTACTGTATATACATTCAGGTAGTAGTGATCACAAATATTATTTTGTTTTTTTACGCTATTTAACTGGGCACCGCAATGGATTACAACCGTGATCATGTGCGACCACTGTCATATCGTTTCAATTGAAGGACATTTATTGAGACATGTTAGGTCAAACTGCAAACATTTGAGCATTTAAAATATGATAGCGTTGCAGAAAACCTCAATAGCTTGCAATTCGATTCCAAAATTGTGCAGGTGGGAATTGTGGTTTGGAAGAGATAGGGATAGAGAAATATAATGTATCCGTATATATAATATCATGTATACGTATATATAACCATGCACAAGCTAACAACAATAGAAATATAAATTCACTTACAATGGCTCAATATGGAGCCCCGCAAGAAAATGTAAAAAAAGTGCACTGGTGCATAAACAAAAAGTAATGAGTGCATTACTAATTACTCGGGAAATACATTAAAAAATGTCTATTAACATACTATTAACATGCTAATTGTTAAATTTCGATTTGAAGCTTTCGTGACTGCAGGGATTCATCTTCTTGGTTTTTTCGGTAAAGTCACGTAGAAGTGACTTGGTTTTTTTGGTAAAGTCACGTAGAAGTGACTTTACCGAAAAAACCAAGAAGATGAATCCCTGTAGTCACGAAAGCTTTAAATCGAAATTTAACCGCCTCTACGGGGAGGGATTCCACATAACTTTGAGATCCTTCAACAGGCTCCGTGATAAGAAGGCTCAGCTAATCGAGTCTCTCACCTTTCTGAAGAGATGCCGCGACTACTTCCCTTCTACGTGACTTTACCGAAAAAACCAAGAAGATGCTAATTGTTAATGTGGATATGTGAACCTGATAGGATTGTTTTGTGTAAAATTAGGTCTTGACAAGGCTTCACATAATGTTGTGGGGACTTGTAAATATAATCTATAAACACCACCAGAAATGTATTTGTGAAGCAACTGAAAACAACATTTCCACTTCTTTGTAACATGGTTTTCTAACGAAATGTAATGCTGTCTTGTATTAAGCCAAGACACAATGCTTTGAAGATACTTGTCACACCGCACCAATGCTCTGCACTTGAGCAAGTGGGTTCAGGGCCTTAATACTGTTCCTCGGTATTGACCTTCACAACCATCCAGGTATTAAAGTATTTTACATGTGAAGGTGACGCTTACAAGCATGACACCTGATACAATGATCATTGCAAACATGAGTCAGTAGACTCATTCTCAAATAAGGTTCAGAGGAAATATTGACTGCTTGTTATTTGCAAGGGTTACATTTCAAAATAAAAGCACCACATTCTGAACGTAGTCCAACTTGTGCAAATAAAACTGAAACTATGTAACTGGTAACAGTTAATTAAGGAAAGGCTAAATTTTGTTGGGAGATTCCTAGGCTCTATCCTACTATCCGAATAAATTTGTACATGAGGATACATGAACAATTTTGCGAGATGTTCATAAACTGTAACAAGCGACGTCAATAGCACAAATACCTGCGTGCAGATACATGTAAACAAAGACAAAGATCCCCCTTACAGCCTTGACAGGCTGTTGGAGCAAGTACTGTTAAGCAAGTAGCACCTATGAAGACCAACACGGTATACAAGGGGGTGCGTGGCCGGCACCACGCCTGGCCGCCTTTGTCTCCCCAGTGGTGATGTTTTCACATCGCACACAGGTCCTCATGAGGCTGAGTCGACCAAGGGAAGGCCCAGAACCAGTTAAGATAACCGTCAGCGCTGTTGGCCGTGAGCGGGTATCAAACTCGGGTCGCTGGGTTCGTAGCGCAGCAAGCTAACCACTGTGCCACCACTCACCATGCAAATACACAGAGCCACACAAATGCATCACCAGCCATAATACATTTTTTCCTGGATGAAGGCTTCCCAAGCCACCGCTATCTCTCACGATCCTGTGATGAAATAATACATCCAGCATCTGTACATCAGCTGATCTCAATGCTCCACATTTTGGACCCATACACCTAACCTTAAACAATACCAATTTAACCCCGATGAAGCATGGAAATCTGAATGGAGTTCAAAAGAACTCACAAAATACCTTGGGGAAAGACCAAACACAGAATATCTCTGGTTTTGATCTTCCATGAAACTCATGGTCCCCCCTAAACCGCATCTGCACAAACCATGGCAGATGCGAAAACCTGATGCACAAATGAAAAATTTAAAATTCTCCTGCGCACGACTGTGGTCATCTAAAACAGACCATACAACATAAAACGATGCAATGCCCCGATCCACAAATATGAAGGAGACATCACAGCGATGCACTCCGCTGCTCCTGATGCGGTTGTCTGGCTTGACAACCTGAATGCGAAATTGTAGCTGATGCTCTGCATTTACATCCGCCATACGAAAGACGAATCGCTCCACCTCCTCAGCAGATGTCCTCTCGAACACGTTCTATCCCTTCACAGCCAGTCCGTCGTTACCCGTGACCATTTACCACGAGCAGTTCTAGCAACTTGTGAGGAAAAACTAGGTAAGGAACAGAACGCCTTCTTGATTTCACCATTGCTACATAGTGTATAAAGTGTAGACTTTATATGAAGGAATCAAACCTTTTTTTAAATAATTACACTGGGACATTGCTGGAACCAGCGATGTGAGAAGGGGATAATTCCCTAGATACACACATGCATATAAAAACTGAAATATTGCATCGTGTTAAAAGTGAGTGATTACAAAACTGCATTCCGGGCAGAAGATGTCTTGTGCTCTATTGGCTCGGCAAATAAGCTTACCCCACATGCACATGTGCTTATAGTCACAAGCATGCGTTGCATGCATGCACACTAATCATGTTGGCACCCACCAGAACCTTAAGTTTTTCTTAAACTGATTTCTTTATTCGTATTTTGTTGACAATCTTGCCCAAACATGTCAATGTTTTTGGTAAACTGTGTAGCAAGCTTCATACTGATTCCTGTAAATGTTTTAGTTTTTTCTCAAAGCATGGGAAGCATCCAAGGAAGAACGGATGTACTATTTCAAAGGCACAGAAAATCAGTAACTTTTCGACCCCTTAAAAATAGTTGTCATAATCCAGCCATAAAAATAACTTTTCAAAGTCTACAAACGTAAGTGAAACTGACTAAAAATATATAGTTAAATTCTGCAATGCGACCATTTTTAGATTTGCTCTCAATAGACACGGTCTTAAAAGATCTTCAAAGGTCTTAATGGTGCTAAAAGAGCTTTGAGGAGTTGGGAGAGGGGGGAGCGTGACGGCTGGCAGGCGATGGAGACTCACCTGTGTGGACTTGTCGCGCATGCAAGGAGAGCCCCTTCCAGGCAGCTCACGTGGCCACTGTCCTGTGAGGTAGGGACCTGTGATGGTGTCCAGTGAGGATGTACGTCGAATGTGCGAAGGCGCGTGCTGAAACTTGTTCTTTTCAACTGTAAAAAGAAAATACAAAATGGAACGCATTATCATGTGGTGTTCAATCGAATGGATCGCTGCACTTGCATTAAAAAAAACTTGAAAGGTATTGAATTTCCATTTTTCTTTTATTCTCATCACAGTTTTGCACGTTTAAAATAAGTCCTGCCATGTAATGTACAGCTCTTCATTAATCCATTGCTGGATGAAGGCCTTCCCACAGCCTTTGAACATGGGTGTGGTTTGATCACACTTCACCATGCTGGTCAGGGTGGGTCGGTAAAGAGGGCGGCACAGGACAGGTTGAGATATCAGTTGCCACTCATGTCAGCTGTGGCCAGGAATTAAACTGAGGTCACTGCATTCATAGCACAAGGCATTAACCACTGTGCCACCACTCCACCCCCCAGTTCTGCAATAAAACTGCCGAAATAAAGCCAAGTGCTAATACAACTTAATGACAAAATATGATCACATTACCACATGCGGTTCCCTACAGGTGACTAACAATGGCAGGCTTGCACTTTCTCTACAAGAGGGGCAATAGGCCAAAATATTCAATTCCTTCATTGCATTTCTCATACCAAATAAACTGTACCATGTTATTTGTATATATTTTTTTAAACACACCAGGCCTAGAACATCTAATCACACACACGACTGTGCAATCATGACCCCGATGCATTTTAACGTGGATGTAAATGTTATTGTACTCGGCATATCAAATGAAAATGACTTTTTTTTTTATTACAAAAAATAGGTACGGCAACCATTAGTGAAAGCAGAACAATGTGACTACTGCAATACAGTTTTAGATATCCCATATTCTTCGTGCTATAATCCAAATTATTTGCATGAATCATTGATGTTGGAAGCAAAATGGCTTCCAGGATACCACAAAAGCCTTGGCCCCAGCAGGAGTAGCAGCAGCAGCAGCAGGCTAACACTCCTCAACAACTTTCATCTGCGGGTTCTCCCTGCCTGAGGGAAAATTCGCGCACTTCCAACTGTTACTTCACTCAATACATCAATTGTTTAAAGATGGTGTGTTGTGACTCCTTTAAACATGGGGCCATTTGCTTTCACACAATGGAGGAAGGAATGCACTTTAGAAAAACATGCTGTATAATTTGCAGCAAATGTAGGTTTCCTCAACTTAACCTGATATATAGTCTTTGCAAATTTAAACACATTGGACTATTAATGGCGACTCTTATATTGCTTTATAGCTACCAATTGCTTTTATTTAGTTGACAGAAATGTTATATTCCAGCTTGGACATGTATACTGTATTTATACAGTATTACAGTCGGTGAGATAAGACTTCATTGCTTCATTTTGGTGATATCGAAAACTTTTTTTGGTTTGGCCATGTTTGTTTGTTGTAGACGGAGTTAGACTGATGGCCTTAATGTTGTCTTGTGGTTGTTGTTGTTGTTTGACTTGCATCCCACTGCGATTTTTGCACACAGCGTTGGTGTACACGGTGCTTTTTTTTGCAATATTTTGCTGTCTTCTCTTGGATGATCTGTTTGCACTTAGTACATAGTCACTTTAAGATGTTTTCTTGTTCATGTTTTTGTTTTTGTTTGTTGCGGTTGCACCCAATTCAAGAGCCGAATGGCTCACAGGGCTGTACCAAATAAATGAAACTGAAATTAAGTCAAAAGCAAATCACAAGAGTAGTTATGAAGGAGAGCAATACAAATATACTAATTTGAAAAATATAAAGTTCTAAATTGCAATATTTAATTATGAGAAACTGAAGGTTCTGAAATCAGGAAAGCTTTTACATAAGCAATGTAGAACTTTCAACAATTATCTTATAGATTTATCTTCCAACAATGACAACTGTATAAAGTAATTCATGAGACCACAATGTTCTAACTGCTCAGTTGCAATGTTCCACGTGTTTGAGGGAAACGTGGAATGCTTCATTTAATGTAAACTTTAGAAGTAAAAAACAATTACATACTGTCGATATTCCGATAACTTTCCAGCTGTGAGAAATCAGTCTATAAAACGCCAAACTATTTTTTATTTTATCAGGTAAAGCCGACTGAGCTATATTGCTCTTTTTCAGAAGCGAACTAGCCACAAATGATAGCTCAACAAAGTGGCTTATCAAGTGGAAATGTATAGCAACCAAATACTCTAAACCGGAGAAAAATCCACGCGACCACGGGGAGAGACATGCAAACTCCAAATATACAGCAGATGTCTGGGTCAAGATCGAACCCACGCCCTCCTGTGTACCAAGCGAGGTAGTTAACATCTCGCCACCACGGCATAGGTTGCACAAATGTCCAGAATAATGTGCAAAAATGCCCACATCTGCAATTTATTTTAAATATATTGTCCAAATATTACACGAATCCCCTCTCACAGATGCAGACGTTAATGATTAGCAGATCAATTAAGATCACACTCTTCAATGCAACATTCCAAACGTGTGGAATTAGAGATTGTTATAACAGATTAAAAATACTAATATATTTAACAGTCTAGGAAAGGATATTTATTTTTATTTTTATTTGTTTTAATAGCAGGGATCACTATTTTGATAACTTGGTCAACTTTTTTTTTACAATTGATAAAAAAACACCCCAAAAAATACGTGTACCCAAATTATATGTTTGTTGAAAACTCTTGGGTATAAGAAAAGTAACTTCGTTTCATGTCACATTTCGTCATGAACTCCTCCTGTTAAAGACACATCGGCAAGGGCACACACGTTAAGCAAACCCCCTTTCACGATTTGGCAGCCGTCCACTGAAGATGAACTTGCACCCACCCCACCACCACACGCTTGCAGCGATTTTGCAATATCCACAGCTCGCCATTAACACACACACCAACACTGCTGGTTTGCAGCTGATTGCAATCACTGACAGGGGGGGTTGTGCTTTGAGTTCCTTCCTTCTGAAAATAAAATGCTGCTTTTGCTGTATAGAATGCGAGGTATCTTTTTTTACCTCTTGTTTAATCCACTTGTTTATTTTCACGTCACCGTGCCAACATTACGGTAATGTGACGGTGCCACTCATACACACACGAGTAGGGCAGATTGAAAGACGCTCTCACAAAAAGTGACAAGCTACAGAAAAAGGCAAGCAACTTGCAGAATATCTGAGGCCTATCACCTGGCTTAAATAAACCACGCTTGCTGTTAATAAAATAATAATACTGAACAAGGGTCGAGTGGTGGTGCAGTGGTGGACACATCCGCCGCCGCGGCTGATTTTAAATTGGGGAGTGATATCTTGAAACAGCAGATCCCCAACTTCACCAACCTGTACCGTACTGAGCAGTGTGGTAAAATATGGTCAAACAACCTCTATGATATGAGGCCGCCTTCAATTAACAGTTAAGAGCTGTTAATTATTTGCCCGAAAACCGAGTGAAACACACACACATGTCTGCGTGTGCTGCATTTACAGTGAACTACACTCACAGACGTTCTTCACCCATTGATTTGTACGATCCGATCTTTCGTCGACCGAAAAACAACTATTGCAATATGTTTCACAAGAAGGAGCCCGCTTGCCTACACAACATGCTGCGGGTAAGACATTGCGGTTGGGGGCAGGTAACTAGCACAATGCGTGAGATCGACAGTCGCAGCAGCAGCAGCAGCAGTCTCTAAGTGCGATATTAGGCAGAGGGGCGCTTTAAAAAAGACGGGGGGGGGGGGGCTTGGGCGTAACAAAAACAGAGCCCTTTTGGCTTCCAAGGCTGGGGCTGAACGGTAGGGACATGTGAAGAAGATAAAGACAAAGAACCCCCTCCCCGTATATCCTACACAGGCTGTTTGGGGCAAGTGCTTGTTAGCGAGCACCTGTGAATGCCGGCACGCCGTGGCCTGCACCACGCCAGTGAAGAGGAGCACACACACACACAATGCCCGACGTCCTAATTGGCAAGGCTCAGTTTCAGAGATAACACGGGGTGCCCATTTAACTTACACGTCTTCATTCATTCAGCAACAGCCACCAGCCCCACCACCACCAACCCCCATCCGAAAACAGCACCGAACCCAAAGCACGTCGTCGCCTCGACCGAAACCCCCAAGCAAATAGCAACAACCCCCATTCCCGACCCCGACGGCCCCCCCCCTTGCTCCTCTTAAACACCTGGGCTACCTGGGACCAGAGCCAGCTGCTCACGCTGCCGGCAATGGGCACTATTGGGGGACGGGAACGCGATGGAGACCCCCTCTACTACCCCCCGACAACTCCGCCTGGTTTTTAACGCGTGTACATGCAGGCATGTGCATGTTCGTGTTACCATGTGGTGGTGTATATGCGTACCGTCGTGTAGAGATTATCGCGCCGCGCTACGAACCCGACCACCCGAGTTCGATTCCCGTTCACGGCCACCGAACGTGAGTGACGATTATCTGAACCGGTCATGGGCCTCCCCTAGGTCGACCCAGCCACAAACGAGTACCTTGTGCGACGTGTAAACATCGCCACACGGGGAGACAAAGGCGGCCGGGAGTGGTTCTGACCACCCACCGCCCTCGTGTGCCGTGCCGGCCTTTAATAGATGATTGCTGCTCGCTAACAACACTTGCCCCAAAAGTCTGTCAAAGCTACACGGGATGGGGGGGGTGGTCTTTGTCTCTGTACGCATGTAGAGGTGTTCGTGTTACACACAATACCGTAGTGCACGTACGGCTGGCGCGGGCGGGCATCAGTGGTACGTGCTGTGTGTGTGTGTGCATTACGCATGCACATTATCCCCAACGCAGGGCAGCATTTCCGTTATGTGCCTACGTTATTCATCAGTGCCACGTACGCCCGCCTCTTAAATTGTGCGTGTGCATGAACGAATGCCGAGTTGTGCACGCGTTTAAATTAACTTTCACCATGCACGACTACACACACACAGTAAATGCGTACACTATGCAATACCTAGGGTGCTTACAACCTGTGCCGCGCAAACGTCTATAAAACAACCACGTTTGGTGTGTTTTTTCCCCGTACCTTCGTGCATAACCCGTGCATGTTTGTAACACACGTGTGTATACAGTAGAGTATATCTTTCACACCAAACACTTACACGCGGGGGCAAGAAGCGACGACAGCCGTCGTCGTCGGTGCTGGTTTTGTTGATGCGCGCGTCTGGGTTTGAGGTTGGTAAATGGGGTTGTTGGGTTTGGGGGTGGCGTTGCGAAGGTTGCGGTTTTGGGGGCGATTGTTTATGGTTGTGCTTGTTGCGTGGAGTCGATGGAATTCGTGTTTTTGTGAGTCGGGGAGGTGGTAGCGTGCGGGTTCGCTTAGTGGTCGATAGAGATAAGAGTTGGGAGTCGGTGCCGGCTGGCGGATCGATGATATAAGTTGGTAGTGGCGCTATGTCCTCAGCATATTTATACTGTACGAATCCGATGTGCTACAAAGCTCTTCCCCCACCCCCCTCCTCCTCCCCAACACACACAGACACACGCGGGGCCAAATTGGTTGTCCTGTCTGGGCTTGCGGGTGATGCTGCTTACGTCTGTGCAACTTGCTGGTGGGAGCATGTGGGGGTGGCACGAACACACTTCCAACCCGCCCGCCGCTCCTCGCCAGCCTACCTTTACACACGGGGGAGCTGGGACTGCGCCTCTCAGGAGAGTCCCTGTGCTCTGGCGAACGCCGGGGCCTCAGCCGCCCATGCTCGGCGGCCCCCCACGCCAAGGAAGCCGACCCTGACGGAGGGGTCGGCGACGACGCAGCCGCAGCCGCCGCCACGGAGGCAGCCGGAGACAGTGCGGGGGACGGAGGAGGAGGCTGCTGGGGCTGAGCCGGGGACGGAGCCGAAGCTGCGGGCGAAGAGGCGGACGACGACGACGACGCAGCCGGCGTCGTCGAGGAGGGGTGCGCGGTGCCGCGGGTCGGCGAGCCGTGCTTCAGCTGGAAGGGCACCGTGGCTCGCAGGGGCTGCGGCCGGCTCGGGCCACCCGCGCCTGGCGGGGTGGGCGAGCAGGTGCCACCGGCTGGGGCCACCACGCCGCCGCCTCGGCGTGTCCTCTGGGGGCCCTGCGACATCATGGTCCGAGGAGGAACCAGCAGCAGCAAGGAGCAACAGCGGCACCAGGGACCACCCTGGAACCCAGCAGCAACAGCAGCAGGCACCACTCAGCACGCCACTAGGTAGCAGCAGCCAGCCAGCAGCTGACGGCAGCAGGGCAGTAAGCACCAAGAGGCTGAAGCAGCTGGAAGCAGCAGCAGGGGGGCTTGGACCCCCACAGAGACTGCTGCTGCTGCCCTTTCCCTCCTGCCCGGGCAGCCGTGCACTTTGGCCGTCCCTGTAAGACCGATTGTTGTGCCCAGCGGGTTTCCGATCCACAAGCGTTTGTAAAAAAAATCTAATTCAAATTGAGCACTGCAAATGCGAAAAAATTGTGAAATGACAAAAAAACAATTACAAATAAACAACTTCGAACAGCAGTAGTAGTAGCGACGGCAGCTTTGTGGCTTAACGGAGTCGTCGTCCCCCCCCCTTCCCGCAACCGCGTGCAGATTTCAACACAAAGCGCCGCCTTCTTCACTCGCGCCGTCGCCGCTGCGATTGTTCTCCTCGCGATTTGGTAAACGCCGTTTCAAGCCCCTGTTTATCTTTTCAGCAGTGCCCAATGTTTTTGCTTTACAACGTTCTCTCGCCTCGGTCCCTTCCGTGCAAAAATCAGTCGTAATTGTTGTTTTGCCTGGTGGTGGTGGTGGGGGGGGGGTGACGCTTCGTTTCGAAACAAACAAAATAAATGTGCCGCACGTGCACGGTGTGAGACCAAGGACGGCGAGCGCCGCTCGCGACTGACGACCTCGGGGGCCGCGTGCGCCAAGCGACTCGCTCGCGCGCCACCCCCCACTCGCTCCTCCCCCTCCCCCCCCGCAAGTCGCGCTCCCATTGGTCAGACTTCTTCAGGACACGCCCACGTAGAGGTTAAACCCCGCCTACTCTCACCACAAACTCCCCCCACCCACGCGCCCAGGCAAAACACGCCCCACAACCAAAGCCCATCGCACGCGCCGTTGGCCTAGATACGCTCCTCCCACATGCATGAATATTAATATAAGCTCCTCCCCCCACGCCAACATGAATATTAATTAGTTGAATTTAAATATTCATGAGTTTGAGAGGAAACATTATTGGATATTTATGAGCGGCGAGCCGGATGTAGTTGTTCACGGGCGTCTTCGGGGAACAGGTCCCCCCCCCACAATCGCCGCCACAAGAGGGGAAACAAACCGCTAGCGGCCCCGCCGTCATTTGGTTCCGAGTTGTTCCGTCCCTTTTTGTTTTTACTTTCTAAGAATTGCATTGACGGCGAATGAGAGGCGGAGTTTTTTTGTTTCGCTCCACTCGGTTGTTTCTTAACATTGCAGGCTGTTTTGAGGTTTAAACGCCGCTCTTTGTTCAGCCCGTTCACAAGTATTTTTCGTGAACAAAACAAAAACGCACATTGCATTATAAATGTTTTGCAGGACAGTAATAGACGTCAACATTCGCCGAACAAAGAGCGAGACTCAACACCCCACTTGCCCTATCCAACCGCACGAATCCAGCACGGTATAATAAAAGCCGTGTTATTAGCTTGAACATCTGTGTCGATTCACACGGGAGATCGAGACATAGTCGTTACCGGTACCTTGTGCTGAGGATACGAGGTAGTAAAACAGCGTAACGTTACATTTACATTGCGTCTAGCATACAAATGCATCTCAACACACTCGTTAGTCTTTAACCAGTGACACATAAACACCTTCGATTAAGCACCAATGCCTACGTACGGTGCGAAAGAAGCTCAACATACAATACAGTTTTTTTTCATTAACAAAACAATCGCTAGGTCCGTCAGCCCGCGGTTAATCCCTGCTGTACCATTCACAAGTAATTACTTAACTCACCGAGTTTTCAATTAAAAGTTGGGAAAGAAATAAAACTTCACGCGACTTTTAAACACATTTTACCTCAACACCCCCGTTTGTAATTCCCAGCACGCACAAGCGCCCACACCGCGTTCCCTCGCCCCATTGGCTGGACGCCAACGAGAGGGCGGAGCCAAGCCGCGATAGCGGCGCCTTTGATTGGTTGACGCGCGAAAGCAGGGGGCGGGCCTTCCTAACTGCACTACGACTTACAGTTGGCCGTCAACGTCGCCGCTACTGCCTCGTCGATTAGTCGCGATCGATTATGATCAATAGCATTATCAATTAACCACAAATCGCCCGTTTTCATTTGGGCTAAGCTATTCAAACGAATTGCTTATGCCCTCGCGCGCATTAGTTAACGCGTTTGTTTCGTGTGAAGTCCGCTCGTCTCTCTCGCGCCGAATTAAAATATCGACACTTTTTTGGGTCATCGATACATCGCCGTGGTTGGCATCAGCCGTCGATAAATACTTTACAATACGTAAATAACTACGCACACATCCGTCAATAGCACAGTGTTCTCAAAAGGGAACACGTGGCGGTGGCGACGTTTCGGGCAAGGGGCCTTTGTCTACCGTTGTGAGTGTTGTTACTTCTCGTGGAGATGGGGTTTGGTGACAACGGGAAATCCAGGTTAACCAGATCAAGTTGTCACTTTTATATATATACACGCGGTATATTTGTATATACTTAGCACATTATACAATCTGGACGGAAATGGAGATCCATCGAAATGCTATGAAGCCACATTGCCCGAAACGTCGTTTATTCGAGGTACATATCCCGCGTTTCATTGACCTTTATGGCCGTGTTATTGGCAAATGTGTTAGTTTTATTGATTATTTGCGCCCCATTGCCAACGTAGTATATCACGCACACACATAAACACAACCTTTTGCACAATTTTATTACAAAACGTGGTTGGGAGGTGGTGCAGTTGACGGACCTCGTTCGGAAACCAGCCACTGCAGTGCTTATTCACCGTTCACGTCGGTGGCGAGTTGTATTAAAACTTGCTCTGTGCCTCCCCTGGGACGACTCGGCCTTAAATGAGTACCTGCTGTTGTGTGTAAGCACATGAACTGGGGGGGAGAGGCGAAGGCAGCCAGCCGTGCGTGTCACGCTTGCAACCTCTACCCCCCTTCTTGCTAACAGCACATGTCGCATGAGTTTGTGTACGCGATGCGAGGCATCTGTGCAAAAGTTCTGAAAAATAAAATACTTGCGCAGTCAAGAATGATGACGGGGGTGGATAGTCAAGAAATGAATGGAAAGCGTACGGAGAGTACATCCACCCAGGAGTTAGAACGCCGAAATCGGCTCATGTCCAGCTGCTATGTGGATTGTGAACACAGCAGGAGCGCAAGAGATGACGGTGGCTCTTGGTTGATGCCATGGCTAACGATGATTGACAAGCCATTAATTTGGCATAAATATAAATTTTTATATCACTAATAACGAATAAAAAACAGCATGGTAACACTACTGCATTTATTCACAGCATTATAATATCAATCCCTCATAGCAAATATATTCTGTACTGGAAATAGTATTTCATGTATCTGTGTTCTATTCTTTCTTCCCACATAAGTCTACACACATTCATGGAACTGGTCAAACATCCCAATGCTGCTCTCTTGAAAACATTATTGAGACTTGGGCTGTCCTGTCAAATAATTGACATACTGATTTACAGTTTATTATTGTAACAAGGCAAAGTAAATTACGAACCTGATGCCTGTATATGTATTACTACTGTACTGTTAATTGGTAGGTGTGCAGTATTTGCACTTTAGCAGATAATATGGGTACTGTTTAGTGATGTGTCCAAAGCTGCCGCAGTGTTGAAAATGCAGCAGGAATATTAAACACTGCAGCCATTAGAGTTTGCTTGGATACCTTGACCTTATTTGAATAATAATAATGTTATACTGTACTAGAATTGTAAAACCATAACATGAAACTATGTGTAGAGTACAAAGTCACATATCATTTGCATATCTGCTTTGACATTTAATCACTCACACCCGTTATCATAGTTGGGTCATGGTGTAGCTCATTCGGCTTGGTATTCACATATCTGACCATTTCACACATCCGTCTGTACGTCTGTTCACGGCGAGTTAGATATGCGACATACAGTACCACATTTAAATACTTGTCGGCGATATACTCAGCTAATCTTCCCTTCAGCCTTGGAAAAGTGAACATTAATGAAAAAAAATGATTGGCTTATAAGAGACTAGTCCCAGCACAGCAATAGGGAATGTTGTCGACGAGACGAGAAACGGGCATTTTACTTTTTATGAACAGGAATTTTATGATAATGGAATACCCGATCCTTTTCCACGATTTTATTTCCCCTATCATAAATTATGACAACAAAAATTATCAGCAGTGTAAGCATAAGAAGGAGCACGACTTCCAATAACAAAAATGCTCATGAAAGATATGAGTTCCCTGTAAATAATATTTGCGTAAATATGCTAAGTCCTTCATAGAAAATGTTATGTTTATACAAATACACTGTCGTAGAAAAGACACCCAATCTAAAGAGACATGTTTTGTGTTAACTTTCAGGCAAGATCCTAGACATTTTAAAATTTCTCAATCATTCATTACTACATAAATTCTGAACAGTACAAACCTCTCTCTACCTTACATGGATTTTAGATACAGTACTGTATATGGCGTTTGTTAATTTACATGTAAACTGCTTTGGGAAAATCAGGCAAACAATGCAAAGGACCCATGCCAGGCAGGCCAACTGTAATGTACTAATTAACTTAATGTTTTCCACGTTTACCTGTATTTCTTTTTAACAACTGCCTCAACATGACATGTGCTGTTAGATAATCCATGGTTAATATCTCAAGTAAGATTTTATTTCACAATAATCCAGTTATTGAAAGTGGCATACGCATCATTTTCGGCCATGTCCTTTTCTTCATACAGTATTTGGTATGTGCTACATAGACTGTTATTCCTCATCATGTCTATCACAAGGGTCATCAAAATATTTCTGGCTTCCCATGCATAGCAATGACAGACCTTGATGTAACTGTCGTTTTACCGACCATATCGAGTACAGTAGAGTTAAATACATGTTATCTGTGTTGAAATGCGGCGGGTGGAGGGAGGAAAAACTACATGTGAACAGATCTATGTGGGGGCTTTGAATATTATCACATACGTGGATTTATTTGGGTACTGATACATTCTCTTATGTGCAAGACACTTTTTAAAAATGATTTGCCCAACATCCCAATGAAGGAACCTCCTAAAACATAGTATTGAGACACAGAAGCTTTCCTGGCATTAAGCAGCATGATGATTACAATTATCATCATTGTCAACATCAGCAGCGTCATCACCACCATCATTTTTTTTGCGATAGAATGCATATTTAAGCAGCGCCAGCGAATTCAATTTCATTGTTATCCAGAAAAAAGTGTGGATTATAGATTTGACTGTTGTCACCTTGCTCACAAACCTCTAAGTTAAATGTACAAATATATGGTGGACCTTAATCTCTTATTTTTGTCCACAGGCATAATGCATGTAAGAGGCTGCGTCATTGGTGACGGGCTTCAGGTCGCACTGAGACTGCCCTGTTACTCAGTGGTGCTGTCTTGACTGCCATGGCTGTCTGTGAAGCTTGTGTTTGTCATTGGTTCTGGGCCCTGAGTATCATTGCACTCTCTCTACTCCTTTCCATGTTTTCCCTGCCATTACACCCCCTCCCCCGCCTTCCTCACGCTTCTTGAAATGCAGTTGCATATAGACAATATAAATGTAAATTGTTGTTTTTGTTCAGGACTGTGTCAATATTCGTTTGTTTGCAAACAGTCTACAGTAGGTGGTATGTGAGATACCATATTAACAATGTAAAAGGTGTAAGGTCCAATGCTTTGACTGTATAATAAATAACTTTTACTGGTAACCAAGGATATGAAATTGCTTAAATGTAAACCATGTAATCTGCTGATCGTGATGAAGTTGGGGAGGATGAAAGATTAATGAAAGGTTGCTGAATGGTGGGTCAATTGGCCAAGAGCAATACACAGAGGTGTTCTTTCTGCCCAACCCTCAACCCTGAGAATAGATAATGCTGTACACAATGTTTTCATTGCAGATGTACATCCTGACCAACCGTTTCAATGCACCCACATATATAAAGAGAATGAAAGCTTTGCACAACCCAAAGACTTCAAGTATATTTGAAAAACATGCCGCATTTAACGTGATGCGACTAAATTTAATTTGTTGAATTATATTATCGTTTTCAAATGCATATTATTGAGACTTGGTGGAACGACATATCCTTGGGATATCAAGTATATTTACATAATATAATTTGGAATGCAGTAATGCGACATAGTTCACATTATGTGGATTGAGAACGTTATGTATAAACAAATATTTTAAAAGGCTGCATCATGTATTGTCATTACTTGACCACATGTGCTGTTGAAGTGTATCTTTTCATATCACTTTATGATATGATACTTTAGATTGGTTGCAACATTTGTTCAATATATAATCACTGATCATTTAGGTTTTGTTCCAATCACTTAATTTATGCTTGCCAATTGATTTAATTTCAAAAGTGACAAATATTTAGTTTAGAACTTCAAAGATCTGAGCGAACTCTGATACTATCCAAGATCTGAACTTTAAAACAGGAACATTCCTCTGTAAGAACTCCCTTAGCGTAAACCTATCAATGCTTGGTGGATTTTATAAGCAAAACTTGTTTTTAACACAAATCTAATAAATAAAAACACATTAATAGTTTTTTTACAATGCTAAGTGTTAAACTGACATTCATATTACTTTTAAGCAATGGTGCAATACAAAAATAAAATGGAATGTGAATAAATCCATAGAGAGTACAGTAAGCACAAGAAACTCAGATAAAAAAAATTTAACCCCCTCCTGTCACTTAACCACCTTCTCTCCTAACCCTTCCTCCACAACCTCTTTGCCAACTTACCCGGCTGAAATATTTTTCTCTCCATTTCACCACAGTCTCCACATTACGGCACGCACATTGTGTAACAATAAGTGGTTTTGAAGGTGGTGCCCCAAAAGGGCATCTTGTGATATGCAGACAGGTGTTACAGACACTTGGCATAGTCAAGTGAAAGTGTCTCTTCAAATGAACAAAGGAGTGGCTCTCTTCTCTGTTGGTGGTCTTGAATCAATAGCAGTAATTCCACATTCCCATGGTGAGAGCCAGTGTTTCAATAGGACAACCACTTTTGACTTTCCACCAAGTAGTCCTAATTGTATTGGCAAGAATTGGTTATTTGGGCACACAGTGGTTAAACTTGTGCCTCTTAGGAAGAAGTGACTGGGTTTGATTCCAGATTCGGTAGCTTTTTTTGTGTGGAGTTTATATGGCCTCTCCCTGTTCCGCATGGGTTTCCTACAGGTTCTCTGGTTTTCTGACAAAGCTATACAAACATATGCTGGAACTGGTATTGCCCAAATTCCATTGCTGAAAAAATATCCGGGATCTCACAAAGCAACATTGCCCACTACTGCAAAAACTTGGCAGGACCCTGCTGAAAAAGTCATGAAACCTAGTAGGGATTTCCTTGTTAAACAAATGTAATAATACTAATTCATTGGTGTGATTTATTCCATTGTAAGTTACAACTATTAGTATAAGGATTTTAACACGACTTTTGCATTGTATTTATCATTTTATCATAGGCAACTTTACCACCATGACAATAAATAAGTCATATTTAAAAAAACTTTTTTAAAAACATGCTTTAATTAAATGACTCCAGGAAGTGGCCCCGAAGCTTGCCATAACGTAAGGGACCGTGGTGATTTACAGCCAACGTTAGTTGAGCGTGGACAATTAGACCCAAGCCGAAACATAACATATAAAAGTATAACCCGTAAAAACTAAGTTTTTCACTATAAATCCTTTATATGCGTGGCGGCTAGAGTCCTCTCGTCCTCTGGCTTGAGATGGCTGCCACCTATGGGTCAGATGATTGCATTGCACCATTAAGCAATTGGTAATTAAATATAAAATTATTGTCCTAAAAAGTGTAAAATTTTGGAAAAAATGTTTTACGAACATTAATTGTCACGCACAACGAAGTCTGTGTGGAAAATGTCAGCTCGATTGGATCACGGGAAGTGGGTTAAAAAACGACCGAAAGATTTGCACGGTCCTAAGCAAGCACGCAAACTTAATATAAAGGATTTAAAAATGATAGAATATAGTATTGTCATCAGTATGACATAAGTATACCAAGTTTGCAGTCGATACCACATTGGGAAGTGGGTAAAAATTGAGTTACAAGATTTGAGGATACAACAACGACAACACCAAATAGTGGGTTAAATAAAAGCGTGTAATAAAAATAGTATCTTATACACTGATGCGTGTAGTAATACAGTTTTATTCCTCAATCTAGATTTGAAGTTTTCGTGACTGCAGCGATCCATACTCTTTGGTTCTTTCGGTAAAGTAACGTCGGTATAAAAGTAAAAAAATATCCAAAGAGTATAGTTTTATACCTGTAAAAAGTAATGTTTCAGATATTGGTCCTTTTTCAGAGCATTGCTATAACTTTGTTAGCATGTACATCAGCCTCGGTGCCAAACGTCGTTGAGATTTTACTCTATGCCATCACACCTGACTGGAAACAGAGGTGTAAACAAAGCAATGCGTGGTGTTACGAGTGGGAAGACAGCCACGTGTTGATCAGCACATTGTCCTGATGCAATTGGTTTTCAGCTTTGACAAGCAAAATGTAATCATGGATGACATCCCAAAGTCATTCTTCATGCATCTTGTCACCGCTGACTTTTCTGACCCCCATCCTTGGTGGGCGTGGGTCATGCGGCCAGTGTCAAAGGTCATGGTAAAAGTGATCTTTAGAAGGAAGACTAGGCAGACTGGCTGTTGCCTGCGGGGAATAAATAAACGAGTGCTGATTGCCAGGATAAATAAACAGCACTTTTCGTCTTTCAAATTCTGGACATTGTACTGTATTTTATCAATGTAAAGCTTACAATATGCAACAAATATACTTACTACAATGTTAAATAAAAAAAGAAATCCTGATTAGCCACCTTACAATTATTCTCAAATTGTTACATTGTTATGAAGATTGTATATATTTATACTTAACTGTGTAAGACTTGTACTCCTTTTTTATCACGATTTTTCAAACATTTTACTTAAAAATTCGTTTTTTTAGTGAGTTAATTTAAATAATGTAATTGTCAGCATGCAGACTTCGAAGGGTTGGGTAAAGAAATTGTTTAAATTCAAAGCATGTCGGTGTCTGCTGTACTTTCCACAATCATTCAACTCATTCAAGCAACAGATCATTTTCTGTTCGCATGCTGCCACTGGCTAGAGAGGCCATCTTGGGGCAGGCAGTTTATGAGGCAACTTCATGGTGATGGGCATCCACAGCTCGTGCTGCTATATCCAGCCACTGTGACACTCAGAGACACATAATAAGCACGTGCTATGAAGTCAATGTATCCCAAGCCTGAAAATGAGGATGTAAAGTAATTATTATATATGTTTAACTGGGATTGTTTGGAATCTTGGACCAACATCCTTGGTCTGGTTAAGTCGAGCATTACCACGCTGCCAATGTTCCCTTTTATTTGAGTATAATTAACGTAAAATGTTTCCGAAGCAAAGTGCAGCATGTTAACATTGTTATTTTATATTAAATTAATAATAATAACCCACCTGGCACATGTTTTTTTTGCCAAGGCCAGCATTATATTGTACACTTGTTTGTCATTTGATCAATCAGCAAAAAAAAAACCCTTATCATGGTTCTGGCAGACACGGCCAACATCACATTGCCTTTGTCTCCCCGCGAATGAGTGAGAGCAACCTGACCTCCGTGCTATGTTGGCCGATGTCACGGCAGCGATCAAGCACAAAGCAAGGCTGATTCTTTACTCGCAGGCAGTGAGGAATGAAAATAAACGTGCCTTTGCTGGGACTTGCCACTTTATCAGCGGGGGAACTACTGCTGTTGTCCACTGCTGTAGTTCCCACTATTTGCCTGTGATGTGTGTGTGTACTTGGAAGATGTATTAACTTGACTGACTGCCTTACTACAAGGTCAATGCTTGGAGCCAGTTACTCTGGAAGTGATCGGTCAGAGCAGCTGCTTCTCTTATGAGATGATACTCCTGGGTGGTTATTTAGTGGGGTTTTTTTGCGATGAAAACACATTTAATTTCAGCGCGGCTCTTTAATTCCAAGCTCACTGAGTCATTTCCAATTCACGCTGTCAGCTCAGCAACCTAACAAGGTGAAGAGGAGAGCGAAAGAAAAAAAGAAACATCTTGGAGCCTCGTCTAGTTCGAGACGCACCAGGAAATGGGTCGCCGCAAAACTTCAGAGAGCTGTGCGCTGCGAAGAGGTGCCCCTCAATCAAACTCGGGCCAAAAGCTTAACCATGGCAACGTCTGCTGTCAGCCTCACTCTCTCCAGAAGGCTTTTCAATTTGAATGCATCCTTTTGCATGTCGAGGAGGAGGAGGAGAGAGGGGAACAAGAGTGGCGGTGCTACAAGTGTGGGCATGAAAAAAAACCCACACAATTATGTAATCTCAGTTTAACACTTAGTAGGCTTTCGCGACCAATATCATCCATAATAGAGATAATATAGATATATAAGTGTGTTGTTAAACCCGCCACCACCCGACACAGCCAATTAGTAATGTTTGTCACGTCAACAGAACATGCCAATTAGTTACTAGTACAGCACACCGGTGTGTTGAAGTGTAACGAATTGGTATGTTCTGTTGACGTGACAAACCTTACTAATTGGCTTCACGACATATTCATATTCATGTAATCTGACTCACCATTTTCTTTATATTGATACCAGTGGATAGTTATTATTGTGTACGGGGAGTGCTGCTCAGATAAATGTTTTCTCAGTTTTCACTGAAAGTACAGCGGGTGTTTGGCAAGTTGTGTGTGTTGTAATAGATGCAACGTTTTGATTTTAAAGTGCGAGATTTAAAAAAAAGTACTGCATGTTATGAATGTAGGCATCTCCATTGAGCTCATATTAACATGGAGGTATGAAGAGGATGTTGTATTTGATTGTTTAAAAGTATTTACTACTAATTAATTTATGCCATATACAGTACTGCGTATAGCCGTAAAGGATCAAATGATTGCTACGTAAGATAATATTGACGCATCCGTTTTGAAATGCATAATTTTGTTTAAATTAGGCATTGGCTTTCATCACATTGGAGCATTATGTAGTAGTCATGTAGTGGGACTTTAATTTGCTCTGATTTTCCTTAGAGTGTGTAGAGAATCTCATTAATTTCAATTCTCTTTTCATCTGGGATTGGAAAGGGTCATGTTTTGTGACCTGTGCTGTCAGTCTTTCCGAACGAAGCCCCAAGATATTCCATGATCTTCTCAAGCCTAATAGTGTTATAATTACCCTGGGTCTGCGCCAGACGAGAAAGCAGGAGAATTTTATTAAACAAAATTGCTGTGATGCACAGATTGATGCTTAGACGACAGGAACAGGGCATACATTAACAAGTTACTCCAGTAAATATGTTTGACAAAAATCAGGCACTGCTATATATATTGCATTCCAAAATATTACCATAAATGAATGAAAATATATAAGTTAATTATTCTTAATATGTAAATAATAAACACATGTAACATAAGGCCCTCAATAATGCTGACAACATAGCTTGTGAAATAATTCCTAACCTATTTATTATTTTAATCTATGGCAAAAAAATAACATAAACCCTTCGGCATGCTCCATGCACTTAATAAAAAAAAATTGTAAACAATATTATAACAATATTTTCGTGTTAAAATCTTGTCATATTTTAATAGTATGATTTATCGTAAGCACAGTTAGCTGACCTCAGAATAACGGGCTCGGACGAGCTGTGACCTCAGTCTAAACGGCTCAGGTTAGCTTTGAGCCTGGGCTAAAAATCGATCTCTAATAATTGTAAATTGCAAAATATAGTGGCTGTTTTATATTTACATTTATTTAAGATCAGCACTGGGGATAGAGTGGTAGCACAGTGACCCCTGCTCCCTGTCACCAACCCACACCAGCCAACGCGGTGAAGTACGGTCAAACAAACCCCTTGACTCACAGCACGGGGAGGCACTTGTTCAGCAAAGGATTGACAAAGTTCCGTAAATATGTATTATTAATGATCAATATTGCTTGCTATATTCCATATTATGAATGGTACATTAAAATGTAACACAAGCGTCCATCAAGCATGCTTTCCCACCTGATGATGGGCACTGGTGTTGCGCCCGAAACGTCGTGATTTATTTTATACCTACGTGACTTTAATCTTAATTTTTACCGAAAGAACCAAAGAGTATGGATTCCTGCAGTCACGAAAGCTTCAAATCAAGATTAAAATGTATTTATAATAGAGTAATGTTATTAAATGAAGTGAACTAAAATCACAGTAGAGTACATGGTACTTCATATGTGCCCATGTACTGCTTAGCTAAGCTTAATCTACTGAGAGGTGGGGATACATGTAATACACAAAATAAATTCATAATATTATTTCAATCTTTTTTTTAAATGGCAGGCGTTTTTCGTCATCTAAAATGAATATACCCTTCATACAAGTTTACCTCCTTTAGTTCTGCAATTTAACTGTAGAGCATAATGAGTGGAGAAAGGTGCAAGTATTTTTGAGTTTGAGAGCTCTATTGGATTTGTAATGTTCTAAACGAAAGAGCGTACTTGATGTAGGGTGAGCCCTCTTAGAAAAAAAAAACGTATTCTTTGTGTATGCTATCCACTGCACTGCCGTGGAATTGTAATGGAATTTCTCATTCCCGCAGTATTTACATGCGACTCTGAGAGAGCTTGACACTGTAGAAGACACAAAGGAGCTGGTTTATACATTATGTGCATGAGTTTCCCAAATGCTTGCGTTTTCAAACAATAAACACACGCTGTTCGTCACAGCAAACATGCCACATTTAATGCTACGTACGTATAATGCAGCATATTAGAAGAAAAAGTAATCGTGTAAAAGTCCCCTAGAATTGGAATATCATTTCGCCTTTTATGTTATCCTATATCAATATATGAATTGCCATATATCTGAGGCAACTGCAGATTGCAGATTTTTCTTTTTCAAACTCCATATTGATTTTGCACATAAGCTGCTGCAGGCTGTCAAAAGAATGCTTGTGCCAAATTCCAATTTGCACAGCATCACGTTTTCTTCCCTGTGTGCAGAGCCCATTATGATGTGTGTATGTGTTAACTATGGATATTCATGAAAGCCAGACCTCAGGCAAGTGTTCTCCATAACACATGAGTTTCATAAATGGATGATGAAAATTGATTTGCAAATAATTGGGATTCACTCCCAGTTATTTATGAACCAAATCCAATCAAAGCGATGCCAGTGTACAATTGTACACACACACCAAAGTTATCGACATGAGAGCTGAGAATATTGTGAAATATGCAAATATAGGTGACTCTTTGAGGAATGAACACGACGTTATTAAGGACTCCTGATTGCTTTTCTAACACTTCACTATAATGTTAAGTAAAAAAAACA
This sequence comes from Lampetra planeri, assembly GCF_965212315.1. Lineage (NCBI taxonomy): Eukaryota > Metazoa > Chordata > Hyperoartia > Petromyzontiformes > Petromyzontidae > Lampetra > Lampetra planeri. The sequence continues at coordinate 3,885,616 of NC_136108.1, read as the reverse complement.
CGCATGTTACATACATGCTATCGTGCTCAAATGTCCTTGAAATAATGTAATGTTCATATTTCATATTACCATATATAACCCCAAGTGAAGCATATCACACAGCAACACTACACTTATTTGCTATATACCACAGATACGTGCTTTTTATATAGAAGATTTAATCTCGAATTGCTTGGCAATCTGCCACTATTCTCTTTCTTATGTGCAATTTGTTTGCTGTTAAATGCATAATTTCATTTTCAATGCTCAGAAGATATAATTAATGAGACCAAGTGTTGCATCATAGTTATTATTACTGAGATCGAGATACGGGTGCATGTTAATGTTTGAGAATTACGTAATTTTTTAAATATTTGATTACATTTCAGTATAGCACACATTGGGAGGACAATTTACAACATGCACCACCGGGACAATATGGACCCCACTTATCTCCCAACAATTGTGTGTTTGCAAAATACCTGGTACACTACTACCAGAATACAATGTTTTAAAGGATATTTTCACGTATTTTAGTTGTGTCAAATAGCAAGCAAAATTATATTGCTCGTGAGGTTGTAAACATTTGTATTTTATGCACAATATCCTGGCTCTTATTGAGGTACAATCATAGCATGTGAATTCTATGAAATACCACTCTGTCAATTCAATATCTAACCTAGATATCAAACTGTTGTATATGTGTCAATTGGACACCCCAGACACCTTTGCGAATGAGATGTTCCATCTCAAGGGATTATCCAAATGAAATATTGGAAACATTTTGTTTAAATCTACGCATATACATCCACCACAAGTTAAAATGTACCGTTGCCTGGTCAAAATAATATGCTATATATTTATAATTTGGAAAGAAAATTAATGGGGGAAATGTGCCTTTAGTAGAAGCTTCGGCCTAACTAGACACGTCGTGCCCTTGATTTGCTCAAGCTTGGTACATTGGCAAATGGATAGACTCCCAACCAGCATGGCTCGTCTTGAGGAAGCAGATGTGGTGTGAGAGCCACTAAAATAACTTTACGATTCATTTGCAATGGCTTTGTTGCTGCTGCTGCACACACTAAAAAAGTATCGGTGGACTGCAAAACACATTAGGCTCCTGTGGATATTTGAGCACTGGTAAGCTGACTTATTGTCTCTTGCATTCCTCTCCAATCGTGGGCGCATACAGTATGCATCGATGGTGAAACTCACTCTGTCTGCTACTCGAACCCAAACATCTTTTGCTGGAGTGCAAAGCTCCGAAATCTGAACTTTTAAGTGGGCGCACCCGTATATTTGTGTAAACCGCGCCGACCGGGGCTCAGACAAACGCAACCTGGCAAAGTCGGTGAATAGGAAATTAAACAGCCTACGTGGATTCAGCTTTAGGAAATGGACACTTTGAAGTCTGAAAGGCCTGTGCTTGGGCCATGGATGTGGAAAGCAGTGTAGAGTTGGAATGAATGGGTGGTTATAGAGGGCAACAGAATTTGCATTTGCATACATTTCATTTCAGAGGCTGAACATGCTAAGGGAAGGCTGCCAACTGAATCAGACATTTGAATTTCCTTCAAACTTAGCTGCACTGTACTCGCAGCCTGCTGTATCTTCGACACACTGAGAGATTTGTTCATTTTGCAACGTATTAAATACAGAATTGAAATGGGGTTTATTGTTGTATCAATGCGGTGTAATATTTAATTTCCTACATGATGTAAATTAATTAGAACATACATAAATGTGATCCTTTTCAAATACTTTGTACAGAATATGCATTCTTTCAAGTTCTTGCGTGTTTCATAATCAATTGGCTTTTATGAACGCAAACTGTAGTGTGTATAAACGTAAAAATCGTTAATTTTCATAACTTTAATTTGCGGTCACCGCTGAAGTATTGACTTGTAAAGAGTATCTTTGATGCATTACAGTGTCCTTGTTTTATTCCATAAAGGGCACACAGCTTTAAAACCCATAAAAAAAAGACTGAGCTTTCAGACCCTCGATTGATACGTACGAAGGTCCCCATGAGCAATGGTTCCATATTTGTCTTTTGTGAACATAATCCTGCTTTCCATCACCGTGCAGGGCACTCCGCCGCTTTGAGCTGGAATAATGCAATCAGTCTCACGTTAAGTGTTGGTGCGGTTCGCCTGAACTAGGAGGTGCTTACGTGACACAACAGCAGATTAACAAAGCCAACCTCACAGTGCGCCAGCAGCGTCACACGTCAGGCTGTGTGACATTCAAAGGACTTTAAAATGAACCATAATCAAGCAACTGCACGTCGTTGTACATATACACTAGGTATTATCCCGCTCGGCGAATGTCTCCTTCCGTCAATTAACAGCAATTACTGTCAGTGTGCCACTAACCTACGGTGTTTTCACAACCCCCGGCCCGCACGCTTGCCCTGAGCTCGACAGATGGTGTGGACTCCAGCGTGCTGGATGAACTTGTCTGGACCGTTCCACGAAATCCTATTCAATGTGCTCCGCACCACCCCCCATGCCCACGCTTCGCAGATGTGTCTGGTTGGGAGGCGCATGGGCTTAGGATCACCAGGGGGGGAGAGGGAAGGGGGAGGTAGAACACGGAATGAAACAAGGTCTGCTGAGAGACCACTCAGGTCGTTTCTGAAAAAGAGGTTAATAGCTTAGTGGGCTTTACCTGGTAAGATTAAAAAAAATAGTTCAGTTTGATTTGTGTATTTTTATTTCAGTGATTTGCTGACCTTTCCTATATACTTTGCAGTCCTGTCGTGGTTTTGTATTGCTTCTTGTTGTAACTATCTGACTCGCCTCTACTGGAGATCTGTGGAAAAGAGCTTCATAGCTCATCGGATTCCTCCAGTGTCAATAAACATTATGATTCTGAGCTGCTGAGGTGTATCATGAGAACAGTCACATTGTCGGTGTGTTGTAATTGTATTAACCATTACTTTAGCTCAATTCGTGCACTTGAAACGGTCTCCTGCCATCAGGCTGAGGCTGATTCTGGGTTCTTTAGGTTCGCGCTGCGATGTTCATTTGAAATCAAAGCAGAGGTAGAGGAGAATGAATTGACGATGAGATGAAAACATAGAAATTACGTTTAAAGGCCCACCAAACTGCACCCACAAACATTTCAAGCGTCGTAGTGTTGTTGTGTTCTCGTGCACCCTGACATTAACCGGTACAATATTTATCAATTGTCTGCTGGTAAAAGTATTATCAGCAGGGCATGTGAGCTTTCATATCCTGAGCAACCTTGTAATTGGACTAATAGGATGTTATTACACACTGGCCCTGATATACATCTTGGAAGGATTTACTTCCAAACAGCATTAACTGGGGCTAAACTATTGTTTCCCCCGCTGTGAAATGCCTCGCCTTGTTGTCCGTTGAGGGTAAAGTCAATTTAGTGGCTAAAGTTGGTTTCCACTTATAAATAGCACCGACACATTCATAAAGGCCAATTGTGGTTGGCCATATTTGTTTTAAATATCAGTATACACACTACACGGTGACGGTCTGCTCTCTTCAACAGTGCTGTGGAATATTGTGCGACTTCAAGCACGCGCGGCAGATGGCTTTATAAACCGCACAGGTCTCGGCAAGCTAGTGAGTAAATCGTTTCAAGTTTCTACGTTTCCCATAACAGCGTCCTAGTTGTACAAGTAATTGAACAGCGTGTGCTTTCTTGTGTTAAAAAAACACCATGGAAAGTGTGCTGTTAAATGACCTGTGCAGGTTTGTGATGAGAAATCCATTGACTCTATCACTCCATTACATCTTTCATTGCGTACTGGTCTTTTTGTCCTGCAACAAATGGCATTCCTAGTTGCTCAACTGTTTGTGCAACAAACACAAGTCTGCTAACTTAAGGTGTAAAATATGCTACTAAACAGGATGTGGTGACGGAGCAGTGCACAGTGGTTAACGGATTGTGACCCGAGTCCGATTCCCTGCCATGTCTAACATCCTGTACCATCTGTGTTTCAGTATTATGAGAGATGGGGTGCAAGGGAGGATGTGATATGTTTCGAGTTGCTACCAGTTCTGGTTTACCCAAGATCGAGGTAGCACCTGTCCTGGGAAAGCCTCTCAGTTTTCAGGGAACATTAAAAGTCAAGGTTTTTGTCAGTTGAACAATAATTCCCCACTCAAGACGATGAATTTACATTTAGTTTTCTCCTCTTCGATATTGTGAGATACTCTTCTCCCCATGTTTACCAGCTGTTTATTGTACTTCAGAGGTCACAACCCTAGATGTGCTTCATCAGATGAGCTACATACAAAAATCCTCACTGTGAAGAGGCTGTTGTCTTGATGTACCAGCTACACTGATTTACCACCATAATTGTTTTGTTTAATGCCATTTTTTTCAAAGCAAACTATTTTAATGAGAACAAATTCACGTGAGACTTGGAAATCCTGTAAAAAACATCAATTACCTTTACTTCGAGGAGACTACTATCAAATCATTGGGAAATATTAAACACAACAAATCTTCAATACGAAATGTGATATTTTTAATTGTTAAAAGGAACGTTAAACAACTGTCTCCCACTGCGTAGGTTTTTGAGCTTGAGGTGCATAGACCTCCATTTTTTTTTGGGTTGTTACCGCTCGTCTATCGGCATGACGCCCGACCTTTCATCCCCACATGCTGGGAGCTTCTTCAGCTTATTCAGAAACTGAATTTATTGGAGAGCAACCGGCAGTATGTTTAAAATTATATACATTGCCTTTTGCGGGGTAAGTGTGGTAACACTGCCCCCAAGGCTAGATTGTATTAAATCAGGTAATGGCAGGGCACAGGGCCCATCTATCCTGGGGGTCTAGAAAAAGAACAGCAACAGAGTGTAATGGTTACCCCCCCCCCCCCACTGCTGGCCATGATGAAACTATTGTCTTGTGACCTCTACATTTGTGACCTTCACAAAATCATGGCCCAATTATTCCGCAGTGACAATAGGTTGTTGCCTATGGGGGGCCCAATGAGTTCAGAATGTAACAGCATCTCTCAAGGTACAGGTCAGGTAAAGGAGCAGTCCTCAAATGTCTTGCTCATGCCACTGCTGGTGAAAGGTGCCTTCTCTTCAGAGCCCCCGTCTAGAGATTTTTGATCTACTCTTCCATGCTGGCCAGATGCCTAATTGTGGAATACTAAATTGTACCAAATTATACTGCTAGGTGGACGGAGGTGGTGGGAATTAAGAAACGTGCCAATTATTTCAACTGCTCTGTGCCAGGAGATAGAATCGGAAATCTGTGGATTGAAAGTCCAGTTTGCTAACCATTGCGCCACAAGCAGCCTTCCAAAGGCATTGTAGGGGGCCCAAAATATGGGTCTGACTTAGGGCTGACGGTGGCCATAATTCTGTAAGAATGTTCTTGTTCTGTAACGTCAGTATGCGTCACGCCCTTTTGTCCTGAACAAACAATCCAGTCTAAACGTGGCTAATGCACACCAAACAACATCAGCACCAATGCTGACTTTCACACGAGTAATTCTTAAACATCAGAAACAAGTTCGGTGTAGCATTTGAGCTCGGCTCATTATCCTAAAAAAATAACTAAGCATGTTGCCATAGCTTGCACTGCCAAACAGAAATGTCGCTGTTAATTTAAGAACCTTGAAACGTACGCTTCTTTTCATTTTAATTCACGAATAATTGAAGTGAAAATGCAAACTAAGCATTGCTAATTCATGAGTTGTATACCGCAGCTCAGGACGCAATTACACAGACGTGCCACGGTTTGGGTTCAGCAGGCCCTAACCTCCTCCCCACGCTTCCCACAGAGCGACACCACGGGACATCATCACTTGGGCATGCATCCTATAGAGCGAAGCCAAAGTCTTGGCTTCGAAAAAAAAAGTCCCACCGTTGGCTCCCATCAAAATAGCATTCCACTTAAATAGTATATTACCCAGACTTGAATTCGAAGCACTGCACCAAAATGTATCGCAACAATTGAATGTAGTTAACTGGGTTGGTTTTCAAATTAAATCCATATTGAGAAGAAATACTTTTTACAAAATGCATTCCTGGTAGGTATGCAACAATCGACCCTCTCTACAATTCGACAAATTTATAAAAATTCAGGGTCACGTTTAGGGTCAATATGTGATCCACAAATCAATAATTTTTGGGGAATTGTAAAGCATATAGAATCAATAGTGCTGGCAGGATTACCATTTGCATACAACATACATTTTTACATGCAACATAAATAATATAAGAAAATTACATTTTCATATGAGCGTTGATCTTAACTGAAGAATAATTAAATACCGTGTTTAAAAGTATAGAACAGTGGGACACATTATTTGCACTGATATGGAGGGTACGATTATCAGATTTTGTCTGCCTTTGTTGGCGCAAATAACTTCCATTTGTCAATCCAGAGAGCCATGGATACATGTGGATAAAATGATTTGTTTTTACACTCCTTACAGGTTATTTAGTGTTCATCATGCACGACGAAACAATGCAAAACTTCCAGGTCATTTTGGGTTGGGTAAAACCCATGGATGAGCGTGGGAAATAGGATACATTTCCTGTTGCTTCCAGATTGCTCCACTATTCTGTAGAAAATTGCATAAAAATAGAAGAATAATGGTACGGTCTGCAGGCATTTTAAGGGGGGGGGGGGGGGCAGATAGTAGGGAGAGTGGGTAATGGGAGAGTGGGTAATGGGAGGGTGAACAAGAGGAGTTGGCGAATATGTCGTGATGCACAAAAAAATAACTAATCCCGATTAGAGGATCGGGATTAAAAATCGTTGCCAAGAGATTAGGCCCAAGGAATCACGGATTGAATTTGATTTGTGTGGAATTGGATACGGGTCATGATCAGACCTGACATGACCTTTATCCATTGGCCTAGAACGACGCACCCCTGATAAATAATTCAGTAAACATCACTTAGAAAAAGGGTACAGAATATGGCCTGCAAATAAATGTACGTTTAATACAAATTAAATGATCATATTAAAATGCAATACTTTAACACTAAAAGTGTACAATGAATGCAAATGTGTTACTTGTAGTACAGATTCAATTTGAGTGACTCTATAGCTTCATATATATAAAAAAAAATACAAACATAAGACAATTTCAATGAACAGGAAATTACTTTCAAAAGCCATTTTTAAATAACAATTATGAATAGAATTAAAAGTTGCTCCAAGTAACAGTGGCTGCTTTGTGTTACTTCAACGTGCAGCTGCTTGGCAAATAGTGTATCAATTTATTTATTTACATCATGAGCTCGTGTTATGAATGTGTACACGTTTCGTGAGTACAGCCCTACGTTGTGAGTTTACGACTGAATCAACTGAATCAAAGGTGCAACCTAATTATTGCCTTGGCTGGCTCTGTGCAATTTCCGTGCACAGTTGAGCCTGTGGTTAACATTTCACGAGCTATAATTTAATGAAGCATATATATAATTCCCACTGGCAAGAGAGTGCTAGATATAGGCTCTCATTTGGTCCTGTTCAATGATGTGCAATCATTTCCCTGAATTCTTCACACAGGACATGGCCCAAGGAAAAAATTTAAAATGCAATATGTGCCAGTCATTCACATTGTATGGATGTACGTTCATATGTTGAACTTCTTTCGCACTGTACGAAGCCAACCATGCTAATCGTCAGTTTAACACATGAATAACACGTGATAATCGTGCTAAGCACAATAAGATGTACGAATGTTTTGAAAACCTGCTGGAGATTTGTCCAATAAAATCATGTTTCATTTTCTGTTCAGCTTTTCTCCGCTTTGCTCAACTGTACTCTTTATCCATAGGAGAGGTTTTTTGGGGGGTTAGATCGCGTAACTATAAATGTGTCGTTAAAGCCGCCACCACCCGACACAGCCAATTGGTAAGGTTTGTCACGTGAACAAAACATGCATTTCGTTCCTAGTATAGCAGACTGGTGTGTCCGAGAGTAAACCCACAACATTTACAATTCGAGTACGACGTTTCGCCAGTAATTACAACTAGCACCTTTATACATTTATATTTACACGATATAACGCTAAAAACTTATATTATGGATAATATTGATCACGAAAGCCTACATGTTAAACTGTATTCTTTATCCTCTTCTGCTGCTGTTTTAGTTCTCCGAATATAAGTACATTATGGCTTTCTACATGGATACAAAAAATAGTGTCAAATTACGTGAAATTCTACCCTCATCTGATTCGGAGTCAAAACAATAATTTGCATCATTGTAGAGAGTATAAATAACAAAATAAATAAGCGGATCTGGGATTGCATATTTTCAGCCTAATTGATTCAAGATCTAGAGCGTACTTGTCTTGAATGAACTAACAACATTTTTTTTACTAAACATGTGCCTAAATAAGAATGTTCATCGTCAGTACATTGCATGCATGCTATGACATATGGATCGGAAACACGTACGAACACGAACATGGAACAGAAGATGACAATCTTCTTGGTTCTTTCGGTAAAGTCACGTAGAAGATGACAAGTCTGTAAAGAAGCATGAAGAGATGCTTGCTGTGAATTGCTGCTAGATTGCTCTCGACTGCTCACAATGCATCCTATACCTGCTGTTATGCATGGTGGCCACCCCATCTAAACACGATCCAGGCTCAAACTTCGTATCTGCTGAGATCTGACAGTATCAGGTGCATTCTGGGTGATGTTGCAAAATTTTATGCAACAGCCAAATATTGTCTGTAAACGAATGCAAACGATGTTTACTCATTTGTAATGTATGTATATGTATGTATATCATGGGACCTTTTTTGCCAGTATCAAAGTATGAAAAATAAGAATGTATGTACGTATGTATGTTGAACTTCTTTCGTATCGTACGTAGCATATCGGAAGGGTGCGGGGAATTGTTTTACTCCTCTCTCCCATGGCAATTACTAACGCCCAATCAACAGGCAAGCAACACACGTGCAGTGAAAAGCGGGGGGGGGGGGGCTTGGTGGTTAATTTGTACGTTTGGAAATTGGAGAAATGCACCCAAATTAAGTGTCCAGCAGTATCGTTGACGGCAAACGAAAGGAATTGGTGAAGGTGTGAACTTATTAGTTGCGCTTCGAACTACATTTTAATGAGCTGCTGGCAAAATGCATCCTTAACCCTCGCATACATGAATTATTCAAAAGTAAAACTTTTTTAGTTTAACGTGATTTTTGGTAGTCAAAGGAACCCACGAAATGTGTATCAAATGTTAAAGTGGCTTCATGCAAGTAATATAACGAAAAGCGGTTTTATTAAAGCGGATGTGCCAACTGACAGTGTGTGAGCAATATTAACAGTGTTTGCAAGGATTACTCGAATGCGTAGCGGTAAGGTGAGAGTGAGGTCAGTGAAATTGTGCTTGTTGTGAGTAATAACATAAATAATGGCATCTTCATTGGCGGGGGGGGGGGTGAGATAGTGGCCCTGTATATTTGTGAGGTTGACCGAGTGAATCAATGGGAAGAGTTTCACATACATCACAGGGCTACTACGGTAGTGGTGAGAGTAAGATTGGAAGAAGGGAAATCAATATTTTAAACTTGCCGGCTTGGGCAATGTTCAGTTCTCCAACGGCGTGCCAAACTGAGATCCAAACTTTTGCGTTGCAACTCCAATGAATGAAAGCTAATGAAAGCCAGAAATGTGCAAAAGGTTTAACACTGTGGGTATTCCTAAAATATGCAAGCCACATGCAGCAAATCCTCGGCGCTTTTACTGCGACGTTCATTGCTGCTTTAGACATTCTGCAGAGCAAAAATACCCCTTTGTTACATGGAAAATGGGGGCATTCTTTGTGGTTATTTGTAACAGCTGGTGCTCATATAAAATGTTTGCATAAAGTGTGTAATGCTAAAGTTGGTGATCTACAAGCTATTTCCCCCCTGTTATGTATTATCAAAGAAACAACTGATTTCGCATGTAAAATATCTTGGTACAGTGTATCACATTTTTGGTTTACTTCGAGGCCTGTGCAAACCGTTGTGCGAACCTGGTGACCTGAGTTCGATTAATTTCGATTGCAGGCTACGGTTAACATGGACATCTGTGAAACAGAGCTTTACAGCTCATCGGATTTCTCCAGTATGAATACATATTCTAATTATTATTCTGATGCTTATGTACCTTGGTTCAGTTTGTTTCATTGCTCAATATCTAAAACCCAAGAACCAAGCTGAAAATCATAAACATTGATGAACTATATTACAAATGATTGACATCAACATTTTTTTTTATGAAATGCCAGATATGTCATTGATTTAAAAAAAAAGATGTAGTTTATTATATTCGTACACGATTGCATACCCGGTTTGTACGATTTATACAGTGTAAACTATAATTCTATTTACCCCCGAACGCAATGCGTTGGCCTTTGTTGACTGTGCAGTGGCTGAAATTCACATGGAAGAACGCATGAAATCACGTTGCATTATTTGTCCCTCCCCACCTCTGCAACCTCTTCCACTCCCACATCCCAGCACCGCTTCCTCTCTCTGCTCCACGGACGCTGGCCTCCTCCTATCTCTCAATATGAACTGCTCCACTCTTGGTGGTCACTCTTGAGCCACCGCCGCTGCTAGCCCCCCCCCCCCCTCTTAAACTCCCTACTCAGGCAACTCCACCCGGTCGCCTCTTCCTCTGCTTTCAAATATCTCCTCAATCCCTTTCGAAGCATCTTTATTGCTTATTTTCTCAATTTCTCTTGCTCGGTCTCTCCCATCGCATCCTGCTTTCCTCATTTGCATTTGTAATTTAATTATAATAGTTATCGTTTTTCATTGATAACAGCAGCAACACAAATACTGGTGGTGGATTGCAGTTCGAGGACTATAGCCATTCTGCATGGTCAAAAAACATGTGCCCAGTGCAACGACATGTGTAGGTCATGTGCCATGGTGGTGAATGTGTTTTAACTTCTCCACTGACTCATAAAGGTGGTTTAGTTCCCCTGAGCTTCAGGCACAACCAATGGTTCTTATTAGTAGCCGGGTTTATCAGATTCAAAAGCACTGCATATCTGCGGACTCTTACACGTGGCTTAGTTTGGGTGCGTTTTATGATTGGCCGCTGGAACTGAGCGATCCATAATCCAAGCGCTGTCTGTTTCAAATTAGACTGCGGCATCCCTAGCTACCTCAGAGGTGCAATGCCATTCGCTACACCTGGACTGTCTGAATTTCCCTGCTGCTTTAAGCTTTGCCGGCTGAAATATTAAAGTTTATTGCACAGCGAGCCGCTCATGCAGCACAGCCTGCATATGGCAAGACTTTAGCAGAGGGGCCTCTCGACCATTACCTTCTAATTGACTCTCTTTAGAGTGAGGGAACTTACGACACATTTTTTTATTAGAATATAGCATACGTAAATAAGTGATATCATGAATAGCAATACAAAGATATGTGCAACAGCTCACAATGGAGATCTCAAAATCATCCTCCACTCCAAATGCGAGCTTCATCCTCAATGCTTCCAGGTACACGTTGCTGTCAATTTTCCTAACGAGATCAGAGACAACCAGACATTTGATCCTGTAGGATGCTAGCGAGAGATTTTAAGTCACAGGCGTACGCACTTGAAGCCTTTAATAATCCGATTAGTGCAATGACCGGATGACAAGATTAATTGTGACACCTGTGATACATTCTGCATATACTGCAGATAGTGCAATATGATGCCAAGTATGAGGCCAAAAAGAGACCGTTATTATCTTCATCGCAAACGTGTGGCATGGGCATTCTAATCACTGCTAGGTTATGGGTTAATTTAACAATGTGGCACGTTTACCATCAATACAGGACTTTTCGGAGTGCACATTTTCATAGCTTTTTAACTGTTACATTGTGAGTTGTATTCATTTTCTAAAAACGATGTTCGGGAAGTGATGAATTATTCCTCTGTGGTTTCCACATTTGACTGACATTGGGCGTGTTCGAATTCAAGCAGATGTTCTCATTTTCACGAAGTTTGTGCTTGTGTCTTCCCAATTCCAAGCTGACATGAGATTATTTTAGGTTTCGAAGTTAGATGTACCCTATTCAGACATACAGTATTATTATTAAAATAGTAACATGAGCATCTAAGCCTCCGTGACAGTATTTTATGCACCACTGATGTGCGTATATTAGGCAGTAGATAATGCAAACTATAATGTTCTATTTAACATGAAAGTTCCGTGAACATTTTATGTCGCTCAATAAACCGTAAGGGCCTGACTCATATCTTTACAAAAGTGGACGATACGCACCGTGTTACCGATTTTCCCCATTGACGATATCGGAGATTTCACCACATTTCATACAAAAGAAACATTTAAAACGCCCGTGTGATTAATAATTCATCGGACGCGACTATGTTATGCATATGAAGCATCTTCTTACACACTTTACATCCACATTTGCTCCTAAAATATTCATCGCACAAAAACACTTTTTGTTGATAGTACTCTATTTATCAATGCTGCAAGGTGTACTAAAAGTGCCTCCTTCAACGAAGCGTTTCACCAATATAACAATGATAATGTACAGCCATTTGTGAACGCACTCCTGGATGAGGGGCATTCTCATGGCTTGTCGGTCATGGGGGTTGTGTGTTCGAACTTCACTCAGCTTGTCAGTGTGGGTCGGTGAAGGGGGGTGGTGATGTGGTGGAGAGGGGGGTGGCAGGACTGTTCCAGATGTCACTCACCAATGAGGTTAGCCATGGCCAGTAATTGAACTCAGGTTGCGGGAGTTCATAGTAGTAGTGCACTAACCATTGTGCGTGCCTCTGTTCCACGCAAAATGGTCTACTTATTCATACAAGGTATATTTTATATACAGTGTGTATTGTCGGTCAATATGGCATTGTAAAAAAATATATATAACATTTGCAGTAAAAAAATATATATGTACATTGGATACAATTATTTTATTTTGAAACAAATGGTAAAGTTAGGTAATTTATAAACATACGTGTTTAAATGGTGTTCTTTATGCGTACTGCATTGTATTGTCTCACGTGAATGCCACCTCAACTGTGATCGGTCACGCATTGAGATGCCTAAATATATGTGTCGTGTTAAACGCACCTTTCGACCTTTAGAATAGCACGGCGTATATAGTGTGTAGGCAGTGCCGGAGTAAGCTAGTGCGGGGCCTGTAGCATATGTTATTTAAAAAAAACACAAATATTAAAACACATTTTTTACTTGCATAGTAAAGTAATGATACTTTTTCATTTTCTATACAGCCAGGTAATGCGACAAATCGCAAACCTTAAACACCCAGTCGTTTATAAAAGTTGAAGGCAGTATAGTACTATAGTAATAGAGCAAGTGCAGAATCACTGAAGCGGAATTGACAGCTTGAAATCATTTAGCGCGGTGCCCTCGAAAGTGGAGAGCCCATAGCATATGTAGCTACTTGTGCTACTACGATAATCCGGCACTGGGTCTGCGAAATCGTGGGTGGGTGGGTGAAGGTGCACGGGGTGGAGGTTTTATAGGTGTAGCTCCTGACCTCAAATGACAGCTATTTGTAATGTTTGGCATGGGTGTAAAACCTGGAGGTTATGCAGGAAATGGGAGCTTTGCACCTCTGTTTTCAGTTACAGAGGTGGGGGAAACAATAAACCAAAGACAAAGATCCCATGTATAGCCTTAACGTACTGTTGGGGCAAGTGCTTGTTAATGAGCACACGAGGAGGTGGATGACCAGGAGGTGGATGGCCAGCACCACGCCCGGCCGCCTTTGTCTCCCCAGTAGCGATGTTTAAACACAGCACCAGGTGCTCGTTTGAGGCTGAGTCAACCTAGGAGAGTGCCAGATAATGGTCGCTGGGTGTTGGTTGCCGTGAGTAGGAATTGAACTCGGGTCGCCGGGTTCGCAGCGCAGCGCGCGGACTGCTGCAGCCACCGCTCCCCACGGTGAAACAGTAAACGCGAGGTCCCACGTGCATACAATAACACAGAAAGTGGAGCGCACACAAAGACCCACACGGCGCACCTTGATCCCACGTAAACAGAACGGCTTTGGAAGGTCATAGCCCTTCATACGTTGAACTCCACGCAGCGACTGAACCTGCCAAACATTAACTCCGAATCGCACCCTTAACCGTACACTTCTCATGTTTGGCTGCTCGAATGAATGACCAATAATTGTGCAGCGTTGCATCGATGGTGCACTGCGAGTGCACCGTGGCTTGGTGATACTCCACCCTTGCCTTCACAGCGAAGCAAAATTCCCCCCACCTTTTACCTTTAACCCAGTTACGCCCCCCTTCTGATTAGTTGTTACATAACCTTACCCATACCCGTGATTACCCTTCCAGACCGACAGGTGGCACCCTGTCATTACATCTGTATGATATGGAGTGACAGAATGTAGTTCTGCTTGTATCTCCTTTTACGAAGCAGAGGCTACGATTCAGTGCATCTGCTTTCCCAGCTCGTAATAGCTGTGCACACAAAAGTAATACAATTCCTTGCTAAAACCTAATAAAAATATAAACGTTTTGCCAACAGAACACTTTAGTTCGACCTTTCAACTTGCAGTCATGAAGGTGTTATTGAATGTGGTAGTTGAGTTCAACAGTGCATGGTAATGGCACATATGGAAACTACCTTCAGACCCTTTGGGCCAAGTCTTACCCCCAAATGAATGAAAAGGTTGTAGATGTACTGTAGCACTTTGCACACATCACCATGACTATCGTCGCAGATATATTGCTACCCCTCTTGCACGAGTAGAAGAAGAAAAATCCATAGTACAAAAGTTAATTAAATCAATAACATCGCTGTATAATATAACAAATGCCTTCATACATTTTGTCGTGGGTAAACCATATCATTCCATTCTAGATTTGAAGCTTTCGTGACTGCAAGGATTCATATTCTTAGGTTTTTTCGGTAAAGTCACGTAGGTAAAACATCAAAATTAATAAAAATAAAATAAAAATCACGACGTTTCGGAGGCAACACAAGTCTCCGTCATCAGGTGGGACCGTCACAGCCAGATTAGCTGCATCAAGTGAGGCAATGATTCAAGATGTAATCCCTCAACTTGCTTTTAAGGGATTACATCTTGAATCATTGCCTCACTTGATGCAGCTAATCTGGCTGTGACGGTCCCACCTGATGACGGAGACTTGTGTTGCCTCCGAAACGTCGTGATTTTTATTTTATTTTTTATTAATTTTGATGTTTTACCTACGTGACTTTACCGAAAAAACCTAAGAATACATATCATTCCAATCCACATTAGTGAATTCTGATTCTGCCTCGCTGGCTTGTCAAAACATCACCCTGCCTTCGCCGCTATTTGATTGGCGGGCGTTGCCCGATTGTTGTGGGCACTAAAAGGCCCAAATTGACTGTGCTAACAGACCTTTGATACGGGTCGTGGGTTTTGTCATCAGAGAGCTCACATTCGAAACGTGGGATGCGCATCGTGTCATGCACCGCGCAACGCGCGATACAAAATGCCCCTCACATTGCATTGGAAATGCGTGGGCCGCTTGGGTGCCTCGCAGGGTCCCTGATGTAGTTTGATTTGGCAGAGTCACAGATTAGGGTCATGAAATGGGAAGGAGCTCGGGATATAATTTATCGGATGATCAATGCAGGCTACAGTTTCAAAAACGGTAAGATTATTAGAGGATGCGGTGTATATGGTGTGATGTGAGCATTTACATGTGTTTACGTTGTGGCTTATTTGCACATATGGCATGTGGGGCTATGGAACAGTAATTTGAGGGACAATGGGACAGTATTATACCTGCAGCATTTCTCCATTGAGACATAGCAACAAGAAACAACTCAACACATTCGTCAATAATACCGTGGCCTGAAAAGGAAAACAAATATATAATCGGCGACATTTCATGCGCATAAATAGAGAGAGGCAAGCGGATTAAGATGAATAAGAGTCGGAGACTGCACCATACACCACGGGGCTTGAGGAGAATTACATTGAAGAAATGCTTCCTCAATAATAGTTTTTTTTAATTGGCATGCAGTTACCTATTAGCAGATATTGAAAAACAGAAAAACCTTTCAGTAATAAAAAAAAATGTATTACTGCACATTGCATTATGGGTGACCCTGCTTTGAAGAAGAGCCATTTCCTGAAATGTTGCCAATTATATATTTTTCATTTGAAGGCCGTGTTATCAGTTCATGCATTGGGTCTTTTGCTTGGGTACCACTGCCAGCGCAAGTTTCACCAAACCATCTGTTTCATTTCACATATGCTCAGGTACATTGGATACCTTAATAAATGCACAATAGTTTTGTATTCTGAAAAGAAGCATTAATAGCAGCAACCGTAACCTCCTCACTACATGAAAATGCACGTTATTATGGATGTTCTATGAATGGCACAAAGCAAACAAACGGTGCTGAGCATCAGATGTTTACGAGCGATGCTTTAGTCTTTTGGTGAAACTACAACTATGATATCCAATAGGTGAACTCTCTGGAACACTTGTTAATACCACTGTCTGTGACTGAAATTGATCTTTGCACGTGTGTGAACACATGGCTTCCCATGCAAATATCACCCAACATGTCTGCCGAGGAAGTCCGCAGATGCATGAGTGGTTATTATTTTATTGCATTTCCCCCTTGTTTGTAAATAACATGGCGCGTATATAAAATGTGTACTTGCGTATGCCACATCGTGTGATGTTTTTTTGCAGAAGGGCCTCTGAAGTATTAAAAAAAACGATACAAAAGAAACAAAACCTAAAGTGCTGGCGAGGTTCACATAAAAAAAATTCGGCCTGTCGTGCGGGAAGGGCTGCTGTTATAAATTGGCAAGGATGCTGGCAACCCGTGATGCGGGAGGGCTCCTGTGCTGTCAATGATAACAAACGTGGGAGAGGCCATTCAGTGAGGCACACCGGGTACATGCGGTTTCTCTGCAGCTGCCCCGAAAGCTGAACACGGCACGACAACTCTTTTCCCTGCCACCACTCCTGCTGTTACGATTACAATTCTGCCACATGCGACACTTTTACGAATGGAACATTGCCCGATGCTAAGTGCCAACACAATTAACGGTTGCTCCCCATATGCGTGCGTAGCTGCTGAGCAGAGAAGCAAAGCCGTACCAGCCTTCTCAAGTTGGCAGCCATCCAAGATGTTCCAAGGTGTAATGCAAATGCTGTGTAAATCTTGTTCTAACATGCTGATAGGTTAATTGCATGGCTTTTGGTTGTTGCGAAACCGTCTTTTGAAAAATAATTTTAATGAGGTGTTGTCAAAATATGTTTGATAGTTGTATTTGTCAAAAGTAGCAACTGCCAACGTCATTTCACCCAATTCTATTTGTACATTTCGTATACAGTATGTATAAACCAATGCTTAAAAATAACCCTCATAGGTTTATGTAAAACTAAATTGGGATGTGGTTGTGAGCAGTTTTTGACCAAACTCTACATATGCCAAGAGTAGTAGTCTGATTTTATCTTGACTATCTTTTGCACAATTTACTATTCAGTCTGGTTCAAATTCGCATTATCACGTCGCGCGTTGAATTATAATTTTTTGTATGTAGCTGTTATAACATTAAATGTTTTATGTACGTGATTTTTATTTTAATAGATGAGCGTGATTATTTAGTGTCATTCGAGGAGTGGAACACATCCAAAAAGACTTCCACCAAGGAGATGGAGCGGTGAGGTCAGTTACTGTGGAGTTGTAGGATGGATTGTCATATCACAGGATCGTGAGAGGAGGCGGCAGTTTGTGGAGGCTTTCATCCAGCAGTGGATTGATCATGCATGGTGATGAATCTCACAATACAAGCATCAAATTACATCAGAATACATTCTTTTGGATTTGTCTACGTTGTATGCAATGGTTTTCCATCACCACCCCTGTGGCTGATGGAGGCACTACCATTCCCCGCAATGTTAACAAAGGAGTACATTCTTGAATGAAATTACAACCCTTAAGTGCAAAAACTCACCAAATTACTGGAGAGGGGGGCGAGGGAGAGTGGGGGGGTCACTATACATTACAGTGTAGCAGACTGCAGCGTGTGGAGTTAGAACGATTTTTCAGTGGTTGTCAAACTGCGTTCAGAACTCGATGGCAGGCACTGACCAACACGGCCATGTATAATTATCAAACATCCCTCGTGACCTACAACAACTATGCTAAACTATGTTTATTTTACCAGGTAAGGGCCCACTGAGCTATATTGCTATTTTTTTAAGTCGCGACCTGGCAGCAAGTGATAGTTCTAGATTTGAAGTTTTCGTGACTGCAAGGATTCATACTCTTTGTTTTTTTCGGTAAAGTCACGTAGGTAAAAAATTAAAATACATTAAATCACGACGTTTCGGAGGCAACACAAGCTCCCGTCTTCAGGTGGAACCGTCACAGCAATTGTTTTTACCTATGTGACTTTACCGAAAAAAACAAAGACTATGCAAGTGATAGCTCAACGAAAGTGGCTTATCATCACGTGGGCATTTCTAGCAGTCAAATACTACATGTAGTGTGCGGGGTGATCTTCGTCCAGCAGGGGATTTAGAAAATATATTTCTGCAGTGTGTGTGAGTCTCTGCACGGACAGCGCTGGGGAGGATGGTTGTTATCCAGTCGAACACTCCGAAGGCTGCCAGACGAAACCATCGGTGCATGGCACACGGGTTCCCCTCCTCGTGTGCTGCGCGGGCTGTTTGGAGTCAACGACGACATTTATTCTACCAGTTTAACCATCTAGAAAGGCCTCATTTGTTTGTATTGCACACGTGTTCTATTTTCTGTGTACGTGTATAGCTTTCGTAATAAAGTTTTTTAGGGTTAGATCGCGTTATTTATAAATGTGTCGTAACCCTCCACCACCCGACACGGCCAATCAGCAAAAAAGTGTCACGTTGACAAAAGACAAATAGTTCACTACTTTAGCCCACCGGTGTGTTGAAGAGTGAAACCACAACATTTACATTTTTTTTTGTGGTTTCATTTCAACATTTACAATTTTTTTTGTGGTTTCACTCTTCAACACATCGGTGGGCTAAAGTAGTGAACTATTTGTCTTTTGTCAACGTGACACTTTTTTGCTGATTGGCCGTGTCGGGTGGTGGAGGGTTACGACACATTTCTAAATAACGCGATCTAACCCAAAAACGTTTATTATGAATAATATTGGTCGCGAAAGCCTCACACGTGTTAAACTGTATAGCTTTGTATGCACACGGAGTTACAGTATGGTAAAAAAAAACTCTTAATTTAAAAAACACGTTTCCAGGTCTTTTTTAAATCCTAATATGCACTCTGTGAGAAGGAACACTCAAATTGAACAATGTGCCACTGCAATCACATGGAAAGGACATCTTATTAACTCTGGGAAAATGTATTTCTTATTGGTTACGGGTTGACAGAGATACACAATGGTATAAATGAAAGAGGTCTGTGAGACTCACAGAATGGAGCGTTTTTTTTTATTTCAGGCCTGTTGTGCTTTAATACAGATGTGTGTAATGATTTTTTTTTCTGGTATCGGTTTGCTCTTTTGTGGATAGCATTACCACACGTGTCTGCACTGACAAGCGACATTTTAACATTCTTTGCACCAAACCATGGTGCTTGCAATTGATGCGCTACCACGCACGTTTGCAACATTTTTTTTTATTTTTGCCCTTTAACATCCATCAAAAATGGGCTCGAATTCAGTAACCAGCCTCAATAAATCACTTAGTCTACGTAAAGGTTAAGCACAACAACGTACACGGACGGGCCTTGTATATTTTCTCCTTTCCTTGTCGACATTGCTGACTTTAACGTCTTACTACAATCTTCCCCACGTGCCTCGGTTTCTGTCACAAACAGCGACACCACCACCACCGGAGCCTCCTGTTGCCACTGGCACGAGAAACTCGACGCACGACTGGCAATTCACAAACGCCAACTTGCGGTGCTGTTAAATGAGTGCGGTGTGAATTATAGGAATGAACGAGAACGGAAGAAGGAAAACTTGCACAGTGGCATCTCGCTGTTGTTAAGGAAACCGATTGATACAGCAGAGCGCAAAGACGAGTCGTCCTTCTAAACGCCGAGCTGCAATGGTGTTGTTTGGAAATGAACAGTTGCAGCGGGAGGCCGGCCAGTAGCCGTAAATGTGTCATTTTAACTCCCGCACTTCCACTGAGCTGTAATTTTAGACTGTCATCCGTGACCCGCTTGAGCACATGTGTCTGTATGATTAGGCTACAGACAGTGTTGTTGACTGTGCACGAGTAAAGCTGCATATGTACACAGCAAAATGCAATAAATCAAATTGAGACAGTCACAGCATACAAGAGTGAACGCTCACAGGGACATGTATGCAGTTATTTGCAGGTCTCCGCAAATCCTCGATCCCATTATTTTGCGCTGTTAAGTAGTTTCAGATTGGCGCCATAAACGATTGTATTCATTATAAATCACCTTTTTACAAAATACTCACGGTTCATTGAGGCTTTGTGAATGCTTAGAGAGGAGCAAAATGAAATACACAATTTTTTTTTGGGTGGGCGGGGAATTGCGAGCACAATTTTCCCTTCAAATATAACGGCAACATAAATGAAGGCGTATCAGTACTCAGGAAATTATCCCACACCGTGGGCATGGCCATGTGGCGTTTGGAGAAAATCATAACAGAGACTCCCATGTGACCCACCCCCCCTTATTTCAAGAGGAGCTCAACTGACGTAGTGGAATAATTGATCGGTGGCTCTTAATAGTAAAACATGTTTTAACTACTGTACAGTGCGATATTTGCAACCCCAATATGTTCACACACAGAACCTAACGCAGTACTGTACTATGTACAAATTTGAGTCAGCAAATGTGTCCTCTCAGATGATGTTCTCTTAAGCACATTTAATAGAGAGTAAATGATCAGATCGGCTGTAAATTTGGCTAGCCTTTAAGTTTTGAGTAGAGACTGGTGTAAATGTTGCTTGTGGATTGTGCTACAACCATAACGTGAAACGTTTATGTTTTGTTGGATGATTAACACGGCGGTGTTTGCAAATTAGGACCTACCTTAGACCGCCGTAATTAATTGTATTATTGTATCGTCGAATACAAAAATATGACAGGCCTTTCCACATACAAGGCTTCATGAGAGCTCGTGTTTTCACTATATATAACTGTTTTAGATCACTTACCCTCTTCCTAGAGTTAGGAGCTTTTTTTTAAATAACCAGAACCGTAACGTGTACGAGTTATGTACTTGTATACCCTGCCACGTTCAACCCTATCCGTGAGTGTCATTCAGTAAAATAGTGATGTTAAGGACAAACTTCACGGCTAATCAAACCTCATCATTCCAGTGGTATGGAAATCGCATAGAAAACGTGTCGCAGGAGAAACAAATACATGCTCGTTGGTTTTGGTTTGTGCTCAGCAAATGCGCATGCACGTGACGTGTATGTGTAGCCTTGGGTCGTGTTCCTTAACGATGTCCTTAGGTCTCTCACGAACAGAATGATGTACTCAATGTCAATATTCTCTCATCATAATCGTTATCACCAGCCATGATCTATCCACTGCTGGACCTTAATGATGTCGCAATGACAT
Organism: Lampetra planeri; assembly: GCF_965212315.1. Taxonomy (NCBI): domain Eukaryota; kingdom Metazoa; phylum Chordata; class Hyperoartia; order Petromyzontiformes; family Petromyzontidae; genus Lampetra; species Lampetra planeri. The sequence goes on along the minus strand of NC_136108.1, from coordinate 3,864,086 downwards.
GCTCATCTTGCTCCCGCACACGAGCTGAGGTCTGTGTTCCATCTCCGCGGCAGTGGTCGTCCTCTTGAGAATTTAGCCTCCTTTCGCTGCCATTCCATCATAAGTCTCATCCGTTGGTCATCTTACTTTCTACTTTATGGAAATGTGTCATAGTCAGAGTCCACTTACACCTTCGCAATAGTCTATAATATGCCTCTCGTTGTATCTGTTATCTGGTTTATGAGTGTCCTCTTTGTAGCTCAGCGATTTCCAAGGAATGCGTCTCTATGTGTTTATTTGCTTACTTTTCAGCCTTTGTTTGCATTTGTGTCAGTATAGCATCAATACATTATTTTAAAACATTAATCAACCGCTCACAATCCGTGACCCCAAAAACAGCCAGCGTTGGGAATCAGCAGAGGTGACGGCACCTGGGATCAACATCAGATGCGTAGGGTTGCCAACCTGTCCTGTTTTTTCCCAGAACGTCATCTTTTTCAGGTAGGCATCTTGGGATGTCTGTTCGCCCTGCCAGGACATTAAAAATAATCTTTGTTTTCGTCAGTTGCGTATTTGAATGCACCACTCAAGACAAATAATTCACACGTAGTTCTCCCCTTCTCCGGGTCTTGCGAGATATTATTTTCCCCGTGAAGTGTTCCGGCTTTTTTGTTTGTTTTTGTTTTGGAACCTCAGAGGTGGCAACCCTCACATGCAAGTGCACGAGCCGCAGAACAGCAGGAGCGTGTCCCACGTGCCCCGCGGCTCTGACATCGCATTACCATTCGTCTCACACCGGCCCGAAGGACATTCTCTGACGAGGCTGTTTTTAAGTGCCTGGAAAGTGGAGCGGGGTCAGCATGGGGCATCGGTGTTTGTCAGCGGCGACGGAAGAAATTGTTTGCATTGGGAATCTGCGCATTGATCCGCAGACAACACAAGTCCATCCGCCGATTCACGAGGGGCAAATTAAGTTGAAAAATTACATTCACGTCACACTCAAGGGGTGCCTGCACATGCTTTGTTGTTGAGAATTGGCCTCTTGATTCTCTCCCTTAATTTAAATGTAATCTTGTTTTTGTTTATGTCAGTTTATAAAGTGCCTTTAATAATATATGCAAACACAAGAGGGGCATTAATGGTACGTTATACATTTAATGCAATGTTTATTCAGGCTCAATTCGCAAATACTGCCCTTCCAAATGTACTGCTATCTTCTGAGAATACGTAATCATATTTTAATATGTGCTAAACAATACCCAGCAACTGATTACATCGGTTTTACGTATAATTAAAGCCAATCAACCGGTTAACATTTTACAAATTTTTTTACGTTGAAGCTACAAATAAAATGTAAACTTTTTAAAATATTGTAAGACATGACCACAGCAAGTGGTTTCACAATTTGTTTTGTATTTAATGACCAGGTAATCATTTACTTCTCCAAAAAAGTCTCACTTGAATCTCAAAATACTTATGCAACGATTTCATGCAATCTTAATATTTTACCAATCCCATTCATGAGTGTTTTTTTTTATGTGGAAAGGAAGCATAGCACCCGTAGAAAACTGAGGCACACAAGGTGAAAAAGAGCTTCGTAGCTCATCGGATTCCTCCCAGTATAAAAAAAATATTCCGATTCTGATTCTGAAGTTTATGGACCCAGTTGCAATACTGTCCAGACAATTCCTTACTCGCCACCTCTCAGAAAATGAACTTGCGGAATATCACAAAAAACTATGCGATTACCAACCCTCCCCATCTTCAATTATTAGATTACGGGAATACGCTGCTGCTGCTCTACAATACATTGTGGATTCTACATGGTCTGCCGTGGTGCAAAAAAATAAATCACGAATCGAATTGTAACCACTGCCACCATTATATAGATTCTACATCAGCCACATAAAAAAAAAACATAATTTATTTGTGAATCGAATTGTGATCTATGCAGGCTATATTAATTCTAATGGTGCACAATGGCCAAGGAATAATTGATTCATGAATTGAACTGTGACTCCTGCAGCCAATATCGATTCTTCAAAATTGTATTCCGAAAAAAAGATTTGCCAATCAGGATGCGAACTGATGTTATTAGGATCAAATTTACATCCGTGCTCGGTCAATGTGATTATGCGTCCAATTCCTATTTTAATTGCAAAAAATAACTGTTTTATCCCATTCCAAACCAAAATTGCCAGGAAGATCGAAATAAAGGTGCAGCCCTGGAATTGCCTGCTCACGCCATTGCTGTTGGAAGGGCCCCACTCGATTAGCACGGTTAGCTACGTACGGTGCAAAATAAGTTTAAACTACATACATATGTACTTATGATAGACTAAGAATATCCTCATTTTAATATCCCCCATATCTGAAGTCTCCTTTTTTCTCAGTTTTCCCATCTTAATTTTGCTGTTGGTAGCTATTGCATTACCTCGAAGTAATGTAATTAATGTAATTAAAGCTGTAAATGTGTTTATTTCAATGTCAGTGATAACTGTCTCTGAATACCAGAACGCCGTGACATTATTAGCTTCTGAGATGTAAAACACCTGCGTTTGGATTCGGTCTGTGGATGAAAAACAACCCAGTTCTGTTTACCCACAAATAGTCTCGTTGTAAACCATGTGAAACACACCATTGTTTTTTAACGTGGCATATGGCTTTAACAAAAAAACATCTCCGGAGTTTAAAGATAAAAAAAAAACTTTGGTGACATTAATACTTTGCCAACCTTACCCGTTCAGCAAACTGTGGGATTGACACAGAAAAGGGATGGTAGGCTTATTTAATCTAACACGATTTGACACGCTGTGCATCATACATACACACACGCATGCATCGGTGGCACAACTTGTCAGCAGCAGCTGCCACACGTGATCGTTCCTTCTGCGCACATTTTTTTTAAGGTTTTAAAATCGCTCAAGGTTATTTATTTTTAGAAGAATCACATTACGGTCATGTTTTTAACCCGCCTATAGGAATTCACAACAATATTTATCTTTTCAGTTACTTGTCTACTGCGGCAAAGGTTTATGTACAAAGAAGTTGACTGAAACGTACCAGCATATTGCTCAGGCAGTGTGCGTCATCTATCCAGCCCCTGACTGCAGGCAGGCAGCTGCCCACTGTGTCACTTTTAGCTCTCTGATGTGCTTTTGAGTTATATTGCATGTAATCGGCCTCATGTCTGACGTTTTGTTGCACATGCTTGTAGCATCTTCAGGAGGTGATACTTTTTTTGCTCAATTCAGTAAAAAAAATATATCAATTGTTTACAGATAATCTCGTTGAGCACAGTCATTATTTGCTGGCCTTTTTTACACCAACTTGATGCTCATAAAGGCATTTTGTAAAAACTGATACAGACATGTAATCCACGAGTAATACAAAATCATAGTGTGACGTCGATGCAGAGGGAGAATGTAAATATAGATTTGCAACTAAAAGACACTGATGGACACAGTAATTGTGTCTCGTATACGAATTTACATTTAGCAGGGGGCTGTTGTGTGAAAGGGGGTGGCCAAAAGTTGGAGAGGCCACAGCCTCTTTCTAGACCAACAAACAAAACACTGCGCTGAAAACCAGCAGCGGTGGAACAGACAGAGGTAATTGGCTTTACACAAGAGGAAGGGAAGGTTGGAGAACCACGCGGTTCAGCACTTTAAATGGAGTAGCAGAGACCAATTATCCCAGCATCAAGATGAGCTGCAGTGCTTTTATACATTGCAGAGTGGCCGCTTGGGGGATGCCTTCATCCAGCAGTTGATTGAGCATGGCTGATGACGATGTCGCTTACTAGTTTCACTCCGATGCAATTGCACATAGTAACTATTCGCAAACGTGGGAAATACGTTGGTGCACAGTTTCATATAGAATATATGACAAGTTGTAACATTTAATTCGGATGATTTGTACACGTTTCAGCACTGAAGTGCACTGGAGTGCTGAAACGTGTACAAATCATCTGGATTAAATGTTTGCATTGATACTTAATGGAGGCATATGGAAGATTTCCATTGTATTTGACACGAAGTAAAACTATTGTTTACAGCTTTCTGGTGAGTCTTCAAGCTGCACGGTGTGTTGTTCGGCATTGAGCTCATTTCAATTGTAGAAGATCCCAGCACTTGGAGCGAAACGTCGGACATCATGCTGAAAAACACGCGGTACAAACCCAAAAAAACACTTTGAAGCGCTGTACAGCACAATCGTGAACAAGTAATAATGCAGTGTGTTGTTTATAGTTGCTGAAATAAAGTCTTAAGTGTATTCTTAGACTCAAAGGAGCTCTTGGAGATGATCATCTCTATTCGCCAGTCTTAAGCCAGTGGCAGATATGGCATTGCGCATTGTTTTGGTCGTCATCAATCTGTCTACAAAGTGGTACTAATTTTATTGACCCCAGAGGGATGATGGGCAGAATTGACACCTTAATAAGAATACAAACTCACGACCTGACGATGATGGCTTGTGCACCCCAGCACTGCGTGCGTGGTTCGGAGTCACTTTAACTGCAAATGTAATAATCTGTAATGTAAGTTTTTTGTTCGTTACAATTTAGACACTCATAATATAGGTGTTTGGGTTAGATCGCGTAAATATATAAATGCGTCGTTAAAACCGTTCATTTGCAGCGCTTCTATAATATGTTGAATTTCACTTCTCACGACTGTCACCATCCGACACTTTCTTAGCTCGATGAATGAGTGTCTTGATAAGAGCAGATTTCTGTTGCGGGGTGATGGTGGTGTGACTCTGCATTCAATGATGCACAAATCAACAGGGCATTGATTACCAAAACCAAATCAAATAACAAAAGCATTGAAACTGCCCAAGTAATTTAAACGATCAAAATACCGTACATTGCGGGAGTAACTGATAAACTAGCCAGATGTTTGGAAAAACAAAACATCCGAGTCAGATTTGGCACGGTACATAACATACAGAATTTAATATCTGGTTCAAAACATGTATTACCGAAGCTATCAACAGAAGGTGTGTACAGGATTAACTGCACGTGCGGTAAATGTTATGTTGGGCAAACAGGACGAATGATCAACACGAGACTAAAAGAACATTAGAGAAATATTAAATTCACCCAAATACAACTGTCAGCAGTAGCAGAACACGCGTGCCAACAAGGATACTAAATTGATTTTGATAACGTTAAAGTTTTGTGCAAAACTAGCTACTACTGGCCAAGACTAATTAGAGACTCTATCGAAATGGTAAGAAATCAAAATAACCGTTCGGATAGCTACCGTCTTAGTGCTGCGTGGAAGCGAATCATCAAATAATACATTATTTAAATGCATGCCTACAAAGGGCAGCGTACTTCAATAGGGATTACCGTTGGTAGGGCTATTTTAATAAACACAATAGACAGGAAGGACAAGTTCAAAGGGCTCGCATAATGCGCATGCTTAATATACGTTGCCTAATCCCTCCCCCCCCACATTGTGCAAGAGCGCTGAAGGGTGGTCAACTCATTTACGCCTCTATATAAGGAACGAAACAGTAAGACTTTTCCACAAATCTCGCTGTCGCCTGATAAAGCTAGTTGTAACTACAGGCGAAACGTCGTACTCAGATTGTAAATGTTGTGGCTTGGCTCTCCAACACACCGGTTAGTGTTGTACTAGTGACGAATTGGCCACGTTCTGTTTACATGACAACCCTTACTAGTTGGCTGTGTCGGGTGGTGGCGGGTTTTAACGACACATTTATATATTTACGCGATCTAACCCAAACACCTCTATTATGGATAATGTTGATCGCGAAAGCTTACGTGTTAAATTTAAACACTACCGTACCAAAATCACATAAACATATGAGAATGATACTTTTTGTCGACAACATACAACTTCTCATATGTAGTGTATTTTAAACTGCGCACCTAATTATTTCCCACACTTGTGACTATTTACCAGAGGTGGGACAAAGTCATTGTTATGCAAGTCCAAGTCGAGTCGCAAGTCATCAAATTCATGACTCGAGTCTGACTCGAGTCCAAGTCACATGACTCGAGTCCACATCTCATAGGTGGGACAAAGTCATTGTTATGCAAGTCCAAGTCGAGTCGCAAGTCATCAAATTCATGACTCGAGTCTGACTCGAGTCCAAGTCACATGACTCGAGTCCACACCTCTGCTATTTACCGTGTGCAATTGCGTCGGAGTGAAACCAGTAAGCACTTCATCACCACAGTCATCAGCAGCCATGCTCAATCAACTGCTGGATGAAGGCATCCCCAAGCGGCCACCCTGGATTATATGAAAGCACTGCAGCTCATCTTAATGGTGGGACAATTGGTCTCTACAACTTCATTTCAAATTGCTAAATATGTCTTGGTTAAGACATTTTTTTACGTTTAACATTATTTTCCATTAACAGCCCACCGCAATACACAGTATCCATTTGTCTTTCTTACATTTTAAAATGAAGTTTTTTTCCCCATCACAGCCAAACATAATATATTAAACATGTAATTCGCCACAGCCAAACTAAAAGTGTTTTTTTCTTCTTGGTTCTTTCGGTAAAGTCACGTAGAAGGGAAGTAATAAAATAATAAAAATAAAACATAATAAAATGAAATAATTCTCACGACGTTTCGGCTACAACGCAAGCAGCCGTCTTCAGGTGAAGTCTTCAGGTGAAGATGGCTGCTTGCGTTGTAGCCGAAACGTCGTGAGAATTATTTCATTTTATTATGTTTTATTTTTATTATTTTATTACTTCCCTTCTACGTGACTCTACCGAAAGAACCAAGAAGATGAATCCCTGCAGTCACGAAAGCTTTAAATTAAAAGTGTTTTATATTTCTGATTTTGTATGCATTTTCTCAATATGTGTGTTTGTGTCTCTGTGCTTGTAGTGGGGAGCGGTAGTGTAGCGGTTAGCATGCTGCGCTATGAACCCGGCGACATGGGTTTGATTCCCGCTCACTGCCAACATCAGTGACAATTATCTGAACCGGTCCCGGGCCTCGCCTAGGTCGACTCAGCCTCAAATGAGTACCTGGTGCAGTGTGTAAACATTGCCACTAGGGAGACAAAGGCGGTCGGGCGTGGTGCTGGCCACCCACCCCCTCGTGTACCGTTCCGGCCTTCATAGGTGCTCGCTAACAGCACTTGCCCCTATAGTCTGTTAAGGCTATACAGGGGATCTTTGTCTTGTATGCCTTTCTCTGTGTTTCTTTCTTGCAGTGTATTCAAATTTGCAGTGGTTCCATCTTAACATTTAGCAGTTGTCATTAGCACGTTTGCATTCTTGACCGCCCGCCCTCAAGGCTGGGTCTGGTCGTGCTGAGTGAAAAATTACGTTCAGATTAAACCCCCCCCCCTACCCCATTAGCCTCACTCCCCTATTACCTGTGCCACCGAATCAATCCGCTGCCCTTCTTGTTATCCATATAATTTTTGTGTGGATATGATTGGTGACTCAGACACCTTGACAAAAGTCATCTTAATATCTGCAATTATCTGCTGCTTTTACCTAACCCAAAATGTACGTCATCCGTAATATTTTTAGCTCTCCAACAGATAATAAGTAACCAGGAGATGGTGGGACATTAATCCGATTGTCCACATTTGGCCATGCTTCTTTTTTGCAGATAAGAGAAGTAACATTTTTGGATACCAGAGTTTGCTCATTGTGCTCCCAATGTCGGCAACAGATAAGTTTCACCACATTAAATTTGAGGATGCTAAAATGTAGAGAAATGCACAGCATTCGCATGATTGCCAGAACTACATTTGGTGCAATGACGTTTTATTCCGCACACTATCTGATTTGCGGAGACGCCTTCCTCTTATCATTTTAGTTTCCACATATTGACACTAAAAGAGGAAAACCGCACAGGACATTAAGGGTATCAGATGACTGCGATCTCTGACGGGTTGTTTTCCGTCAGAACAAACACCAAGCCCTTCTGGTGACTGGTACGTGGCTTTGGTTTATAATGTGGCTCCGCGCTTTTGGCTAAACATTTCTAAGTATCGCTGTCACGGGTCTTTTTTTTTCCTTGCCAAAACCATATTTCGCAGATGTTACGGAGGAATGTTTTCAAGCGCAAGGCTTCGGTATGTGTGCCCGCGAGTTCAAAGTGTGCTTGCTCAGGACACAATCCCGACCGTGAGTTGCATCGCTGACAGTGTGCTGCGTAGCTGACATTTTTACGTTAGCGGATGGGAGTTTTTTTTTCCCGTCATTAAGATTTGAATGACATTGTGCCTCATAGTCCACATTGGAGGTGTGTAAGGTGATAGCGCACTGCACCATTGCATGTCACTGTGTCCCAGTGCTGTGATCGGCTTGACCGCTAAAAGGAAGTATTGCATTCCCACAGGCATTACAGGGGTCACTCTGTAATGTCTGTTGTGTAAGAGTACTAAGACAGCGATTGCCGAGTTCATGGGTTTCAATCCTGCTTTGCAACAACAAATTTAAACACGTGTTCCAATTTATCAGGTTTATTATTTGGTTCTTTCGGTTAAGTCACGTCTAAAGATAAAATAATAAATTAAATTAAATAATAGAATACGACGTTTCGATTGCAACACAAGCAATCATCATCAGGTATAATGAAATAGCGACATATCTAACCAGAAAACTATAGACAGACATATTAGCAGACAGATATCACAAGATACATACATAGCGAGAGCAACACAGGTGACAGAGAGGGGTGATCGTCTCTGTGGGGTGGCCTTAAATAGACAGAGGGGGGGCGGAGGCAGAGTGAGGGAGGGGGGTTAGAAAAAATTAGCATATCAATGAGTGGTCCAAAAGAAAACGTGGTGCTGCGAGTACGATGGCACAGCAAGCAAGCCTGAAAATCAGGAGAAAGACACACTAAAATTAAATAACCTAGTAAAATATCGAAATGTAATGTAATACAACACAGAGGGTCGGTCAACACACAATTAACGCATAGCCTGGTTGATTACGTATTTCAAAGATTGCTAAGTTAGAATTTAAGTGTGAACATTCTAAAGAGGACACAGGCAGAGAAAACAAGTCGCCAGAGAGAGAGAAAAAAGATAAGCTTAAAACTTCCCCGTAGAAGTGGTTCAATCTTAATTTTAGAACTTTCGTGACTGCAGGAATTATTATTTGGTTCTTTCGGTTAAGTCACGTCTAAAGATAAAATAATAAATTAAATTATAGAATAATATTTCATTATACCTGATGATGATTGCTTGTGTTGCCATCGAAACGTCGTATTCTATTATTTAATTTAATTTATTATTTTATCTTTAGACGTGACTTAACCGAAAGAACCAAATAATAATTCATGCAGTCACAAAAGTTCTAAAATTAAGATTGAACCACTTCTACGGGGAAGTTTTAAGCTTATCTTTTTTCTCTCTCTCTGGCGACTTGTTTTCTCTGCCTGTGTCCTCTTTAGAATGTTCACACTTAAATTCTAACTTAGCAATCTTTGAAATACGTAATCAACCAGGCTATGCGTTAATTGTGTGTTGACCGACCCTCTGTGTTGTATTACATTACATTTCGATATTTTACTAGGTTATTTAATTTTAGTGTGTCTTTCTCCTGATTTTCAGGCTTGCTTGCTGTGCCATCGTACTCGCAGCACCACGTTTTCTTTTGGACCACTCATTGATATGCTAATTTTTTCTAACCCCCCTCCCTCTCTCTGCCTCCGCCCCCCCTCTGTCTATTTAAGGTCACCCCACAGAGACGATCACCCCTCTCTGTCACCTGTGTTGCTCTCGCTATGTATGTATCTTGTGATATCTGTCTGCTAATATGTCTGTCTATAGTTTTCTGGTTAGATATTATGTCGCTATTTCATTATACCTGATGATGATTGCTTGTGTTGCAATCGAAACGTCGTATTCTATTATTTAATTTAATTTATTATTTTATCTTTAGACGTGACTTAACCGAAAGAACCAAATAATAATTCCTGCAGTCACGAAAGTTCTAAAATTAAGATTTATCAGGTTTAATGGCTTCAGCCTTGTCACCAGTGACTAGACAATGTTGCCTAACGCAGTGGCAATTGCTGCATTTTCACGGCACATAAGCCCGATTACAAAATGACATAGATTTGGCAAACCGTTCTTTACATACTCTTAGGTTTTACATGTCACCAGTGAACTCCAGAAAAGTAGAAGTAGTGTAGACACAGAGGAAGTAGTTTATTGGCGTCTTCCTGGGTCTCTAGCCAATGTCACATGACACTGCCTTCCACATTTAGTTACCACGGGCGGATGTTTATTCAGTCCACCTTCGTCCCATTGCAGCACGCATCGTACATTGTAAATTGTAAAAAAAAATGCGACGTAAAAGTTGCATTTATAAACTTTGAAACAAAATGTACATGTATAAGGAGACCATCCTTAAAAAAATAACTGCCCCCCCCGCCCTCCCATAAAAGTGTGCAAAGCGGGCGAATCACATCATACACCTCCCGCTATTGCTGTTCCGATCTGATTAATAAACAACCAAATAAGATCCGATAATGAGACAATTATGATGGCGCTTCACTCGCCGCCGCGTTCTGTTGAACAGATCGCACACCACCGGTTGGTAGCCCCTCGTTGGGCGTTGGCCACACGATGCCACGACGGGCGCGCGCGCGCGTGCGTGCGCCCAGCACGAGGGAAGAGCTCTTGCTGCGCGAGAGAGCGCACGCAACAGGCAAATCGTGCAACGCCGCGAGGGCAGGAAACATCTGTGGAGGATCTCGACTGCAGAGGAAACGTGCGGGAGAGAGAAATTTCACGTAAATTTTTTTTTACATTGTTTGGAGAGAGAGAGAGAGAAAAAAAAGATGTTCTGCATCACTGATTTAGGCATCACGTGAGAAGTAGTGGCAATGAGAGGCGTGGTCGTTGTTTTCATGCAGAGGGAAGAAGTATTTGATGGTTTAGGCTAATGAGCATGGGGGGTGTGGGGTGTGTGTGTGTGGTAAAGAGGCGGCGATGGTAAATGTGTCCTTCTCTTGTTTTCTCTTGTTTACGTTTATTCACCTTCTTGGTTCTTTCGGTAAAGTCACGTAGAAGGTAAATAATAAAATAATAAAAATAAAACATAATAAAATAATTCTCACGACGTTTCGGCCACAACGCAAGCAGCCGTCCTCAGGTGAAGAACAGGTCTGTCGGGAAGACAGTGTCTGAATCAGACACTGTCTTCCTGACTTCTTCACCTGAAGACGGCTGCTTGCGTTGTGGCCGAAACGTCGTGAGAATTATTTTATTATGTTTTATTTTTATTATTTTATTATTTCCCTTCTACGTGACTTTACCGATAGAACCAAGAAGATGAATCCCTGCAGTCACGAAAGCTTTAAATCGAAGTTTATCCACCTTTTAGGATGAGAGCTGCACACTTTCCACCTTGACATTTACACCTTGACGCGTGGATTTTTCTCCGGGTCCTCCGCCTTTTCCCTCCACACGTAGAATAAACGTGCATTATAAATGTCCACACGATAAGCCATCGCTTCTGAAAAAGAGCTATAAAGTCCAGTGGGCCTTATCGGCGAAAATAGTGTAGTTTAGCTTTTAGTTTAATAGTTTCGTTTATGAGTGCAGTGATTTGCATCGGCGGTTAATCCAAAGGGTACTTTAGATACATGTACATGTATGTTGAACTTCTTTTCACCCCGAGCTATAAATGCTCTGATACGTGAATTGCCTTTGTCCTTTCGATTTAAAGCTTTCGTGACTGCAGGGATTCATCTTCTTGGTTCTTTCGGTAAAGTCACCGAAAGAACCAAGAATATGCCTTTGTCCTGTTTTCCTTTTGCTGTTCTTTGGTCTGAAATTGGTGAGACCGGCTATGAAGTAGGCTATCTCTGGTGTAGGCCAATCAGTTCCAAAGCCTGCATAATAATTATCAGAGCATGTTTGTTTGCATGTTCACCACAAGTACGTTAATGCAGACTTGATTTTTTGCAAAAGGTGTCTATTTGGTGTTTGAAAATCTTAGCACCTGTTGTATTGCCAGAAAGGGTAAGACCTATTCTTATTTTTCATATTATGTACGCTGTGTTATCTAAGTCACAGTTTTGATCTTCATTAAGCAGCAGTGATTTTTTTTTTGTTTCAGGTTAGGTAAGGAAAATTGGCACTCCAATTTGTGGGTGTCCTGTTAGATTTACACAGGGAAAGAAATCCATGGCGATAAATAAATCAATGCAGAAAGTGCACTGCTCACTGCGCCCATCACACCGTCAATATATCAATGTATTGGCGTATCAGAGAGAAATGAGAGCTTTCACGAAATGCATTGATTAGTCGCAAGCCACTAGAGCCCTCAGTGTATGCTGGGTAAATTGTTTGACTGTCGAGAAAGTGAATTGAGCTTGGACAGGACACATTGCGAGAAGGTATGTAACAGATTGGCAGGCGAAGGAGATGGAGCCATGAGATCCATTCACCCACGGGAGTAAGATTGTAGCGTCACAGAACTCTGAAGAATGACGGTGGCACGAGGAGGACTTCATCGAGCAGTGGATAGATAACTCATGATGATTACTGTGTATATCGATACTGGATTATATGCTGTGCCAGATATTGCATACATTCAATTATATTGTTCTGCACAATTTACACATTCAATCTTTTATACATATAGTATTTCATTTGTGTATGTTGTATATGTTTTTATTTTGCATTTAAAGCATGGTCTATATTTACAATATGCATGTTACACGCACATGCACACACACACTGCACACTTAATATTCGATACCCTCAAAGAACAGCACACTCAAAGCTGAATTAGTAAGTAAATACAAATGTTTGCATGTTTGGGCCAGTGACATGACATAGGGGTAGAACATTCCCCACTTGTTGCAGAGGTTCATGGTTCGATACCAAAGGCCACCCTGGTTAATGCTGCAGGCGTATTAACCGTAAAATCACGTGTGCCATCTGCTTCACAGTGGATGTTTAGGACCCCGTGACATCAATTGGCAATGAGTGCCGACGTCATCTTCCCAATTTGCATTTTTTTTATCATCCACACATCACTCAATTGGACAGCAGTCATCACCACCTTCTCTAAAACATTGGCAGGACTGTCCTGAAAAAAAGAGTAATGAGACTTTCATGGGTGAACAACTGTAGTTATAATACCGTACATGAACCCTAAGCTTTAATATCGAGAAATGTTGACCGAGATATGAATGTATGTTCTGAGTGTGTATATCCGATGAAAACCTGGCATGGGGGGGGGGAGCTACAAAGATGTGTACTGCTTCCAAGGCAGTATTTAGTCACCAGCAAAATATTTAAACCGATTATAAAACAATGGGGAACCAATTTAATCCAAAATCTGACGGTGATTTTTTTTGTGGAAAAGTCACTGGCACCACGACGCTCAAGAAGCCGAAAGTGTGTTTTATCTTTTGAAAAGTAACGCACACGTTGTTATTTCAGACTGCGAAAGTGGCTTCTCAGTCAGGTTTTATGGCACTGTCCTACACACACAAAAAATGCTGTTTACTCGAACGGCCCTACGGTCATGCGTGTTTAAATCGAGGCGCACAGTCCTTTGTAAAAGGAGAGACACAGCGCCAATGGAAACGACAATATTTCAAAAGCAACGCAACTTTCACATTCTCTGCCCACACAAACCCCGTAGTCACTGGACCTATAGCCCACGCACTTTTTTTTACGCTCTTATCAATTGAAAAAAAAACAAGCTGAACGCATGATGGTTTATACCGGCACAGGAAATTAAATGGGTGGCCAGCGATGTTCATAAAAAAGCGTGTGCAAGGGATTTTGCAGTGTATATCTGTTTATTTTTGCTATTAATGTGAGGATACAGGGCCTTTGTGAATAGGGAGGTTTTGCCTTCAGTGCAAACACGTGGAGCGATATGCTGTGGATGCTGACATTTGCTACAAAGTTGCTTCTACACCTACGCGATTTCACAGCGATTCTCTCGCTGGACTGGGCATTGAGTTGGGTCGTCCAACCAGAGTACTGTGTACGTATGTATACGTATTCTGTCCTTCTTTCGTATGTTGATGACATCGCATAAAAAGCCTGGCGATGTGTACCGAGTGATGTGGGGCACGATGCCTGACTCGGATCACCTGGAGGACCCGCATTCCATCACTGAAGAAACTTCCAACCACGTGGAGCTTAGTGGTTGATTAGACCACGAACTGACCAGTTGTGGAACATCAAATATTACACATTATGGAAGCGTCTCTTTGGTTCTTTCGGTAAAGTCACGTGGAAATAAAATAAATAAAATAATAGAATACGACGTTTCGATTGCAACATAAGCAATCGTCATCAGGTAGAAGTAAATTTGAGAGAGAGACAAAACACAGACACGGAGACACAGACAGCCACACAAGCAGAGAGAGACAACACAGACACAGATAGAGGGGTGGATTTCCACACAGCTCTCTCATTGACATGCTAATTTCTCTGCTCCAACAGATCCACCTCTCTCTCTGCCCCACCCCCTCTCTCTCTCTATTTAAGGCCTCGACACAGAGGCATTGGGTCTCTGTGTGTCTATGTTGTGTGTCTCTCTGCTTGTGTCTGTCTGTCTGTCTCCGTGTTTGTGTTTTGTCTCTTTCTCAAATTTAGTTCTACCTGATGACGATTGCTTGTGTTGCAATCGAAACGTCGTATTATGTATCTAATTTATTTTCTTTCTACGTGACTTTACCGAAAGAACCAAAGAGTAATTCCTGCAGTCACGAAAGCTTCAAATCACGATGGAAGCTTTCTCACTTGATAGACGTAGCAGCGATGGGCAGAGATAATTGGAGAGAGGACTGCAAATAGGAATATCCGTGAAGGAAACAGTCCCTTAAAGGCCAATTAAGTGGTTAATTTCAGTGGCTCAGTCAAGCCATGGAATTACGGGCCATCTTTAGACAGAGGTTCCAAACTCAAAGCAGTACTGCCTACAACCATCGAGATTTCTGCATCGACGAATCAGTAAAAGCACTCAAAACACATTTGCACTTTGACTACATTACCAAGACGGTGCATATGATACCCTGCCATAGGGGTTTGGGTGTGGAATACTTAACTATAGATTAATTAATAAACATTTCCAAGATTTACAGGCGTTGCCTGCGGAGATCAATTACCACTCGCACAGCACGTGGCTCTGACGACTGTATTTAATGCCAGACTCGTGTAGATGTACTTCATTGGGCTTTATTGCATGGCCTTTTGTCCTTTTCACATTGTCTCAAATGTATATTTAGCAACTTGGAAAAGACACACGGCGATGTGGTACACGTAGGAAACATTTTAGATGTCCTTTTGCTGGGAGATGATGTATAAAATTAATGGCGCAATTACATACGTAAATACATGTTAATTACATCATTTTTTCTGCGTTAATAACGCCCTCAATGTTCACTATTGTATAATAATCACTAATTTTCTTTGTACATAATAGCGCTTCCTCTTTCTTTATATGTGGACATGATGGTGCATTATTTACCAATTAATCTAAAACTCCAGGACTTATCCTTTACCTCACCATATCAACATTCCACTAATTGCATATTGGGCAATTTTGGTGTCTTGGGTTAATAACTTGTCATTACTGTAATTCTTCTTGGTTCTTTCGGTAAAGTCACGTAGAAGGGAAGTAATAAAATAATAAAAATAAAACATAATAAAATGAAATAATAGTGAGAATTATTTCATTTTATTATGTTTTATTTTTATTATTTTTTTATTATTTTATTACTTCCCTTCTACGTGACTTTACCGAAAGAACCAAGAAGATGAATCCCTGCAGTCACGAAAGCTTTAAATCGAAAAATTACTGTAATTGGCAATGCATAAGTATTAATTGATGTATGGCTTGTAATGTGTGATCTATAGGAAGCTAAGTATCACCTAAATGGCCTTAATAAATGCTGATTATCGAAGAAAAACAAAGAACCTTAATTAGAATGTTTGTATTATAAATTGAATCCCATTGGGACATTTCTGAAACCTATTTTCTTCAATATATAGTAATGGGACTTTCATATCAATATTCTTAAAATCTTTCTCAACATTTATAGAAAGATATTCAAGTAGAAAAATGCAATATCATCCGCCAAAAATCCTCATTTCTGTACTATAAACTACGATTTTTTGCCCATATAACTTACGACATCAGCCGAACGGAACATTTTAATGCACGCCAAAGATATCAATTTGATTTGAAATGTTAAAGAACGATTGTGGGGAGAGGTATTAAGTGACCCCAGCCTCTGACATATGCAGCTCTTCGCCTGATAAACCCAGATAGAGGACAGATAAAGAAATGACCACAAAAAGATTTGCACCCCCCCACCCAACCCACTTTTTGCAAGTGCTTTAGAGTTGGGGGAGGGGACTAAATGAAACACTGCATTATGCAAAGTGACCAGAGTCGTGGTGGGTTCGTCCCAGGCTTGGGGATATGGATAGAAAGGATAATTACCTACCACCTGGCTCCCTTGGCCCAGTGCCAAACCCAGACGCCCGTTGCCTAACCAGGGAGTTTCACCCGCGCCATTTTTTTGTTGTACCGGATCCGATTTCGCTGGCAGATAGCGGCCATCCTGCCACATGGCCGTGACATACGACTATTTTGTCATGGGAGGGCAGCTTGTGAGTTGGGAAAGGTGGGTGGGGGGGATCTCTCAAAACGCCACGCTGTTTTCATGACTCCACTTTCCATGCGATCGCGGTGCCAAGGAGAAAGTGTTGGGATAGCATTGATAGAGCTTAGAAAACACCGCACATTCGCTGAATGTATATTGTATTTTAATTAACCCTTGTGTAGGGAGGTGCATTTTGAAAATTGCACACACGTTGGTAGAGTGAAATTGCACCACTTTCTTGGCACAACTATGGGCGTAAGTTTATAATGTCTTGTTTTAAAGACATGTCTACGTTATTTAAAATTTCCATTTCATGATTTAGGATCAGTGTGACATTTTAGGAAGTGTTCACTTTTTATTTCCATCTTTGTTTTTCATAGTTATTATTTGTTTAAATTACAGGTTTTCGTTAATTTGTATGAATGATTTTGTATATTATGAGAAGATTACAAGTCAAGTTTGCTCATGAACTTATTAAAGAGGGAAATAAGACGAAATACCAAGGACATGTAAGAATCTAGATCATACAAATTAAATGTTTGATTATATTTTATTGAAGAGAGTATTCTTATTTAAATATTACCTTTTCATATGGCACAAGCGAAAGCCTACGTGTTAAACCAAAAGAGGTTTCTTGAAATGTATATTTTAACGTACATTTCACGGTGGTAGTTGGTAATGCTTCATGGACATTTCCACGCGGAATTAGGCATCAAGCTGCTATGTGAGGAGACCGTGATAAATATGGCTCATTAAGGTCTCGAACGTACGGAACTTTGGGGCACGTTGTGGAGAGCAGCGGTAGAGACGATTCTGAAAGTGTCCTCCTATGGACTGTCGTTGCCAAGACCACTCGGACACGGACCCTGCTGGTCACGGAACAACTCCATTCTGTTTCGATTTAAAGCTTTCGTGACTGCAGGGATTCATCTTCTTGGTTCTTTCGGTAAAGTCACCTGAGGACGGCTGCTTGCGTTGTGGCCGAAACGTCGTGAGAATTATTTAATTATGTTTTATTTGTATTATTGTATTATGTTTTATTTTTATTATTTTATTATTTCCCTTCTACGTGACTTTACCGAAAGAACTAAGAAGAACTTCATTCTGGTTCAAAAGCAGCCTCATGGCCCTGGCCATGGGTCCGCACATTCTATCCCTAACTACCCTTAATAAAATGTATATTTTGGCATGAGTTCATTTGAAATATAAAAAAAAACTTTGTTTAACACGTAGGCTTTCGCGACCAATATCTATAATACAGGTTTTTTTTAGGTGAGATCACGTAAATATATAAACGTGTTGCTAAACCCATCACCACTCGACAGCTAATTAGTAAGGTTTGTTGTGGCTTTGCTCTTCAACACACCGGTGTGCTGTACTAGTAACTAATTGGCATGTTCTGTTTATGTGACAAACCTTACTAATTGGCTGTGTCGGGTTTATACACATTTACATATTTACGCGATCTAACAAAAAACACCTCAAAAACCTATTCATCCAATCTTGCAATGCTTATTTTTTTTATACGTGGCTTACACGCTTATTGAGTGAAGTAAAGTAATGCAGCACACGTGTGCATTGGTGTTAACCCACATTGAATTCACGACTGGCACCCACTGGTTGATAAGCGGCCCCCAAACTTGAGTGAGACGAGCGCGCGGTCTGGGAGGAGAATCGCCATACGAACGCGGTCCCATGGGCTCGGCTAGGTGTGTGAGCCAAGTCAGCACACTTCCCACTGGCCGTGGAAACAAGGCATTAGAGAGGCTGGGATATAAGCCACAGTGTTGTTGTTTCTGGAGAGACCAGGAGATCGACGATCGATGTTTTGGTCGCCACGTTGACGGAATTCGTCGTGATTTCTCACCGAACAATGGGGCTCGCGTTAAGACTGCCATCTTCCACTCCATAATCCAGAGTGGACTTGGTGCAATGAATAATCCGTACCATTTGGAGCCGCGGTCACAATGTAACTTGTGTACAGTTTACGTGGGAGTAATAAAATATTTCACCATGACAGCGAGGAAATGGTTCAAAGCAGATGCAGGAGTCCCAGCAGCAATTCCTGTGGCACAACGCGTTCTGTTATCACTTGTATAAACGATGGCAATAAACATTTAATCCGGTGATTTTACGTGTTATTTTATTTTATGTGCTCACCTGGTGCTCTGAAATATGCCAAATAGTGCTAAACGGCATTTATTTTAAAAGCAGTAGGGAAGTGATTTGTCCCTAAATTAAAATAGTTATTTTACAACTCTGAACAGGTCAAATATGTAACATATAACCAGTGGGCGATTGCGCCTTGACTCTTGCGCACAATAGAGCGTTTCTGCAAAGAAGGCTCGTGTGGTCATATAACACGCAAATGAACGGATCATTGAGGCTTAGAATTCTCTCCTAAGAACTAAAATTGCCAATTCTGAGCCATCCACATTGTGACTGGCACAAGGGCGGGCTTTTGAATGCTGTCAACCCGCTATTTGACTTTAAATGCTTTTTTTAAGTTCAACGTCCAAAAAAAACAAGTTTCATCTGCTGCTGCATGTGGATCTATCGAAGTGGAGAAATCAATTATATTTGGTGGACAGTGCCAATGTATGTTGCGGTGAGCCATGAACGTCAGAGCGGTAATTCTAGATTTGAAGCTTTCGTGACTGCAAGGATTCATATTCTTAGGTTTTTTCGGTAAAGTCACGTAGGTAAAAAATCAAAATTAATAAAAAAATAAAATATTTTATTTTATTTTTTGTCAGAGTGGTACTTGTCACTGGAGTGTGTTAACCTTTCTGGAGAACAAGAATGAATTGTGCTTCAATATATTTTAAAAGTCCAGCAGAAACAAAGAACACTGTCGTATATATATATTTTTTTGTCTAAACATGGACTTTGTGGATGGAAAAAAAAGAGTTAAAGCAAGCATTACCCTCTGGAGACTCAGCCAAAGAGGAATGTGACTTCAGCACCGCGTCACGGCGTGATCTCTGTCCATCAGCACTGCACACGTGGTGCATTGTATAAACGCACGGGTCTGCCAGAACATTTTAAAGCTCGCCAATTTAAATACCTGTAACATGAGTGTGCAATTAATGTACACAACTGAGCCGAGCATCAGCGGTGCTAGGCCTCAGCTTGTTTGATTTGAGATATATTATTCCGGTAGACATTAACTCTCACACAATTAAGCCAGCGAGCTTTATAGACGTGACGTGCTTACAAAGGGACGGGGACTGTACTGCCTAAATAGACTGGTAACACATTTCAATGAGGCTATATAATATCGGCACGATGTTTTATAAACACTACCAGCAGACACGAATAAATACATTTCACTTGGCGTCTCTTTACACGTACACTTGGCTACCGTTATCAATATATTTCCGTTTTGTATTCGTTGATTTGTCTACATTTCCCATAAACTGTGGCGGTACTTTCGGCATGGCATCATCATCGTCAGCCATGATCAAGCCACTGCTGGCTAAAGACCTCCCTAAGCTGTCGTCAATGTAGGGTATAGATATTCATAAATAAGCAAACTCACTTCATAGACGCTGTCATAGACCAGACCAATTCAATAATTATATATACATTGATTCCAGCATTGCGATTGCATAATGCTTTATGTTAAAAAACTCGCCCTGACCAGCGCGGTAATGTATGGCCAGACAAGCCCCCTATGACCCACAGAGGGGAGATGCCTTAGTCGAGGAGTGGCTCTAGGAAGAGATGTGTGCACAATACATTAACCCCACTCGAAAAATGAACAATGCAGTACTGCCGATAGCCACCAGGTGCCTTTGTGTTCGTGAGTGCAGCAGTAATTGTAAGTTATGCTGATTGGAGTGCCTCCTTGATCTGCTTTTTAGTGTGAATTACATTTACAGCAATTGCTTTTGTGTAACACCGGACACGTGCTTGTCTCGCTAATTATCCGGGATTGTTAAGGAAGTATCACTGTGCCGCGTACGACGCACGCACCATGCTACCTTAAGTCACCTCGAAATGATAACTGACGTCAGTATGGAGAAAGTAAATAACAAAATAGACACGCAGACGCTATGTTTTACATTTAGTTGGTGGTGCCACATTGTTGGGAAATGCACAAATCTGCTATGCTTTGCAAAGTGTTTATGTGGATTTCTATGGAATTTTGTACCTTTTGCACTATATGATCGCTTTACTGTTCTTCAATTTTAAAACTAAACTATTTTTTTTTATTTTACCAGGTAAGGCGCACTGAGCTATGTAGATATTTTTTAAGAAGCGACCTGGCCACAAATTATAGCTCAACGAAGTGGCTTAGCATGTGGAAATCTATAGCAGCCAAACACTCTAAAGGCATGTTTATTAACGTGAAGGGAAAACCGGAGGACCCGGAGAAAAATCCACGTGACCACGGGGAGAGAGACACGCAAACTCCAAATATACAGCAGCAAGCGTCTGGGATGGGATCGAACCCCACGACCTCCTGTATACCAGGCAAGCAAGGTAGTTAACATCTCGCCACCGCAGAAAGGTCCACAGACATTTGACCCGTAAACATGCAATGAGCTTTGAGGTTATCTCCAATGCTTAGGGACGCGCTCCAACATATTCCATGATAAATGAAGCCCTGGCTAACCACATTACACAGTGGCTGGGAACAATACGTATAGCCTACTGCGTAGCCTGTTGTTCACATCTTTCCAATTGTGAGCATATTGGGTTGAGGGAGGAAGAAAAAAAACCGTACGTGACCACAAGTGTTGTGGCAACAGGCGAACAAAAAAAATGTAGCCGCGGCGGTGTTTTGGTGCTTCGTGATGCATGCCAACGCTTGAAGCGCTCGCGCGCAGAGCGGAGTTGTTGTTCTGCAGATGTCCCACTTGACTCTGTCTCAGTGAACTTCATTTCATCATCTAAAACATTTTTCCAAGCGAATGACTAATTACACCGCCAAAACAGATAACTTTTTTTTCTTTTTTCGCGTGTGTTAAGACCTGCCTGTGGTGGGTAGGTGTTTATGTAAATAAAAAATCTAATCTGAAGCTATATGATCTTGCTTACTCTCATATGATTGCCATTATTGTGGTTGTTAAATAACATTTGCATTTTCAGTTTTCGTTATGCTTGATAAGCCAGGTTTGTGATGTTCATTAGGAAATCATGTAAATTAATCATCTATTGATATATTTACGATAAGTATTTGCACATTGTTCATCTTGCTTTCTGCTATATTGGAACGCACACACACACAAAGCATGTGTACATATCCCGGTTATCTGTATAATCTGTCAGGACAAGTGGCCTTGATGAGAACCTTCTGAGGCCAGCAATGAACACAAAGGTACGGCGTTCCTAACTTCATGCCTCATCACCTTTATTTTCCTCAGTGACGATATGTTGTTCACACACTGCAGCGGGTTCTCAGTTTAGGTTAAGCTGACCCCACGGGAAGCCTGTAAGATCGGATGCTATCATGCCAATTGTCAATTTATGCGCATGGCTCAGAATCAACCCAAGATTGCTGTAATTGCAATGCAGTACAGTCACCACCGTGATGCCACCCTTTACACATCCGCATGCAATTGTACATGTGTAGTGACATGGAATGGGCCACTACGGCGCGTAGCGCTGGTTGCTGGCAGAGAAGAGAATCTGCTGTTGTAGCAGCCCTGTCTGCCAGCGGGTCACGTGATAAGCCGGAGGAGAGGGAAGTGGGGCAAAGATGGCAGAGGGGGCACGTGGGGTAGAGCCGAGAGCCTTCGAGTAGGTCCTGGAAGGGGGGCGTGGCCGAGGGCGGAGCGAGGCCACGCTGGGTGGATAAAAGGGGGACCCCGAGCAAGGCTCGCGGCTGTTGTTTGGAGTGGAACTCGTCGTGCTGCAGGAGTCTTCGTCAGCCTGTTAACTGTCCTGGCCAGAGTGTAGTTATTCCTTGTGCCAGTGAAGACTATAATATATAGAGTGCCTCCTACTATTAGCGTCTGACTCACTGCACAATATACATGAACGTGTTTGCAAGAGCACTGAACATTTCCCCCTCTAGACTCTGTTGTTTCAAGTGATGTTGGTGAGCGCCTGGTAAGGCATCAGGCTTGCCAGCCTTTGTCTCCTCGCTGCCTCATACGTGCACACTTCACCTGCTACTCTTTTAAGACTGAGTTGACCGAGGGGAGGTTCTACTACCAATTAACACCAATGTTACCCGCGGTTGGCACTTGAACTCGTGTCGTTGGATTCATACGACAATACACTAACCGCTGTGGCCACCTCACCAAACAAAGACAAAGATCCCCCGTATAGCCTTAAACACTGTTGGGGCAAGTGCTGTTAGCGAGCACCTAATGAAGGCCGGAACGGCACACGAGGGGGTGGGTGGCCAGCACCAGACCCGACTGCATTAGGTAATAGTTTGAGGCTGAGTCAACCTAGGGGAGGCCCATACCGGTTCAGATAATCGTCCCTGGTGTTAGCCGCGAGCGGGAATCGAACTCGGGTGGCCGGGTTCGTAGCGCAGCGCGCTAACCGCTACTACACCACCTCTCCCCACGAACACGCTTGAACATGAAAAAAAAGCATAGACATGCATTGTTCACTCGTTACCACAACCCGCTCAGTTTCAGTCGATCTCAGTATAAAAAAAAGAAGAATAGACTCTCAATAAGAGAATCCAGCAAACAGTATGTGAAACTCATCCAAATCCTGTATGGAGAAGACATTAGGTAGAAAAGGAATGAAGAGGAGATACAAAAAAAAATATATATTTCGCAGCAAGAATCCGCGCTATGAAGTGTGTAATGCCGCGGCCATCCTGTAGGTTTAGGATGGGGATTTGTTCCCATTAAGCGCCACGGGGTTTTGGGTTTAAAGGGCCCTGGCAGCTGCAGTGCGTGACACATGCCGATTGTGGGAAGGCGGATGGGTGTGCTTCATGCTGTCACTCTCACGCTGCACCGGGGGCCACACACTCACTCGAACCACAAGCCACCTTTCCCCCCCAAGCTCAACTGCTTCCTATGTTTGCCAAAATAGCTACATTATTACTTGTGTCTCGCCAGACCCACAGAAGAACAACAAACACTCACACCGCTCAAGCACAACACACACGCGCACGTGTGCATGTGTGTAGTATGTAGCAGTGTTTGGCACCGTGTAGGCAGAATGCATAGTGGGAAGCGGTGGTGTAGTGGTTAGCGCTACGCTGCGCTACGAATCCAGCGGCCCGAGTTCGATTCCCGCTCGCGGGCCAACACCAGTGACGATTATCTGAAACGGTCCTGGGCCTCCCCTAGGTCGACTCAGCCTCGAATGAGTACCTAGTGCGGTGTGTGAAAACGTCCCCACTGGCGAGACAAAGGCGGCCGGGCGTGGTGTGGGCCACCCACCCCCTCGTGTCCCGTGCCAGCCTTCATAGGTGCTCGCTAACAGCACTTGACCCAACAGTCTGTTAAGGCTATACGGGGGATTTTTGTCTTTGTGTATAGGGTGCGACTGCCATGCATTATACACGCAGACGAACACCTACACCCACGTCTGCATCACATGTATGCTGAAAGCCACACACAGAACCTGCATGCGCAAACAAGTGGAGGTGTAATGATGCAATAGGAGGGGAAGTGGTATGGGGGAGGGTGTGATTTTTTGTATTTGATACACAGAAACAACATGTATAATTTCAGCATCGTTAAAACAACTATTTCAGACACCATTACCACGTTTTACACATTTGAAGACAAAACGCGTTTTTTTCTCTCTCATAAGTGCGGGACCATATGTCACACCGAGGGTCTTCAACGTGTATCTGTTGCCATACTTGTGCAGGATTCCTGCGCGAGCAAAGGCGAGAGTCGGAGGCGTGGTTGACATTTGGTTTTAAATTTACAACTCATTGGGAGGGCCTGAAATGCATTAGAAAACCATAAAAGCTGGTTATATCGGATGACATTCCCCATGTGATCTGTGGCCACTGCAATCATTCACAAAAGTGGTCCCATGGTTGTCGACGACCTTATTCTGCGAGAGAATTTCAACCTTGCAACAAAAAAACTTCGGAACGGCAGTTGGGCACAATCGGAGCGAGGTGGATCGAGGCTAAATATAGTTTACAATAGAAAGTGGACTCTGAAGTATGCCTGCAGCATACACCAGTAAATCCGCAAGCGTTAACAGAAACACGAAACCTTCACTGAAAATTGTTTGAGCAGGGGGTGGTGGTGGTGGGGGGGGTCCCACGACAATTGATTCAAGAACCTTCACCACTTCTAGATGTGAAGCTTTCGTGACTGCAAGTATTCATATTCTTAGGTTTTTTCGGTAAAGTCACGTAGGTAAAAATTAAATTTAAATTAATAAAAGTAAAATAAAAATAAAATCACGACGTTTCGGAGACAACACAAGCTTCCGTCTTGAGGTGGAACCGTCACAGTACGATCAAGTAATTTTAATTTTAATTTTTTACCTACGTGACTTTACCGAAAAAACCTAAGAATATGAACCTTCACCACCCCTCTCATAACCCCCTTCTTCTGCAGCCCTCCAAGAAAAAAACAACCAAACATTGTATCATGAACATGTTTACCAACATTTATGCGTGCATCAAATCATGCGCGATTCAAAACACCACACATTATACTCAAAAGAAGAGGGAGATTTTAGATTGTTCTAATGTTTCTACACAGTGTTAATGTCAGCGAAATGGTTGCTCATTATTTACAAACATTGATCAACGCGGTGAACTTGCCTCGCGTCTGAACGGCTATCGAAAGGGCCATGCGATCCGCAAGAATGCACAAGAAAGTTTTTTTTTTGCTGCTGCAATCTCACTCAGCAACAATCGGCCCAGCAGCTGGGCGGAGACAGGGTCTCAGTGTCTCTGCCATTCATGATTATAGTTTACCGAGAAAATGGAGTGAGGGGTGATCTCCAGTTTACTTCCCTGTTCTTTTAGCAAGTGAAAAAGCAAAACTGTGTTTGTGTGTGAGGGTGGTGGATATATGTGGTGTGCTGGTTATCCCACTGTGTTATAAACTTAGTGACCTAGGTTTGATTCCTTAAATGCTGGCGATATATCGTGTTATCTGAACCTGTTCCAAGCCACCTATAGTTCAACTCAGCGTTCATTCGGTTAATTGCTTTGGATAGACAAAGTTCACCAAGAACGGTACTCACTACACCACCCTTTCATGTCCCATGCCGGCCTTAATAGTTCCTTGCTAATAGCACGTTCTCAAACATTCTGTATGGCGATATCTGGAATCTTTGTCTTCGTGAGTGTGTGTGTGTGAGTGATTTGGTGTGGTTCATGCATTTGTGTCCAAGCTTTAGTGGGTCTCTGTTCATGTGCACATTCGTGTGAGCGTGCTTGTGCATGTGCAGCATTTGTTGACACTTAGTCTATGGCTGGTGTCCAGTAAAGAAGGATAGAGAGAAAATAAGACGTGCTAATGCCAAGGCTACTAAAAACCTTCCTCTCACTGTCAATCAAAGTCAATTCCCAGACAACACTTCTATCTCCGAGAAGCTCAGCACGATTCCATAAAAACGTCAATAATGTATACCTATACATTATTTACTTTTTCTTCTTTGTCATTTAAGAATCTCCCATGCTGTGTGTGTCATATGGGTTGTTTGACCATACTTCACCATGCTAGCTAGTGTGCATTAATTAAAAAAAAAACTATTTCTTTTATTTTACAGAAGTGACCTGGCCACAAATGATAGCTTAGTGAAGTGGCTTATCATGTGGACATCTAAAGGAATATTTTTTTTTTATGTGGAGGGTAAATTCTAGATTTGAAGCTTTCGTGACTGCAATGATTCATACTCTTAGGTTTTTTCGGTAAAGTCACGTAGGTAGAAATAAAAAGAAATAATAAAAATAACAGAAATGAAAAAATTATTTATATAATTATTTATATTAATATTAAAATAATAATATTTATATTATTATTTACATTATTTTTATTATAACAGAAAAAGTAAAAAAATTATAAATAATATAAATAATAATAGAAATATTATTATAAATAATAAAAATAATATTTCTATTATTTTAATTTTTGCCTACGTGACTTTACCGAAAAACCTAAGAGTGTGGAGGGTGAAACCAGAAGACCCAGAGAAAATTCCACGCAACCACAGGGAAAACATGCAAACCCCAAATATACAGGCGTCAGAGTTGGGATCGAACCAACGACCTCCTGTGTACCAGGCGAGGGAGTTAACATTTCGCCACCGCGGCAGTGAAGAGGGTGGCGGTAGGACCGGTTCAGTTTCAGACATCACTTTGCCGCTGTTGTTAGCCGTGGCCCGGAGTCAAACTCAGGAGCAGAATTCATAGCGCAGTGCGTTAACCACTCCGCCACCACTCCATCTTCCTTTATTTATAATATATCTATTTATAATATATAAAGGATATCTTCCTTTATTTATTTATAAAGGAAAATATCCAAGTGTTTATTCGTATATCCATCTTGACATTGCTTAATGGCGGCATTTAAAAATTAGTACACATACAAGTAAATAAGTTTGTATATGTACTCTAGAGAATCGAGGTTCGAGTGGGATTCCACATTTACACTCATCTGCAAGTCTCACTTCTAGCAAACAGCAAATACTGTAGAGCACAATATATTGGAGAGGTGCAGGACGAGTGATTAATGATGGCAATGTAATAATTCATCATCTTAGCAATGAACATTTGACGTGTGCAGCAGCAGTATTTCCTTATAATTGTGCTGATGCCCTACGCAGATTTCAGAATGTTTTGCAAAAAAAAAACACGGCTTATATTTAAACTGGACCTTCCAACCAATGCATTATGTCACTTTTTTTCGATTTAAAGCTTTCGTAAAAATAATATGATATTGTTATATTATATTATTTTATTATGTTTTATTTTTATTATTGTATTATTTCCCTTCTACGTGACTTTACCGAAAGAACCAAGAAGATATGTCACTTTTATTACAACTCAAGCCGCTGTAGATGATGGACCCACATGCACCTCCGGCTTTGTGTTTGTTTCTCACTGCTGATTACATTTTCACCGCACAACCAATTTGCATTTTAGTCGTTCATCCTCAACAAAAGCCGCAGCCTATTTGCCATTTACAAAAGTTGTTTAGGCGCAATGCTGAACTTAAATGTGGGTTCGTGTAATCCGCCGTTTTATCACGAAGCAATGAGCTAGGCAGCTGGTCACTGGGTTTGTTGCGCTATTTATATATTGTTAAATATGAAGCAGCACTTAACATAAACGTGTGTCAAAGCACGTTCTAAACAACAAACCAGTTAACCTATTCAGCAGTAACCTCCCTCCCATACAAAATAATCCATGTATTGCAGTGGATAGTATGTTATGTGAACATTACAATACGTAATTATGTAATTGTGCATGTGTGGTGCTTAATTCCCACATTGCATTATGATTTCAGAACACGAGGTATAATTTCCGGTTAATCATCTAAATAAATAGGCCATCATAGTTCCTTGCTTATAGCACTTGCGCAACACACCTCGCCACCACTTACTTCTGCTTGATACCCTAAACTACTGGACATCTGTGAAAAAGAGCTTCATAGATCATCAGATTCCTCCCGTATAAATAGATATTGTGATTCTCATTCTACTGCGCACAGTCGGTATCTGACCTCCAAAGTATTATTTTACAGAATCTTTGGTGGGTGACCTCTGGGGACCACTTCAATCTCTGCCTAGGTAATCTGCTCTCCTCCATCCTACACGCGTGTCCTTCCCCATTGCAATCTCTTCTTTATGATTGCATCCACAATACTTGTTTGCTCCTATTTCAAACTTCAAAGTTACTTACCCTATCCTGCCACGAGGACAACATTCGAACTCTTTGCGAAGACCCAAATGTTGCAAGCCCATATCGGCAATACTCTTGTGTATGTGTGCATGCATGTACAGCGTGTACATCCGTGTCTGCAATTATGAAAGTGTGTATGTCCTTTGAGTCGGTAAAATACATATGCACAGTGCTGCCTCTTAAAAGAGCTGCTCCATTGGGTATTTAAAGTGCTGTTTGAAATGCAAAAACTGCATGTAACCAAACTCGAATGACGAGAGAAAACCCATCATAACAGAATAATAATAATAATAATCGTGCAGGCTGGAAAACCAGAAACCATCAGGGCATTGTGGTCCTCTCACCTGAGGACAAAAAGTTCACAGTTGTCCGTCACTGTATCACTGCTGCTGTCAGTCGGTCCGATTTGTTGAAATTAATTTTGAGTCACCCCTGACAATAGTCCCACAATGCACTTCTTCAGGAAATGCGAAACAGTTTTTTTTTTAAGCGCAAAGGATGTGTGCTTTTTTACACATTGCTCTGTGTTGTTTGAAATGTAAACGAAACATCACCTTAAGATGGATAAAAACATATTGCAAATTAGAGGATTCATATTTAGGTTCGAGGTTAGGGTTTCGGGTTAAGGTACGGGTTAGGGGTTTAGAGGAAATTCGCTATTGCGAGGGCTATGTTTATGTTCAGGGGTTATAGTTTTAAGTTTGTGTCATGTCAGCATCATGGTTTAGGAAATATGGTTAAGGTCAGGATTCAGGGTCATTGTCAGTTAGGACCTGAATTTCCCAGCAATGTGGAACTTTGTTTAGAGTTTATTTTTATTCACAATCTAAAGGTTGCAAGTTCAAAGGAGTTGATTCAGCCAATTCACTCAATGGGATCACTAAAATTATGACCACTTTGTGGGAAGTAAACATTGTTTAGTCCTATGGATGCTGCCTTCTGCCACAAATAAATTTTTGAACTGCCAATGGATACGATCACTACCCCGTGCACATTTGAACATGGCAATATTTTAAAAGAAAACGT
The DNA here is from genome assembly GCF_965212315.1 of Lampetra planeri. Taxonomy (NCBI): domain Eukaryota; kingdom Metazoa; phylum Chordata; class Hyperoartia; order Petromyzontiformes; family Petromyzontidae; genus Lampetra; species Lampetra planeri. The sequence goes on along the minus strand of NC_136108.1, from coordinate 3,834,657 downwards.
GTTTTGCGTTTTACGGTTCAGGTTATAGAGCTTTGACCTCAAGGGCACACGCAGTGAAATTTGTCAAACTACCGAGAAAAATGGTGACGGATTTGCTTTTTTAATCGAAGCCAAACCGCGGCTGCGGCTGGCGATGGAACGAATGCACGCGAAGTGCATGCGGCTGGCAGAAGATAGATAAGCAATTACTGTGTGTACGGCGAGCGCATGGCTGTGGAGAGGTGGTACACCATGCAGGGTCCTATTAAAGAGGGAAGCTCAAAACATCACGCTCCGGCAAACGCGATCAGAAAAACTTGCCAACGTCAACATTGATAACGATGGTGGCCAGGAGGTTAAACAAATTATCCCTGCTTCTGAACTACAATCGCCATCCTGTTTATGCACACACACACAAAAATACCTCTAAACATAGTAGTCGCTCGTTCGCATTGGCTTGAGCTTGTGGGTTGACGGCAGGTCACGCCTGTCCCCCTGCATTCCTGTCTGTGTGGCTTGACCCCCCCTGCTGTTACCGATTTCCTTCCTCTATTACCCCAAAACTGGCAAGCCTTTCTCCCTGTTCCTTTTGTTGTCCCTCTTTTCTCCCTTTTTTTTGGGCCACGCACTCACAAGCCTGGCCTTTTGAGGCTGCCTGACCCCTTCCACCGTAGCCATCCCCCAGCATCTCAGAGCTCACAATGACTGGCTGTCATTTCAATTATGACATGACCTCTTTGGGGGGTCCTTTCACCCTTTCTTTTCCCTTTTTTTTTTAACTTCCACGCCGGCAAGTTGGCTGCGATGGGCGAGCAATTCAATTTTCACGATGAGCCGTCAACAGACGCCTCACTTGTGCGGTGCGATGCCAACGACGAGAAGACAGTTTGGAATAACAGACACAGAAGGCTGATTACCGTCAACATAATTAACACTACACAACAGAGTGTTAATTATTTTAAAAATATACAAAAAGCAATCAATGAACCTTCGTGCGGGTTAACTTGATAGCTTTAAAATACGCGATGTGATATTTCACGTGCATGTTATGAATGCATGTTGGCATTCTTGTTCGCAATCATGGCCATCCCTATGTATGCAGTCGCAATGTGACGTTTTATTCACTTGTGTGGTATTTTCAATTATTATCACACGTGGAGATGCACATGTAATTTGCAATAGTAAGTGCTGTAACTCATTCATATCCCCAACGATAAACTCTGCAGAGTAAATAATGCATTATATGATCATTGAAACGAGGACAAAATAAGTTAATGTTAAGAACATAATTGCCTCAACAAAAGGAATTGCATTCATAGACTGTGGGAAACAGAGACAAGTAAATATATTATCTGGAAAGTATGTTTTGCTTGTACAATTTACATAATGGGTCCTGATAATCGTTTGGCATTATTAAAACGCGGCGTTTCGTATTTTAAGAAGCACACGCTTTTAAAACTGGACAAAACCAAAGCGTTAATAACGATTAAGTGAAATTGCCAACAGGGACTTGTGGCATCCATGCTGGCAACCGCGTGTTGCCTTTTTCTTTTATACAAACACGCTTCTCCTGTAGCCACGAACAAAAATCATGAACACGAACCAAGAAGAATAGAGAAAAAAGCGAAAGCAAGAGAGCGCCCTCCATCAATATCCTTCACCCCCCCCCCCGCTACGCTCGGTCTTGTGAAGCCCCACTGGGTTTTCCAGTGGGTGGAGTGTGGGGAGAAGCTGCCCGGATGCAACTCGGCTCAAATCAATGTCCTGACATCGAACGAGAATGCCACGAGTGTCGACCTCTGTGACTTGCGCCTTTCAGCCAATCCACACAGTGGCCCTGTACTCGTGTAACTCTGCTGCCTGTGTGCCCTGTTGTCGTCTTTGTTTGGCTATCTTGAGATCAAGTTATAGCCCCGCTCCCCGCAGCCCCGCGAAAACAACTGTCCGTGCACCAAGACTCCCACCAGAAAGGAGGCAGTGATGATGCAGGGTGCAAAATTGTCCGGTTGCTTTGCTGTTTCTAGACATTGTTTTGAGATTCATCTTCTTGGTTCTTTCGGTAAAGTCACGTAGAAGGGAAGTAATAAAATAATACAAATAAAACATAATAAAATAATTCTCACGACGTTTCGGCCACAACGCAAGCAGCCGTCCTCAGGTGAAGAACAGGTCTGTCGAGAAGACAGCGTCTGAAGCTCTATCTTCTCGACAGACTCTGTCTTCTCGACAGACCTGTTCTTCACCTGAGGACGGCTGCTTGCGTTGTGGCCGAAACGTCGTGAGAATTATTTTATTGTTTTATTTTTATTATTTTATTACTTCCCTTCTACGTGACTTTACCGAAAGAACCAAGAAGATGAATCCCTGCAGTTACGAAACCTTTAAATCGAAATTTAAATCGAAATTTAAATGTTTTGAGATGTGAAGTGCACATACGCACAAAACACATACAAGTAAAACATTTTCTCTCTGTTTTAAACAGCATAATCAAACGTTTCATATTTTAAGTGAATACTTAACAGTTTAAAAAAGGACGTATTAGTTTATTTAAATGACTACTGCACATATTTAAATGCATTCATCAAAATCAAAGTTTCCGCAAATCAACTCGCAAATGAAAAGTAGTCAATTTTAATTCTGGGAAGGAACAACTTAACCGCTGAATCCCTCCAAGGCTAAATAAATGTGTAACCACCACGTGGAAAGTCACCAGTTCTGTAATTATCTGATTAACAGACTGGCCCGTGTCATGGAAACGTTTAATTTCCAAAACTGGCTAAGAGCCACCAGTGGAGAAGAACCTTGTTTGAACACAGACACTCTGATATAATGATAATAATTATTTGTTGTGCCTTTGTTATGTTTTAGATGAATAGAAATACGTACAGAAGAGTATGCTGATGTGAACGTTTACAATCCTTTGGCAGAGTAAGGTCATTTCAACTCTAGTTATTTCTAGATTTGAAGCTTTCGTGACTGCAAGGATTCATACTCTTAGGTTGTTTCGGTAAAGTCACGTAGGTAAAAAATAATAAAATAATAATGAATGAAAATAAATCAATTAAATCACGACGTTTCGGAGGCAACACAAGTCTCTGTCTTCAGGTGGGACCGTCACAGCTAAATGTACTGTATCAAGTGAGTGAAACGAAACGTGATTTAATTGATTTATTTTCATTTATTATAATTTTATTTTATTATTTTCTACCTACGTGACTTTACCGAAAAAACCAAGAGTATGAACTCTAGTTATCTCCAGCCCGATTCTGAATCGTTCCAGGCGCTCTCGGGTTGTACAATGTGCTGTTGTTCATGACGTCCGGCATTTAACTCCTCGTGTTGGGAGCTTCTTGTAGACATCGCGCCGAACAAGACGCGGCACATCGCGGAGCCATACAACCCAAAAACACATCAGACAGCTGTACCGCACGACCGTGAAAGCCTACATGTCTGTATGTATGTTGAACTTCTTTCACACCGTACGGACATTTCGGGGACAAGGGACAACAAACGAAAAACAAAAAAGCAGCTTGTGTGTTTAGTATTGCTCTGCTGTATTTGATTTGCAGAGCTACGCACGCTCCTGTTATTGTGCTCATGGCAAAATAGTAATGCTCTAAAAAAAATACACGGAAGGGTTTAAGCTTTGCAAGGAAGCACAGTCTCCAAAGTAAAACACATCACTCATATTAACAGTCAGGAGCCACAAGCAATGAGTTTGATGAGGCCAGTGCCCTCTAGGTCTTCTCGAGGTGGAATATGTGCGGAGGCGATGATTCTCAATTGCATTTTGCCATGCAAGGTTTGCGGCCCAGATGAGTAATAACGTCGCTTGAAAATTAAATCTGACAAAACGTTTTTTTCTTTCCAATTTACCAAAGTTTGAAAGCAGCACGTCTGTGGGTCTCATTAATGTACAATCCTGAATCTTGACCAAGTGCATCGCAGACTTCATGTACATTGTTACATTAGTTATTACAACAGGTTTTGTGATGACAAAATACGTACCCTCTGCTATTACGGAAAACACAATAAACAGTCCATATAGTCTATCAGCAAGCTTCATTGTGGAATGCGGGTTGTATTTATTGTTTCATGTGCTTTATTGTTTATAGTTAAGAAACGAATACTTTGCTTATCGGGTTTGCTGTCCTTTAATGTGTCTAAATCTACTTTTTTTCTGAGGATACAGACTGACCATGACGAATGTTTTTAATTACACGGGCAGCCTCCACGAGCCGCTTGCCCACCGGACACGGCACGGGCAGTTGTGTTGTATTTGCTGGATCGAGCTCCTTGACTTGGCCTCATTTTGTAAATGTTCATATGAAAGATCTTAAATGATGGGCGATATGAATAAAGATTAAAAAGGGGCACGACTAAGAGGCGACTTATCGAGGTCGCAGAGAAGCTTTGAGTGCTCTGTGGGTCTAAGCTGGATAGGAGGAACAAGAGGGCATTCCCTGCACCAAACCGGCACTGACACAGCATGGTGAAGTATGGTCAATCCCCCCCATCATTGGCCAACAACACCCCCATGTCCTCCAGTTCCTTGGGAGGAGGTCTTCATCCAGCAGCGGATTGGCTGCAAGTTTGGTCATACGTGTTATGTATATCGTTTATTTTCTTGGTTCCTTCTCTGTCTCCCCGACAGACCTGGTCTTCACCTGATGACGGCTGCTTGCGTTGTGGCCGAAACGTCGTGAGAATTATTTTATTATGTTTTATTTTATTATTTTTATAGTTTCCATTCTACCTGACTTTACCGAAAGAACCAAGAAGATGAATCCCTGCAGTCACGAAAGCTTTAAATCGAAATTTATATCGTTTGTTGTTCAATTTAAATCACAGTTCCTATGATTACTGTTGTTACATTGTTTTTATAGCTTTATTTTTGTGATTTGAAAACTTGGTTAATCTAAATTGTCTTATGGTTGTTGTTGTTGGCTTGCACCACATTGTGATTTTTTCACACAGCGTTTTGATACTTTTTTTTTTTGGGGGGGGGGGGGGATATTTGCTGGTTTATTCCAGGATGTCAATGTTACGCGTAATCGCTTTGGGATGTTCTGTGTTCATATTTTGTTTGTTGCGGTTGCACCCGACTCAAGAGCCACATGGCTCACAGGGCTCTACCTAATAAATTAAACTTGAAAACTTCAAAAAACTTGACTGAGGCTGATGATGAGTGAACAAACAAAAATAATTGGCGGCCGATTTACAGCCAACTGATTCACATCGACAAGGTTGGTTGGTTGTCCGAGTGCTTGCGGCGTGAAATGTGTCGAGGGCGCAGTGCGCGCGATGATGTTTCTCCACACTGAGCACGTGGGCCTCTTGTCAGACATTCTTTGAATTTGAGCAGCGGAGCCTCAATACCTTGTCACACCAGGCCGCGCAAAGGCTACCGTGGAGCCCTAAAAGAAGTAAGGGGCAAGGAAAGACAGCATCCAGCCGGACTGCAAGTTGCGCTCAGAGACACAGCGAGCCTGACAAACAGCTGCTGTGAAGCTTTCAGCGACAAGACCTTCTTTCTCCGGGAAGACAAGGGATAGTCGTGCCCAATAGTACTGTATGCGTCTGCAGTCAGTGTTCTAAGCTTACGAGGTTAGAGCAGGAAAAAGTCAACTTCAAACATATACGGGGGACGGAGTCATGCAGTTTAAACCAAATATATAGCACGTAACGTGGCCATTTCGAAAACTCGGTGAGGATTTGTCTCTCCAACCTCCACGTGAAACCAAAAGTTTTACCGCGATCTAAATGGATGTTTTTTTTTCCAGTCACAAATGAATCCGTGGACTCTTTTCAAGAGGATACTGCATCGTGACGTTTGGCCAACTCAGTTTCAGTTTTTTTTTCAGTTTCATTTATTAGGATTTACCCTGCAATTGAGGTCTGTTTTTAGCTCTGGGAGGGGACTGGAGAACCCAGAGGAGGGAAACCCCCCATGCGGAACAGGGAAAGAGCATACAAACTCCAGTCATGCATCGAGACCAATAATTCCTCGCTGCGCGGTGCAAAGCGTTGCCACTGCAGCACCTTAACCGGTCGAGGTCGGACATTCTGTTCGCGAGACGCTGCTGTAACAATTGACGGTCGAAAATAATAGCTCCGGGAGGATAAACATTAACGGTGTTTATTAGCAACTTAACTGTTTTGTGTTTAAAGTGAAAGGAAGCGCTTTTCTTTTTTACGAACTACCATGGCACTAAAGCATCCGCTTGATGATTTCCAAGTTAAATGCAGCCGTGCGTTGTAATTATGAAACAATTCGATATCGAACGAGGTTCGTTATGAGTTTGCCATTGTACAAAACGGAATTGGCTCAGTCCACACTTTTGTTGAACCACTTATCTCACTCATGCTATTGGAAATAACTAGGTTGTTGGCTTTCATTTATTCAACAGTGCCGTGATACGATTGTTTTTGTCTACGGCATGTGACGAAAAAAATATCTGTACAAGCAAACAGGGGGAGTGTTCTGATTCTTGACAGATTGTGAGAATGCTATAGATATGTATCACTGTTATCGATTATCAATTGTGATTGTCCCGTGGAGACGTTGGTTCCTGCCACATAAACGGAGATTGTCCACCACGAAGAAAAATAAAGATAAGGATCCCCCGTGTAGCCTTCACAGATTGTTGGGGCAAGTGCTGTTAGCGAGCACGGTACACGAGGGGGTGGGTGGCCAACACCACGCCCGGCCGCCTTTGTCTCGCCAGTGGGGATGTATACACACAGCACCAGGTACTCATTTGAGGCCGAATCGGCCTAGGGGAGGCCCGGGACCGGTTCAGATAATCGTCACTGGTGATGGTAGCCGTGAGCGAGAATCGAACTGGGGTCGCTGGGTTCATAGCGCAGCGTAGTGCTAACCACTACACCACCGCTCCCCACGATTGTCCACCACTGCCATGTGCCCACCAACAGAAATGAGCAACTGCCCTCTGTACACTTGAGCATGGAGATACGTTGGTGCCCAATTCATTGTAGAATTTGTGTTCAGGCATATTCTGATGATCTGACATTTGATCCACGTTTTGTTGTTGTTGCCAAAATCAATTTCACGGAATTCAGGTGTCGGGTTGAATGGGTGGAGCGCCATTCCGCATAAAGATTTGCAGCCAATCAATAGTTGGGGGGGGGGGGGTACCAGGGTATTAGGGTCGTGCATGATGATGGTAGTACACTTGCATTGCCGAACAATCTGACTTCGTTTTTTATGTTCAAGCCCACAATGATCTGGCCCCCCGAAGTCCACCCACTCACTGCGGGTCCCGCTGGTTCTTGAGAATGAGTTAGTGTAGTTTCAGAATATGTGTTTTTATGTACGGAAATGGGCTTCACAAAATGGGAAATGGGGAATAGGGAAAATTGCATGCGAACTCGGCTGTCATTCCACCAAAAGATGGCAGGATGATAGGCAAATAGCTCACGCGAATTGGACCTCATTACTCAAGTCCTAAGACTTACAATATACAAATTGCAATGTTTTAACACAAAATTGTATCGTTAAAGGGGGGAAAAAACAACTAAATTAATTATTTGATGACAATTGACACAATGCCAGGGGTGACGCATATCTGAAATAGGATGTGGGTCTACATCAAAAGACTCGAATGGTCCTCTAAGCTGGCATCTGTGTGCAGTACTGGGGCATGGAGACCCACATCATATGGATGAAGATTACAGAAACATAATCATCATTTTGACGTAAAACTGTCGTGATTGCAGGAATTCATATTCTTTGGCTCTTTTGATGAAGTCACATAGATAGAAAAATAGAATGCCAGTACACTCATCAAACTTAACCAGGCTACAGTCGACATTATAGACTGCCAGTACACACATTCCAATTAAGAACCAGGCTACAGTCTATATTAGTGTTTTTTATTCACTTTATTTTTTATTATTATTTCTCTATCTACGTGACTTTTCCGAAAGATCCAAATAATATATTCATCATTTTTGACAATTCATCATTTCTAAAAATGCTGACAACAACCACTGAAACTCAAAGCACGTTGCTAAAGTCTGTTGTTGGTGAAACATTGAATTCAACGTGGCATAATCGAGCAAGCAATGTTAACATACTCCTTAACTTTGTAGGAATTGTTAAGGCGTCCCTTTACAATCCAGAAGAAACATTACCAATTAGATTCATACGGCGGATATATAACATCCATCGCAGCTCGATCGACTTCACGATCAACCCATTTTGTTTGATCAAGGACATGACGGGCCATGCTGGCCTGTTGGCAGCTGCAACTGAATCACGTTTTTAATTCGCTGCTCGGCCGATATTCTCGGCACATTGTATTTCTGAAGGAATGTGATTCCAAGTGCGGAGCTGCAGAGGGAAAGTCTCTTTTTTAAGTTTCATAATTGGGATAAACTCCTGAAGAGAAAATGCTTGCGGAGAACACAAGAGTTTTAAAATATAAACGTACGTTGAACTTCCTCCATGTACAGTATGTTGAACTTCTTTTGCACCGTACATAGCCAACCGTGCTAATCGGAGGTGCCGGGGCGAAGGACAACAAACTAAACACACGAAAAACGATATGAAATCACGACAACCAATATAATAGTACTTTATCCACATCGTTTAAAATGCTACACACGACTGTGTTGATAAAGATGACATAAGTAGCAAGAGGAATGGCTTGTGAATCATATGGTGGCAGCCGGAATCTTTGCATGCCTTCAAACCCAGACAAATATACAAGCATGGTCAAAGGAGACCTTTGGGGTCAAGGTTTATGTGGGAGTAGAATTGTAAACAAACCGGAATGGTTGCGTTGAATTTTAAGTAATTTGTCGTTCGAGCAGAAATAACCTACATATTGTGTTTGAACAAAAAATGCACTGTGGCTTTATAGCGTACTTTGGATGCTGCTGCTGATTGAGCACTACGGCGTTTGTAATGTAAGAGGTCGCCGATACGATTGCATCTCCTCTGGAGCGGCAGTTGAAACAACGGAGGCAAAGTTTCACAAATCCGCAGCCTCTTTGTCAGCCCCGCAGCACCAATGGGTCACACCTCAATCCGTCGATTGGCAGTTCAGGGGGGTGGGGCGGGGTATGGGGGTTGGGGGAAGGGGGGGGGGTATGGGGGTTGGGGGGGTATGGGGGGGGTATGGGGGTTGGGGGAAGGGGGGGGATATGGGGGTTGGGGGGGTATGGGGGGGGTATGGGGGTTGGGGGAAGGGGGGGGGGTATGGGGGTTGGGGGGGTATGGGGGGGGGGGTTGGGGGTTATGGGGGGATGGGGGGGTATTGGGGGATTGTTGGGGGGGGTTGGGGGGTATGGGGGGTGGGAGGGTATGGGGGGGGTTGGGGGGTATGGGGGGTGGGAGGGTATGGGGGTGGGGTGGTTTGGGGAGTTGGGGGGGTATGGGGGGGGTATGGGGGGTGTATGGTGGGGGTATTGGGGGGGGTATGGGGGGTGGTATGGGGGGGGTATGGGGGGGGTATGGGGGGGGGGTGCTCTCTGGAGCTCCCTCTACTGGACGTCTGTCCACCCGCTTTGGCATCATCAGATAATTCCAGGGTTGTGACTTTGCCTTCCTTCGTCTCTACGTGTCACGATTTATACTGTGCGGGGTGATCCAGATGTCTTGTGACCCCAAATTTAATTCCCCCTAACATTTTTTCCCTTTGAATATTCATTTCGTTGTTTAAATTAATCTTACTTAACAAAAAATATTAAGTTTTAGAGAATTAAATGAAGGTGGTCACAAGATATCTAGACCACCATTTAGGTGCACTCACTCTCAGAATACCTAACTCGTCAATACGATTAACTTGACAATGACACTTTAATCCGCAATCATTAACGATCACTGTGGAAACTGTTTGATGAGTGTGGTGAGCGATGCGTTCATCTGTAGGTCCAATGGTCACTGGTTCAATATACCTTCAGACTAAATTGATAATCGGCATGCACAGCAGGTTTGAGCAAACGCTGCACTATTTGTATTACATTAGTGCACGTAAGAGAGTGGTATCTGTTCTGAAGATGCTTAGCAATTGTTTGTGGTACTAAAACTTGGATGCGGCGTGGTTAGCGCATTGATTTGACCACTTTTCTGTGAACGCAGCAATCTAAGTTCAATTCCTTGCCACGGTTAACATCAGTGGCGAGTGATAACCGAACTGGTTCTAGACTCGCACCTACTCTTTCATCAAACTATAATGACCAGTGTGGTGAAGTATGGTCAAAACAATGCCCAAGAACGACACAACATGGGAAAGACTTCATCCAGCAGTGGATTTACAAAGTACTATAAAATATGCATTGGTTAATTATTACTGTTTATTATTTAATAAAACCAGAATGCATCTGAGAATAATATGTATTTCTGTAATTAGGAATACAATTTTTTGCTATTTATAGTAAGAAGCAATAAATACTGCCACGTGAAATCCCATCTGTAACACCTAACTCAATGACGAGGTCACAGTTTTGTTGTGACAGAATTTGCATTTACAAATATTGCCGTCAGGTAAACACCAAATACCGTGCGAGAATGTAATCGGCAAGTCGTTGTATTTGCATTCTGATGTCATCATCTACATGTCTAGGCAAAAAAAAACATATCCTACAAAAAATGTCCTCTATAACCTTGTTAAACAGATGACATTGGTGATGTATAATGTCTCTCGTGTTTGCAAGTTGAGACTCGTCAAGTGACTTGGAGGAAATTCTCGTTTAATAATACTGTATAATTATTACGTATTTTAGGACTCATTTTACAAGCCTAAGGGTTAAAAAGACAAACTAAGGCAGAGCCGTATGGAACAAACAAAAAACAAGAAAGTTGGAATGGGATCTGTAGGCTGGTGGAACACATATCTAGTTCAGGAATAAGTATAACCCGTAAAAACAAAGTTTTTCACTATAAATCCTTTATATGCGTGGCAGCGAACTTAATATAAAGGATTTAAAAATATATTCGTCTGTGGAGGACGCGGGGATCGATCCCACGACCTTTGGCATGGGAAGCGAGGGCGCTACCAACTGCGCTACTCCGCCACGGCCTGTGGAGGGGTTACGCTCTGGGCTCTTATACTGTGACGTTCAGCCAAAGCCATGAATGAGTTCTATTTGAATATATGTAAAATAATTTTTTTTTGCCTAAAAAGTGTAAAATTTTGGGAATTTTTTTCACGAACATTAATTGTCTCGCACAACGAGTCTGTGTGCAAAATGTCAGCTCGATTGGATCACGGGAAGTGGGTTAAAAAACGACCGAAAGATTTACACGGTCGTAAGCAAGCAAGCAAGCACGCAAGCAAGCAAGCACGCAAGCAAGCACGCAAGCAAGCAAGCACGCAAGCAAGCAAGCACGCAAGCAAGCAAGCAAGCGAACTTAATATAAAGGATTTAAAAAGCACAGTGTGCGTGCATTGTCGTACAGTTACACATTTATAAAACATTATCAAGCTCTGATTTACTTAGCATCCAAATTTGCAAAGGCATGTTTGGTCCAACTGTCACATTTATTGCTGAAGTCATACGCAAATATATACCGATTACATTTTTAAGTCTTTAGATAACATCAATCTTCGAAATTTTCTTAAAGGTATATTGCACTTACGCTTGGCTCTATATGTAATCCCTACAATAGATTTACAGTGTTTCTTAGCCCACTTTAGCACGCGCACAGGCATATATGAGGTCATTGAAAAAAATATTGTGAAGTCTACAATTATATTAATCAGTTTAACGATATCATTGTTGGGTGGTGTGGGGGGGAACCAAACCACAAACTGAGCCAACACACAGCACTGCTCAGAGGTTTCTGCTGCCAATTCGGTTTCAGAGTGCTCGGTCACATCTCATCTCACAACAGCTGACGGGGGGGAGGGCATCGACAGAGTACAAATAATGAGCAGGTTCCAGCAGCCTCGCAGCGTTTGGTGCTGTGAGGGTTCCTCTCGCCCTGTGCTTGCCATAATAGAGGGGCTTTTCCGGGGGGGGGGGGGGGAGTTTAGATCGTCGTGTAAATATAAATGTGTCATTAAACCCGCCACCACCCAACACAAACAATTAATTCAGGTTTGTCACGTAAAGAAAACATGCCAATTCGTTACTAGTAGAGCGAACCGTTGTGTTGGGGGAGCAGGACCAACAACAACATTTCGAGTACTGCTCGAATTGTAAGAAAAAATAAACTATTATGGACAGATAATTATAATTGTTGGTCACTGAGAGATCCTCAATTTCCCTGGCTTTGTGCAGCAGTCCCTAATTGGCTCCGCGTGGCCTTGCCACTGCGAAAGCCCCCTTGCTGTCCTCCCCGCCGCATAGTGCCTCACCCAAACTCTGTGGGTTTAATGGTTGTGTAGCGCCTCACGCAAACCCTGTGGGTTTAATGGGCTGTAGCGCCTCACCCAAACTCTGTGGGTTTAATGGTTGTGTAGTACCTCACCCAAACTCTGTGGGTTTAATGGCCGTGTAGCGCCTCACCCAAACTCTGTGGGTTTAATGGGCGTGTAGTACTTCACCCAAACTCTGTGGGTTTAATGGGCGTGTAGAACCTCAACCAAACTCTGTGGGTTCAATGGGCGTGTAGTGCCTCACCCAAACTCTGTGGGTTTAATGGGCTGTAGTGCCTCACCCACACTCTGTGGGTTTAATGGTTGTGTAGTACCTCACCCAAACTCTGTGGGTTTAATGGCCGTGTAGTACCTCACCCAAACTCTGTGGGTTTAATGGGCGTGTAGTACCTCACCCAAACTCTGTGGGTTTAATGGGCGTGTAGTACCTCACCCAAACTCTGTGGGTTTAATGGGCGTGTAGTGCCTCACCCAAACTCTGTGGGTTTAATGTACGTGTAGTGCCTCACCCAAACTCTGTGGGTTTAATGGCCGTGTAGTGCCTCACCCAAACTCTGTGGGTTTAATGGTTGTGTAGTACCTCACCCAAACTCTGTGGGTTTAATGGTTGTGTAGTGCCTCACCCAAACTCTGTGGGTTTAATGGTTGTGTAGTACCTCACCCAAACTCTGTGGGTTTAATGGTTGTGTAGTACCTCACCCAAACTCTGTGGGTTTAATGGCCGTGTAGCGCCTCACCCAAACTCTGTGGGTTTAATGGTTGTGTAGTACCTCACCCAAACTCTGTGGGTTTAATGGTTGTGTAGTACCTCACCCAAACTCTGTGGGCTTAATGGTTGTGTAGTACCTCACCCAAACTCTGTGGGTTTAATGGCCGTGTAGCGCCTCACCCAAACTCTGTGGGTTTAATGGGCGTGTAGTACTTCACCCAAACTCTGTGGGTTTAATGGGCGTGTAGTACCTCACCCAAACTCTGTGGGTTCAATGGGCGTGTAGTGCCTCACCCAAACTCTGTGGGTTTAATGGGCGTGTAGTGCCTCACCCAAACTCTGTGGGTTTAATGGGCGTGTAGTACTTCACCCAAACTCTGTGGGTTTAATGGGCGTGTAGTACCTCACCCAAACTCTGTGAGTTCAATGGGCGTGTAGTGCCTCACCCAAACTCTGTGGGTTTAATGGGCGTGTAGTGCCTCACCCAAACTCTGTGGGTTTAATGTACGTGTAGTGCCTCACCCAAACTCTGTGGGTTTAATGGGCGTGTAGTGCCTCACCCAAACTCTGTGGGTTTAATGGGCATGTAGTGCCTCACCCAAACTCTGTGGGTTTAATGTCCGTGTATTGCCTCACCCAAACTCTGTGGGTTTAATGTCCGTGTAGTGCCTCACCCAAACTCTGTGGGTTTAATGGGCGTGTAGTGCCTCACCCAAACTCTGTGGGTTTAATGGCCGTGTAGTACCTCACCCAAACTCTGTGGGTTTAATGGGCGTGTAGTGCCTCACCCAAACTCTGTGGGTTTAATGGCCGTGTAGTACCTCACCCAAACTCTGTGGGTTTAATGGCCGTGTAGTGCCTCACCCAAACTCTGTGGGTTTAATGGGCGTGTAGTACCTCACCCAAACTCTGTGGGTTTAATGGGCTTGTAGTACCTCACCCAAACTCTGTGGGTTTAATGGCCGTGTAGTACCTCACCCAACTCTGTGGGTTTAATGGTGTTGTAGTACCTCACCCAAACTCTGTGGGTTTAATGTCCGTGTAGTGCCTCACCCAAACTCTGTGGGTTTAATGTCCGTGTAGTGCCTCACCCAAACTCTGTGGGTTTAATGGGCGTGTAGTGCCTCACCCAAACTCTGTGGGTTTAATGGCCGTGTAGTACCTCACCCAAACTCTGTGGGTTTAATGGGCGTGTAGTGCCTCACCCAAACTCTGTGGGTTTAATGGCCGTGTAGTACCTCACCCAAACTCTGTGGGTTTAATGGCCGTGTAGTGCCTCACCCAAACTCCGTGGGTTTAATGGGCGTGTAGTACCTCACCCAAACTCTGTGGGTTTAATGGGCTTGTAGTACCTCACCCAAACTCTGTGGGTTTAATGGCCGTGTAGTACCTCACCCAACTCTGTGGGTTTAATGGTGTTGTAGTACCTCACCCAAACTCTGTGGGTTTAATGGGCTTGTAGTACCTCACCCAAACTCTGTGAGTTTAATGGCCGTGTAGTACCTCACCCAACTCTGTGGGTTTAATGGTGTTGTAGTACCTCACCCAAACTCTGTGGGTTTAATGGGCGTGTAGTACCTCACCCAAACTCTGTGGGTTTAATGGGCGTGTAGTACTTCACCCAAACTCTGTGGGATTAATGGCCGTGTAGTGCCTCACCCAAACTCTGTGGGTTTAATGGCCGTGTAGTACCTCACCCAAACTCTGTGGGTTTAATGGACGTGTAGTGCCTCACCCAAACTCTGTGGGTTTAATGGGCGTGTAGTACTTCACCCAAACTCTGTGGGTTTAATGGCCGTGTAGTGCCTCACCCAAACTCTGTGGGTTTAATGGGCGTGTAGTGCCTCACCCAAACTCTGTGGGTTTAATGGGCTTGTAGTACCTCACCCAAACTCTGTGGGTTTAATGGGCGTGTAGTGCCTCACCCAAACTCTGTGGGTTTAATGGGCGTGTAGTACCTCACCCAAACTCTGTGGGTTTAATGGCCGTGTAGTGCCTTATCCAAACTCTGTGGGTTTAATGGCTGTGTAGTGCCTTATCCAAACTCTGTGGGTTTAATGGGTGTGTAGTGCCTTATCCAAACTCTGTGGGTTTAATGGCCGTGTAGTACCTCACCCAAACTCTGTGGGTTTAATGGGCGTGTAGTACCTCACCCAAACTCTGTGGGTTTAATGGGCGTGTAGTACCTCACCCAAACTCTGTGGGTTTAATGGCTGTGTAGTACCTCACCCAAACTCTGTGGGTTTAATGGGCGTGTAGTACCTCACCCAAACTCTGTGGGTTTAATGGCCGTGTAGTATCTCACCCAAACTCTGTGGGTTTAATGGGCGTGTAGTACCTCACCCAAACTCTGTGGGTTTAATGGGCGTGTAGTACCTCACCCAAACTCTGTGGGTTTAATGGCTGTGTAGTACCTCACCCAAACTCTGTGGGTTTAATGGCCGTATAGTACCTCACCCAAACTCTGTGGGTTTAATGGCCGTGTAGTACCTCACCCAAACTCTGTGGGTTTAATGGGCGTGTAGTACCTCACCCAAACTCTGTGGGTTTAATGGCCGTGTAGTACCTCACCCAAACTCTGTGGGTTTAATGGCCGTGTAGTACCTCACCCAAACTCTGTGGGTTTAATGGCTGTGTAGTACCTCACCCAAACTCTGTGGGTTTAATGGCCGTGTAGTACCTCACCCAAACTCTGTGGGTTTAATGGGCGTGTAGTACCTCACCCAAACTCTGTGGGTTTAATGGCCGTGTAGTGCCTCACCCAAACTCTGTGGGTTTAATGGCCGTGTAGTGCCTCACCCAAACTCTGTGGGTTTAATGGCTGTGTAGTGCCTTATCCAAACTCTGTGGGTTTAATGGGTGTGTAGTGCCTTATCCAAACTCTGTGGGTTTAATGGGTGTGTAGTACCTCACCCAAACTCTGTGGGTTTAATGGGCGTGTAGTACCTCACCCAAACTCTGTGGGTTTAATGGCCGTGTAGTGCCTCACCCAAACTCTGTGGGTTTAATGGCCGTGTAGTGCCTTATCCAAACTCTGTGGGTTTAATGGCTGTGTAGTACCTCACCCAAACTCTGTGGGTTTAATGGGTGTGTAGTGCCTTATCCAAACTCTGTGGGTTGAATGGCTGTGTAGTACCTCACCCAAACTCCGTGGGTTTAATGGCTGTGTAGTGCCTCGCCCAAACTCTGTGGGTTTAATGGCTGTGTAGTACCTCACCCAAACTCTGTGGGTTTAATGGCTGTGTAGTGCCTCGCCCAAACTCTGTGGGTTTAATGGCTGTGTAGTACCTCACCCAAACTCTGTGGGTTTAATGGCTGTGTAGTACCTCACCCAAACTCTGTGGGTTTAATGGCTGTGTAGTACCTCACCCAAACTCTGTGGGTTTAATGGCTGTGTAGTACCTCACCCAAACTCTGTGGGTTTAATGGCTGTGTAGTGCCTCGCCCAAACTCTGTGGGTTTAATGGCTGTGTAGTACCTCACCCAAACTCTGTGGGTTTAATGGCTGTGTAGTACCTCACCCAAACTCTGTGGGTTTAATGGCTGTGTAGTGCCTCACCCAAACTCTGTGGGTTTAATGGCCGTGTAGTGCCTCACCCAAACTCTGTGGGTTTAATGGCTGTGTAGTGCCTTATCCAAACTCTGTGGGTTTAATGGGTGTGTAGTGCCTTATCCAAACTCTGTGGGTTTAATGGGTGTGTAGTACCTCACCCAAACTCTGTGGGTTTAATGGGCGTGTAGTACCTCACCCAAACTCTGTGGGTTTAATGGCCGTGTAGTGCCTCACCCAAACTCTGTGGGTTTAATGGCCGTGTAGTGCCTTATCCAAACTCTGTGGGTTTAATGGCTGTGTAGTACCTCACCCAAACTCTGTGGGTTTAATGGCTGTGTAGTGCCTTATCCAAACTCTGTGGGTTGAATGGCTGTGTAGTACCTCACCCAAACTCTGTGGGTTTAATGGCTGTGTAGTGCCTCGCCCAAACTCTGTGGGTTTAATGGCTGTGTAGTACCTCACCCAAACTCTGTGGGTTTAATGGCTGTGTAGTGCCTCGCCCAAACTCTGTGGGTTTAATGGCTGTGTAGTACCTCACCCAAACTCTGTGGGTTTAATGGCTGTGTAGTACCTCACCCAAACTCTGTGGGTTTAATGGCTGTGTAGTACCTCACCCAAACTCTGTGGGTTTAATGGCTGTGTAGTACCTCACCCAAACTCTGTGGGTTTAATAGCTGTGTAGTGCCTCGCCCAAACTCTGTGGGTTTAATGGCTGTGTAGTACCTCACCCAAACTCTGTGGGTTTAATGGCTGTGTAGTACCTCACCCAAACTCTGTGGGTTTAATGGCTGTGTAGTGCCTCACCCAAACTCTGTGGGTTTAATGGCCGTGTAGTGCCTCACCCAAACTCTGTGGGTTTAATGGCTGTGTAGTGCCTTATCCAAACTCTGTGGGTTTAATGGGTGTGTAGTGCCTTATCCAAACTCTGTGGGTTTAATGGGTGTGTAGTACCTCACCCAAACTCTGTGGGTTTAATGGGCGTGTAGTACCTCACCCAAACTCTGTGGGTTTAATGGCCGTGTAGTGCCTCACCCAAACTCTGTGGGTTTAATGGCCGTGTAGTGCCTTATCCAAACTCTGTGGGTTTAATGGCTGTGTAGTACCTCACCCAAACTCTGTGGGTTTAATGGGTGTGTAGTGCCTTATCCAAACTCTGTGGGTTGAATGGCTGTGTAGTACCTCACCCAAACTCTGTGGGTTTAATGGCTGTGTAGTGCCTCGCCCAAACTCTGTGGGTTTAATGGCTGTGTAGTACCTCACCCAAACTCTGTGGGTTTAATGGCTGTGTAGTGCCTCGCCCAAACTCTGTGGGTTTAATGGCTGTGTAGTACCTCACCCAAACTCTGTGGGTTTAATGGCTGTGTAGTGCCTCGCCCAAACTCTGTGGGTTTAATGGCTGTGTAGTACCTCACCCAAACTCTGTGGGTTTAATGGCTGTGTAGTACCTCACCCAAACTCTGTGGGTTTAATGGCTGTGTAGTACCTCACCCAAACTCTGTGGGTTTAATGGCTGTGTAGTACCTCACCCAAACTCTGTGGGTTTAATGGCAGTGTAGTACCTCACCCAAACTCTGTGGGTTTAATGGCTGTGTAGTACCTCACCCAAACTCTGTGGGTTTAATGGCTGTGTAGTACCTCACCCAAACTCTGTGGGTTTAATGGCTGTGTAGTACCTCACCCAAACTCTGTGGGTTTAATGGCAGTGTCGTACCTCACCCAAACTCTGTGGGTTTAATGTTACCTCACCCAATCAAGTGCTATTGTTTTATTATCAATAGCAGGAAGGTTATGTATTTATTCTCTGCACTTATGAACGTTTATTTTTATTTGTGAAATGTTAACGGTATTTTTTTTTGCCCAATTGTGTAATATCATTACCATAGTGTTTTCAGATTTTTTTTCTAAGAAGTTTCCTGCTTCGAGTGGGCTTTATTTAAAGTGTTACCGGAGGCATTATTCATCACGTGCCTTACAAAACTGTGGCCCATCTCACTTGAAAATAGCTTATTAATAATGCATGCTGCAGCTAGGGGGGAAATGAAAAATTCATGTTTCTGCTGCGGTATGTTGTTTTCATTTGCGAGGAAATTTTTTTAGGCGCCCTCTCTTGAGGGTCGGGTGCTTCGTATGAGCACGTAAGACAAAATAAATTTGAATAAAACAACAGGAGAGAGTGAACATTCCCATTCGGAGTTCAAAAACACTGTCCTTTACAATCGCGCGTCTTGCCGTGCTATATGAGTAGACACCGATTGCCATTGTAACAGGAGTTGATGAAAAATTAACACATCTTAAGACGACAATATTTAAACAACAACAGCAACAACAGCAAACTTGGCATATGCCATAGTAGTGTGTCAAAATAAGCATTCAATGCCATAATTCATTAACATCTCACGGGATAAATTGTCAAAACAAATCCCTTTGAGTTTTTCACACGTCATTTTCAAAACCTAACGAAAAAATAGCTCACGCTATGTACGAGAGTAGAGATCAGTATTAAAAAGTGGTGACATTTAATGTAAACTAGTTTTTTTTTCTATGAAACCCTTACAAAAGGTATCAAACTCCTGAACATTTTGCCATACGCGAGGATAGATAAATACATTCAAAGCAGTACGTATTATTCCCATGAAAGCAATTCATAGTTCACTGAAGCATCTCTGAGGCTCAAGATACTTTGTCAAGAGACACTTGACACATTCCTTGTTTGAGTACTGCGCTCTCACAGCTGGAAAACTGGAGAAAATTCACACGCATGAGGAAGAACACGAAAACTCTACACAAATAGACTTGCAACCTATTTTCTGTACCACATCCTAAAGGCACCACACATTTCTCTTACAGGCTTGGGGACCTCGTGGACATGATCCAAGTTCTCGGTCGAGCATCGCGTCCGATTTGTGAAATAATGCGCGTGTTATAAACTCTGCTTGTGATTATTATTTCTACACGATCCACCTCTCGGTTCCCAGACTACAATACCTCGCAATCGTCACCCGACATTCTCATAGCCACATGTGGAAAATTGCCCATTGAACCCAAAGCTCAGTGGATCAATTTGCTCAGTCAGAGAGGCGGCTGGGAATCGGTAAAAACGGAAGGTTTGGGAGGGAGTGGAGGTGCAGCCTGTTCCCATGATACCGCCTCGGCCCTCAACTGACACCACTGGACACCCAGTCTGCATGCGACGCCCCGAGCGAATGTCATTGGCCGAGCGTCATCGCCGCACAGCGCAACGAAGGCGGCTTTTGCTCCGCATGGCCAGTCGCAAATTCCTTGTGCCAGTCGTGGGCGCGTCGAGCCTGTGTGTGTGTCAGCACGTACTCTTAGTTCTTTCGGTAAAGTCACGTAGGTAAAAAAAGAAATTAAAATTAATTAAAAAATTAAATAATAAAATCATGACGTTTCGGAGGCAACACAAGTCTCCGTCATCAGGTGGGACCGTCACAGCCAGATTTGCTGCATCAAGTGTCAGCACGCTTGCGAACACTTTTGACTTTCGTGCCGTTGTATCGAGCAGAGACGCTGCCGCCGTTATTTAGCACGCGGCGTCCATTTAAACTCTGCCACACCGCACCGTAATGTAGTGACATTCGTTTATTACCAGGCGAAGAACCCACTTGCAATCTCGACACATCTCCTTTCTAATGTGTGCTTTGTAAAAGCTGGAATGCATACGCGTTGAAGAAAAACACCACCAGCTGCTCTCTCTCTGCGTTGTCCAGCTGACCTGTTCACCCCCACTTAAGCTTCGAATGCCCAGTTCCTGCACTAACTTTTGTTTTTGGAAGAAAAAATTTTTCACTTTGTTCCGAGATTTACACCGATTGGTGCCTAAAAATGTTAACTCTCCTTATTACCTATCACGATATATTCCTCTCGTCTGCATTATTATAATCGATATTAGTATCATTATGAACATTGTCATTATTAGTAGTATTGTTATCATCTTGAAACGTAGGCTTTCACGACCAATATTCTTACGAGACATTTTTACTTATGCGATCTAACCCAAAAATATTTTATGATTAATTACCATATTACTATAATTCTCATCATTATTATTACGATGAAGAAAAAGGTCAAACAACCTGCCAGGTGGAGTCACATCATTGGTACTCGTGCCGCATCAAACCTCCGATTAAGGCGGTTGTCTACGTACGGTGCGAAATAAGTTCAACGTACATCGCACGTGTTGTGCTTTGCAACTGTTTCAAAGAAGAAAAAAAACCAAAGGTTTCCCACATTATTGCCATGCAGGACATTTGTTCCTATCCAGTCAGGGGTAAAGTGTGTACAGAACCACTTGGTGTGGAGTTGACAATGGTTCTCGCGTCAATAGCCGTGCCTCTGAGATTGGAATGTCGAATTTCCGCCACAGGTTCAGGGCAGCAGGCTAGAACATCCTTTGGGGGCGAGAAGCCACTGAACTTTTGACTTTTTACGGCCCATTAAAAAAAAAACAATCTTAGCTCTTCCCATGGAGACTAGAATTTCCCAAGCGACCCCTTCTACAATGTCCCTTGCACACTGAGTGGCGGTCGCCCATAAGAGCTCAAATGGAGTCATCTTCTTCGTCAGTGCCTTATTTGTGACCGAGTCACCCAAATGGTAGGTTGGTTTTTTCCCGGAAGGGGTGCAGAAGTTATTTCTGGTCCCTATTTTTGTTAAATACAGTATATCAATCAGTTTACTCTGCCACCAGCATTTTAACGCCTCAATCGAGGGCCATCTCTGTCAAACAGAATATGCCCAAAACACATTCTTAGCATTTCCAGGCACCCTTCATCCTCTACAAAGAAGTTACCTCTGCTATCCGTGTCATATAGTGTGTACAGATATATAAAAGTTGATTTATTATTCAATAGGTAAATTAATCTGCGATGATGATTTATATTTTTAAAAAATTTAATTAAAATGTGTATTACAAGCACTGTAGTATTTATGCTATACTATCATTAATCACGACGCAGCACACACTATGGATTCATATTCCCGCATTATTTATAGCCTCGCTTCATAGGTTCTGCTTCTCATAGGGGTTTTGTACATCGCTCGAACATTTACTGCGCATTCCTGCGCGTGTTAATAATTTCACGCCGGCCCAAATATTTGTCTCTACGCTGGAAAGATATTGTCGTCGTCATAAGACTTTGTCGTATTTTCGTCTTTAGGCACACATGGACATTTACAGAATAACATGCAATCGAATCTATTGCCTTTCTCGACAAAGGGATGGAGGCATGCCAGGTAGAACAACCATAAACATGCATGCCAATACATCTGAAAGCTCAATTCTTACACACATTTCCCTCTTCAAGTCCTAGTCCTGCACACTATCTTAAATTGTGCGTGCATATTGAGCCGATAACTGTTGAATTGGAAAGGGGAAGTTACATCTACGATTGGCCGGATCCCATGACTCACCTGAGATGATCATCCCTTTCGTGAAAAGTCATATTCAAAATGTCTTGTGCATTTTGGCAGTGTGGAGAGGGGAATTCCACATCGCTTAGACTTTTAAATACTGTACATTCAAAAACGTTTTCATTATTGATGCATTATTTTCAATACACAGTATAAGCATACCTCAACATTTTATTGTGTTCTGGAACGTGAAAGAATATTAAGTTATAAGAATCCTGTGCAATAGGTGCCACTTTGCCATGTCGAGTTATCAACATTACATATTTAATCGTGGTTGATTTTGCTCGTCTTTCTCACATTAGTGTACTTCTAAACTGAACACATCTGAGGCAGCGCGCCTCCATTGGAATGGTTTGAAAAAGCGAAACAAGACCCGGCGTCATCACCTGAGCAGCTTAGACAATTATCACAGCGGAGGTGATCATCATTCCGGATGCTTACCAAATATGTACATCATCATCATCAGCAGCAGCAGCCATGATCAATCCACCGCTGGATGAACGTCTCCCCAAGCTGTTACCTTCAAATCACAACCATGCGAGGTTGCAAAACATGCATCTATCACCTGCACATAAGCTGATGATTTCAGCGCTCCATCGCCTGGGTGCGCATCCTCTTGGATGCATTCCATTCCGAGATGATGTTCAGCGAGGGGATATGCCCAACACCAGCTGTCATTGCCAGGACTTTTACGACGATACGAGCAGGCAGAATGTTCCATGAGGCTGGTAATAGAGAGCAAAATGAGTGTTGTTGTAGTGTTCAAAGTTGGTTAACTCCAAACATTCTCACATTTATTTTTTACAGGTTGATAGTTCTAAGGCTGACAGCACATTTCAATCTATTTTAGTGTCCTGCAACCTTCTGTTGGTCATTCTGGTACCAATCAGGCCATAATTGGTTATATTCAGTCATTTATGAGCAAAGTCTTGCACAACCACGTGCATTTTACAAATGGATAGCTAAATCAATGGCGTGCTTGTATAAGGCATGACGGGTGGGTCAGGCACATCCTTGAAGCTACCCATAGGCATTGCCTCCTGATATGCATGTCAAAGCAAATAGGAATGAAAGCACATTTTTGCGTCGTTATAAATTTCAGGAGACAGCATACCATGTTTCTTGGCAGAATAATTTACAAGCTACACGAGGGTAGGGCATGGTAACGAGGCAATACAGCAGAAGGCTTCACAATTTCTTCTGTTTGTTATTTACCTTGCGTACGAGGAATATTTTGAGAGTTGAATGCTCGAAAAAAAAAGCCAACACTCTCATGGAGACTTGGGAAGAGGCGTGGGTGGGGATGAGGGAGTGGGGGCGATTATTATTGGGTCTCGTTCGCAAAGCCTTTCAGTGCCACTCATGCATGTAGAGTGAATTAAGTAGCTGAGCCATTTTATTTAATTTGAAGCTCATTGTATAAAGACTACTCTGTAAACAATGTATGTTTATTGTCAGGGGCCTACAAGGGAGCGGTTTGCCGAATTATCATTCTGACCCCTATCATCATTAAACACCGCCTTAGATCCGCAAATCACAATCCTCTACTGACGTTCTCTCACTGCACCGTAGATGGGCCATTCCTGAAAATGTTTGTCCACCCCAAATATATTTTTTTATGGAAATGTAATTGACAATAGTCGTGTTTGACTCCGAAATAGCATAACATGCAGCATACCGAGTACAACCTCCAAACTCTTAATTGGATTTCGTGTGATGCATATTAATTAGGGTGCATAATTTAAACAAATTTTCATAAAGCATTCATGACTAAGTTAATCAATAATAAATTACATTACGTGTTGTTTTGCTTCGCTTGAAAACTTCGTGGCATTCATCGCAACAATGGGTTCAATGGCGTCATTATCAATATCAGTAAACAGACAGGCATCTGGAAAAGTTAATTTGCTCTTTACATCAATACTCGGGGCCCTTTTAAAACACTGAGAGCCATTAGGCTAAATTAGCGTTACTGTAACCCAGACTGCATGAATAATACAGAGAGAGGCAGTTCAATGCAGCACAACTCCTCAGAAAATAGCAGGCACCGGGACAGACCGGCAGATAGTAACCAGACACGACCCACTGGGACGTTTTTTTCCTGGAGTCCTCAAAGACAGAAGTGCCACTTTTGTGAAATGCTAAGCCCCGTCAAATCCTTGCTGCAGTTTAACTTCGCATTGGCCGCGAGAAATGTATGTAAATATTCCACATATATTCAGGTTAGGCACGCATGTCCCATATGTACGTACATATACACACACACACATATAACGATTGGAGGGGTAATTGCCGTTAGCAGGCACGTGTTAAAGATATGCTAGTACATCTAGGTGTATTGTGGCCAATACTATGCCCAGTTATGACTGGTGATGTTCAAGCGGCCACCAGCTGCTCATCTTGGGTTGAGTTTTACTTAGCGGAGACCCAGGCAAGATTCAGATATCCATTTACAGCTGGGATTGTCCATCGTGCACAGGAATCAAACTTGGATTATAAGAATAATAGCAGTAGTCATAGCATGCAGAGACACTCGAATGTATACGTACACATCGCGGAACAAGATACTGCACCGCATGTTTAATAATTATCAACACTTTTAGATTACAAGCACACGTTTAATGTAATCACCTGAACCGTTTCTGGCATTTTTGCTCAAATGCGCACAGCTTGCCACGTGTAGCCTTTCAGTTTCAGTCTGCGCCTCTTCATTCCGCTCAAAGCTCAATACGTGCGGGTGCGGATACAACAACAACATCAACAACAACAACAACATCAACAACAACAACATCAACAACAACAACAACATCAACAACAACAACAACATCAACATCAACAACAACATCAACATCAACAACAACAACATCAACAACAACAACATCAACAACAACAACATCAACAACAACAACATCAACAACAACAACATCAACAACAACAACAAAAAGTAAATACTGCAGCAGTCAACAGACCGCTCATTTTGAGACGCAAGCTGCATCAATGCCGCAGACAAAATGTACAAATGCTTAAATTGTCATCATGGATGATTAATGATTACCCTCGCACCCCACCACACAATGGGGCCCTCTCTCTCTCTTTCTTGTGAGGACGACTGCAGGATGCGTTCAGCCGGCAATCTCAAAGGACCCCTCCCCCCCAGCCGCCGACCCCGTTTCATGAAGGACGCTGGACTCCTTAGAGTACTTAGACCCTTCTGCAGGATGTGCCAGCCATCCAGACAGACGTGGGTTGGGTTGCACGCAGGTTGCGTTACCGTAACTGCGTGCAGACACGCTGTTGCTTAGGGCCAAGATTGGCCTTGTGTGTAACGTCAGTGCCGTTTGGACAAAGTTTGATGCTGCTAATCCTGCATAATGCACGGGCATAATATGACTTTAAAACCCCCCGCACACCTCCTACGCATTTCACAAGTAGTATTAATCACATATCTGCATTTCCCATAAATATGCTAAATTCCTCTTGATATGCAAATTATTTTGTAAAGGCGCCCTTCCCCCCTTCCAACCCAGCTTAAATATACGCTCCAAGCGTGGTGGTGTTTCATTCAGACGCTGTCTCCCCGACAGACCTGGTCTTCGCCTGAGGACGGCTGCTTGCGTTGTGGCCGAAACGTCGTGAGAATTATTTTATTATGTTTTATTTTTATTATTTTATTACTTCCCTTCTACGTGACTTTACCGAAAGAACCAAGAAGATGAATCCCTGCAGTCACGAAAGCTTTAAATCGAAATTTAAAGTTTCGATTATTTACTAATTTCTACCTGCTCCATCGGGGGCATTTTAAAACGTATGATATGTAAATGATAGAGAATTGCCCGTAATTCACCGGATGAGAGAGTGAAACGTATGCGCGTGTGTGTATGTTGAACCGCTTTCACACCGTACATAACCAACCGTGCCAATCGGAGGTGCGGGGTGACAGGATGACAAACTAAACACAACAAGAGGCAGTTCTCGAGAAATTAGTTTACAATCTAGACGCCTTGGTGCGAAGGTGTGATTTGTTGTTGACGTACACAAAATGCTGCTTTTACGTAATTCACGGCTGTGTGTGTGGAGATTCGCCGCAAACGTTATTTCACACAGGCACTGCATTTACAATTTCGCACCGATGCAACAAAACGCGAGTTCTAAAAGTGTCTACGTTGCACGAGTGCACATGGTAGGTTTCCATCCACGGTTTTCCATCGCTGTGTTGTGCTCGCTCTAGCGGACTTTGTGTTGCCGTTGGGCTGCGATGTCACCGTCTGGAGAGTTAAAAGTGAGGGTGGCGGTACAGAGATATCGTGACCAACAGCACCAATAGCACCTTCACAACGCCATCGCAACCACGAGAATAATTGACAGACACGTGTTCAGCTCAGACTGTATTTTTGTTGAGATACGATTAGGTTTTTTCGGTAAAGTCACGTAGGTAAAAATAAATAATAAAAATAAGTAATAGAATGATAGAAATAATAATAGAAATAAAATAATACATCTTGAAATAAATTATAAAATGATAGAAATCTTAATAGAAATAAAATAATACATATTTTATTATTTCTATCATTTTATTATAGATTTTTATAATTTATTTTCCCAATCAACGATTTTTGGGTTTAGATCGCGTTATTTATAAATGTGTCGTAACCCTCCACCACCCGACACGGCCAATCAGTAAAAAAAGTGTCACGTTGACAAAAGACAAATAGTTCACTGCTTTAGCCCACCGGTGTGTTGAAGCGTGAAACCACAACATTTACAATTTGTAAATGTTGTGGCCGTGTCGGGTGGTGGAGGGTTACGACACATTTATAAATAACGCGATCTAAACCCAAAAATCGTTGATTATGAACAATATTGGTCGCGAAAGCCTACGTGTTAAACTAATTTATTTTCCCCTATGTGACTTTTCCGAAAAAACCTAAGAGTATGAATCCTTGCAGTCACGAAAACTTCAAATCTAGAATTTTGTTGAGATGTTTTCATGGTCATCGATCACGCAACGTGAACATTTGATATTCATTCAACATCAGTTTTTGATTATCTTAAAAGGATACACACGTGGCACACTAAGGGAACATTCAAATACATTGACCGTGCAGTAAAATAGCTGGTTATTAAATCTTGAACAACTAAATCACACTTAATGTGCCCGATCTTTTCTTATGTAAGAAATCTAAGCAGGGAAATTTGCCTGGAAAGCACATGCAGGGGTCAAGTCCAGTGGTGGAGGTGTGGGGGCGGTCAATATGATCAGAAGATGACCAGGAGATGGCAGTGCGAAGTTTTAACACCTCATGTACATGGGTTTTCTCTAAACTACTCCAGTTTCACCTGGCATGAAGCCAACCACTCGTAAATGATGTTGGCCAAAAATCGCAAATGGAGGACCATCTTGAGGGGAAAAAAATATTGGTTATAATACTCATTGACATTTTTCTGGGTGAATAAGTGGCAAAAATAATTGTCGTAAACATGCATTGAGAACACCAAATATTCACCCAAGATTATCGTATTCAAACAATCTAATTCCCTGGCAGGGTATACATTTCTCACACTTAATTGTTTGCTTCTTGAGAAAAAAAACCATTCTAAAATCTAAAATTGCTATGCTTAAGTTTTTCTGCATGTGTACTTTGAAAATATATTTAAATAGCTTCCTCTCAGTAATAAAGCATGCATCAAAAAATGACATCATTAAAAACGCAAGGCACCCAAAATTGGAGTCTCTTTCAGGTGAGCTCTTTTTGTCTGTATTCTTACTCATATGGACGTTGGCAAATAAGACACCCACTTGTACTAGATACACAGTGTTGCAGTTCGTGCAGATTGATATTGTCATAGATCTACCTCATATACTAACAATGTTCTGCCTTGTTGGAGATTCGTAATTAAAAAAATGCAGTTGTCAGAGTGAAATGTGTGTTCGTTGATGTTAAATAACTACTGCGCTCAAATAACAGCCCACAGCGACATCAATAAATATTTAGCAGTGTGCTTCAACAACTGTAAATGTAAAAACAAGACCCCTCTGTTTTCTTCCACCGTGTTATACTACGTTTCCACATGTATGGTTAAAGCGTGTGTATATATGCAGTAATTAGTCCATGCCAAAAGCAAACTTTCATGCCTGAGGGCCAAATGCAACCACTACTTAAGGGAGAAGCCTGTGTGTGCATGCACACACACACACACCCACGTGCGTGTGTGTGTGTGGGCATGAGTAAGTCCGCCTCCTTCATAGGCGCTGCTGGCAACAGCCCTTGCCCCAGCAATCTGTTAAGGCTGTATGGGGGATCTTTGTCTTTGTATGCAAGCCCTGGAGAAAGTCGCGCACATACGGGAACTCGCATTCCCAACCGAACACGCATACCTTTTCAGAAGGATGAGCTCATCCTAATCAATACTCATAAAATGTGAATGGCTTGGCTGCTCGAAAAAACTGGCTTCAAAGAGCCAACCCATGTAATCTACTTTCATACAAACTCTGTGGGTTGCACTGTAATTTGAAACCACCAACCGGATCATTCTACTGCCATTATATTCTTTCGCCGTTGGCCATGGTATCTTGTAAGATGCTCGATCACTTTTGCCATTACTATTTTCTGCACTGCCTTAGTTTGTGACCGTGCGATGCACGCGCGCCGCTACGTTGCAGGTATCTCTCTGTCCTTTAGCACGACGGTATTTACATAACCGCACTGCACATTCTGACATATATAAGGTATTCCAGATGCCTTGTCATTTTTTGCCATTCTGCATTGGCATTTACACACAGACAGTTTCTAAAAGAGCTTCCAAAAAAGCTTCCAGCACGTGGAACGAAACGTCGGACATCATGCCAAACGACGCATGGGAAAACCCGAAAACGCATGCAAAGAGCTTAAACAGCGCAACCAAGAAAACCTACGCAAGACTATAACAAGGATTTTATTTAAATTACGAGCTTTTTGTTGGTTGTAATAACTCACCAAAACATGTGAGCACACAATTTGATTTTTCAAAGTGGTGCTTTTGCGATTAAGTGCCAATAGTGTGTGTGCACAGCTAAGGCCTGGAAACTTGTGAAGGTCATTCCCAGGGTGAGTCTGTGCGGGGCTCCGTATCTCTTTAGCCCTTCCTCCTATCAGATGTTTGCCTCCAACAGAAGCCAGTGTTGTGAAGTGTTTACATCCATTCCCTCAGTTTTGTGCAACATCTAAGAGAATCAGGTGACGCTAGACTGGCTTCTTGTAAACATGCACATAAACATTCTTTTATCCACATCACTGCTTTTTAAAATGAATAATTCATGAAGCCGTTTTATAACATAAAAACAACAATAACGTGTATTCCAATTAATACAATTACACCTAGCTTTTCAGAGACACCACAGTATTTAAGCATCGTGGAATCGTTCGTCGTTGTTTTGTATGGAGTGCAGAGCGCAGCATGCCACTGTTGATGCCATCTAATTTGAGTATTTTCATGTGAGCAATATGAGCTGTTCACACCACCAAACCTTCACCCATGCTGAATGCAAATTTTAGTGCCTGTGTGACATTGCGCAAAAGGTCAGGTGTGGTGGTGATGTAAAGGACAGATTTGTCCTTAGCACCGACACTCTTTCACCGCGCATTGCATTGCAGCTGGGTGCAGATCAATTCATGTTTTCATTATATTTTTTTGTATACACACACACACATCAGTCACTTACGAAAATTGTCGCGTGTTTACCATTCCGGTGACGTGACAAGGTTGAAGAGGTTGCCTCAAGAGGAAAACTGTCCGGCCCCCAGTAACAAAAATACACACATTTCCTTGCGGTTAATAAACCGCCGATTTTGCATTCAGCGACTGCAGCTGTGCATCAAGGTTTGTTGTCCTCGCGTTTGATTTAAAATATTTAATGCACAATTACGGTTATTTTTCACATGCGGGTTATTAGTAATCAATGGTGCCCCGCTGCAGCGCAGCTTGTCAGCCCTGAGAGAAAATGTTTTCAAATGTAACCTATAATTTTAATTACATTTCAAGCCTTTTTTTATTTCAAGACGACACAAGTGAAATGGGCAATGCAATTATTCATCCCGGAGCCTGACTAAACACCCGGGCAGCGCACGGACAGAGACGCGCGTGGCGCAAAACACGTGGCAATGCGTGCACGGTTGTTGCGTGGAACTGCGAACACTCGTGCCCATTAGAATGACAGATGGACGGAGAGGCTTGAGTGTGCGCCGGCATTGTGCGAACTTCTACGAAGGCAGACGATGCTAACACGTCGTCGTTTATTCCAAAGAGCAGGCCGCAGCATTAATCCCGCGCCATTAGCCTGAGCTACCAGCATTCAATAACGCGGCGAGAGATGCGGGACACTGAGACCGCTGCAATGTATATTCACCTCTCTTACTCTACGTACAAAAAAAAATCCAGCCATTGGCTCAGCAGTCACTGCTTGCCTGAGCAGGAGAAAAAGAACAATCATATCAGCTCGGAGTTTATTTCAACTCAGCCGTGTACAAAGCCACAGTGTTCTGGCTGCGGTGAATATGAAACGTGTTTGCAACCGGCACAGAGGGCAGGTGTAGCTACTACCGTACACTGCTTTCTTATAACAAATATCCCACTGTGATGTTCCATCTAAACCCCCTTCCCTTAAAAAGGGTAAATAAATGGTGCCAAAAAGAAAATTATCACGGATAAAGTGTTGTCACCAAGTCGAAATGAACCGGTTAAGGGGGGTGCTTTTTATTCAATCTTATAATGTTCAAGCTTTGCCTGGCACAACTGAGCGGGCTTCAATCAGTCCCACAACAACCGCACTTACTCCAGAAAAAAGCAATTTGTCATTACGCCATAAATCTATGCGAGTGCCGTAGAGACAGTTGGTGCAGTGGTTGTTTCCCCACAAACTACGGCTGTACACCATTGTTCTCTGGACGAAAAGTCAATGGAAAAGACAAATGTCTTGGGGAGGTAACCTTCAATTCAAAATCGTTATACGTAATGTCTGCATCAGCAAAAAAACACAACATCGATATTTAATTCAAGGCAAATATCTCTTTAATTTGTGTCGGTGGATTGACGCGCAAATATTGTCTCCGATGTCACTATTATCGTTACCTTTGTAAATAAAAAAAATATATATATTAGTTTTGCAAAATAACATTTGACATCAATGTCTTTTTTTCTGCCATGATTTTACACTTCAGGGCCACCGACAGAGCATATTGCATGCGGTGAAATGGAATCGAGCTATTTAATTCGATAGCGTTTCCTCACTGTCAATTTGAATATTGCGAGAAGGCAACTTGCATATCTAATCCGTGTGGACGTCCAGTCCAAGCAAGACGGTTCGTCTCTCCTTGCCTCCTCCAGCCGGCGCGGTGGTGCTCGCTCGCTCGCTCTTCGGTTTTCCCGCGACATCACCCCGCGTGCCAAGCAAATGAAGTCGGCGAGGACAAACGTGCCTCAACCAGGGTGAGGCTTTTTTTCGCTCTTGTGCCGTACGTCTCTCTCCACGCCAACGTGGAGGGAGGAAAAAAATCTACTTTGTAGCCAACCGTGCTAATCGGAGGTGCGAGTGGCCACTGTTTTTGCCGAACATCAACTGACGTTCTTGCGCGTGCGATTGTCGGTGGCTGACGTTCACACGACATGCAATGGCAGAGAAGATATTGAAGTTCCACGTGAAATGTACGACTTCTTCAGGGGTTAGGAGTATTCGTGCCATATCGCGGCTTTCCTTGTTGGCCCAAGTCTCTCGAATTTACCTGCGAATCAGTGTTTACAATCGTCATGCGTCTGATGATTGTAAACACTGTTACATGAACAGTGGTGGGGTGCCAGGAGTGGAATTAAAGAAGCCCAGACCGACATAATCGTATTTATTTTTAGGTTAATTAGGACGAAAAGTGGTTGCGTTGTGTAAGCAGTATTGCCCTGCCTAAATTGCAAAATAAACCAACCGCAATTGCCGATGTTGATGGTGCTTGTTTTGCAAGCACAAGTAAAAATCATACAAAAAAAACCTACATTTAAAATGAAAGCAAAGCTCCTTGGACGTATTCATTCTAAATAATGACTTTATTAGAATGTTTCTCCGCTGGAAAATGTTGTATCACAACATATTTTTTTGTAACCGTTCAATGTAATCGTCAAAACAATGTAAAGGTGCAGCCCTGAAATGTCTTTCTCATGGCACTGCTGCTGGCAGATAGACCTCCGCCAAAATAGAGCTCCAGATATCGATCAGGAGAATATTTATCTTACCCTTTCACCTTTCACACTGGCCGTACAGCTGAGAAGAGGTGGACGTTCCCGCACGTTGGACCATCACGCGACCTGCCGATCGACCAAACACTGGTGGACCCATTTATACCGCCGAGTGAACAGGGGCTGCGGGATTAACAAAAAAAATCGCCCCCATTGCATCAGCTGCGACGCCAGGAGATCGAATCAAACCGGTGACCTCCAGACTACCAGTGTGCTACCATCACACCATGGAAGTAGACCCCAGTGCAACGGGGATGTGTCCACACTAACAACGCTGTGTCTGCTCTCGTATTTCATAGATGTGCTTCCTTTAAAAGAAAAAAATGTGACTTGTTTACAACAAAATTATGCTTCTTGCAGAGAAATGTGCTTTTTAGCTCATTGTTTTTTCGGCAAAGCCAGAGCGCCATGTATTGTTGATCATTACTGAGGCCCCAAGTGGCGGAACACTGCTGAGGATATGAATGAAAAAGAAAGGAGATAGAATCAATGTAATGCATGCACTATTGGAGTATTAACCAATAGTGTATACTATTCTAATAGATTACAATTACGACATTAATGTAAGAGACACACAATTAAAATTGAATTCAGAGAAATGCACCTTAGACCATTGACTATTTCTAATCAATTGTGACTTCATTGTGTGAGCTGACAATACTCTGTCACTTAAGCAGAGGCAGAAGTGACCTCTTCCGAGCTCAGCTGACCCGGTGGAAATGATCAGTGTTGTTGTGAGAGGCGAGCAAAGCAATGTGTATAACACGCGATGTAGATGTAAAATTCTGTCCAAACCTTATTACACCGCACCGCGTAATAGCTGTTTTGCAGACTTAATGCCCCAAGCAGTCTCTGCGAGGCTGAGCAGAACACATCTATCAGCATTCGGTTTGAAGTCACCGGTTCTGTGAATGTCACGTTTCTTGCAGAATACAAAGTGATTGTCATGTGACTTCAAAGCGCACCGTCGCTAAAAGAGTGTCAGTGCTTAGCAACGCAGTTTGATTCAAAATGCAGATGCCACTGATTCGAACACTTACAAATGACATAGAAGAAATACACCACATTTCTGCAGAAATGTTTTCTTTAATTCTTTTGTGTTTTTTTGGTGCATTTTCATTTAGTACTTTTATTCGAATGACCGGGAGGGCAAAGTCTGCGTGTGTTTTTTTCCCCCATGAGGACGCAGATTTTCGACAACAACAAAAAAGCAAGCTGCTTAGGTTTTCACAGAAAGAAAAAAAGCACGAGGAGCCTGAAAGGCCCGCGATGGCAGGCGTGGAGGCTGCACGACAGCTGCTACTGCTGTGCAGCCCTGGTGCAACGTGGCCTTCGTCCGATGGCTCTTGAGGCATGCCCTGCTCGCGAAGGCACTCACGCCCGCCGGAGCCCCTGACGCTGCGTCTGGCGAAGTGCAGGGCGGCACAAATTCGGTGGACAAAGGGAAAGGGGTGCGCGGCTCTCCCCGCTGCCGACAGCCACCGTCGTCACGTCTCGCCGTGGACAAAAAAAGGTTGTGGACCCGGGACTGTGCTGCAAAATAAGATCCGACCAATGTGCTGAATGTGCAAGCAAAAACAAAACAGCACAGACGAGCGGCATCCAATGCGAAGCCTGAATGCCTCTGGAGGTACGCTGGACGGGGGGCGCCCGTACGCAGTCAGGTTCGCAGCGAGAGAGGCGAGACAGATTTTGCTCCCTTCAACAAACCTCACTGAGCAGCGTGGTGAAGTATGGTCCAACAACCTTGCCCATGACCGATGGCCATGTGAAGCACTCCCATAATGCCCATCGTGAAAATAGAAGGGTGAAGAAAGCTGCGTAAAGTGCAAATTGTCACGTGGCGTATTTACGCATACATAGGTGGTGATGACGAAAATTGTGTTGGGAAATGTGTAAAGTTAAGGGTTATTTAACTATTTTCAACATTTTTTTTTATTCTACCAGGTAAGGCCCACTGAGATATGCAGCGGTCTTTCAGAAACGACCTGACGACAAACGATAGCTCAACGAAGTGGCTTATCACGTGGGAATATATAGCAGCCAAACACTCTGAATGCGTGTTGATTCTAAATATGGAGGGAAAAACTGGAGGATCCAGAGAAAAATCCACGCGACCATGGGGAGAATATGGCAAACTCCAAATTTAATTCGGGATTGAACCCACGATCTCTCGCATACCAGGCGAGGTAGTTAACATCTCGACACCGTGGCAGTAGGGAAGCACGAGATTTCTACATTTGACGACCATGGCAATGTATGTTGTATGTATGTTGAACTTCTTTCGCACCGTACATACCCAACCGTGCTAATCGGATGGTGCGGTGGAAGGACAACGAACAAAAAGCTGGCAAAGTACCTTCACCACGGTGGGGGAGAGGGAGAATATTTAACAACAAATTTTTTTTTTAGGAAAGGAGCTTGATCAGGGCCCCTGCTTCACTGGAAGCTCTCACCTAATTTCTGTGTTTAAATGCTTGGAATTATTCATGTAATTGAGTCCCTGGCGTATGCCGATTGTGTTGCACCTATTATTATAATTAAGCAGGCCAGACATGCATTGATTTCGCTAGAGTTTAGGCACGTGCATCCTGTTCTGGGGGTGTTTTTTTGTTTTTTTACGAATGAAGTGGCAGTGCAAAGCGAGTGTGCATATCGCAGGCATTTTAACGATACAAGTAAATACTGTCGCTGCAGTTCCTGCTGTCCCTGCCGGCCTGCGCGCGTCTCTCGCAGTCGTGCGCTATTTGTAACGTTGACATTTATAACACGTCGCAGAGGCCAGATTACGTCCTTTAACAGCCATTAGTGAGCGATATTCTATGCCGTGCGGGGACGTAAACACACTCTGCTTCAACTCCGCAGACACATTTCAAGTGCATTCACAGTGGGAGGGTGGGGGGGGCAAAAGACCTTGAATTTATGCATTCGCTAAGTCATCTCGTCTCCAGCTCATGAGGCATGCGCTCACTCCATTGAGCCGACGCAGAGACGGGCCAATGGAACTGTGGATAACGCCACCGCTGTAATAAGCCACAAGTATGAAAAATAAGAATATGTATTTTTTTGGCCCTTTCTGACAATTAACAAGGACGTGTCAATGTGTTCCTACGCCACATTCCGCAAGGAACCAAGGTACTGCATTAAACCACGTGCAGTAATTGTGGTGAGCATGCAAACCAAACATGCTCTGATCATTGTTTTGCATTGTCTTTGAAACCGATTGGCCTCCATCAGATGTCTAATGGCATAAGCCATATATTACACATTTGATTCGTGCATGTATTACGTGCAATTGAAAGTCGTCACATACTAAGTAAAAACTGCATTGTGAGCCTGCGACAAAAATCCTCCGTATCGCCTGAACAGACTGCTGGGACAAGTGCTGTTAGCGAGCACCATCGATGAAGGCCGGCACGGCACACGAGGGGGTTGGTGGGTGTCCAGTACCACGCCTGAGCCCACGACGCACACACATACATAGCCAGAACATGGCACTTTCAATCATGTCGTTCACCGGCTGTAGGTTTTTTAATCCTTAAGGTGACGATGAACGAATGATTGCTGTATAGCACAACTGTGACCCATGCCCTTTGTGAGAAGTTGAATAGAGAGCAGCTCCTTTGCTTCAGATGTGTTGCCGATGAGCAATTTCCCATTCTTTCCTGTCTCTCCTAAACCTCGTAAACCAGGTAGATTTTGGCGCAATAATAATTAAGCACCGTGTTTTAACTACGTGATTTAAAAGTGTGATGGCAGTTATATTTGTTTTGTCGTCGTTATGTTTCTCCCGTGAACGAGAGATACGGTGTTCCATTTCGATGAGTTCTTCTTACAAACTCCAGACTAGGATAAAGCCATGACGAACGTGGCTTCAGAACGCCCCTGCAGTGCGCATACAAAGACAGAGGCACACAGACACAGACATACTCGATGTATCAAGACTCCTGCTACAACGTTGGTATGCGCGCATCTTGAAACCCGGGACACATTTATTATTGTTATTACCACCTCTTGGGCAACATTATACGTAGAGAACATTAATTTAACCCAACACGTAGGCTTTCGCGACCAATATTATCCATAATAGAGGGTTTTTTTGGTTATATCGCGTAATTAACGACACATTTATATTGACGCGATCTAACCCAAAACCCCTTATTATGGATTATTTTTACTTTTTGGGGTAAAGGTGCAGCCCTGCAATTGCTTGCTCACGCCACTGCTGGTGGAAGTGCCTCCACCAGAGGGAGCTGCAGAGGGAGTTCCACTCGAGGATATGTCGATTACTTTCCAAGCTGGCCAGATGTAATGGGAGAGGTGAGAGTAACCCCCATCCCCACTTTAACCCACCACACGTGACCAACTTCAACCCACCACACGTGACCAACTTTAACCCACCACACGTGACCAACTTTAACCCACCACACGTGACCAACTTCAACCCACCACACGTGACCAACTTCAACCCACCACACGTGACCAACTTTAACCCACCACACGTGACCAACTTTAACCCACCACACGTGACCAACTTCAACCCACCACACGTGGCCAACTTCAACCCACCACACGTGACCAACTTTAACCCACCACACGTGACCAACTTTAACCCACCACACGTGACCAACTTTAACCCACCACACGTGACCAACTTCAACCCACCACACGTGACCAACTTCAACCCACCACACGTGGCCAACTTCAACCCACCACACGTGACCAACTTTAACCCACCACACGTGACCAACTTCAACCCACCACACGTGACCAACTTCAACCCACCACACGTGGCCAACTTTAACCCACCACACGTGGCCAACTTCAACCCACCACACGTGACCAACTTCAACCCACCACACGTGACCAACTTCAACCCACCACACGTGACCAACTTTAACCCACCACACGTGACCAACTTTAACCCACCACACGTGACCAACTTTAACCCACCACACGTGACCAACTGATCAACTAACTGCGGCGTGCCCATTTATACAGTCTGTTCTCCGACAACGCCGGGTGCTTTCACAACGCGAATTGGATACAACGCGATCGAGTGAAGAGAACTACGTCGCGCATAGTTCTCGGCATAGCATCGCACAAGGCGGGATGCTGCTGGATGCTTCTAGATGCTACCCACACACCTGCGTACGCATCTCACGTGTTATCGCGGACTGTGCTTTACAACCTCCCCCCCTATAGTATTTGTTAAAACGCGATGTTTCCGTACGGGCGCTTTTTTTTACTTGCCCCACCGCTTCAACTGCCACGCCAGGAGATTGAACAGGCGACCGTTGGACTTGCAAAAGTGCATTTTGCTCACCGTCACATTTATTGTGAAAATTCCATCACAGTTCCTATGATTACTGTTTCATTGCTTTCATGGCTTTATTTTGGTGATTTCGAAAAGTGTATTGGTTTGGCCATGTTTGTTTGTTGTAGTACAGAGTTAGACTGATGGCCTTAATCTAAGTTGTCTTGTAGTTGTTGTTGTTGTTGTTTGACTTGCATTCCACTGGGATTTTTGCACACAGCGTTGGTGTACGGTGTTTTTTCTGCAATATTTTGCTGTGTTTTCTTGGATTTTCTATTTGCACTCAGTCACATATTCACTTTAAGATGTTTTTGTTCATGTTTTTGTTTTTTGTTTGTGGCGGTTGCACCCGATTCAAGAGCCGAATGGCTCACAGGGCTATACCTAATACATGAACTTGAACTGCGTGGCACGGCATCCAAGTCCAAAACTCATCTGCGGCACTCATTAGCGCAAGGAACATTTCGTGGCTAGGGAACGTAAACATGTTTTCCTCTGCCTCTTTTACACGTAATGTTTCTATTGCTATGCATGCCAAAATTCGTGTGGATTCACATTGTGTCAAGCCAAACATGCCATCACAGAATGTGCCATTGCTGTTCATGCCACTTGTGACGTGACAAATGTGATGGAAATTTTTGAGTTACAGATGTTCACCATTTAAGTTACTACGTATGTGAACTAGGAACAGAGGCGTGGACAGTGATCAGTAAGTGGAAGTCAAAGTAACATGGTCCTCTAAGCACATAGCTTTTCTTGACCAATATTATGATGAATTTATGTTTGGGCAGGGCCACGTTATGATCGGACAAAAACATGTCTTGTGAAACCCTCCACCAGCCCGACAACCCAGCCAACCAAATTAAATTCTCACTTGGTGCACAAGCGGTTTGAACAACGCTCCCATTATTATTGTTACAGCTCATCGGCCAGTTGGAGGCAAATCCTCACAAACAATTTTAGCAATCGAAACGACTGACGCTTCATTTGGAAATAGGCCAAACGTCTTCAGCGAAAGTTTTTTAAAAATCCAGGTTTCAAATTTAAAATCGCTACTTGGATGCTCATTTTGAGGCGTGGATATTTTGAATGTTAAACTTTTTCCTGCAAAGAGCTTATATTTAAATAGAAGATGTACTCATGAAATCATCAGCTGTAGTCATGCGGACTCTGCGGGAGAAAAGCTGCTTATTCATTGAACTAAGAACATTTCGTGGCTTATTCTAGTTCATAAAATGCACGAACTTGACATTCAAAATGCAGTACGGTACAGTAAAGTATGGACTACTATCATCTGTCTCTTCTGTACGGGGATCGAGCGTTGCCCCCTCACAAGCGTGGGTTTGCAGAGCAATATAACTGCAGATCAATTGTTGGCGCTGCCTCACCGCCTGGCAGCCTTCCAACTTACGCCTGTGGTTCCTCGGCTATTGCGAGATGCAATTTGCATGAAAGACGCAATATGGAACGGATAATTAGCTTAGCATTTATTTTCGAAATCTCAAACAGTTTTAATTTCGGTCCGTTATTATTTAAAATTGGAACTGATTTTTTTTTTACGCTTCACATTTTTATATTGTTTTTGTTTTAAAGATTCAGTTAACAATACTTTGTCTACTGTCATTGCATTCTGTTAACGACTCGCTGTTTAAAACCAACCTTCACTGTGAACCCCTCGACATAGCACTCTGTCCAGTGTCGAATGAAAATGCCAATATAACATCAGAGAAGGACGCACACTCGAAGGCAGGGTTGGTCTAAAAATAAATAAAGAAGAACACCCCTTTCATGTTGTGCAAATGTGATCATATCCTTGACACATAGATGAAAACAACATGTTTTATATGCTTCCTAAACTCACACAACCCCAATAAATGCCTGTCAAACACCATCACTTGTTGTTGTGTAATTAGTAGCCCAGTGGGACTTTATGCTGTTACAAACAGCGTAATTATTTGTTTTCCTACCATATTCATTGCATTATGTTTGCATTACAATGTTTGCATTATACTATTTGGTAAGCTTATGACGGGAAGCTGTATGTGATATATTCACTGTGGAGGGTGCGCTGCTCTGGTGGGTGGGTTAATGCAAAATGTTTGCGGGTTTTTTGGGGGCAGGACCATGGCACACAGTGCACACGAGTGTTTTGAGATTATTGTAAAGTCTGCAAGTGGAGAGAGTGATGGATAACACAAGGGGACAGAATAATAAGAGTCCTTTGTAAGAGGTGGTGTGACCCACAACAAAGCACGAGGGCTGGATCTTAAGTATATCGTTTCTTCCGTGGGGAGATACCACTTTGTGTCAATAACTCCTCTGAATACAAACACCGCGACTGCAGAAGATTTTAAAGCAAAATGGAATTAATTAGGGCAGTGTTGTGAGAATTTTTTTTTTTTATAATCTCAGCCTGCTGTCGTGTAACTTGATAAACAATTGTGTTAATAGACTATGGTTTATAAATGCGTAGTGTATTATTTTGTAGGTTACGAATAAAATGACACCTGGGAGAAAATACAGAGATGCAAGTGGGTAAGGGTACAACATCGGAAAAGCTAAACATAAGCTTTAAAGGAAACTGTTCGAAGGTGCGTGGGACATTTCATGGAGGTCATTACTGAGACAACTTGAGGGTTGTCCTCTATAAACATTTAAATATGTTTAATGTTCATGGTTTTCAGTGAAATTAAAGCGAAGTCACGTTATTCAAGAATGTTTTCTGGCCATTATTCCACCCAGTTTCAGTGAAGCGGAAGTCAATTTCAGCTCTCCAATGATTTTTTTGGTTTGTACCTCATGTTGCCCGGCACGATGTCCGACGTTCGGCGCCCACTTTGCTGGGAACTTCTCCTTGGCTTAAACGTTCAGTTCCTGAAAGAGCTGCCGAGACATCGTGCCCAGACAACAGACGGCACGCCATGAAAACACATCAGAGAGCGCTTCACAGCACTAACATGAAAAACCTACAAAGAGCAGAAGCATTAGTTGATGTTGCACAGAATCGACCTCATTTCGCCGTTCGCTACTCATGGAGGTCCAGCTCCGCGACTAGGGGCTCACATTTAACTGCGCCTCAGTGAGTGTGGTGGACGAGATGACACTGAGATGGACTATGAAGAATTTTTTTAAACCTACAAACTACGTTTTATTTTACCACGTCAGGCCCACTGAGCTATATAGCTCTCTTTCAGAAGCGACCTGGCCATGAGTGATAGCCCAACGCAGTGGCTTTTAGGGCAGCCAAATACTCTAAACGCGTGATGTTTCTAAATGTTGAGCGGAAAAAGCCAGAGGACCCGGAGAAAAAATCCACGCGACCACGGGGAGAGAGGCACGCAAACTCCAAAATATACAACAGCAGGCGTCAGGGTCGAGATCGAAGCCAACGACGACCTCCTGCCTACCAGGCGAGGTAGTTAGCATCACGCCAGCGCGGCACCCCGAGATCACAGCTGGGGTCATGACCCCAGCAGTGGCTAAGGAGTAGGCGTGGCGGCACTTTCGGGGCTATTCACAAGGCGTTCCGTCACGTCCACCGCACCACAATGTGGCGAGAATTCCACCACAAAGAGACGCCTGCCCAGCCCTCCGAGAATAGAGGCTTCGGCAGTCGAGTTGACAAAACAAAAAAAAGTTCCGTGGTGGATTTGTCCATCAGATCGTGAATGTGTGGTGCACAGCCCACGTACCTAAGTATGATTTAATACACACACACACAATACAGACACACAACACAATACACGCTGCCTATGTAATTATTTAAAACACCACAACTCCCTCCATTCCTTCTCCCACAGCAATTTGATGGGTTATAAAAAAAAATCTGGGATCTGTTTGCACTCGATAATGCACTCGTGGCTTTGGATTGTGGAGACCTGTACAGGAGATTAGCTATTTTTAGACGACATTTTCAATTGCGCATATATTTAATTGTAATGCCTCTGTATCTAATTGTTCACGTTGCAAACAAAAGACATTCAGATTATGATTGCTGTGGCTGTAGTGTACAAATAACTGGCGATTCTCGAAATGGGTCTGTGGGCGAGAGACAAATTATAGTAAAATCACATTGTCCCCAGGCACGGTTGCTTTTGGAAACAGAAATTGCACATTATTACAGAAAGTAGGTCTTTGACACGGTGCCTGTGCGCATGTCAAACATGTTGACCAGTCAAGTCAAGCAACTGCTGTTCCACTGTTTGAAGTGTAACACGTTGTACCAAGCAGACAGTTTAAATAGGGCTCACTACACGAGAATGACACAGTCAACCAGGAAGACTAAAACAGATAAATAAACAAATCACACGAATATACTTTATGAAGTTCGTACATGCTCTTTCCGTATTTTTTGTTTTGTTATAAACACCAGACTCTCATTTCACTACATTTTTTTTACCTCTAAATGTTACGGCCATTATTAACCTGTTGAAGTTAAAGGTCAGCCTTGCACACAGTCGTCAAGACACTGCAGGGGAGAAAGGCTCCCCCTTTCAAGTCATCTTTAGCTTGCTCTTGCATGTTGAGTCAATGGTTTTGAAGGTATGCAGTCCTCGCCACTTTATTCCGACAAAAGTAAAACACCTTTCTCGTCACTAAAGTGAACACATTTATTTATATATGGGCAAAGGCCCACGGTGTTAATGCTGGCGATGAAAATGAAATGTTTGACTCAATTATGCAGTCTCTACGTTATTGTGTTCCTATACGTAATCTCCAGACCACTAAAATGGATTTCGCTTGTTGAAACTTTACATGAAAACACAAATATTCACAACTTTAAGGAAATGCTATCTCATTATCCCTGTGCTATTAAAAGCGTCCTTGGTAGCAGCTTGGTAACTATGGAGGTCACTGCGCTGTGTCAGCGTATTGATCCAGCACTTCTCAAAATCTTGAATTCCAGCTTGAGGCTGAATTAACATTTTTTTTTACAGATTTTGTTTTTATTTCTATGGGGAGGTGAGATGGAAGTATTCTGGTGGGAAAGATGGTTTGGGGGCCTCCGTCTTGTCACCAGTGGCCGCAACAAAGCCAAAGATCCCCCATGTAGCCTTTAACA
Organism: Lampetra planeri; assembly: GCF_965212315.1. Lineage (NCBI taxonomy): Eukaryota > Metazoa > Chordata > Hyperoartia > Petromyzontiformes > Petromyzontidae > Lampetra > Lampetra planeri. The sequence goes on along the minus strand of NC_136108.1, from coordinate 3,792,000 downwards.
GACGGTTGGGAAAAGAGCTGTTAGTAGGCGCCTATGAAAGCCAGCACGGCACATGATGGAATGGGTGGCTAGCGCCTCGCCCATCCGCCTTTGTCTATCCGGTGCTGATGATTTACACACCACATCAGGTAGTCATTGATGACTCAGTCAACCTAGGGGAGGCCCAGAACCAGTTCATATACATTCGCTACCGATGTTGGCCATGAGCGGAAATTGAACTAAAGTTCAATTCTACGTGACTTTACCGAAAGAACCAAGAAGATGAATCCCTGCAGTCACGAAAGCTTTCAATCGAAATTGAACTCAAGTTATTTTGTTCCTTGCGCAGTGCGCTAAACCACCGCGCCACCACTCCCTGCACCAGTAGCCGTGCACACATACACGCTTTCTACCAGGAGCAGTCAATGCAGTGGATTCCTCAGAGCTTTAACCGAGCAGTTGAGTGAAATTGCCCAGCTGGCACAGCAGAAGGTGCTCCATGGGTGTCCTGGGTTAAGGCTCATTGAGTGGGCATTGAGAGGCATCTAGAAATAGCCATATTCCCTAGTGTGGACCCCACCCCCCCGCTCCTCCTTAGTATATTGGCTGTGTAAGATGTGACCAATGCAAAGACAGAAAAGACAAAAAAATTAAAATGTTCTGGTGGCCAATCAATTAAGAAACCGTTTTGGCAAAGAACTTATTTTGCAGATATTTGCCACTTAAATTAAAGTTAGACAAACAAGCGCGCCCTGTTACGCAACACGTCGTTTTCGGCAAACATAATGAACTCCACATCTATAAATTAAAACAAAAACAATCGTGCTTCACACGGCAAATTAGCACGGAACCACACATTCGCACGAAGACACGCTCACCGTGAAGCAGTTTGAGAGACAAACCCCATTTTCGCTCGTGCATTGCACACACACACCGCAGACAAACTAGGTGTGCATGCGCACGAGTACACTATCCTAATGGTTTTAAAAGTTAATGCCGCAATGCCATTATCTGCCCATGCTCTGACGCCAGTTTGGAGGGCCTGCTGTGCCACGTTTGTCAGCAGTCGCTGAAGCCACCGCGCGCCTGCTTCTACCATTACTCTGCCTAGCCCCCCCCCCGCCCTCATTACTCCAGCAACGCTTGTTCACTCCCCCCCCCAACCCATTCACACATCTACACCCCCCCCCCGCCCCCGCCGCCGCCGCCCCCCGAGGCTGCTTACACTGCCGGAGTGTAACTTCACGCGGACCCGCTGCGGTCGCAAGCCCCAACGAGATGGGTGCAGGGAGAATGTTGGCCGGGAGGGGTCCGAAGGGTGGCGACTTTGAAGTTAAGATGAAGAAGAAAAAGAAGACACCCCCCCCACACCCCCCCTCCCAAACGAAGACGCAGCGCAACCCAATGCCATTGTGTAACTGTGTTAGTGTGCGACCAACCCCGTTAAGGGTTTTTGCTTAATCGAGCACTGGCGGTGGAATTTATGACACACGGGGTGTGTCGCTAGCTTTGGGAAAATGTCGAAAACGATTGTAAAGGATTGTTCATCGGCCCGCGCCTTTATATTGTGGGGGCTTCCATCGCCAGCTAAAATACAAATACTGCGGTATTGTATGTGGGGGATTGCTGCTGCTGGTTTGTCGGCATAACAGCCTAACCTGGTTCTGCAAATTTAAACATTCAGCGAGGAATGGAATCTCAAATCCTCAGATCACACTCTCCGCTGTGCTGCCTGAAGCCTGGACTTTCTGGCAATGTTTTAGGACATTTATAAAGCTTCAAATGTTACATCTCTCCAAGAGGGTTGTTTCATTCAAGTGTTATTTATTGTGCACGTACATTTAAATCGGCATATGGATATATCAAAGCACGTCTAAAGTGAGATGTGAAACCTTTAGTAAACTAAGGCTGTAGGCTCCGGTAAACGTATTCCACTTTTTGTGCTGCGGCACTTATTACATTAAATACCGCACACTGCCAGTCAGTACCGGGGCGTGGATAATAATTCATAATCACTCTCTGATTCGGTGTGGAAACTGATATATGGAGCATCTTTTGCATCTTTAATTAACATTGCATATTACAAGCAATCGAATTCTGACAGAATTTAAATCAATGAACGCTTTTATAGAATTTCCAATAGAATTATCAGGCATTTATTCTTGCAAGATGTTTATGTATAACGTGTCACGATTAGCCCCTCTTTCTTTCAAATTACTGTGTTACAATTGCCGCTATAATGGTATTGGACAAGATTACAGAGACATGCGGCAGACCTGTTCTTCACCTGAGGACGGCTGCTTGCGTTGTGGCCGAAACTTCGTGAGAATTATTTTATTATGTTTTATTTTTTATTATTTTATTATTTCCATTCTACGTGACTTTACCGAAAGAACCAAGAAGACATGCGGCACTCTCTGAGATTCTTCTCAGGTTCTGGTTGTAGCCGGAATTCATTTCTCTGCCTGATGTTTAAGCGACGCACCCCACGCCAACTTTTCACACTTTGGCAATCATGCAATTACAAACTGACTTGTGATATTTATTTTTGTTTCATCTTCAGAATGTGAATGTCAGCGAGGAGATGTTGCCGCTCTTATTTCAAGGAATTGCAATGAATTGAACTGGGTGCACCTCAGTTGAACACGTCGGCTTTCGCAACCAATATCATCCGTGATACAGGTTTTTTTTTGGGGTAAATCGCGTAAAAATATAAATGTGTCGTTATACCCGCCACCACTCGACACAGCCAATTAGTAAGGACGAAATCTGGCTGTCGACTGACGAATTGTCCACGTTCTGTTTACATGACAACCCTTTCTAGTTGGCTGTGTCGGGTGGTGGTGGGTTTAACGACACATTTATATATTTACGTGATTTACCCCCAAAAAAAACCTCTATTATGGGTGGAACTACCACACATTATGAAGTCACATTCTCTGTGGGCACCCCTCGGGAGAATAGGGCCCTGTACACATCACAAATCTACCATTACAACATATTAATGTTGTAAATATTGCTTCCAAATAGTACAGATTGTTCCTGCAAAGTATCCTTTAATTAAACATGGACACTTTTGAAAAAAGTAAAAATCTCAATAATAAATGTCCTATTCGATGTTACATTTCATAAATCAGGTTGGATATTTGCATTGCAGAAAAAAAGTTAAAATGAATTATGGCTCGAATAATGGTTGAGTGGATTTAGAGATAAATAGATTACGCATTCTCTCCCATCAGCAGTAAACGTGAGGAGGGGCTCCAGGTGTTATGAAAAAATAATCCTCCACGGGACGTGGAATGCCATCTCTGCCAGTGCCATATTCTGTGATTGGCGAAGGAGTGGACACACGAGGAAGCTTCTTCGCCTGTTGTTTTTGGAGGGGTTGGAGTAGAATTGGAGGGAGGCTCTGAAAAAGGGGGTGTGGGGGGGCATGAGTCAGGAAACGAGGGGAAGGTTGGCCACGCGGTTAGCTTTTGTTATTTCTTACGATTCACGAGGGCCATCATTGACTCACGAAACTGATCGGAGAGGGACCTTGTCTCCTCAAGTACTGCACTCATGGGGACACTTCTTTGCATTCACAAGAACAATTATGCAAAATAGAAATTTGAACGATACAATATTTAGATGTGTGAATTTAAGAGTAAATACAGTATCTTTGTTTTTATGATATACAGAGAGTATAGGTATTAGAGTACATCCTTCATGTATAACTAGGTAATACATACTAACGTAACATATCTAATTTTCATGGCAGGCATGGTGAATACAACTAGAAAATAAAAACTAAAGAGCATACATGTATTCAGTATACAGAATGTAAATTGAGTGATGGAAAAATTTAACTACAGTGACGTACTGAAATATGCAGGGCATGACTTAGAAATTAGTACAAAAAATAGTTATATAATCACACTTTGTATTTAGTAAAAATAGTTGTTTTTAAAAACAAACTTGCTGTGCTGCTGTTTTAGACAGCATTTTCCAAATTAGAAATGAAGGAATGGGAAATAATCTAATTAAAAAACTAGAAATGTGGAGCAGTGCCTTTGTTAAACTCTGAATGTATTCTGTTTAAATGTAAATATTTAAATATCTGAAATATGATGAAAAAGGAATAGGTCTTACCGTGAACGATATTTTAATGGTTTGCAGAGCTTCAAGCTCATGACACCATAACTAAACATTCCACCTCGTTTGAGTTGCAACAGTCTCATCGTATGGACTTTCATTGCAAAGGCAGCATCTGGTAAGCCACATAACTCGTCGTCTGTAGCACTACCTGTTACTAATAAATGTGCTGTATTTAAAGCAGAGTGCTATTGTTTGACCGCCTGCTATAGCTTTGGCAATGACAGAAACAACATTATCATTCTCTTTGTTTTTTTCGGTAAAGTCACGTAGGTAAAAAATTAAATAAATGAAAACAACTAAATTAAATCACGTTTTGGAGGCAACACAAGCTTCCGTCCGACTGCAATCCTTGCAGTCACGAAAGCTTCAAATCTAGAATTAACATTATCATTGTTTAGTTCGTGAACATGGATCATACTCACACACTATATGGTGAGATCCACTAAAACATGGACCTGTGCTCTCGTGTGTTCTGAAGAAGTTGAGGCAGCACTGCAGGGCAAACACAAGCCACCCTACGACGCTGCCAATTGTCATTTTTATAAATAGAATGAGGTGTTTGGACAAAAAAAATAATGTGTAACAAAAAAAGGTGTAATGTGCCAAGCTCAGAAAAAATGTCAAAGTTCCACTAATCAAAACCAGCACTGGCAGTGCTTATCCTCACCGACAACCCCAATTACAGTGTTGGAAATGCCACTTCCATAAGGCAGGAATAAACCTATCATCATTTCAACAATTGTTGACTTTGTACAAAGAGGTTTTGCGTTCAGTTTGACAAGAAACAGGAGAAGAAACCGTGCTCTTAAACTTAAATGCCAGACACCGCGACAAAGGTTTATCGGTTTGTACCTGCATGGTATTTGGCATTGTCTCCGCAGTGTCACTCCACGTGATCCCAACACGTGCAGGAAATTAACCCCAGTACATCCCAAACAAAAAAACACACATCTGAGAACTATAAATGACAACAAATGTACTCACAATGTAAACACATTATTTGAACCGATTCGTATCGGACATGTGGTTATTATTGATACTTTATTCGTGTGAAAATATCAAAATGTGAAATTAAGGATGTGTTAAACTAAAATGTAAAACGTTGTTTGTGTGAATTATTCCACATCGTTAGTCCTTGCTATATTTCAGGGTAATATCTGTGGTTCCATAATTCAAGCTGTTTTTATGATTTTTCAGGGTGTCTTTTGTGTGACTTTATGGTATGTGCCTTAGGCATTCCCACGGAGTCATACACACCAAGTTACCTTGGTTATATCACCACAGTTTTAACATCTTAAGAAGTACACGTTTACTGAAAATGTCATCACGTTTTTTGTATGCTCTTTGTAAGTCTAACTGGACTGTACCGCGTGAGAAACCTCATTAAAATTCCACGTACAGTATTTATAATCTGGCAAAACATGCAGGGCTATAGGAGGTTTACAAGATACTTTGTTTTATTAATTGATCTACATAAATTAGGTAAATGCATATTATTGTGAGTGTGTGGGTGTTTGCGTATGTGCGTGCGTGGGGAGCGGTGGTGTAGCGGTTAGCGCGCTGCGCTATGAACCCGGCGACACGAGTTCGATTCCAGCTCACGGCCAACACCGTCTAGTGACGATTATCTGAACCGGTCCCGGGCCTCCCCAAGGTCGACTCAGCCTGAAATGAGTACTTGGTGCGCTGTGTGTAGTAAACATTGCCAATGGGGAGACAAAGGCGGTCGGGCGTGGTGCTGGCCACCCACCCCCTCGTGTGCCGTTCCGGCCTTCATAGGTGCTCGCTAACAGCACTTGCCCCTACAGTCTGTTAAGGCTATACGTGGGATTTTTGTCCATGTATGTGTGGACCAACTATACAGAGGTAGTAGTTCGATTAGCATTGGGCATAATTCACTAGAAACTCCATCTCAGATAGCTGTGTTCAGTTCCTGGTATCAGACTTCAGTAAAACAAATCATCGAAACTCGCCCGCGTCTCCCCTTACTGCCAGTTGCTCTTTTTTTTTAAACGAGTGTCTGGTTTCACTTGCCCAGCATCGTCACTGTGGAGACTGGCCCTGCCTATTCCTGCAAATGTTGTGTTACCTTTATCAGGCACGAGCAGGATTTACTTCAACAGCCCTGTCAAGATAAAGTGGAAGTGATTTTTGCTTCTCTACAGGGTGGCCCAAAAATCAGGAGACATAGGGTTATGTCATTTATTTTAACAATGGCATGAACACATTTTAATTTATTATTCTTTAAGTTCATATTTTACCTGTTGTTAATATACATTTGTATTCTTAAATCGCAGATAATATTTTCAAATGGAAATAAATGGTATTTGTTTTTGTATGCTAAAGAAGGCAGCTGTAATCTTAAAACAGTCCTAAATTCATTTCAAAGGGGAATTTATGCGTGGATTCATGGTAATGTCAGTTTGAACATTTGTTACAATAAATTAAATAAACCCTCTGTGCTATCTTAAATGAAATATAATGACCCCGTGTCCTGACTTTTGGGCCGCCATGTATATTTATGTATGTACCCACACTGTCTTCATCGATATCATGTTCACTCTGCACAAACATAAAGTTTAAATTAAACATATCCAAGATTCCTTGTACAGCAGTTACTTTGCATGCATCCGCACACGAGTGTACAACACCTTGCATGGCAAGCCGCAGGTCAATGATACAATCAGTGCTCCTTTCAGTGTGGCTCGTGTTACATTTAAGGCATTTTACAAAGTTGGAGCACCATCTGTCTTAATTAAAAACGAACATACTACACTATAATTACGGTGTACACCCACAGATGGTGGCATTAATTCTGCAGCATCCCCCTCTTCCTCCCTGATTGTTCCTGCGTAATTAACCCCTCTCGTTTGTCACAGCACAAGTATGCCTAGGCTGCCATTTCCTCGCTCCGTACTGTTTGTGATGCGCAGCTTAACCCCATTTTCCTGTGGCGTTGTTTGTATGCACAGACCGCCACGCGTGCTCAAACGCCATCGGGTTCCCATTCCGTGAATTACGCCACGGTGGCTAGGAGATGTTAACTACCTCGCCTGGTATACAGGAGGTCGTGGGTTCTATCCCGACCCTGACGCCTGCTGCTGCATATTTGGAGTTGAGTTGAAGCTCCCCTCCACCCACTTCGCATCCAGCATGCAGTGCCGGATTAACCCAGTAGCAAAAGTAGCATATGCTACGGGCCCTGCACTTTCAAGGGCACCGCGCTAAATGCTTTCAATCTATCAATTCCGGTTCAGTGATTCTACACTTGCTCTATTACTATAGTACTACACTGCCTTCAACTTATATGAACAACTGGATGTTTAAGGTTAGCGATTTGTCGTATTATCTGGTTGTATCGCAAATGGAAATATACAATGACTTTACTATGCAAGTACAAAATGTGTGTTTTAATATTTATGTGTGTGTTTTTTTATTTTATTTCGGGCCCCTTTATAACATGTGCTACAGGCCCCGCACTAGCTTAATCCGGCACTGCCAACATGATCATCAACGTGGCCTTCATTCCTGGCCTTCACCAATCCGTGGATTCACAAAAGACTGGAATTGGTGTTTGGGTTCGGCCACGTAATGGTCTGGGCCAAATTTTTTGCCATAAGACCCTCCACCACCCGACATAGCCAAATAAATGAAATTATCACGTGGTAACAAGCAAGTGCTGAACCGACAGCTTTAATTGTTTAAGCTAAGTTTAATAACTATTCACACTAACATTGACAATTGTTCTCACTATCAAATGTGGGTTTGAGAGCAGTTCTATCAGTGACCTAACCCACAAGTCAATTATGAAATTAGTGTAAAATATACATTTCTTATTATTACAGTAACAGTGTATCGCGAGAATGTTTGTAAAAATGGATATGAAATGTACACTCACACGCATGTCACATTTTCTTCAAGGGCAGGAAGTTAAAATAAAACAGACGGTGAATTGAATGTTACCTCTCTCTTAAAGTGTTGACTGTTCCCAGTGCTTACATACAATGATTAGTAGGCGTTAACATCTCTTCTTCGAAGAGGGGCTCTTGCCTGAAACATCAGCTTATTATTTACAGTATATAATGTTATTTGTAAGGCAGTGTGAAAGTATTTTTTGCTAATTATGACAGTCATAAAATGTATTTCTTTTTTTTTATCACAGCACATGCACGTATAATTATGTGCATAGCTTACACACACACATGCACAAACGTAACTTTTTTAATCAGAAATAGATGGACTCACAGGGCATTCGGAAATGTTTTCATTACAATGGAACATGCGAGTTATAATTTCCATTGTTTGTGCAACTCAAGTCCTAGAAAGAGGTGCTTTTCAATCCACATTCGGTGAAGTTCACGAATCAACGAACTGTAATGAATGAAGTTCATTTATATTTTCCGGCTTTTGCAATCAATGTTACGATTCATAATTTAAATGTTGGTCAGATTTCGTAGGTAAAATGCCACTGTGGTCATACATCCCTCCTCCACCCGACACAGCCAAATACCAAAAAAGTTGTCACGCGAACAAATGTGCCAGTTTATTATTGCTTCAGCACGCTCGTATGTTGGAGAGCAATCCACAACATTTAACTATTTATTATAATTTATTTATTCTGCTGTATCAGGCGGAGGAGGGTGTACAACACTTCGAAATTTTATTCACGCAATCGAACTAAAAAAAATATATGTTCATGAAGCATTGGATACAATCATGCAATAATCATTAATTTCCATTTACCATTGTGGTGCGTGTAGAATCTCTCGTAGCTGCAGTATTGATGTGAAATATTTACGCCAAAATCAATATGAATGGAAATAATTTATTATGAAACAGAGTGCGCGTACAAATCAATTTCAATTGGTGAATTGATACATTTATTGCGAAGTTTTTGTGGTTACGTTATACAGTATAGCTCTCAGATGCTATCCAGCACAACGCACTGCGTTTTCTTCAGCGATGTTTCACGCTACGCCCCGAAGAAGCTTCCTGCAAAAAAAAGTTTTACTAAAGCTGCAGCAGATCTCGCGAAACGTCGGACATAATGCTGAATAAAACACGGCGCGGCCTGACCACACGCTTCATGGAATTGATGCATCATTCCAAGCCTGGTCATTCTGCTATTTGTCCGCTAGCCGTGCGTGCACGGGGATTGCCACCGAATATCCATAGCTCAACCGAGATGGTCCGCGTGAACGTTCAAGTTCGTGGCCCCTTTTGTTGCGTGAGCACGGAACTTGTTTGCCTGCTGCACGGGTAGACACGGGGCCATCCAGCCCGAGACCGATTAAGGGCTTCAACATGCGTCACTGAAACCCACAAGAGGCCAGTGTTCACGGTGTCCTTAATAAGCAATAGCACTCATTATTTATGTTGCCAAGTAGGCAAAACACAAATAATTAACTGTGACAAGGTATTCAATGGAACACTTATTTACTCAACACCAGAACTGTCATTTTAATTGGACACTTTATAGGGTGCGCTTTGATGCTATAATTGGCGAAGTAAAAATGTTAATTTCAAAACGTGTATGTATCATTGCTGTTTTATGTTGTTTTTGTGTGCATATTATTAGCATTCAATTGTCCGTATACATCCACAAAATATATTCCGTACAATATATTACGGGATTACATTTTTAAGTATAATTTCAAACATTTAAATCCTTAACCAGGAAGGCTACATGTGGGATGTTTGACACATTCACTTTTGAGCACACACGTGTTATTGGCATGTCGGAGCGCCAAGAAAAAAAACCTATACATGAACACCACCAAGAGAGATCAGAAACGTACTTTCTGTACTGCTTTCCTCGGGCACCTAATTGCCCAGCAGGTGGTTTTCCTATAAAGTTTCCACCTCTTAGGTACAAAAAAACAACTGGGACATATTGTGGGGAGAGGAATATCTCACAATACCAAAATGGGGGGGGGGGGGGGGGAGAGTTAATCGTACGTTCGTCTTGAGTGGTGCATTGCTATGCATCCGGCAAAACGTGGTACTTTAAATATCCTGTGAAAATGTCTAGATATCCCAGGACAGCAGCTACCTCAAAAAGAAGGTGATCTTGGGAAAGAAAGGATTGGTGGTGCAACCATAGTTTCGCAACAAACCATCACGGCTCAATCCCTGTGTGATCTAGCAACTCTACGACCAAGCCACTCGATTAAAATAATGTGCCACACACCTTGGCTTGGAGTTCGGAAGGGTTCAGTAACAAAAAAATGTCATCTCTTAGAAAATAACACTTTTTGGTGCATGTTATGTGCGCCTCACAGGTAGAACACCTTAGCACAATTAAAAGTTTCATGATCACTGTTTTGCCGTTTTATTTTTTCCAAAGCGTCCGCTGGGAATGAGATGGATCAATAACTGTCCTCGTGTAGCTCCCGTGCACAGTTGTCGTCTTACCCTTCCCTCCTTTAAATTAAGGGATCGTTGGGGTTCGCGGTGGTGATTGTGTGTGTAGCGGCGAATGGAGGAATGGGGGCGTAGTAGCCTGTATCAGAGTAGAGGGAGGCTGAGATATGGTGCCAGTATTGGATTTGTGACGCTCGCTGCGCTACATTTTACAAATGCGTGAAACTTTCATTAAACTATCTTTAATCTCATTGATTTACCCCAGACATCATCGTGCGGGAAAATGAAAGATGTATTGATTTTAGCGACAGCGTTAATAATAAAAGACAAATAAAATAATTACATGTCAATTCATACATAACACGTGGACAAATAATAATAAACAAATATGAGCAATCAACAAACAGGCATGGTCAAGCGATCATTGGGAATTTTAAACGAACTAACTGGTGCGACCCTTAAGGGTGACATCACACACCTCTGCTCCTTTTGGCGTCATCTGGTCCAACACCATGTGAGACTAGGCTCTAAGAAAAGATGTCTCGGGTGTGGACCAATCATTTTCAAGGACAGTGCATACATTATCAGAGTTGTGTTTTTTGTTTGCATTCCAACCGCAGGTATTGTGGTCAATGCAAACATGACTCCTTCTAAAAAAAAGGTGTCAGTTTTGTTGCCAGATAAAAGGGTAAAAAAAACAATTACCTCTGCTCCTGTTTCTTCACTGGCTCCCTGTCCCAACCCCGTGTTGATTTTAAGATTCTCTCGCTGGTATTCAAGGCCTTAAATGGACGTGCTGCTCCCTACACTCGTGACCTCCTCCAGCCACGTATATTCCATCAAGATCATGAAAATCCTCAGATTGTAGATTGCTCACTGTCGCCACGGTCTCGGCTTCACACTTGGGGGGTGACGGTGCCCTTTGCAATTTCGGCACCTGAACTCAGGAAGTCGTTGCCCTTCGAGGTCAGGGCTTCCGAGGCACTTACACATCCTCAAATCTCGACTGAAAACACATCTGGTTAGAAAGGCTTTCTCTGTTTAGTTAATTTCAACCGTCTTTCTCACTTCTTTCTTTACTTGGTTTATGTTCAACTATTTTCCGCTTTTCTATGCATAGTGCCCCGACAACGATTGTTTAAAGGCGCTTTATACATTGTAATTATTGTTAAGTAATATTATTATTCTCTTCTGTTCACTGACAGAGAAACAACACGAAGACGTGCCAAACACCGCACGGCAAAATGCAGCCTGAATTTCAATTGTGCAGAAACAGCAATTTGATCTCTTGAATCCTTGCAAGCTCGTTATTGTTCAACATCAAAAGGCACGCCAGGCAGAGTGTTTGGAGCGAGAGCTCTGAAAATCTGCATTCAGTTTTCTCCGCTGTGACACCGTCGGCACACTCCAAACAGCACCACCTGCTCTTGCTGCTGAAACGCGTTAGTTGAAAGGGAAAAAAGAGTCTCGCAATTTAAAAAAAAAATGTTGTTCTTCAAGGTCCGACTCAGGTGATAGTGTACACCCGCTGTGACCGTTAGTTTTGAATGTTAGTGCCAGCCAGGAAGGTAAAAAAAAGTTCATTTGCATTGCTTACTATTTTGTACATGCGCGCTTGTCAAATTATAATTGCAAAGTTTCAATAATGACCATAATAGAGGTTTTTTTTATGTTTGGGAGAGTTTGCTTAAATACAAATTTGTCGTTAAACCCCACGCCACCGCCCGACACGGCCAATTAGTAAGGTTTGTCACGTAAACACAACGTGCCAATTCGTTGCTAGTTCAGCACACGCGTGTGTTGGAGAGTAAACCCCACAACCTTTACAATTCGAATACGACGTTTCGCTAGTGTTTACAACCAGCTTCATCAGGCCATAGCCAGTCAATAATGTGTTAAATGAAATTAATGTGACTTTGGTTAACATGTTACGGCAGCGTAGGCTTTCACAGTTGTACATATAGCTTTCAACATCTTCGTTATACATCTTTTTATACTTTGCCATGAATTACATATTTTTTAATAACTATACTATATTTCTGATAATAATTGGTTTAAATAATTTGCTTATATTGTTCGTAAAATATGTATCTGGGTTATACCGCGTGACATTAGTCATGATATTCTTAGCAATAAAATGTTCTTGCTGTGGTTTTCACACGTGATGATGATTGCTTGTGTTGCAATAGCAACGTCGTGAGAATGTTATTCCTTTTATTTATTATTTTATTATTTCCCTTTTACATAAATTTACCGAAAGAACCAAGAATATGAATCCCTGTAGTCACGAAAGCTTTAAATTGAAAAATTAGTCATGATGTCTGACGTTCTGCCCCATGTGCTCGTAGCTTCTTCAGGAACTGATGGACTAAATGTCGAACACCTCGAAGGAACAACCAGAAAACACTTTGAAGAGAGATAAATGAACATGCCATTCGAGTTACTATTAACACCATCGGTTTCCCATAAACACTTGAATAATACATGCCTGCACGCCTCCCATTTGAAATGGACAGCTTAGAATGTCGAAAGCAGGATAATTACTTCACGTTTTTGAATATTCATAATACTATGGCATCACAGTGTTACGTGTTACATTAGCACAACGCTTTGTATTTTCCAGTCGCTGTTCTCCTCGATTTCGGATCATGAAAACGCAGGTTTCTCCTCTGAACACCTCATCATGTCTCCCCACGATAATGGATTGCTTCTTCCCCTCTGCTGCTCCTGCCTTACCCGTCCTGTTGCTCTAAAAGTGTCCAACTTCCCTCCCTGTTTGACAACTCTCAAGATCTATGCGTGCATTTGTAAATTATTGAAGTTGGTTTTCCTTATTTTGTGCTGCCTCTTGTTTTCCTTCACATATAAATGGCATTTATCACATCACCATCATGATGTATTACCGTGCTGCGGCTGTGTAGTATCAAGGTTAATCTTTGTATTATTATTATTTTTTTTTCGTTTAAAAAAAACACATTGTAACATATATATTACGCTTCAGAATAAGCCTGGCATTAGATGAAGGCAACTGCTTTGGTATCGTGTTCACAACATTTTCCGGCCATCTCTGCACACACATGGCCGACTTTGATTTGTTTTAACATTTCATGGACACTGTCCATGATGTAAATGATTAGCGCCTTGGACTTGCAATCCCAGAGGTCGCCGGTTCAGTTTCTTGATGCTAGAAGTGGTGTGAGCAAGCAATTGCAGAGGTTTACCTTTAGCTGAATTGTTTTTGTTTATGGGCCCAAATACTAGATTATGCTGCTTTCGGTGAAAATGTTTTTTGGAGAAGTTTTCATTTTCATCCAACATACATGTGTAGTGGTGATACGCGCTGGGTGTATATGTCGTGTGCCAGCGCGTATGTACGGGTGTGTGTGTGGTGACGCGCGCTGACGGGGAGGAGCAGGCGTCAGTGCGCGGGTGGGGGTAGTGCTGCTGATTGGCTGTGTGCCGGTGACGCGCCCAGAGGGAGTGATCGGGTAGCAGCGCGGTGTGATTGGTCGGGGAGTGGAAACACGCGCTGAGCGGAACCGGATCGTAAGGATAGCGCGTGGGGATTGGGTAACGGAGGAGCGGTGCCGACGTTGAGGTCCGCATCCGCTCCGCCTCCCGGGAAGAAGGGGTATATAAGGTGATGCACAGAGGAGCAGGGGGCAGAAGTGGAACCATCTAAGAATGAAGACGAAGGTGCAGAGATAGAGCCCGGAGAGGAGAGTAATGGAGAGTAGAAGAGAGTAAGGTATAGTGTGTAGCCAGCGAGAGAGAACGGTCTACACGAGCTGAGTAATGTATAGTGTGTAGCCAGCGAGATAGAACGGTCTACACGAGCTGAGTAATGTATAGTGTGTAGCCAGCGAGATAGAACGGTCTACACGAGCTGAGTAATGTATAGTGTGTAGCCAGCGAGATAGAACGGTCTGCACGAGCCGAGTATGCATACGGTGTAGCCAGCGAGAGAGGAAGGTCTGCACGAGCCGAGTATGCATACGGTGTAGCCAGCGAGAGAGGTGCAAAGTCTACACGAGGCGAGGGGAGAGTGTAGCAGAGGCGCAGAGTCTACACGAGGCGAGAGAGGAGTGTAGCCGAGGCGCGGAGTCTACACGAGGCACAGAGAGCCGGCAGCACAGAATCCAGAGTCAAGAGAAGTGCAGTGTGAAGAAGAGAGGCCACGCGTTGTATTGTTACAAGTCAAGATTTAATAAAAGAAGTGTGTTCCCGTCAAGGAGTTTCCTGCCGTCATTTTCCAATACTTCATCTGGCGTCAGAAGTGAAACGGGCTTCCAAGTATGGAGACGAGGAAGACCCGTAGGACCCACGGGATTGACCGCGAGGAAGACCTGGACGACTCGGAGCCGCTGGTGGCGGGGGGTGAGGAAGAGGACTTGCCCACGCTGCAGGGTCCGTCGACGGCGCCGGCCGAGCGACCGGGGACAGACGCCGGGCTTCGTGAGGCGCACTCCCGACTGGCGGAGCTGCTGCTCGCCGCCGCGTCCATCTTGGCGGAGATCAGCTCGTCGGGAGGAGCGGGGACGGTGGGGGACATTTTACAAGGTCGCCCCGCAGATTCCCGCCAAAACGAATGGGGGATTCCCGCCATTGCGCCTGGGCCTACTTTTGGCGGGAACGGCGAGCGCCACGTGGTGGTGGGTTCCCAAGCGCGCGCATCGACGTCATCAGCGCGCGAGGGGGTCCGCCATCTTACGTCTGCTGCTGGAGCCGCCATCTTAGACACCGACGGACAGGCGGAGAGGAACCACGAGGCGGATGACTTCATTTTTCAGCAGCGCCTGCCCACGTTGTCAGCCTTCAAGGCGGAAGGCGGAGACTGGGGCCAATTTCAGCGAAGATTTTTGGCGCATCAAGAGATGTCAGCGTGGTCCGATGCTACGGCGCTGCGGGCATTGCCCGCCATGCTGGACGACGATGCGCTCGCGGCCTTCAGGGCTGCACGGAAGTCGGACCGCTCCACGCTGAAGGATGCGCTGGGTTTGTTGGCCAGGGTCTACGGGCCTCCCTCTACATGCCGCCATCAGTTCTACGCAAGACGGAAAGCGGCCACGGAGACCGCGCTGGCCTATCGCACGGCGTTGCTGGCTCTTGCTGATGCTGCGTTCCCTCGGATGGACGAGGAGGGCCAAGACGCGATGGTTTTGGAGCAGCTGCTCAAGTTGGCGCAGGACCTGGGGGTCCCTATCAACACAGCTGACGACATTGATATTTCTTCTTTGAGAGTCGCCACGAGTATTCAAGCGCACGAGGCCCTACAACGGAAGCAAGGCGTTGGTTGCAACGCTGCTGTCGTCGCAGCCCCGGGGTTGGTGGTCGCCGAACCCCAAGTCGTCAGCCCACGAGAGGAGGCGTTCGCCACGGGACGACCAGGGGACTGGAGGCCGGGGGCCCGGTCGCCTCTGCGATCGGGCCGAAAGTCGGAGCAACCAAGATCTACTCCGACCCTCGTCACGTGCTATAACTGCGGCCTCCGGGGCCACGTGGCGTCCGGGTGCCGCGCTCCGCGGCAGCGCGCCATGGGAGCTCGGCTGGACGACGACCGAGAGCCCAAGTCATCTCTACAATCCCCGGCAAGTCGCGGCACCTCACACGCTCGGCCTGTTTATTCGGCACACATGGGACGCCGCGTTGCGGCGGAGGAGGGCCGGTTAAGGTTCGGGGATTCGGTTCGGCGAGGGGGGTTCGGCCGGGACCAGGGAGACATTGAATGGGCGGAATTGGGGCATAGAATTGTGGCTGCTTCGGCGGGTTCGTCCGTTGTTACGGGATCTATTGATGGGGTTGAGATTAGGGTGTTAGTGGACACGGGGGCATCGGCAACTATTATATCGGACCTCATTTATAATATTCTTCCAGTCCAATGTCGTCCGCTGCTTCCAGTGGATGTGCCGTTTTACGCCGCTAATGGGGGATCGTTGGGCATTATCGGTCAGGTTAGGGCGTCCATTTGCATTGGAGATATCAAATTGTCGGGGCCCGTTTTCGTTTCGTCTTCTTTGGCAGTTCCGTGTCTTTTGGGCACTGACTTTTTGGCTAAAATGCCCATTAAAATTCTTATCGATCAACGATGCATTGAACTGCCATCGGGTCGCCGGATTTCATTTTTGACGGGCCCTACTGACATTCGGACGGCGTGCGCTACGATACAAGCGGTGGCGACGCAGACAGTGCAAGTGCCCCCGGGTTCACAGATGTTGATTCCCCTCCGGTTGCGGAAACCATGGGTGAGGGAGGCTTCGGGACAGAGTATGCTTTTGGGTCCTTCTAACAAGGCTGTCGGGGGTCTTGATTTATCGGTGGCTCACACTTTGGTGCGGGCTGACAGGGATCCGTTTGTGATGGTTTTGAACGCGGGGTCGCGACCAGCTGTCATTCCGCAGGGCACCGTGCTGGCTCACGCGGCGCAGGTCCCTGGGGATGATGGGTTGGTTGCGCAGGTGGGCTCGAGCCCCGCGCGGAACGTTGAGCCAAGGGAAGACCTTGAGTGGGTCCATTCGTTATGTGCCGCCTCGGACGATTTGTCGGCGGCGCAGTTGGGTGCGCTGCGCGAGTTGCTCATTGAATTCTCTGATGTATTCAGTAAACATAAGTATGACATTGGGTGCACGGATTTGTTGCACCATCACATTGAAACGGGCGATGCGGCGCCGGTCAGGCTAAATCCCTTCCGACTGAGTCCCGTGGAGAAGGAACATGTTCAGTCGGCTGTTAACGATATGCTAGAAGCCGATATTATTTCGCCCTCCTCTAGCCCGTGGGGAGCGCCTATTGTGCTGGTTAAGAAGCAGGACGGGTCCCTGCGATTCTGCGTTGATTTCCGTCGCCTGAATAAGATCTCTGTGGCTGACGCGTATCCGCTCCCCAGGATGGATGAGTCCCTCGATGCATTGTCTGGTGCGCGATATTTTTCGACTCTTGATTTGTTATTGGGGTTTTGGCAGTTGCCGCTCGACGAAGAGTCGAAACCTAAGACAGCATTTCGGACTCCAGGGGGGCTGTTCCAGTTTAACCGGTTACCCATGGGACTTCACTCCTCTCCAGCGACGTTTCAGCGACTTATGGAGCTGGTTTTGTCGGGCTTGCAGTGGGATACATGCTTGATTTATATGGACGATGTCATTGTTTTCAGTAAAACGTTTGAGGAACACCTCCGGCGATTGAGAGGGGTGTTCTTGCGAATGCGATCGGCTAAGTTGAAATTTAAACCGGCCAAATGTCACCTCCTTCGTAGGTCCGTTAGATACTTGGGTCACATTGTCGATTCTTCGGGGATCTCCACCGATCCCGCGAAGACGGATTGTGTCGGTTCGTGGCCGACACCTACGTCCGTTTCCGACGTGCGTAGTTTCATCGGGTTTGCTTCTTATTATCGGCGGTTCGTTGAGCACTTCGCCACTATTGCAAAACCCTTGCACGCTCTAACGGCGAAGGGAGTGAAGTTCAAATGGGGACCGGAGGAGGAGGCCGCGTTTCGCTCCCTCCGGGACGCCTTGGTGGGTGCCCCACCCTTGTGTTATCCCGATTTTGCCAGTCCCTTTTTGCTGGACACGGATGCTAGCAACACGGGCATTGGGGGGGTGCTATCCCAAGTCGTTGGGGGTGTCGAAAGAGTTGTCGCCTACGGTAGTAGGGTGTTGTCTCCGGCGGAGCAGCGCTACTGTGTCACCCGTCGCGAGCTGCTTGCCATTGTTTTTTTTGTGCAGCAGTTTAGGCCATACCTTTATGGTCGTCACTTTACAGTCCGAACGGACCACGCGGCGCTACAGTATTCATTGAGGGTCGCCCAGCCCTCGGGCCAGTTGTCGCGTTGGTTGGAAGTCCTCCAGGACTATCAGTTTACGACTACGTACCGTAAGGGGTTGCGACACACGAATGCCGATTGCTTGTCGCGGTTGTTGCCTTGTGATGAATGCGCGTGTTTGTCGGGATCGGCGCGCTGTAAACCGACGCTTGCGGGGGAGATGGGGGCACTGGCTGCGACAGCGGGCGCACCGATCGGGGATGATTCCACTGCCTCTCAGGGTCGGGACTCGCTGCTCTCGCTGTCGCTCAGCGAATGGGGCCGCCTCCAGATGGCGGACAGCTCGCTGCTAGCATTGCGCCGCAAGGTTGGGGGTCCCGAGGGGGACCAGGAGCGTACCGGCTCCTATGTACTTGAGCGGGGCGTGTTATTGAAATGGGACAGTTTGTCCCGGCGGAACGCACTCGTGGTGCCTTCCGCTGTGAGGGGGAGGGTTGTCTTGGCGGCACACGAACGCCTCTTGCACTTGGGAGTTAACAAGACGCTTGCCCTGCTTCAGCGTGACTATTACTGGCCGGGAATGGGAAGTGATGTGGTGCATATTCTGAAGGGGTGCGTTGAGTGCGCCAGGCGTAAACCACCGGCCGTGGCAGCTAATCCACCGCTGCAATCTATTCAGGTCTCGCGTACCAACGAGCTCGTTGCACTCGATATTTTGGGGCCCTTCCCAGTCACGCCGAGAGGGAATAAATATTTGTTAGTGGGGGTCGAATACTTTACCCGATGGCCTATGGCGTGGCCTCTCGCTAACCAGTCGGCAGCGGCTGTGACGGATGCCTTCGTCCAGGGCTATGTCCTGGACAAGGGGGCTCCCGAACGCCTGCTGACCGACCAAGGTAAAAATTTTTCGAGTAAATTGTTGCAAGAGGTGTGCGATCTGTTGGGTACCAAGAAGGTGCGTACCTCCCCGTACCACCCGCAGACTGACGGGATGGTGGAGAGACTCCACAAAACCTTGACTTCCATGCTGTGCCAGCAGGTGTGCGAGGCACATGTAGATTGGGACCTGCAGGTCCCGGGAGTCCTTGCTGCGTATAGAATGGCCCCCCATGCAGCTACGGGGTTTTCCCCATTCTATTTGATGTACGGTCGGGAAGCTGACCCGCCAATAGAAACGCAACTTGGCCTGTCCGCTCCACGAACTAATTCTAATTTGGCAGAACATATTAAGTTTAATATTCACAAGCTGACAGAGGCGAGGGAGGCCGCGCGGCTTAATTCGCGGGCTCGCCAAATTGCTAATGAACGGTTGCGGGCACGGAAGGTGTCCATGCACGAATGGAAACCAGGTGACAGGGCCTGGCTGCATTGCCCTCAGGCACCCTTGGCTACGTCGCCTAAATTGTTGAGACCGTGGAGGGGACCCGTGGAGGTCGTGCGCGTTGCACGGCCCCAGTGCGTTCAGATAAAGTGGGGAAAGCGCCGGTGGTACGTTCACCCCTCCCGACTGAAACCGTTCTCGCCTCCATATGGCCTCCCCTTGTGTCGTGATGGCCGGGCGTGTGACGTGACCGGCGACCCAGAGGGGGAAATGTCTCTGCCTGATCCACACGTATTTTCGCCTGATCTGCTCCCAGGTGTCTCGGAACTGACAGCTGCCGATCACCGGCGGCCGGATCTCCGCGGCGGGGCCGGCCCTTTCAGGCCCGTTCCGCGCCGTCTGGAGCGGCCGGAACCGCCGGACGGTCGTCAGTGTCCCGCCCCATACGATGGACCAGCCAGACGGACTCGCGCCAGGTCGTGCTACTTTGCATGACCTGCCTCGTGAGGAGTCGGGGCAGTTGGAGCGCCTCGTCACTGCGTGTAGTCGCAGGGACGTGGGGCGCGTTCGTTTCGAATTTGCTCGTATCGTGTTATTGTTGACTTTTCGGGTTCATTGTCAATCTGTACATAGTTATTCTTGTTGTTGTTGTTGTTGTGTTATGTTACGGGGCACACTCGGGGGGTTATGGGGTTTTTTTTGTTGGTTGTCGTTTTATCGTCGCGGTTGGTTGTTGTTAGCAGCCGGGCCGGCTGCGAGCTATGTGGGAGGGGGTGATGTAGTGGTGATACGCGCTGGGTGTATATGTCGTGTGCCAGCGCGTATGTACGGGTGTGTGTGTGGTGACGCGCGCTGACGGGGAGGAGCAGGCGTCAGTGCGCGGGTGGGGGTAGTGCCGCTGATTGGCTGTGTGCCGGTGACGCGCCCAGAGGGAGTGATCGGGTAGCAGCGCGGTGTGATTGGTCGGGGAATGGAAACACGCGCTGAGCGGAACCGGATCGTAAGGATAGCGCGTGGGGATTGGGTAACGGAGGAGCGGTGCCGACGTTGAGGTCCGCATCCGCTCCGCCTCCCGGGAAGAAGGGGTATATAAGGTGATGCACAGAGGAGCAGGGGGCAGAAGTGGAACCATCTAAGAATGAAGACGAAGGTGCAGAGATAGAGCCCGGAGAGGAGAGTAATGGAGAGTAGAAGAGAGTAAGGTATAGTGTGTAGCCAGCGAGAGAGAACGGTCTACACGAGCTGAGTAATGTATAGTGTGTAGCCAGCGAGATAGAACGGTCTACACGAGCTGAGTAATGTATAGTGTGTAGCCAGCGAGATAGAACGGTCTACACGAGCTGAGTAATGTATAGTGTGTAGCCAGCGAGATAGAACGGTCTGCACGAGCCGAGTATGCATACGGTGTAGCCAGCGAGAGAGGAAGGTCTGCACGAGCCGAGTATGCATACGGTGTAGCCAGCGAGAGAGGTGCAAAGTCTACACGAGGCGAGGGGAGAGTGTAGCAGAGGCGCAGAGTCTACACGAGGCGAGAGAGGAGTGTAGCCGAGGCGCGGAGTCTACACGAGGCACAGAGAGCCGGCAGCACAGAATCCAGAGTCAAGAGAAGTGCAGTGTGAAGAAGAGAGGCCACGCGTTGTATTGTTACAAGTCAAGATTTAATAAAAGAAGTGTGTTCCCGTCAAGGAGTTTCCTGCCGTCATTTTCCAATACTTCACATGCAATATAATATCACTCCTTTACTCATCCATTTGTATTCCAAGGTAAAAAAAAACTCGGAGAAACAATCTAATTAAACGTTGTTAATTATTGGAAAGTAATAACCCTTTATAATTAATCCGAATAAAATTACACATTTCCTTGTATGCATCGTGCCCATGTGAATTCCCGTTAATTAAGTTATTTCATTAAATTAATTATTTTGTTCTTGTCCTAAAAAGTGCTTAATAAAGTTTTTCGGGTGCATGTTTTACGTTGAGCCCATTAGACTTTTTTAAAAATCTATAAATATAGTTTCAATATTCACACATGGGGTGTGGTGGCACAGTGCTTAATGCACTTTCATGATGAACCCAGCGACATGTGTTCGCATCTCAGCCATGGCTAATATCTATGGTGAGTGTTTAGTTTGTTTTGTGTGTGTTTAGTTTGTTGTCCTTCCTCTGCACTTCCGATTAGCATGGTTGGCTACGTAGTGTTGCGAAAGAAGTTCAATATACATCCAGTAGAGAATTGACAAAAGGCTGTAAAATTTAAAATGTGCATCTATAAACATATAAATATAATACACAAACCTAGCTTGACACACAGGCATCTATCCCTAGAAAGTATTCCAAGAGGAATGTACACACACACACACACAAGTAAATACAGCTGTGAAACTCACAATTGTTTTCCCCATACAAAAATATGAAAGAAAATATGCTTGTTGCCCTAACGACTGTATTGATAATTACTTATAAATATCGTGTTTACACATACATCAATGACTTCAGCTGTATGGGACCAGGGCTGTCAGTCCAGTGTGCATGCTTGGATTACCTATGTGTGCAGTCATTCAGTGACAATGCCTGTCATACCGAGCACCATTCCCATGGAGATCACACACAAGGCACAGCTCCAGGCGAGAGGGCTCCAGACGCCTCTGCTAGGCTGGGAACAATACCAGAGGCTTGCAAGTCTGCCCACATTCCGCCCCACCAGCACCAATGGGTGCCAATTGTGAGCCCCCAACACTTTCATGTTTTCTTGACATTTCCCAAAAAAAAAGAAACAGATTAAGACATTGAAGATAAAATAAGCACCAAAACCTAAATGACTAAATCCAACTTTAAAACAACATCATTGTTACAGTGGCTGGTAATTTACGAAATTACAAACTGCAGGCTTTTAATTTATTTATCATGACCACTGCCGTTCATAGTCTTTGAGCACGGAGCAGTGAATCTGATGCAAGTGGAGCTTGTTATCATTGCTTGTTAAAACACGCGGCACAGTGCCTTTCACACAAGGAATGCAATGGCCTCGTTTGCCGGGATTGTGCGAGTCAGGAGTCTGCGCTGCTGCATCGAGAGGGGCAATTTAGGAGGGAGACTGATTATCTGAGGCAGATCAGAGCAACTGAATATAAATGCAATTAGGAGACTTTCACATTTAAGCCAGCTAAAGTGGCACTATTCCCCAATCTGGTTGCTCTCTGACGCCCACGCATTGTTGGTCAGCCTGAGGATGGGAGCAATGTGCATCAGTGCGCGGCAAAGGAAGCTAACGCTATGCGGTTTTTTTTGCAAAGAATTGAGGACATTGTCCCAAGAATAACTTTCAACCAAGAAATGGTTGTATAAAAAAAATACAACATGATCCTCACAAAATTGAAATGTCATTAGGCAACAACTCCAGTTCAGTGCTTTTGAACAAAATGACAAATGTTCACGTTGTAGCGAGATGAAGCATTTGGTTTTTTTTTAGGATAAAAAAATTCGGTATCAAATTTTCACAAATTTACAAAGCTCATTTAAACGCAAAGAGCTTTCTAAATGACCTGTGGCCTATCAAAATCCCTCCAAAGATTTTGAAGGCGGTAAGATTTAGACAAAGATTACAACTTGGCCCAACGTATTCTCAAGTCACCCATCACTCGATGCGGAGTGGCGTGTGATTAACACAACCGCGCTTGGGACAAAAGCTACTGCAGCATCAATTATCTGCAGCTGTTCAACCTTTAGAAACACAAACTGTGCAAAAGTATTGTAGACTCGGGCACAGTATTCACTGGTACAGTATTATGTACAATTCCGTATTCCTGTGATTTATATATATTTTAACTTTATAATATGGTGTTTGCATGACTTGTCGAAACGGCTAAACATTCACGAGATTAACAAAAAACATGGCAGTAAATCTTGCAACAATAACAGGGTAAGGCAAAAAGAATCATCTACAGTTGCGCGAGCGTGTCTGTGTGCGATTTACATTGGGTTGACAGTGTCGACGAAGGAATACACAAATGACACTCTGTCGTGCATTATGAGCAGCAGTGGTGACTTCTAATCATTGCCTCAAGCAAGAGCATTGAATCAGGCCTTCTTTTTTAAGCGCTTTCACGTGTAAAACTGAAATCTGCAAAGAGGCTTGCTGGGGATCATGGATGGACTGATTGCAAAGCCTGGCCCGGTTTATGACCAGCATTTTAAATCCTGTGCCGAGTAACGACATCACATTTTCAGATCTTATTGTTTTCAGAACGCTGGTTAAATCACCGTTATTGCCACCCATGTCACGGGCATTGTCTTGGGGAATTTTTTCTCCGAGTGGATCATAACCATGCTGCCGAGATCGACACCCACGTCATCACTCTTAAAAAAAAAACGTTTGGGGTGGGGGGCAAGACGTAATTTGGTAGAAAGTGGATAATTCACTGAATTCACTCTAATAACAGGATGTAATGGCCTACCCCTTGTGAACAATGTCAGGAGACATGTTGCTTCCGTGAAAATTGTCCGACGCTGCTCCTGGTATATTTGAACATGAGCCGGAGATGATATTACTTTTAGAGGCCAGTGAAACCTAAAACTTAAGAGGTAATCACACTAACCACTGCAATACCTTTCAGCCCGAACAACCATTCATTCAAAAGAAGGAATAAACAACCTCATACATTATCGATTAAAATATAATTTTCATCCTTTACAAAAACCTGGCTCATCGTACAGTCGACACAAAAACAGCTCTAAAATAAACATCGCTGAAAACACAACATTCAAGAAAAGGGCACGTTAAATGTTCACCGAACAAGCAAATTACATTTGTTGTCGTGCAGTGCAAATGACGTTTGTGATGTGGACTCTGGAATTCTGAGAGCCACTAAATGGAAGTTTGATCACAGGAAATGTTGTGGATACACACACACAGAGTCATTGTCGAAACTCATCTGATGAAAACAACACAGCATGATCCCTGCTTAAGAGGTGATGCCAAAATGTGGTGAAACCTGTTGACTGCAAACCACAAGCATTATGCTGCGTGCTCTTGGAATGAAAAACACAAGGTCGGTGGAAAATAAAATAACATTACAACGCGTGTGAAAATATACGATGAGCTGTACGTGGTATAAGCACAAAAACAGGGGACAATACGAAGATATAGGCTCAAATGTGTTTGTAAAAAGGTTACCGGATGGTTTAGCAAAGGTTTTGATCACGGCGTGTTGAAAGAAAGTGTCGATTCACATGCAGTTTTTTTTTCTATTTGAACAGATTCAACACGTATAGTGAATCAATGTATTTGTGTTCTAGGACATGCAACTAGAGGCAGAGCTTTAAACCATCCTGGTTGATCTAATTCCCGGTACTAAATGAGTTTTCAAAATAAAATTTTATAACGCAAGAAAGAGGCACCAAATTCAGGCATTCCTGATCCAGCAGCGGATATAGCTAAAACTGAATGTTGGGATGTTCTCCGCTGCATATTTGCACCGGTATGAATACATTTTCTGAAAGTGGCTTATCTATTTAAGTGTGTTCTCAAGGGAGGGCTTTGTTATCGGCAGCGGTTATCTTACCCCTATTAGGGGTAGGGCAGGGCTCCCCCGGTCCCCTGTGGAACAATGAGGTATGGAACAGGGTCACAGACACGCTGGGACGTACAGTAAATGGGATACATTCCAAGTGTTGTGCTCTCGGGAACTATAGCATCCCGTGGACGCGACACGAACCGGGAACCTCCAAGCGATCGACGCCAACTCGCAACCTGAGGACACAAACACCGCAGCGGGGCACCGCCCGCTGTTTGCACAGAGATGACTTATGTGCAAAATGTGAATTATAAATTACTTCTCCTGGCTCTTGCTGTTGGCATAACATGTAAATCCCATCATCCCTCCCTTAGCCGGTGCCTCTGGGTGCACCTGTTCATTTGAATTCAGGGCCAGCGCTGCTGCCTAGAGATCGGATTGCTGGGCGAGAGCCCTCCCATGGGGCGACTCGTTCACAACATCACTTTGTGTCAAACCCTTTTGTGGTTTCCAGCTAAAATATCTACTGGCAATTTCCCCCCCACTCCCTTCCCCGTCTCTTGCTCTCTCGCTGTCTTTAACTTCACGTTTCTCATGCTCTTTTAATAAGAGCTGTAACATCTGTTTGAAATACGCAAACTTAGATGGGGCGTTTTTTTTACGTCACATCCTCACCCCTCCCCAACGGTGGCTTCCTACAAGGCCCTCCACTCAGCTTCCCATACTACCAAAAACCAACACCCTCCTGTCACCTCCACCCTTGCAGCCCTCTCGTGCCCATGCCCCTCTCTTCTCCACCCCCAAAGCCTCTCCACAACCCAGCCACAATGTGAAAGCGATTCTTGTTGTATAAACACAACAGATGGGTGGAAAGACACGCACGTATGGACCTTACAGACCGAGTTGTAGTCATATACGTTTCAACAATCTATGGCTATTTTAAAATGAAAACCATTGCAAATGGAACTGATGTAGAGTAAAACCACATGCGGTAATGGTGCTGCTTTGTTCTTTAAATTATCAACAACCTCTAGGATGACGTGTTGTGGAAACAATCTTTAATTGCAGTCCATCTCAAAGTTCTGTTAACCGTGGCAAAACTTTTCACTGTCAAAAGTGAGTAAAACAATGGTGTAAAATGAGAGTTCATTTACACGTTTCATTGTCATCAGAGATGTTCTTAAAGCTCCCGACACGAACAGGCAATTAAAACAGATGTTCGGAAAATCCATATCAAGCACACACTTGTGCTTCCTATTGCATGTTAATGTTTAATTTCCACTCGTAATCCACGATCAAAACACTGAAAGCTGCTTGCAGCAACGTGTGTAACTTGTGGATCTCCTACGGCGATGCACCTTCCACGTGGTCGTGCTTAAAGTATTTTTTCTTTGAGGATTTTGCATCTCGTGTATCCGGTGCATACGTTGTTTTGCACGTTAGTATGTGTTGTGTGGGGTGGGGGGAGGAATTGAAACTTTGCGAGGCCTTGGTCAACATTCCCAGGAGTAACTCGATAGAGACACCTACTGATGAGAATCGTTGCTGTAAGGTGAGTGTCAGACTGACGCGTAAATAAATAATGAGGCCCATAGGACTGCGGAATGGACCATGCCGCTGCATTTAATTTAATACGAACTGCAGGTGTGTTGATTAAACGGATTAGGTTAACGTCGTTGTAATGAACAATGCTTATATTAGGGCGACGTTATGGTTTACAGTCAATTTTCACGAGTCAAAGTTTATCATGGTTTTCATTCCCTTGCAGTTCACGTTACTGTCTATTATAATTATTCTGTAGCTAAACAAGTGGAAAACGCCGCCTTATTCAAAGTAATGCAGGTGGCAGGTGTCACGTGGCAGGGTTGGTAAACCAAGACTCTTTACGTTGTGCACTTGAAGTCGGAGCAATCATTAAAGAGACCCTGGATTTCGCCCCTGCGCGCCTCGCCATTTGGAGTGGAAGAGCGATGGGGATATATCGTATTTCAGGTCAGCTACAAGCGCACACCCAAACAGATCACAACATCGAAGCCTTATTGGTACAACTGCTTCAGACCTGATCAACAACTCTGCCGATGAGACACCGTACGTCGAGACCTGTTCAAGCATGCTTGTCCTGAAGCAATACTGATGAAATTGTGCACTCCCAGAAGGTCGTGACCTCCCCCCCCCGATAGGTTATGTAAATATTTGTTTAATATAGATATACAAAGGAGACGTATTGTATCCGACATTTCAAATACACCTTCATTGTCAGATTATCTAGGTTGTTGCATTCTCCACAAACATGCTCATTGTCTTTTTTAAAATTTCGATTTAAAGCTTTCGTGACTGCAGAGATTCATCTTCTTGGTTCTTTCGGTAAAGTCACGTAGAATGGAAATAATAAAATAATACAAATAAAACATAATAAAATTAAAATAAAGAATTTTTATTTTATTATGTTTTATTAAAATAATAATGTTATTTTATTATGTTTTCTTTTTATTATTTTATTATTTCCCTTCGACGTGACTTTACCGAAAGAACCAAGAAGATGTCTCTTTTTTAGTAAAGTACATTAATGAATGGTGGTTTGAGGTTCACTTTCAAGCACAAATACCAAGACTCCACAAATGCTTCCCACCATTCGCACCACTCCAAGCCACGGTCTCTCTACTCCCTCACAACGCCACAACCTACCTCCACGTGTGCAGCTGGTACACATTTTTTGCACTAATATGCCCAACCTTTTAATTACGTGGTTGCATTAATTGTTAGCAAACGGTTCAAGAAATTAAGTTACTTGCTGGCAATTATCGATGTTTCACATGCAGACGGCAGCAATTAAATCATTAAAAAAAACACCAATATGACCGCTTGACAAATTGTATGGGAGAGGATAACAGTGCAACGCCACGGTAAAAGAACGCAGCTCAAAGCAATTCTGGCGAAACAACGTTGTGACCTTTATCAACCGTGAGATAAAGGGGGGGGGGGCAACCATACATCAATAAGACAGTCGTCCATATAGCTGACAAACTGGGCAGCTCTTTAAACGCTGAAATCTGATTCTTGGGTCTCACAGAGAGAGAGAGAGAGGTATTGGGAGGCCCGGGGCTTGAGCAGTAAACTGTAATGCTGGCGGTTATTAGCAATAAATACCCGCACAGCAAAGGTACAGTTTCAACTGCTCCATAAAGCTAATTAAACACGGATGCAATTACAGAACAGAATGATGCCACTGTTTAATTGGTTAATCATTTTACCATTGTTATAAAGTGTTCTATATGCAGTACAGTACTTGCTACATGGATATTTGTATTCATATTTTTTTTTATTTACGGAAAACATGGGGATTTTAACCTGGAATCATTTTATCCTGCCCACTGCGGTAATGAAATTTATATAATATTTCGGTGCCAGTTATTGAACGTTGGTATAAAACATGACATTCTCACTACAAAAGCGTCTGCTTTTATACTTGGCACAGCACAGATAGCGTCCTTTGAGTGAAAGGAAGTTGTGTGCAGGACTCAACTTTGAAAAACAGATCTTGACTTAAAGCTTTCGTGACTGCGGGTATTCATAATCTTTGGGTCTTTCGGTAAAGTCACGTAGATAGGTTCATCCCCTGATGACGACCGCTTGTGTTGCGATCGAAACGTCGTAGTTTTTTGTTATTTTCTTTGAACCTATCTACGTGACTTTACCGAAAGAGCCAAAGAATTTGAAACACAGGACAACCATAGTTCCAAAAAGAAACACCACGTGTGCATTCTATTGTTAACTCGTCAATACGCCGAGCTCTTTGTTGGTCATATAATTAGTATATACAATATAAACCATTGTGTGTGTGTTTTTTAAAAATAACAAATGCGTCTATTTAACATTCAGGAAATTGCCAAGTTGTAATCATATGCACAGAACCCAACGCGTTTGCCAAATCTTTAAGAACGATTTTCAAATACGGTACTAAAAATACGAGAGTGGAATTATTTTTCTCCTTCTGAACATGTCCCTTCCGATGTGCGATTTCACAAATTCAACGGGAGTTGGGTTGTTTATGGCCAGCAACAAACCTGTTCCTTCCCTTTTGATGAAACTTTAAATCAGCTCTGGGACAACGCAGGCGTATACTGTTTGGTTCTTTGGGTAGAGTCACGTAGGTAAAACAATTAAAAATAAAAATAGAAATAAAAAAATAAAAGTAAATTAAATCACGACGTTTCGATTGCAACACAAGCAATCGTCATCAGGTGTGAAAATCACAGCTAGAAATTTTTACTAAAGTGGGAGAAATGCCGGGCTAAGGAGTTTATATAAGTGTAAACTCCTTAGCCCGGCATTTCTCTTACTTTTTTATTTCTATTTTTATTTCTTAACCTACGTGACTTTACCGAAAGAACCAAAGAGTATGGATCCTTGCAGTCACGAAAACTTCAAATCTAGAATGAACGCAGGCGTAGTGGCCTCAATTGAACTTCAATCGGAAAAGATGATCTTTTTGACAAAGCATGGCTGCACAATTATAATTATTGTGCAATATTCTCAGGTGGGAACCAACTGCTTTCATTCCAGCTGAATCCGCATTTGCCTGGACGTGTTCTGATGTCTGAAAGTACATGAAAGTAGCAAGTGTTTTTGAAATATAAATACAAAGCTTAGAGGTATTTTTTTACGATACGTTTCAAAGTGCAAATGATATTTTTTTAAAAACATGTCTGTCTGCTCAGTGACATTCATTTGGTATCCAAAAACACAACAGCACTTACCCTTGCAATAACTACAGTACTGTACGGGAGGAATTATCGAGTTTCTGCTTCGGTGAACTTGTTCTGTGTTATGGCCCAGCTTGTCTGCACTGCTCACTTAGAGATAGGCATGGCATGCACTCACCACCATATCTGTGTACGGATGTACGTTGAACTTCTTTCGCACCGTACGTAGCCAACTGCTCTAATCCCAGGTGCGGGGGCAGAATGACAACAAACTAAACATAAAAAAACACAGTAACAAGTATTAATGCTTGTAATTATATGTATTGTAGTTAATGTTTTTTCTCGCTTGAATATACTTATGACAGAGGAGCGTTTATTTCAGTTTTCTTTTGGAGCCCATTGCTTGAGACTAACAAGGTAAATGTGCGATATCGATACATACTGGGGTTGTGGCCACAAGTGAGACGGGACTGATCGACACGTGATTATGTACACATTGGGGCATACAAATGTATGCCGCATGAATATGCCAAACATTTTGGGCCCAATAAGAGTTTTCATGAAATGTAAACCGGCTCAATAGAAACTTGAATAAGTCACGAGAATGCATGCAAATACAAAGCGATGTACAACGTAGAGCCGAGTGTCGTACGGTTTTGAGGTTTTGTTGTGTTTTAACATTTGCAATCACAGCAAAAATCTGAAAATACGTGTTCCAATAATTGGGATTCCCTGTAGTTCATGGATTATTCGTGAAAACGTGGATACGGACCTTTTTTAGTGATTTAGCAATTTGTGTTTAAATTAATCGGTGACTGATGTGAGTCGTTTCGTACAAAAACATACTTTGATGTGGACCCATATGGAATATGTGTGCCATTTTGTTCTTTTTAAAAATTGTAACCTCATAATCCGCACATTTATCGCATATTAATTTAGCCACTAATCCTGTGCTGTGCGTTCCCTGTAATCCACATGTAATTTTTTTGCGGATTAATAAAATTGTGTGGCTTACGTCAAGATATGTCCTGCTGATGAGACACTGTGTGTGTCCAAACCGGGGCAGAGTTTGCTTATTTTGAAACAATGTTGCAGAAATGATGCTCTCCCAGGACTCGTGGATGATGTGGATGTGTAAAAATTAACCCGTAAAAACAAAGTTTTTCACTATAAATCCTTTATATGCGTGGCGGCTAGAGTCCTCTCGTCCTCTGGCTTGAGATGGCTGCCACCTATGGGTCAGATGATTGCCTGCCACTATTAAGCAATTGGTAATTAAATATAAAAAAAAATTCCTAAAATGTTGAAAATTTTGGAAAAAAAATTTCACGAAAATAAATTGTCACGCACAACGAGTCTGTGTGCAAAATGTCAGCTCGATTGGATCACGGGAAGTGGGTTAAAAACCGACAGAAAGATTTTCACGTTCGTAAGCGCGCAAGCAAGCAAGCAAGTGAACTTAATATAAAAGATTTAAAAATACATGTATTTTTACGTGGAGTGACAGATATTTCAAGATGTCATTATCCGCTTATGTATTGTTACTTATTTTCTCCACAATGGTGCTAATGATGATTTTTTTTTGTGCTTAAAGCGTACAAGCACACTTTTCCAGTGACTGACAATGCGTGAAGATACGTAACTGTGAGCTTCATGTAAACCAGCTCGCTGGAAAAATACTGCCCACTCGTCAAGCCGCACGGTACCGTTCTCGTAAACACGTTCCTTCGGAGTGGGCAGGTAGGAACTTGGTTGGACAGCGGATTCGTGCACGACAGACAAATATGCACGACAGACAGACAAATAATCCCTGGTGGGCAGTGTGGAACCTGTTGTTCCTACATGTATAAAAGATAACTTGACTTGAGGTAGCCAGGCAGCCAGCCAGGTAGCCAGCCCTCTTAACTATCGGCCCCTCCCCCTTGCTTAGGCCCCTCCCCTTACCCCCCCCCCCCCTCCCTCAGGCCCCTTCGCTGACCCCCCCTCCCTTAGGCACCTCCCCGTACCCGGCAGTAGGTCTCCACCAATCAAAGAGCTGTTTGTATTATATATTTATTTATGCACGACAGACAGTCAGACAGACAGACAAATAATCCCTGGTGGGTAGTGTGGAACATTGTTCCTATCTGTATTAACATCAACCTCAAGCGAATTCCTCATTAAGTGGACATGCAAGTGGGATGGACTGTTCATGCATGATCAAGCCGGACTTGAGTGTTACATCAACAATTTAAAACGCACGTTTTTACCCGCTCTCATGTGTAAGGGCAGCGTTGGGTGTATGAATGGCTTGCATGCCACATTACAATTCCAACAACCAGAGTTTCAAATCGTGAAAATGAAACAATGTCATCGGCAAGTGTAATCTTAAGCCTGGCTCGGGCATCTGCTGTGGTGGACTAAAAAAAAGTATACCTTGCCAGGAGTGTCACAATCATCCTCGGAGAGGGGAAAGCGGCTGAGATTGGCTGCTCGCCACACCCTACACGAGTGCACGGGTATGTAGTGGTGACCTTAATAGGTGCTCTCTAGCAGCTTGTGTGTGTGGGGAGCGGTAGTGCAGCGGTTAGCACGCTGCGCTGCGAACCCGGCTACACCAGTTCGATTCCTGCTCACGGCCAACACCGGTGACCATTTTCTGAACCGGTCCTGGGCCTCCCCTAGGTCGACTCAACCTCAAGTAAGTACCTGGTGTGGTGTAAACATCGCCACTAAGGAGACAAAGGCGGCCGGGCGTGGTGTTGGCCACCCACCCCCCTCGTGTGCTGTGCCGGCCTTCATAGGTGCTCGCTAACAGCACTTGCCCCAACAGTCTGTTAAGGCTGTTACATTGGAATCTGTATGTGTCTATGTACCATTGATTCTGATTATAGTGCGGTATCTTTCTTACAGCAAAACGTACCGGAAAATGATGTGAATTTGCGGGCACAAGAATTACTACATCATGGTTCATATCATGATGTCGTTTTTTATGTTAAGGAAAATCGCGCTGCCCGTAGTAGCACACCTGTATGTAAAAAAACAATTTCATAAAAATACACCCATTGACATACAATTGCATTGCACTATAATACTTGTTACAGGATGTAATATTATATTGGGTTAAATTGTCTGTAAGCCCTGTTAATATTATAATTAAAAAAAAAATTATAATGCCTATTTATATTTAAGCAAACATCGATTAATAGCCAATACCTTTAACTCAGTTTTTATGCGACTGCCTGATGTCAGAATTGGCCAAACACGTTTTTTCAAGATGCAAAAACTCACAACTTGGACCCTCTGAATTCTGACCAATGAATAATCCATCAGTGATTATATATTTCGATCTAATCAAAATGATATCCCAAGAGCGCAAATGCATTGGTCATGAATATTTCTGAAACTCAGATTCAGAGAAATTCCTTTGGAAGTTGATGCCTCAAACTACTTTCTAGAACCCGTTGCAATAGGCTTCTCTTCCTGACGCTACATAGAGCTCTCTCGTGCCCTCTACACAAGGGTTCACCACACGTCACTCATCCCCTGTACAGTGTACACTTTAGATCTCAAAGATGCAGTCACCGGTGACATCGACTCGTAAAACTCGAGAAATGTTGGCCGCATGAAGTGCAGCTCTGTGCAATTTTGAACTAAGGATTGTCAGCAGTGCCGGCTGATGAATAGGCTCACCACCTGTCGTGGTTTTCCCTAGATATTCTTAGTTTTTTCGGTAAAGTCACGTAGGTAAAACATTAAAATTAATGAAAGTTAAATAAAATCACGACGTTTCGGAGGCAACACAAGTCGTGATTTTTATTAGATTTTACTTTCATTAATTTTAATGTTTTACCTACGTGACTTTACCGAAAAAACCTAAGAATATGAATCCTTGCAGTCACGAAAGCTTCAAATCTAGAATTTCCCTAGATAACCTCGTTTTGCTGGAATTGTCCCAGGAAATCTGTTAGTCTTCGCCCAGCTAACGTAAAAGTCCCGATTTTTGTCACTTGCATGAAAATATACCACCGAGGATAATGCATTTGCATCCAGTTCTTCCCCTCTTCCGGTACTGTGAGATATTCTTATTCGTTTGATATGTCCTAGTTTTTTTTATGGATAAGCTTATTTTCATTTGGAGGTAAAAAAACATCTTTGTAGGTCGTACATCAGCAGACAGTAAGGCACATACTGACATGAAATCTGGGGTTAAGATGTGACGAGAGGTCAACTAGCACATTCACATCTTGAGTACAGCTCATTGTTATTGCTTATTTTCATCAAGTGAATCCTGTGATGTAACGATAGTGTGGTCTATCACAGTTAATGCAAACCAAAAAGTGATCATTAAAAAAGAGAAAGAAAATAGAGCCTTAGAAGAATATTCAAGCATCACAATAATAAAAAATGTTACCTTTTATTTTTACAAGTTATGATGCTGTAATAAAACAAAAGTAATTCCAACATCAGTGTTGTATTATAATTGGTTCATTTATAACAAGGCATGAGACCAAGAACTGTTACATGTGACTGATCACAAGCAGCTGAAATACTGCTTGCTCTCAAGTAAAGCACCAAACGGTAAGGGGAGTAGCATTTTAATCATTTAAGGCAAAGATCCCCCGTATAGCCTTAACAGACTGTTGGGGCAAGTGCTGTTAGCGAGCACCTATGAAGCTTGGCACGGCACACTCGAGGGTGGGTGGCCAACACCACGCCCAGCCGCCTTTGTCTTCCCAGCGGCGATGTTTTAGGCACTCATTTGAGGCTGAGTCGACCTAGGGGAGGCCCAGGACCGGTTCAGATAATGGTCACTGGTGTTGGTGGCCGTGAGCGGGAATCGAATTCGGGTCGTCGGGTTCATAGCGCAGCGTAGCGCTAACCGCGATACAACCGCTCAATCACCTCACCCTTCAGCACAACCTCTCACTGGCAAGGAACTCATCTCTCAATCTTAGAAAGTTTAATACTCGTGTATATAACACCAAAAACACATTTGATTAAAATAGTGGCATGCAGCATTCTTGTATGTGTAGCCATAGAGCAAACATATCGCTGTGCCAATATGAAGAGGATTTAAGGACATCTGAAAGCAATGCACAATACTGTCATCACCTGCGAACGCTACTGATGAAAAGCAGCACAGTAACAAGCCATTTTTCCGGAGCATTTCTTGCGAACAGTGGTCCCACTTATCTGATTATCTACAACACATCGATGGTTTCACCAATTGATTCTCACCCGCAGAGTGCGTATCCCACGCCTGCAAGGCAACAGCGGGTCGGGTGTCCAGTATCTGTACGCTCTGTCCGGATTATAATTAACCGTGCATGCCGCGTGAAGGAGCAATGACAAGGCTCCAAGAAATCAGACGTGGCACTTTATTATTTACATAATAGCAACGTCGCCAATAAAGGCGACGTTTTGTTAAGCGCGGCAGGTATATATCGATCGCAGTCGGATGCCTTGCAACATTATCTTACAACCAGCCAGTGACGACAAGCGGCCTGTGTAGAGTTCGGCAAATGATACGAACAGCACGAGAAATATATCCTGATTATACGTGAGAACCCATTTCAATAATAGAACACCCCTGAGTACAATTCTAAAGCCTCCAGTGTTAATGACTAACCAAACCAATGACAGCCGGAGATGTACAACTGGCAATGCGATCTCTCTTTAGTACAGCGGGATATCTAATTGCCTGTGCACAGCATCATATTTTAAATAACCTTTAGCACCATCGACACGGTGAGTTACAGTGGCCGAGATGTCATCTCACAGCAGCATTCCTCTCGGCCAAGTTGAAACAGTTTCATCAGCTCCAGCTTTCTTCTTCTTCTTCAGAAAGTTGATTCAGCCCTCGATGGCCTCTGTGTTATGGGGTCAGGGCACAGGGCAGCGGGAGAGAGAGCAGAATTAGCAACTCTGTAAGCGTGCGAGTGAACCGCCTATTGTTAGCACGGAAGAACATTCGTTATTAGCACAGGAGATAAGGTGTTTTATCCCATTATAAAGGTGCAGAGGAATCAGGTGCGGCATCCTTAATAGACTCTGGGTTCACAAAGTGTGCCCAAATCAACCGCCTGATTTCTGCACGTGAAAAATGGTTGCTGTGTGTCTGAAAATCGTGTAGGTTTGGTTTTCTCTAATTTGCTATTGAGATTTATTTTATGTGCTTCTGTCCTTTCCATATTGATTATTCGCTGTGCCTCTGGCACTTTCATTAAATATTGAGATTCTTAAGAATGCTACAGGCTCAGAGAAGCTGTATGCATTTTAATCTGGAGTAAGAATTACCCACATTTGTTAAATAATCAATGGGTTGTATGTTCAATGAGTCTAGTCTATGCATTGTGCAGTCTTCTTGGGTGAAGGTGAATGAATAAACACTTTTATTTTAAAAGTTAACCTAACACTTTTGGCCATGATCATTCTTTGCAATCGTTGTTTTTTAATTAACTCTTTTAAAAAAAGCCAATGTCCACAAAGATTGGCCTCGGGAAGAAACACGTCATTTAAATCGGTCACGACCACTCGTATCCAAGCACCAAAAACCAGCGACGGACATTGCCCATCTCGGCGGTGCTCGTTGCCCCGGTGCAAACAGTGGACGTGGTGACAACGACGATGATGACGACGATGAAGACGACGACGATGATAACGACGACGACGACGACGATGAAGAAGATGTTGATAACGACAATGACGATGATGATGATGACAATGAAGACGACGACGACAATGAAGACGAAAACGATGATAACGATGACGACGATGACGACAATGACGACGATAAAGACGACAATGATGACGACGACGATAACGACGACGATAAAGACGACGATGACAACGATAATGATAAAGATGACGACGATGACCATAACGACGATGATGATGACGATGATGACGCCGCAATGGGCCCTCACGCTCTCACACCTGTTCTCAGGAAGACGCAGGTCTTCTTGCAGAGGTTCTCCGAGTCGAAGCGGTTCCTGTTCCCGTCGCATCCTCCGTACCAGAACTGCGCGCAGGCATTGGCTTGCCGGTCGTAGTACCATTTGATGATGTAGTTGCGGCACGAGCCTTGGTCCAGAGGCTCTCCGCAGCGGCCGTCTGTCGGCGAGACCGCCGCGTGCACATCACAGACGCGACAGGCAGGTTACGGCTCGGTTGTGCAATGTGTATGCTTGTACTTGTATGTTTGCACAGTATGTTGAACTTATTTCGCGCCGTACGTCACCAATCGTGCTAATCGGAGGTGCGGAAGGGAAGGACAACAAATTAAAAGCAAAAAGCAGTTCTCGAGAAATTCGTTTTCAATCTCGACTTAAAACGTATTGTGTATGTGTGTTTCATTTTATATGTATACACAGTCTATGTATTCAGTGACTCTTGCCAAAATCACCTGGAATGTGTCTGATCCTGTCAGAGCACAGAGATTCAGCGGGCTTGAGCCTGGATAGTGCTTGAATGAGTGGCCACCATGCACAAAACAGCTGTTGTGGGCACTTGGGGCAGCCGAGCGCAGCGCGGAACAAGGCACTGTTGTTCTGCCCTTGTCACTTTCAACTTGCACCGATCAGCGTGGTGTGGTCGAGTGAGATAACCCACGTGACCACCCCTACACTGCGCGGGGATGCCTTCGTCTGGTTAGAAATTGACAAAGGTTATGAAATGAACTATTTTCTAAAGAGGAGCATTTTGGTTTTCGCTGCGCTGGCATGACCTACTGCGCGTGAGGTGGTGCCCCTTCTTGGGGGGTGGCCCTGAGCAAATGATGGACATTCTTACGTGCAACGTTCACCACCTGCATTCATTTTTCATTCACAAATCCGACGTGTCACGCACGCCTCCTGCCCCCATCGCCCTCTCCCCTTCCTCCGAATGGCGTTGGCGTTCGCTCAGGCGACTAAACCCAGCTCACGACGAGAAGGGATAAGGGTGTGTGGCGCGTGTTCCAGAAACGTGACGCGGCTACTGACCCAGCAGGAGCTCGTTCTCCTTGCTCGACAAGACGGTGGAGGAGCCGGGCGATGAGGACGATGACGAGGAGGATGGGCCCGGCACGACGACGATGATGTTATTCTCCCTCGAGGGGACGCCGGCGCCTTCGGGAATGCGGGGGCCCGGCGAGGGCTGCCGCCCGCCGCCCGGGCGCCCGTGCACCGCGCCCTCCTTGTAGTCCTCCTCCCCGTAGTCGTAGTCGCCCTCGTCCTTCTCCCGCACCTTCTCCTGCTCCTCCTCCTCCTCCGCCTCCTCCGGCTCCGGCTGCGGCTGCTGCGGCGGCCGCTGCGGCTGCTGCGGCGGCTGGACGCGAACGGCCGGCTGCCCGCGACGCGGCGGTTGCTTCGGAGGGAGAGACCGAGGGGAGGTGGTGGAAGGGGGGTGAGATGAACGCACGTGCATGGGATTGCGTGACGCCTTGCGACGCGGGTTTGTCTTCAGGAGTAGTCCATTGCCGAAATGATCCGTGGAAAGCGGGCGGATAGTTGTCGGGGCGAAAAAAAGGATTTGGATATTTACAAAGAGTCCTTTTCACGCTGGTTTTTGGAACTCCGAGTTTGGTTAAGCCTTTGAACAATTGGCCAGGTTTTAATACAGATCAGACCACTAATAGCAACACGACCATGTAATATAGGATTGGTCATATTGGATCATCAATTCATGTTTTTTATTACCATAGCAAAGTCCGCTCACTATTTTCTGATCACATTTTTTTTGCGTGACAATAATAATATTGTCTCTATTCACCAGAGAAATGCACAACGAGGTCTGAAGATGCATTTTCAGGAGTGTCCTTATTCAAACATTTCGCGATTCGCCTTAATGAATATCCAAGTATGTGTGTCATCCACGACTGCATATGAGGGAATGGCACGAAACCAAGTTTTTTATCTCAATACTTCAACAGCCCATTTTCCCGAGTGTCATCTACTGACATTCATAACGATGATATATGATATCTTCGGATAGTTTGAAATGTATTCCTTATCCCCGTACCGGCACGTTTGCTGGAATGCCACCGTTGAGGATGGTGTTGAGGGCCGTGCTGGCAAAGACCAATCCCTCATCTTCACAGAACTGGCTCACCAACTTGGACTCCAGCACTGCCAAGAATCAACATACGTGCCCCTCAACTCACGCCACATTCCAGCGAGCTTTGCGGAAAATAAATCTGCTTTGTTTGCTCTACTTTGCGCTGTTGATTAAACAATGAGAATTCAATAATAGAGATTAATAAATTACATTACGCACACAACTGTATCACAATAATCACATTATGGCTTGCATTCAGTATATATTGGTAGCATACTTTCTATACCTCCTTTTTCCTCGTGATTTTCTATGGCACCTTGAGATGCGCTTGCAAAATACGAATTTTTACCATTGTTAAGTTGGAAAAAAACACTCCGAAGTAGCTTACAGCAGCCTCCACATGTTCCACACCGACTCAAGGGCCAGCTACTCACATGCACACGGGCACTTCAACTGATATCTTATACATATAATGTCAGTGGCAAAATCGCCCGATGATGCTGCATGTAATTGCTCGCGAAACGTCACAGTACCCAAATTGTAAATGTTGTGGATTTACCCTCCAATACACCGGTGGGCCTGGAGTAGTGAAACATTTGCACGTTTTGTTTACGTGACAAACCCTTACTGGTTGACTGTGTCGGATGGTGGCGGGTTAACCACACATTTATATCATGGGACCTCCTTTGCCAGTACCAAAATATGAGATTAGGTTTTCTCCTTTTTTCTGGCAACAAAACAGCTGTTAAGGTGTTAAAACACCAAACTGAAACCTTTAACAAGGAATCATGTCTGCATTCACCACAATACTTGTGGTCAGAATACAAAAAGGCGCCCTTTGGCATCCTCTGGTCTAACACCATTTGAGACGAGGCTCCAAAGAAAGCTGTCTCTGGTGTGGACCAATCAGTTTCAAAGACAATGCATATACTGTCAGAGTATGTTTTTTGTTTTCATTCTGACCACAAGTATTGTGGTTAATGCAGACATGATTCCTTGTAAAAGGTTTCAGTTTGGTGTTTTAACATCTTAACACCTGTTTTGTTGCCAGAATAAAGGGGAAAAACCTATTCTCAACACATTTATACTTATGCAATCTAACCCAAAAAAACTTCATTATAAATAATATAATTCTGTAAATTTAATGGCATAAAAAACACATAAAAGCTCAGTGTACATGTAAAAATATTAAAAATTTACGTGAATGATTAATGGCAGTATATAATGAGGGTAAGGCAAGAAGCAAGCAGACACATGCAGAAATGTAATTGCTGAAAATTAATGCACCAGCGAATTTAATAAATTCAGAGCGATTTAAAAGTACAATTAAAGGGGAAAAGTATTCGCTGCAAAAGAGTGATGCTCAAGCTTCTCGCTCGCAGGTCATTGAGAAGGTGTGCAACAAAACAGACCAGGACTCATTTTGTGCCTTTAGCATAAAAGTCAGACTAGTTTGCTGCCCTTTGTCAAACGCACGCAAATATGATCACACGCCGCTGTGTTGCACGCTTTGCCAATGGAAAATATTGACTTTAAAGCCCTGCGAACTGCAAGGTTGCGTATTCTTTCCTTGCGGGATATGCATTTTCTTTATTTAATGCACTTTCGTGTAAATAGCTAAGTCAAAAGCCAGTGCCCTCGTGCTTAAAGGTGTTTGGAGTGGTGTCCCGCATCATTGGTAATCGAGCCAGAAGAGAATGCGGTATTTCACATTGTTATGCCAGGGAGGAGTAGCATATCTATCGAACAACCACGTTGACTTCACTCATTTTATCACCACCGGAGGGATAATGTGCCGACTCAACCTTCGTCCTACGAACTTGCAACCGTCTGACCTTGAGTCAAGCGCTCAAAACCTTAGCACCACCTGGCCAAATTCATACCCGATGTACAGAAAAACGATTCGGCGAGCTGCAACCAACAGAGCCAGATAACGCTGCGGTCTTACAAGGGGGGGAGGGGGCAGAAGCGCCGAGAGGCCCACACCACCGGATCAGACGCTCACCGGACAACGTGTTGAAGTCATCGATGAGGTAGACGTGCTCGTCGTCGGGGTCCGTGGCGATGAGGTTGAGCTCGCGGATGAAGTCTGCCTGCGTGGGGTCCGTCATGTTGACGATGCCGATGGCGAACATCTCGATGTTGGCGGCGTGCGCCTCCCGCACGGCCATGTCCAGCTTGACGGCCTCGCGCTTGTCCGTCTGCCCGTCCGTGATGACGATGGCGAACTTCTGGACGCCGGGCCGCGAGCCCTGGAAGCCCTCCTGCACCGCCTTGCGGATGGCGGTGCCCGTGTGTGTGCCCTCGCCCAGGTACGGCATGCGGTGGACGGCCTGCCGCAGGTCGTGGTGGGTGACGTGGCGGGTGAGGCTGAACTCGAGCCGCACCTCCAGGCTGTAGAGCACCATGCCCACGCGCGTGGCGTTGCGGCCGACTGTGAGTTTATCGACGAGCGCGTTGACGAACTCTTTGATGATCTCGAAGTTGTCGGGGCCCACGCTTTCGGAGCTGTCGATCACGAAGACCAGCTCCATGGGCCTCTCTTTGCACTTCCTGCCGCACCCTGGTGCACAGCGGAAGAGGGATGACCGGCGCGCCTTGGCCCTCGACAAGGCACTCGGGAAAAAAAATATTCACGCTTTAAAATGTATTTTTATATCATTTGTGAGCAACCATTAAACGGTGATGATTGGGATCAAAATGGTTACATAGTGGTGAACTAAAGCAGGTTGGAGCACTTTTGGAAAATGTAATTTGATACCGATTGGCAACATGCCAATGTGCTTACAGACGAACGTTTTCAATCCATGCATTTTATGTGCAATGACATATTAATCCGAAATATTGACACTGACAGTCATTGAAAAATTGTTGAAAAGCAAAGAAGCGTGGAGAGATGCATGTTAGGAATGAAACTGATCAACTAAAAGATAAACACTTGGATCCGAGAAGAAATGCAAATAAGAGAAATGTTGACTGTGAAGTTAAGTCGGCTTGGCCATGGTACAACGCTAGGAGGCATGATGGCTAACATACGGGATGAAAACAGCATGCCAGCTCAAAGACAGAACGTGCCCAAGAGGACTTCCATCGCAGATTTGGATTGGTAAGATCAGCTCATGTTCAGGAGAGAGATTAATCATGGCATCACAGAACCTTGAAGGATGCCATTAGCATGGGGAAGCCTTCATCCAGCAGTATACTGTATAGACCACAGATGATGATGATGATATATACAATTTCCAGTATTTTGCTTTTATGTAGCATCAAAACAAAGTAATCATGGGTGCTTTTACATACCACAGACCTCCTTGATCAGTTTAATAACATCTTCCCTCTATAACAACAAAAAACAGCCACAGTATTAATCCAGGGTCATGAGACAGCACGATGTTACGGTGCCGCATAAAGTAGAACTTTTGCCGAGGACGTGCGTGCGAGTGTGGGAAGGCATCCACTGACCGTGAGTCCCGCCTCGCCCTTTGACCCAGCTCGACCCTGCCACGATATCAAACAAGAGACAGCGACGACTTAGAGACTTCATCCTCCTCTGCATTGTCATTGTACCGTGCAGAGCAGATGCAATCGTTTCTCACCGGTGTTTTTGTCTCGGTCGCAGCGTGCGATTGTGTGCGAAATCCACGCTATTCTAATCCCCCTCCCCACCGTTGCAGAGATGCATTTGCCGTGCTGGCTTGGTGTTCAAAGCGACGATGGGCGGTCATTGGTGCCGGCATCTGGCAGCGTTTAGATCACAAGCTCCACAGTGCTGGCTACATACTCGCGTTTGGATACACGCACTCACGTTTGCTTAATTTAACCTCGGCGAGGGTTTGACCTGATGCGCGTGTCAAATAAAGTGACGAGAAACAAGGTTTCACCAGATGCTCATTTGTACACAACATTAAACCAAATTACACGACGGTGTTTAAAACCATAAAATAAATCTATATTTTTAAATCAAAGGAACCTGAGTATGCAACAAGCAGAGCGGCAAACATGGCAATATTAACATGTACATTATAAAGTGGACATGTATGGAAAATGTCAAGAGCAAAGGGTTCACCTGTGTACTTGTGTTTTTTGTCAGTGAACAATGCGTCGTTGACATTTGAGTGCGGTGCCCTGGCTAATGGCATGAACTCACTCGAGTCACAAGGCTGTCTGAGTTGGCAATGAGGCAGACGGCCCTGCACAACAACAACAACAACCGCCATTCTCCACTTAAGTGGCGGTGACGTCACCACGGCGCCTGTGCCAGGCCAGGTGCACGTTAAGACCACGTGAAGTGTCGAACGTCCGCTTGCAGGTCACGGGACAAAACCAGGTGCCGTGGGTTGATGAGTGGCCGATGCACCACCTGTGCCCCCTACTGTGCCAACTTGCTGTGTTTTAGCCGCCCAGCGCTCCGCTCATTCTTGTGAGCACAATAACACACACACACTGGCTTCTAATGCGAAGTCACAGCAACATAATGACAACATTTTGTCAGTCTAGATCTTTTTAATGGTCCATTCTTGCAATTTTTGCACCAATTACTCCAGAATTGTAATGGGGAAAATGGGTATAATTTTAAAGGGACATTTTGCCCCACGTTCTGGAGTGTTCGTTTATCTTGGTAGATAGAGTTGCCATGACCTACCGGGTCTCCACTCGGCCCCGTGTCGCCCTGATCGCCTCTGTCTCCCTTTCTGCCCCTCTCTCCTGGCAGCCCACGGTCACCCTAACAGCGGCAAGGACAGAATCATGACATCCATCATCGTGCAGATCCCCCCCCACACCCCCCACACATAGGCAGCGATTACTTATTGTAAGGCACCACCAACCATTTCACACACTCAACATTTGATGTATACGGAGTATGATTGAGTAAATGGAGTAATGATTGTCAGCCCTTTGCCAATTCACGTGCCGGTCATAGGGGCTTTGGTTGACCATACTTTACATTGCTGGTCAGTGTGGGTTGGTGAAGAGGAGGGGGGAGGGTGAGCCCAGGGGCAGTTCACATATCACTTGCCACTGATATTAGCCACAAGGCAATTGGCAACCACTGCTCCGCTGCTTTCAGAAAATACCACGTATAAATATTAAAAAACTCTACTGTACTCGTGTTTTCATCTGAAGGCCAGCAATACTCAGCGTGGATAAAGAACTAAAAAACAAAGCAAGCATGACAGCATTTTGCTTCTCATTCCTGATGCTTGCATTACCTCGTCTTAATCGTAGGAAAGGGG
Organism: Lampetra planeri; assembly: GCF_965212315.1. Classification (NCBI taxonomy): domain Eukaryota; kingdom Metazoa; phylum Chordata; class Hyperoartia; order Petromyzontiformes; family Petromyzontidae; genus Lampetra; species Lampetra planeri. The sequence goes on along the minus strand of NC_136108.1, from coordinate 3,747,974 downwards.
ATTATGGTTTCCAAACATTTAGCTTAGTGCCCGGGTTTTAGCGACCTGTATGCAAGCCGAGCACTGGATTGTCAACACTTAATTTTATTACGGCAGAGTAGAGGAGTCTGAAATACAATGCGTACTTACTAATTGCAAATAATTGCCACTGCATTTTTTTATTTACCCGCCTATGCGGCTGAAAAGGCTATAACGTTGACAACTATAAGGAAATGTGTTGTAAAATAATACTGTACATGGAAAATGTGTTAATTCCAGGCAAGTATCTTTGCTAGAGACTCGCCATTTAAACATACAACTTCATTACCAGAATACAGTAAGATGAGGTTACGGGAATTCTATTTGAAATGGAGCACGAAAACCTGCAAGCACAAGCGGACAATGACACAAGATGTTTGGATCAATGGGTTAAATCAGATCTCTTTGTATCAATTAGAATGTGCAGATTCTTTCACAAGTTTCCATACGTAAACTCACACATTTCACTTACATGTAAATGAAAACATACAGATGCAAGGCCAAATGCTTAATTCTCTGTGTATTCCGTTTGACGCTCCACAACACAAAAAAAAACATTTTAAAAAAAGATCACTGGGATACTATGAAAGTGTTTACTCTATCCTGAGCAATACTGATGTAATAGTTGTGCATTTAGCACATATTGTCGGTGTTTGTAAATTTGCTGAAAGGGTTGAAAATAAGGAAACTGAAAATGTTCTCAATACGTATGATGGCACGCGCAATAACAAAAGGAGGTACATTTGAAGATGAGACTTTCCATGATGCATCTCAGTTTGTTGTACCACAGAGGTGGCAAGTCGAGTGTTGAGCAACGTCACACTAACCTTGGGCCCTGTGAGGCCTTCTCCCGCAGGTCCTCTGGGTCCCACCATCCCTTGAAATCCTTGCTCTCCCTTCGCAAAAAATAAATAAACATTCTCTCGTTACGCATGGGCTTCCCATGGCGGGATACATATTTTTTGGATTTCGCGTAACATTGTGTGAGGATAAACATGAACTGTTGTAAGAGTTGATGTAATAACAACAGTGGAATAGCAGCACATGCGATTATCAAACAGCTGGAAGTGAATTGTCCGAAGTAAAAATGATTCTTGCCAAAAATAATAATACGCATCTCCTGTAGATAGAATCATGCTCTGCATTTTAAACAATACACCTAAAGAGAGTATCAAGCTAATCAGTTTGTAAATATCCTATGTAACAAAACACATTAAAAAATCTGCACATTTATAATACAAACAGCAGTGCACTTTAATTTCACGCGGGTACACATTTACCGTGGATGACATATGTTCGGGCAACAGCGCACTGAACATCAGCTTGTGCATAATGAGATGTTGTGTCCGTGCAATGGGCAATGTCATCGTCACCTTGGGTCCCTGGATGCCCTCCCCTTGAGGCCCTGGTGGGCCAGAAGGCCCCTGGCGTCCAATGGAGCCCTGTCCACACAAGACACAGGTGCACACACGTCGCTCGAGTCAAGGCATCGTGACAAATGAGAATAATAATCGCTGAGAGTTCTTAAAAATGTAGATTCTGCTCTGGATGTAGGTTAAAGCCTAATACACACGGGTTTCCGTTTGATCGATGGCATGACAAGTTGAATATTCGTTAAAACAAAGCAATATATGAAGATAATGTAATTTGTAAAACTAACCCCTAACCCCCCAACGAAACATTTTTATTGGGCAGGCTCTCAGAAGTGCCAAATTGATTATAAAAATCTTCCCTACTGACAGCTGCTGGTTTGTCAGCTTTTACTGCCAGTCACCTTCCTCCGAGCTCTGTGCATTTCATTACTGTAAAGCACTGCTTTCGTTCAGATTGTTGTAAATTTGTATTCATTATCGTACTCACCTGGAAGGTGGTTTACTGGATTCGAGGCATGGTGACCCGGTGCATGATGTTAACAATGTACTTTATTTTAAATTCCGAAGTCAATTGCTAAAATCTGTGTCAATAAATGAGTTGGTGCGGCTTTCAATTATGTGATAAACACACAGAGGTTTACTAAATACCATAATTTGAGCATACATTTTTCAGTCAACAGCAGGGGCTAATTGATTTTTTTAAGTGGTCAAAAAGGCACTGAAATCCATGAAATAAATTCATAGTTTTGCACCGATGTTCCATTCCTTAGATTACAAATCAGTTGTTGTTTGTGTTCTGAACAGGCCCACATGACATGCCCACAGAGCATACATCAAAATATATCGACAGGAAATATTTCATATCCAATTTTACAATGCATAAAACAGAGTATTTTCAGTTATTATTTGGAAAAAAAAACCTGGAAAGTCAAGAATTCAAAGGGACCATTGGGAGTCGACTGAGCAACACAATTGGATTACCTTTGGCCCTGGAAGTCCTTCACCTGTGAGTCCTGGAGGGCCTGGTAATCCTCTGGAGCCAAGGTCACCCTACAAACACCACATTTAACATGTTACTCTTTTTTTACCGAGGAAGAAGGGATCAGAAGAAGAGAATCAGTTCAGAACTCCATGACAGGATTTAAATTAGAATATGAAACCATTATTAATGACCATGGTGATGGTAAAACATTTACACACATTGCAAAAAACCCAATGGCGTTTTGAAATTGCTACATTTAAAATATATAACACATCATTTATGATCATCATCACCACACGAGCCTGAAACAAAATACGCAGGCCAAGTGATGCCAATACATTTATGTAAATCCAAAATCCCACCCGTGAATTACTCTTATAAAATATATCTTCATTATTCATCATTCAGCGGTTCCCTGCTTATAAAAGTAAGTAAGTGTGTGCGTGTGTGTGTGCGTGTGTGTGCGTGCGTGTGTGTGCGTGTGTGTGTGCGTGTGTGTGTGTGTGTAAGGTCTTATGGGGAGCGGTAGTGTAGCGGTTAGCGCGTTGCGCTATGAACCCGGAGACACGGGTTCGATTCCCGCTCACGGCCAACACCAGTGAAGATTATCTGAACCGGTCCTGGGCCTCCCCTAGGTCGACTCAGCCTGAAATGAGTACCTGGTGCGGTGTGTAAACATCGCCACTGGGGAGACAAAGGCAGTCGGGCGTGGTGCTGGCCACCCACCCCCTCGTGTACCGTTCTGGCCTTCAAAGGTGCTCGCTAACAGCACTTGCCCATACAGTCTGTTAAGGCTATACGGGGGATCTTTGCTTTGTGTAAGGTCTCATACCTTGGGACCGGGCAACCCCACGCCTTCTGGTCCCAGCTCTCCCTGAGGCCCTGGCAAGCCTGGTTGACCCTGCAACAACACACAATCTACGTTAGCAAGGCAATCAAACAAATGTTTTGATTGTGGTTTGAAATTTATTGTGGTGAGCGCACAAGCCCCATGCAACGCGTCGATGGTTTCTGGGGAGGGAGACGGAAAGACCGAGGGGGGGGGGGCGGTGGGGGGGTATTGTCTAGGTGTGGGGACGGAGTTCTCGGTGCCTACCCTGACTGAGGGGGTCTTCCGTGGGGGGGGGGGGGGGTGTGGGAGCTTGTGTTTATGGGAGGGGAGGAGGGGAAGATGGACGGTATTTAGCAAAGTATTTTAAAATTTCAAGAGAAAATCGAGTCATTGTCTCTAATATGATTGGTATTGATTATATCGGCGAATATATCTCGATAGCAAGACAGGCAGAACTTTGCTTAGCCGTGACCCCGTAGAACGCCGATTCGTTATAGCGCTCTTTATCATAATACAGATTCTTGCAGATGCTGTCATTCTTGCTGCCGTGGATATTGGCTAAGACAAGTGAAGGTATCCCCCCTAGCCTTAATGCCTGCGCCACAAAAGCCATCAATGTCAAGCGGTGTGGGGCGTTGCGTCAGTTCATACCGCTGGCCCAGGATAGCCTTCTCCTTTGGATCCCAGAGGGCCAGGGGCACCTGGCAAGCCACGATCGCCCTGGCAAACATAACGAAAAGCAAAGTGCAGTCGGGCATGAACATAACAAAATATCTTTGCACAAAAAAACTCAAAAAAACCTCAGTGCATCGCTGAAACCCTTCTGATGTAACATTAAACAAAATGCAAGTTTGCTTGAAGCCGAGGGTTACCTTTGGTCCGGGCAGACCCATGCCGGGTTCTCCAACAAAGCCAGCAGGCCCAGGAGGCCCGTGCTCGCCCTGCATCCATCGTGGGGGTGAGGAGCACGTGTCAGAGCCACACACGCGTTCACACGAGCACAGATCCGGAGGGCAGCTCCCCGACACACGGCGATACAGATTTCATCCTTGGTCTGAATTTCTTCATGCAGATGAGACAGGCACATAGACTCAACTAAACTATAAACTATTTCTTTTTTTACCAGGTAAGGCCCACTGAGCTATATAGCTCGTTTTCCAGAAACATCCTGGCCACGAATGATAGCTCAATGAAGTGGCTCATCGTGTGGAAATTCATAGGAGCCAAATACTCCGAATGCATGTTTCTAAATGTGGAGGGAAAACATTGGAGGACCCGGAGAAGAATACACACAACCATGGGGAGAATATGCAAACTCCATATATCCAGGTGTCAGGGTCGCGATCGAACCCACGACCTCCTACATACCAGGCGAGTTGTTTAACATCTCCCCACTGTGGCAAGCTCACACAGTAACTAGCATGCATTTTAGATTATCACAGATACTATTAACAATAATAAATAGAGTTATTTTTTAGACCAACACACATTATACAAAAAAATTGGACAAGTGTTGTCGTGGCACAGGGCTTGACTCAGCATCAGATGGTTATGTTTTAAAAATAATTTTGAGGTTGATGTTTGTACATCTTCTTTGGATCTTTCGGTAAAGTCACGTAGATAGAAAACATAATAATAATAGCAACAAAATAATAATACATAAAATCTATCTACGTGACTTTACCGAAAGACCCAAAGAATATGAATTCCTGCAATCACGAAAGCTTTAAGTCAAGATTCTGGCGAATTGCCCGATGATGCTGGATGAAATTTCCAGCGAAACGTCGTACTCAAATTGTAAATGTTGTGGTTTCACGCTTCAACACACCGGTGGGCTAAAGCAGTGAACTATTTGTCTTTTGTCAACGTGACACTTTTTTCCTGATTGGCCGTGTCGGGTGGTGGAGGGTTACGACACATTTAACCCAAAACGTTGATTATGAATTTATGTTTGTACATCACCAAGTGGTGATGTAAGCTCCGACACTGTGAACGTACTCGTGTTCGGTTGCCATCGTTAGTTTATTTCAGACAAAACGCGTCGAGCGAAGAAGCTATTTTTTTCAAAGGCGACTCAAGTCAACTGATCACGTGGTTTGCAATGGCTACACGCTGTTCTCAAACTGTGGGTGCTGAGTGCCCAAGCGTCACGGCTGCTTCCTTACCTTGGGGCCAACAATGGAACGTCCTGGAGAGCCTGGCAGGCCGAGACGCCCAGGCACGCCGGGCTCCCCCTGACAGCAAACAGGGAGAAGTAACATCGCAGCAGTGTCAGTGGCAGACTGGTGGTGTACATATACACAAGTGTAAGCTGTATGCAGGGAGGAATGGTTGTGCAGTGGTCAATGAACCCAGCAACCCGAATTTGATTCTCGGGCATGGCTAAGGTCAGCAGTGAGTGATGTCTAAGCCACGATGATGACCACCGTGCTGAAGTATGCTCAAAATGCCCCCATGACCGAGGCAGCATGAGGAGGTTTTAATTCGGTAGTGTATTGACAAAGTTTGTTCATCATTATTCATTTGTCTGCCACCGTGTCGGCAGAATGGGTAGTGGGGAGCGGTAGGGTAGCGGTTCGCGCGCTGCACTACGAACCCGGTGACCCGAGTTCGATTGTCGCTTACAGCTGACACCAGTGGCGATCATCTGAATCGGTCGTGGGCCTCTCCTAGGTATACTCAGCCTCAGATGAGTACCTGGTGCAGTGTGTAAACATCACCACTCGGAAAACAAAGGTGGCCGGGCGTGGTGTTGGCCACCCACCCCCTCGTGTGCCGTGTCGGCCTTCATAGGTAATCACCAACAGCCCTTGCCCCAAACATTCTGTTAAGGCTATACGGGGGATCTTTGTATTTTCAGCGTGCATCAGTAACACAGGGTTCATAGAACAGTGCCTTAACCACCGAACCATGGCTCTCCACACTATCATTGAACATGTTTTTGTTGAAGCAGGTGACCACGGAGCACGATGCGTGGACGACCGGTGCGAGCTGGCGTGGACAGGGTGGCGCACCTTTGCCCCAGGTAACCCGGAGATGCCAACAGGTCCGGGAACCCCACGTGGCCCCCTGGGTCCTGGGTCTCCCTGCACAAAAACACTCCGGGTAACTGGTCATGGTGACAGCACACGATCTAAATAGCGTAACGACTACACAAGTCCATATTTCGCAAAAAATGCATCTTTGGAGTGGCACGATTTGAACAACTTGACTTGCACCTCCAACGTGCCATTCAACGCTTGCCAATCTGTATTTGCCTTACAGAGGGCACGTACAGCACCCCCACGTGCACATCGCAGATCAGCATTTCTTATTTGCAAGTGTGCTGGTCAATGCTGCTTACAGCTGGTTGTCTGTTTCTCTTGACTCGCACCCCAGTGGGCCATTAACACTTGCCAATCTGGCCTCATTTTTCATGCAATTCAGTTCCCCCCACCCTGTAAGATGTATGCTTTACATCTCAGGGCATTGACCTTTCTTATAAAATAGGTCCTGGTAAAGAGTCCATTGTGGGGTCCTGGTAAAGAGTCCACTGCGGGTGGTGTGTAATGTGTTGATGCCGTTAAGTGCAACCAGGCTTGACCAGAACTGGGGCGAACTGGGGTGGACAGGATTCGTAAAGTGGGCACGTGAAGTAGTCGCTTGCACAGCTGGTGCCTATCAAATATATATGTACTCTATTGAGTTTGAGCAAATCAACAAATATGGGAGGACTCTGCATGCTATTTTCTTTTAAAACACAAAGCGAATTGTATTTGCATTGCATGTTACTGAAGATAACATGGCTGCATTGGATTGTTTTTACTTGCAGAGAAAACAATTCTTCTGGGAGGTCTGAGCTTTATCTCTACTGCATTAGCTATAAAAAAACATTGGAATAATAAGTGAACGTTTGTTTATGATTGCGTAGTAACTCAACACATTAACATCTGCAGACAAACATATGTATAAGAAAAAAGTTTTTCATGAAGATAATGGTAAACAACATCTACTTATCCAAAATAAGTTTTGCGAGATCACTCTCAACAAACAAAAAAAAGTTTTGAAATGGTCTCGCGCAACTCCACCGAAATCTTTGGAAACAATCTAGTATCAAATGGCGAACACACACGCGCATGGCTCCGCGTGTCACAGCCCTAGCCTTGCCAAAGCCCTGCATGCATTACGTTGTAATAAATGCACAAGGCTGGGCTGGATCGGCACTCGTATGAGTGAAGTGCGTAACACCGAGTTGGCTCTAAGGAAATCCGCGTGACCAAGACGGGCGTCTCAAACCTTTTCTCCCTGCACGCCAACACCAGCACTCCCCTCAGGCCCGCGTGGCCCCGGTGACCCGATCTCACCCTGCCACAGAGAACACAGCAGCAGAAGTGTTTCCCTTGCAGAGGGCACGTACAGCACCCGCACGCACTTGCACATCGCAGATCGGCATTTCGTTATTTGCAATTGTGCTAGCCAATGCTACGTACAGCTGGATTTCTGTTTCATTCAATGTGAGAGACTATCTGTGGTAAAACAAAAAAAAATGCAACCATCATTGGTACGCGTGCCATGTGAGACGCTGGCTTTCATTCGTTGCTTACCTTTTGTCCAGGTGAACCATCCTCTCCTAGAATTCCAGGGATTCCAGAAAGGCCTGGGGATCCGATCTCACCCTGAAACAAGAACACACGAAAAAAAAACACACTTCAATGCACAGTCACATACACACCTGCCCACATGCCTCCTGTGAAGATAGCCTTATCTCTGCAAGATAATATATTGACTCCTAAGTCTTGCACCTCCAATAGCGCTGTTTATTGCTGGTCACTTGGCATTTTTTGGGCCTCTGCTGAACAGCAGTAATGTAAAATAAAAGGTCTGTCTTTATGTTTTAAGTTTCGCAACATTTCCATGAAAAAGAATGAAGCTTCCCTTTTAACATCTTTCAGCCTGAAAGAGAAATTCTTATTTTTAAATGACATAGCACATTTACTTGACTTTGTTAAGTCATGCAGTTTATAATGCGATTGAATAAAGTGCATGCTGAATTGCTTGTATTTAAAATACACTGTTAAAAAGCAAAATTGTTGAACTTGTATACCGACATTTCTTTGAGATTAAACATCGCATTCACAACTGCATGCACAGGGTTATACTTGTGCTATATTTGTGTGTATTTGTGATTGCACTCAATTGTGACAGGAATCTGATTTTAATTTGAAAAGCTTATCACATTACGTAATGTTTCCATTGTAAGGTTATTTATATCAGTTCATTTGATTATTTTTTTTTAAACTACATCTCGCGTTTATGATTGATTTTATTTACAAACAAAACCAAGAAGATGGATTTAAATGTAATCTATGTTTTTACTTTGTATGTCCCTTTGTAGTTTTTCAGTTGAACAGTACTAAATGTATAAATCAGATGTTCCCTTTTTCTAAACGCACCATCTACTTTCAACATTTGATGCCTACCAATCAGCATATTGTTTTCATTAAACCATGACCACATCTTTTTAAAATATCAAACTCTGAACTAAGGAGGGAAGAAAAGCTGATGTTATTAAATATCTGGTGGAATGTGTCATGAGTATAATATTCTCAAAACCCAAGACTAATATTTACTTAAGTACGACTTTTATTAAAAATTCACTGTTTTAAAACATATTTGATATTATAGTCAAAGAGTCCTTTAAGGCCAATAAATCATACATATGGCATTAACATTTCTCGCAAATAACAAAACCATAGCTTTGTAAGGGAAATAAATAAAACGCTCCACCTTGACGACATTTATTGTCAGTCAATTGAGAATGTGCGGTTATTTTTGGGTCATTTCGCCAAAGCGTCCGTCCAGCGTCTGCTTAGTGCACAGAAGACGTGGCAAGCTGCAGCGATGCCTCACCTTGGGGCCAGGCTCCCCAACGCCGCTTGGGCCCGAAGGCCCGCTGTCTCCAGTGAGTCCTCTGTCTCCCTGTCAGAGCAGGGAGACATGAGCCACGTGGCACAGTAGCAAACAAAATGTTATTGCGAACCAAGCACGCTGACAAAGCGGGTATGCCGGTGCAACAGAACACGATGCCTGCATGCCACACGTCGCACGGGGTTGGACAATGTTCAGGATATAGTACTTCGTGTTTGTGGGTTGCGCTCTATAGCTCCAATTCAGTTTCTGAAGAAGCGAGTGGAAACGTTAGAAATCAACCCGAACAACATTTAAAATCACTCCATGATTTGTTGAGCATCAAGCAGTCAACACTTCCTCAAGCCAGGCATATATTTCATGGAAAGGGAGAGCAAGAGACAAATATAAACACAGATTTAAAAAATGATCAGAAGACAGAGGGGGGCCAGATTCACGTAGTTGTTTTGGCCACCATTTCCCCCAAAACAGCCGAAATTTACGCAAAACACTGGAATTCCGTAAAAGCGCAAATTTAATTGGAGACCCAGAATCTCTTGGATGCCAGTCGTGCCTTGCATTCTATCATTCCTCCGACTTCTGCAGGTGCAGCAGTGAAGCTGTCTCGCCATGCCACTGCACCTACGGACATTCAATAGAAGCTAAATTCATTTAAGTTCCTCGTGTGATGATAGAAATTCGTGGGACGCGTAGTTCACCTTTGGTCCCACCAGCCCCTCTCCAGGAGGCCCTCTCGGTCCAGTCATCCCCCTCGGACCGTGTTCACCCTGAAATGTCACGGTGAATATTTGTCAACCTTGCCCAGTAAAGACCTCACAGCAATGGCACACACCGTCGGGAAAGTTGACGGTTAAACATCACAGGGAGTACAATGTTTTTACCATCGCCAGTGTCGTCATCATCATCATCATCAAAAAAACATTATCATGATAAAGTGTATACAACACAAGCAACTAAAATTATTTAAAGTTGGTAAAAATACAAAATGCCTCAGCGTGCTTATTTAAACAAAGGCCAGTTTATCATGGTGGCCCGTTTGTGTGTGGGAAGTTGAACCTTTCACGGGCTATGGGAACACTTAAGCCAATTTTCCCACCAATGACCATGAACCCCATTGTTTGTAGCTGGGCTCTTAAGCAACAACAGATGCGGCATCATATTCAGCCACCAGCAGATTCAGAAACGCTTCACATAATTGTGACTGATCTGAAAGAATAAGTGTTGATTTATGTGAAACAGAATTCATTCTTAATTACTCTTATGATAATCACACATGGGATAATCACCGTTTTTACGTGGAACACCTTGATATGTGGTACTTTGAATGTTCAATGTTAAACAGACACTGAGCTTTGTTGCAACACAGTTGGGTGCACTCAAAAGGTGTTGTCGGGGTTCCTGCGAGAAAAAAAAAAACCCTTCCTTGGGCTCCCAGTGGCACCTTCAGACTGTGACATTTTGACCCAAAGTTTCTCCCATGAGAATGTTTGTGGCCACACATTTAATTGATTTATCTAAAACATGGTCCTATTAGTGTAGAACTCTGTAAACGTAATAAGTCACTTAATTTCAAACTGCAAATATCTGTATTACGCATTTGCGTTTGCCTGACGTGTTAGCGTATGCTCAGCAGAGGGCAGCAGATGTTTTTTGTCAACGGATGCAGACGCATTTGTGAATTCACTCCATTAAAATACTAGATGAGATGGAAACCGATGCTCCATTTACCTCTTTTCCAAACAAAACACTAAAAAAAACATATGGGGATTGGAGATTTTTGTTTATACCTGATGAATAATGCGTAGAGTTCTTGGCAAACAGAATAAAGATGTAGGCGCACTGCCAGTCTTGAGATAATGAAAATAAATTCTCTCCTGGAAAACTCTTGCTGCATGACAACTTCTCAAATAAATAAAATATATTAACGGTTTTATCTAGCTGCTGTTCGTTCACACCGACATTGCCATCTGCTCAGCTCACTTTAATTATGCGCAATGCAATTTGACATGTTCCAAAATTATGATAAGTGATGGTAATACATTATTCCTGAAGTAAAAAGGTACACTACCTATGAAACGATGTTTTATTTCATAAGATAAGGTCTGCTGAGCTATATAGCTCTTTTTCAGAACCGACCTGGCCACAAATGATAGCTCAACGAAGTGGCTTATCACGTGGCAACCTATCACAGGCAAATCCTCCAAACGCAAATTCCTCAAATACTCTAAACGCATGTTTCTAAATGTGGAGGGGTAAACGGGAGAACCTGGAGAAAAAATCCACACAACCAGGGATAGAGAGACATGCAAACTCCAAATATACAGAAGTCGTGATCGAACCCATAACTTCCTGTATACCAGGCGAGGTAGTTAACATCGCACAATTGCTTGCTTGTGCCAGGACTGGTGGAAGGGCCATCGCTAGAGGGAGTTCCAGAGAGACCCTTTTGGCGACATTTTTCCGACTCCTCCACACTGGGCAGGCGACTTGGAGGAGGTGGGGATAACCACATTTGACCTCACCACAAGCAACTAACCGATTCTAGATTTGAAGCTTTCGTGACTGCAATGATTCATATCCTTAGGTTTTTTCGGTAAAGTCACGTAGGTAAAAACATTAAAAAGTAAAATAAAATAAAATACATTTTTTTTTACTTTTTAATATTTTTACCTACGTGACTTTACCGAAAAAACCTAACTAACCGATTGACTTGCAGATTTAGTTTGTGCTTATCAGCACGTGTGGAGAACATACATGCAAGCAGAGATGTGATCGGTGTGGAGAATCAAACTCCAGGGTTATTCAGTTTTCTCAGCTACTAATTCATACATCTCCATAAACATACCACTGATTTATTTTATAAGGGGTTTTTTGTTGCAATTTTAAACGTAAGTCAGTGGGCAGCGTATGGACCCCATGTCAAGGGTGCAAGATGAGACAATTGAATAAAGGAATATTGTTCGCGGGCTGACGTGGGTAGAGTCAAAAGATTGTATTACCTTCTCCCCTTGAATGCCGAGCCCGGGAGGGCCAAGTGGACCAGGCAGGCCTAGTAATCCAATATCTCCCTGTTAAAATGAAAATGTGAAAAACAAACAATAATCTTAGAATAGGGAACAACATTTACACAACCCAATCTCAACCACACAATGTGGAGTATGTTGTTGACGGTAACCACTTGGCAAGCACAAAACAAGCTCTGATGTAACATTTGTGTTACTTGTTTTTGACTCACCTTGTCTCCTTTGACTCCACTGCCTTGTAAACCACGAGCTCCTCTTGGCCCATCGAACCCTCGGTCACCCTGATATAGAAATAAAGTGGTTTGGCAAATTTGTTGGCATTATTCGCGATGCCAGGTTGCATCACAGAAAGGAGTCGACGCCTTTAGAGGGCCTTCGGTACAAGTTTAGACCTCTTACTGTCTGCAGTGGGATTAACCCAGCACGAAGACACCCGAGAAAAAAACAGTCCATCAGGGCCCAAATACCAAATAACTAGAGTATGCATCTGTCTGTGGGCGCATGCGATATCAAATATTGGTCTGGCATTAGGCCAAGTTTATCCTGAATTCAGGGTGAGTATTGCTACATTCTTGAATGTCAAATTTACTGGCAATTAATAGCAAAATGCCAAAACGAATAGAGAAATAACAACCAACTACAGAAATATCAACCACTGGTTACACCTAGAAATTCAATTTTGGCAAACAACTATAGCATGAGATAGAAAAAAAACCCTCTATATGATAAACCTCTGTATAATATTTCTCGGCAGCCTGGGGCACAATAATGTTTTCCATGCGATGAAGTTAAGGGCAGCTACCCGAATAATGCCTCCGGTCTGCACAAATCTGTCGCTGCAAAAAAGCAAAGCAACCAATGTGCATTCTGAAAGCGAGTCAAGCACATTTATTGAACAAAGCAATGCAACTTTGATCTGCACTTACCTTTGGTCCAGGAAGGCCTTCCCCGGGTAACCCTCGTTCACCAGATGGCCCCGAAGAACCTTGAGGGCCCTGCAAACAATCCCCTCCTGCTTATTATCTATGCACAATGTAGGCATGCAATGTTTTTATTTTATTTACAATTGTTTATGTATCGGCTAAAATATTTTGCTTGGTGATACTATCACAGGAGAGTACATCATTTAAAACACACCTAGCCTTCCTTATTTCGTCTATTATGCAGGATTACTACCTCTTCATGTCATAATTTAATACGGTATAATATTTCGCGTAACTCTTTTCAATCGTTTGAATTCAATGCTTATAAAATGTGAGGTAATTGTGTGTTGGTGAATGGCATACAACATTTTTTTAGATACATGTAAGGCAGTTACGTGATTTTTTTATTCCACGTAAAAAGGCGAAGACTACAGTGGCAATGCATTACAGTACTGAATTCCAAACATGGCTTCAAAACGCAGTAAATGTATCTGAAAATGGACTCCTCCTTTTAAATATCATGCACAGTCTGTTCTCTCATAACGCGGTCGTTGCGTTCCTGAAGAACACCGCATTATGGAAAAATCGCTTTATAATAAATAACATAGGGGGTAAAGCACAGTCCGCGATAACACGTGGGATGCGTACTGCAGGCTGAACAAAGACTGAGGCGTGCGTGGGTAGCATCTAGAAGCATCCAGCAGCATCCCGCCTTGTGTGATGCTACGCCGAGGCAGTCGTACAACCGCTTATTCCTACTCGCGCTATGTAGTTCTTGTTCCCTCGATCGCGTTATATCCAATTTGCATCCGCGTTATAAAAAAAAGTGTTCCCTAATACACTCATCGTGCTATATCCAATTCCCGTTCCGGAGAACAGACTGCAACACATTCCAAAGTCGCTCTGCCGTGCCAGGCTTAGGGGCCGTCCATAAATGACGTCACGCGATTTTGGACGATTTTTGACCGCCCCCCCCCCCTCGTCACACGGCGTCACAAAAAGTCAGAACCCCCCCTCAAATATGACGTCACAAAGCTCTGCCCCCTCCCCCCCCCAATTCATATTTCCATTTTGAAAATAAAACATGCTTCAAATCGCTTTAAACTATCGTCATTGCGGTGCGTATTTAATGTGGCGCTGCACTCTGATGTTGTAGGAGTGTTGTTATAACAATTAATGTTATTATAACAATTCTATATTTATTTAAAGTTGCGCATTTTTATGTGAAGTCACATTTCTCAAACCCCCCCCCCCCTCGTCACACATTGTCACAAATGTCTGACCCCACCCCCTCCCCCTAGGTGCGTGACGTCATTCATGGACGGCCCCTTATCAGTGTAAAACAAGAGCGGCGTAGAACAGCAAGTCCCAGCTCGCATGATGTTCGGCCAGCGAGGCGAAGTGGCCAGTGAGTGAGTGGGTGTCTTACGGGAAGCCCAGGTTCTCCCACTCCAGGAGGCCCGGCAGGACCAGCTCTGCCCGGTGGACCGAGGTCACCCTGTCCAGAATTGAGAGGCATGTACAGGGAAGGAGACAAAGTACACCTTCAAAATATCGCATCGAAAACGAATTCCAGTGAAATGTTGTTTTGACCTCAATTGCGCCTGCTCGAATACTGCATTTTAACTAAAAAGGGGATAATTTTTTGCTTGAATTGATCGTCACAGCAGTATGCGAAGGCTTAGTCTGGAAACTAACACCACAAAGCACACCTGTGTGCACTTCAGGTTTCGTAGGTGAATGCGCAATAGTGCCTGATGTGGCAGGTTGGCAGGCCTTTGGCACAAACTTAAACAATTACTTTACTTTTCAAAGTAACTTTCAAACACAAGTGGCTGCAATAAACAAAAACCCGCCCAATTTTGTGTTTGGGTGCTGACGACAGCAGAGGGCAGCAGAGTGACACTCAGTGGGGATGAGTGGCCACGGTTCTGCTTGTAGCCATGGCTGAGGGCACTAATAGCGGCTTCCACTAAACTTGGGCACTGTGGGCACATTTGGCTGACATTTAATTTGATGGTGATCTCAGACAAGGGGACTACAATACGATTCCTCGGGAAAATCTGATGCACAGAGGCCGAGTAAGTTTTATACATATTTTTGACTTGTTTTTTTTTTCCAGCCTGCCCTATTACTCTGTTATGATGGATTTTGCCCATCATTTACAGACTAGCCTTTTGTCCGTCCAAGGACGGGCGTATTTCAGTAAATCTGAAACTTGCAAACGAAAAGCAGACCGCGACGTGATATTCATTGCATCAATTCGTGTGCAATTTGTAAGGCTGCGGTGACACAGACTTATTCCATTTCAAGGTTATAATCCCTTGTTCATCACGACGTCCTTTTTACTTCTATGTCTCAACAACAGCGTGACGGAGATCACGTGACGTGAGGATTCTGCCTTTGTAGTGAGGGTTGTAAGTTGACGCTGAGGAAGGGGAGGAGGCGCCTCGCCCCCCCCCCCCATGTGGAGTGACGTCACCCGCTAATTACTATTAATGGTGAGGGGGGGGGGGTGTCCATTTGGAAGACGTCACCTCTCCATGATTATTCTCTTCATGATTATTAATTCATGTGGGGGGCTGTTCGATGTGGAGTGACGTCACCTACTCATGATTATTAATGAGGCCCCGGTGCTCCATGTGGAGGACGTCACCTGTTCATGAATATTAATGAGGGGGGCTGGCCGACGTGGAGTGACGTCACGCGCGGGACACACAGACATTCTTGGCTCATTCTAAATTTGAAGTTTTCGTGACTGCAATGATTCATACTCTTTGGTTTTTTCGGTAAAGTCACGTAGGTAGAAAATAAAATAATTATTTTATAATCGTAGTAAATTTGATCATTACGGCCATTGCATTGGTAGCCATTTTTTTATATTGACAGTTAAATTCCGTATGATGACAAATCTAATAATTATGATTCTGGTTGCCACCTCATCATCTTGCAATGCATAATTACATTTAATCGCTCTATCTCTGAGGTGGACATCCTGTCGGACGTACCAGTCCACCGACCATCATCCATCAACTATTCTAGCGAAGAGTCCTACCCAAGGCCACTTCTATTTATTCACAGTCAATATTTGTCGAACGTGTTGTTCCCTGACCCGCGTGTTCCTCATTCTGTCTCTCGGTGTTATTCCAGGCACGCACCTCTCAATGCTTCTTCGTAAACGCTGAAAGTTGTTTTTATCAAGCTGTGCTTTGTTTTTTTTACTTGTGAGGGTCAACATCCCACTTCCATTGCAGACAAGAGGAAGGAGCCACTCAACATAACAGTTGTAATTATGATAAATAGAGATTAAATTATCATGATTATAGATTTACATTAATTCCCAGTAAAATGTTTTATTTTACAATTACATACACGACAGTTCTGCAAACAAATACATTTGCTAAAATGTTCCAGTTGTTTACATAAAATGTTTTACCTGGTGTCTACATCATCGCAATTGTGTATGAACTGATTAGGATGTTTGGAGTTTATATCGAAGAAATTCTCTCATATCTTCAGGGGATTAATGTATGATAGTGAATGAACATGAATGTGGAAACTATGCATATGCTGAACGTAAATGTTTAAGAATAATTATGATGATGCATAAGGAAATAAAAAACAGAAAAATAAATATGCTGCACGGTACATCACACAGGTACAGTAATGGAAGTCCTGAGCATTATTGCCAACCATATAAGCCGTATCATCGTTCAATTTTATTACCTCGCAGCATTTTTCTTATTGGTTCTTTCGGTAAAGTCAACCACCTCTCAATGCTTCTTCTACGTGACTTTACCGAAAGAACCAAGAAGATGAATCCCTGCAGTCACGAAAGCTTTAAATCGAAATTTAGCAGCATTTTGTTAGAATTTAGTTTCGCCTGGACAGCATCTGCCAAGTGGCTTGAGCAAGGTAACAGTTTGTCCGTGAGCAGCACACCGTACCTTGGGGCCATGCAGCCCAATCCCAGTTTCCCCTTGAAGGCCTGGAGGGCCGACAGGGCCACGGTCACCCTGCAAAACACGCGCAGCTCACGTTACAGAGCGCTCAAGCTTGCAGTGCTGCCAGTGACACTCACGGGACGTAATGAACTGATGAGCAAGCTTTGCTCCAATCTTCCTCTTTCCACGTTCATTGTCCGTAGCCTCGGTGTGGAACCACTTCTTTAGTCCCCCCCCCCGCCTCCCCCCACCTAGGATGATTGTTGCTCCACATAGGCTGAGTGTTCCTTGACGTCAAGGCATGGCAACAGAAATGACACACGATGTCAGATGGACACGGGGTTGCTTCTGCAAAGGCAAATCTCACGAACGTCGGGCGAGTGCAGGTCACACTTTATGGCGTGGTCCCAGCACTTTGAGCCCGACAGCTGTTATCTGGTATTAACATTCCACTCAGACCTTGTGTGTCAACCTGACTTGATGACCAGGGGCACCTCGCACCTGTAGGAGAGGGACCAGCGGGTGAATTGCTGAGCGATGTTAACCTTTGTTTGATGGGAGAGGGTGACAAGGGCTAAGCAGGCAGTGGGGACGATCCCTAAAGCCGCTCTTAACAGGTGAAAATAATCGACAACTCGTGGACATGCACGATGTAAATGTGTATTCCTTAAAAAATTGTGAGCAGCGCTTTTTGTGTGTTATTGTATTGAAGAAAAAAGCTGTTGCGTTGACAGTGCCGCCTCACTGGCCCAAAGAAGGGCTGTCATAACAAGCCTAGCCCTTTTGAGCTTTTTTTCCTGCCACGTTACACCAATATATCCAAGCATATTGAGCGCACACATGTTCGTCTAGTTAGATTCTCGTTGATTGAAGAGAAATACTGCTGTTATCAATTCAATGTGCACACTCCTTCGTGAGATACGTAAATGTTTAATGCCAATATTTTTTTATGGCAAAAGCTGCACGCTTGAGCTTTGTTTATATGAGCACCGGGCTCCACAAGCAGAGCGAGTGATTTTTTTAAATTGCAGGCACAATTAGCGAGCTTATTTGGCCATGATAAGGACAAACAACTGCACGCGGCTGTGAATGGTTTTGTTGGTTCTTTTCACACCCTCCGGCAAGAAAACAAGACATTGCCTCCAAACGATGTTGACCTAATTGCTGATCTCCTCACAGAGCTATAAAATGGGAGTCAAGGCAGAGACTCAGGCCAATGAACTGTGGACCTGCAGGTGAACACCTCACATTCAGCTGCACAGAAATGTCAGGAAAACCAGTTTTTCTTATTTTTTAATTATTATTTTGCGTGCCAATTGTGTCACACCCACACAAAACATACCCACTCGACTCGGATAGGATTTGACTGTTGTCTTCATTATACTCTTTCTAAATTACTTCGAATATTTCAATGAGTGATAGCTCATTTGAAAGGTCATTGTGCAATTAAAAACATAGTCGGACATTTTACACTTGCAAATGACCCTTAAATCACATCAAGTTATAAAAATTGCGGATTAACATAACATCAATTTTAATTTGTATAATGATTAGTTTGATTTAAAGAAACCAAAAGTAATATGGGCAATATATATTCCACGTGGTTATAATAGTCCTGTCAGTAAAGTATAATCAAACTAAATTATATTATTAGTTCAATTTCTCTGTCCATTACATATCAGTCATGGTAGTTGTTTAACCATATTTTACCATGCTGATGAGTGCGGGTTGGTGAAAGGAGGCCCATCACTTGGCGCTGATGTTAGCGGTGGTTGGGAATCAAAGTTGCAGTGTCCTCACCACACCAACCTTGTATGAATGGATGTGTGCATGCAATGCAATTGTTGTATTCTTTAATTCAAATCAGGCGTTACAGCCATATGTCCTGTGTATGCCCCGTAAGGTTAATTTATTAACGTTTAACTAAATACGTATTAAAATGTAATATAGGATAATTTAAAGGTGTCAGGAGAAACCCAGGAAAACTATATTTTGAGAACGCACCATTCGAACATGTTTCATCTGTCTGAGGTCACTGAACAATTTACTGTAATATATGAATCAGCAACTAAGACATCTGCCAGCGCGCATTC
The DNA here is from genome assembly GCF_965212315.1 of Lampetra planeri. Taxonomy (NCBI): domain Eukaryota; kingdom Metazoa; phylum Chordata; class Hyperoartia; order Petromyzontiformes; family Petromyzontidae; genus Lampetra; species Lampetra planeri. Next base: position 3,728,879 of record NC_136108.1, on the reverse strand, counting down.
CTCAATACAATCTAATATCACGTGGCTATGCTGTTTAGTGTAGCGCTACGGATCATTTGTAAGACAGGACTTGGTGTTTTTTGACAACAGGTGCGTGTGAAGAAAAATATAAGTGGACGTAATTCACGAGATCGTGCCTGTTAAACTAGAATGAAAGGAAAAATAATATGAAGCACGTATTTGTTTGGATAATCTCTGCCAGAGTAGCACTGATAGATGAGAGCCCTGTGTCAAGCCTAATGAGACATTTCTATAAATTCAGCCTCCAGCAGTGAACTTATGCACCATTCTTCAAAGAAATCCTCAAAATGCCTTTTCAGTTTCACAATTTTAGGTAAAATTCCTATGAAACATTCAAAGTTTTTTGTTAAGTAAAAAAACAAACTTGCTCTGAATAACATTTTTGGTTTAAGAATGTTCTTTGATATACTTTTTTGAATTTATTTCTGAATTATATTTTAAGCAAAGTGAAATCAAAACTATTTGTTACATGAGTAACATTTCAATATACTTATTGTACGTATGTGTGTTTTTCTGTGATGCCATCTTCCTGGAGCTGTTTTATGGCACATGGCAGTGCACCGCTCACTGTGAGAGTTATTTACCAAAATTTCCACATTAAATCATTCGTACATTTGTTATTTGCGCCATTCTTACAGCACAACGCTATCACAGAAGGACATTTTTTTCACACGCAATTATAGTGTTCAGTAGTTTCACAGTTAAGAGGGTGACGTTGCTTGGGTGTAATTACCCAATTAGGCCATTTGTAATTTTCTAATTTGGCAACTTTTGACCGACAGGCCGGACAGCACACATGCCCAACTCTTTTTCGAATGTCACATGATTTTTAGCATCCACTGTACAGCAGAAGGTGCGTACGAATGTTCAATGCACCAGCAGTATTAACCAGGGCGGCCACTGGACTTGAACCACAAACCTCTGCAGCAAGCGGCAAGTAGCAAGAATTTTTATATAGTTGTGAGTAGTAAAAAAAATGAAATTAAGAGAATGCATACAGTTTTGAAGAGGGCACAATTGTAATTCAGAATTACGATACGTAGTGCGATATGCTGTATCAACTATCCATAGCCAGTGGAAGGACATCATTTGGCTGCTCACAACTGTCCCCTCGCTGGACATATCATAGGACATCTGTACAACAGAACAAAATGTGATCACGAGCGGAGAAGGGTGCATTACGCCCGTTAAAGGTATGTTGGCCATGTAATTATAGTGCAGCGAAGCGGGCAAAACAATTCCTAAGGGGTTACATTTGATGTCGATGGCTGATCGCTCCCGATCCCCCTCGTGTTTGCATTTCATGGGGAAGTAAAAAAAAAGCCTCATTGCTGCAAGAACAGCAACGACAACAATGATGCTCTTCAAATTTTTCAACTGAACAGTCTTAAATCGGCACCGTGCTGTCGGCTTGGACTGAGCTGTACCTCACCGCCACATCGGTGGGCTGCGATGAAATCTTTTTTAAAAAAACGTTGACTTGCACTTAAAATCCTTGTCTTACATCGTATCCACATCAGCGCGCTGACCTGCGGTAAGGCTTTTACACACGTTCAACTTAACACGGTTACATGACCCGGCTATCACAGTCGTCTCACCTCTCAGATTATCAGTGCTGCATCAGGTTTTGTAAAAAAAAAGAATCTCTCCTGCATGCAGGCGCACACGCGCACGCGCACACAAAGCAAGCGGTGCCTTTTTTTTCGCCTCGGGGCAACTTCGGGCGATGAATGTAGATAAAGTAGCGAGTGCCATAGTGGCAGGTGAAAGTTACTGTCTAGACAGCGCCCCACAGAGACAAGAATTAGCCCCGGGAAGGCAATGCAGGAGGGACTTCATTGACCGGTAACCGCCAACAGCATGGTCAGCCCCATACGTAGACACGGGCGCTTCAGTAGAGGCGGCAACCTTTGCAGAGGAACTCTCTCTCTTTCTCTCTGTCACGCACCATCATTGCCACAGCGTTTAGCCAATGTTAATGAGCCATAAAGAGAGGTGATCGAATCTGTTGGCCAAACCTGTAGCCACCGGGGTACTTCAGGGGGAATGATTGCCCATTAAGAGGACAATTACCAAACATTCTTTGTTTAAAGCTTGTTTTTGCCGATAATTGATTATCCGGATATTGCCTGCAAACCTTTTACGATATAATCGCCAGCCAATGTCTGGTCTATTATAGTGTGCCAAGATGTGTGCTTGACTAGCCGTTTAGAAAAAAAAAAACATCATGACAAGGTGTTTGACAGTCTTTTCTCTGCGAATGCACAAGTTGGTAGTTAACTTCATCCATATCTATATTCTTGGTTCTTTCGGTAAAGTCACGTAGAAGGGAAATAATAAAATAATGACATATTAAACAATAAAAAAAAAAATTTGTGGGAATTTTTATTGTTTTATATTTTTATTATTTCTCTTTGTGAGAATTTTTTTTGTTTTATATTTTTATTATTTTATTATTTCCCTTCTACGTGACTTTACCGAAAGAACCAAGAATATGAATCCCTGCAGTCACGAAAGCTTTAAATCAAAATTCCTCCATATCTCTTCACTCGAATGGCTCTACTGACTCGTTCCCAGGCTCTCGGTTCAGACGTTGCTCACACTCAAGTTTGGCTATGGTACCAGAGCCTTCTCCTACCAAGCAGGACTTGATTTGAATCAGTCAGATCCCAATATCAGACCGGTACAATCAGTTAATATAGGACCAGTTACACATATGATGTAAGATTCGAGAGCTATCTATTGTGGTACATTATGTATGTGCACAATTCATTTTAAAATAGTATTTTAGATTTCATACAATGATACGTCTTTTTTATATTTAATTTTAATGTATTGTAGTTACAATGTATAAAAGCACCCTGGTTATGCAATATTCATGGACTAATGCAGCTTTTGTAAACTTTATGTGGAGCTAATGTTTCTCTGCCATCCAGTCAGGAGCCATATATCAATGAGATGGAATCTCAAGGATTTAAATGTCAAGGGGTTTCCCTGTTTAAATACAGGAAAGCTTGCTGAAGAAGGGAAATCCATTAACTACTTATGAGGTAGTTTATTTACTAAGTTTTAATTTATGAGGGTGATGAATAATTAACAAATCCATTAAAGTATTCAATATGATACTGCAGTACAGTATCTGTTAAATGTATGCGGAGCCACGTATACAAAAGTGTATATGGGCTACCAGTAATGTAAAACATGCCTCTCAGCAGTAAATTGCATTCGTATATACTTTAACCGCATCTCTAGTTTGACAAGGCTGCAGGCCCATAATCATATTAAACAGTTAAGTAATGTAAAAAAGCCAGATCTTTGACTTTACTGGAATAATAAAATGTGTTTAACCTTTAAAACGCTTACTTATGTTGATACATATAGGCACAACACTCACTGGTGGACTTGCTCCTGACAGATACCACATTCGTGGCATGGAAAGCACGATATATATAAATAAATAAGCATGCAATTTTGTATTTTCTTCTTTTTTACAAATAAGTCTATTCACTCCCCCTGGCTGTAGATTATCTTCCTGCACCAACCACCCTGCCAGGATATTTATTAATGAAGTCCCACATTTCAGTTCTGTGTCAAAATGTCAACTTTGACAAAAAAAAGAGGGAATGAGCCTCAAATGTTTTTTTCATACTCTATGAAGTTTGATCTCTAGCCCAGTTTTTCTTGTTCTCCGCATGCTTTTTCCATAAACCTTTAGATAGAAAGGACACAGTGCCCAGAAATGAAGCAACATACCATGGGAGTCACACACAACACGAAGCCAGCACCTCAAACAAGACAACATCAACACTGCACAATCTGCTCCTTCAACATTGCAGGCTAATGTACACTTTGACATGTTTATGACCAACGTGGATATTTATATGCTTCATTTCCACAGGCAGGTCTATTTAATATAGTTGCACAGTATATCATGTGAAGTTGTATACTATGTTGCATTCTGGTAGTAATTGCGGAATTTTATTTGAAGCAATTAAGTGAAATCGTGAATGTAATATGAGATATACCACCTGCAGCATGCATCTGTATGTCGTTTTAATGAATCGCTTTTGGCCGTATGTACATATTGAAAACAAATATAGACCGCTGGATTAAACCACAGTAAATCAGTTGTCTCAATGGATCTTATGAGATGTGCTGTTGGAGATTTGCCCAGGTGGGATTTATTGCAATAATACATTCTCTTTCTGGGATTATTAGAGAAATGTGTGGGTGGCTGGTTTTAATCTATGCCATGTTAAAGGTATAAATCAGTTCAAAGTACCAAAGGATACACATTTCTCCTAAAATACCAGGAGATAGCATTTTACTTGGTTGCCTTAGACGCTCATTAGGGGGTATGGGATAGGTGAAGAGTACAATTGCTTGTTAATCAAACACATAACGGGGTCTTTGAAATTGTGGAGGCAGCGTGAGGAACACGCTGCTCTCTTGATCCTGGCCATATCCCAGCTCATTGGTGTCTTAGTCTCTAACTGGAATTCTAGAATTGTCTCACAAGAGGTCCTGCACTTTAGTTGAATACAACCAATTGTGTCGAAATCGAGAGTAAAATGTAGCCCAGACGTTATAGCATAATGAGTCACACACTAGTCACGTTCATTGCGCATCACAACGGATGCATTGTGTTCGCGTTTTCCTATCTTATTAATTTAATATCCACATAATAATCGCACAGTGTTAACAAATGTCCCACCTTTGGTCCTTGGATGCCCTCAATGCCTTGCTCTCCCGTTGGCCCAGGAGGACCCTGCATTACCCCAGAGAAAGAAGCACGTTCAGGTCTTGATTGCAAACCGTGCCGAGTCCATGGCACCATCACCACACCACAGGCTGAAGACGAAGAAGAGTCTCCAGCAAGAACATCTCAAATCAAGATGTGAAATTACCAAGACATCATGTTGAATTAGCACCAGATTATATCCTTTCATCAGAAATTCGTTTCATAATCCAGAAGTATTTTTAAAATGTAATAACATTCGCCTAGTACAAACTGTTTTGTAGCTTACCAACCATTCTATTCCAATTTTATTCTTGGCATTATAGTTGATAATAACCCTTGTTTAATATAAATCACACTATTAGTAATTTGATTGCAACAGTGAAATTTGTAATTGCAACAGTTAATTACCATATTTGTTGGACATTAAGCTGGATAGTAATTTCTTCAGTGCGGTATTCTCAACTCTTTTTTGGTAATCTTGAGTAAACCATCGACCAGGACTATCGGTTTTTATGTATACATTCTCTATCTTCATTTATCTCACAACAACCACCACTAAGTGGCGACGACGTCACCATGGCGCTTGTGCCAAGCTAGGTGAAATTTGAGGCCACGTGAAGTGTCGAAGACCCGCTGGCAGGAATTCACGGAACAGACCCAGCTGCCATGGGTTGACTGATTGAGATGACTGGCAGATGCACTAACTGTACTCCCCACAGTGCCAACTTTCTTCGTTTTTGCCGCCTGCAGCTTCGCTGTTGTGAGCATCGTTCCTCCATTGTTGCTGGAGGGCGACTGCCTTCAATTCCCCAGCAGTGTCCTTCACGAACCTACTCCACAGAGGCTGATCTTGACACTGCTGATGCCAGTCATCTCCAAGTCCAATTGGATGCACATCCTTCGGTGCCACATCAGTCCATCTCTTCTCTAGCTCATGCTGTGCCCATTTATCCGGCCAAACAAAACCTGCTTGGCCATGTGGTGACTGGGCATGCGGGCTACATGACTCAGCCAACACAGTCTCGATTGCTGGAGGAGCTCACTTATGGGATTGTGTCCCGATCTTTCAAGGATCTGTGAGCTCCTCACACAATCCAGTCTGGTTCAATCCAGGGTGGATTGTAAGCAGGCTAGCCTGAATGTTTAAAACCAGTGCAGATGTTCCTTTATAGGGCTCCATGTCTCGCAAGCATAGAGAAGGGAGGGCATAACCGTGGCAAAGAAGATCCAGAGCTCTATTTGGGGCGACAGGCGAGGTAGCTACCACACAGTGTTACACAGCTGATGAAAAGATAAGGCCTCTTGACAGATTTGGAGTGAGACCTCGGCTGCCAAACCAGAGCTGATCATTAGCACATTTCCCAAGCACGGAAACTTCTCCACTCTTTCCACAACTGCCCTATCACTCATGGGGGGCTGAGGGAGGAAAGCATTTGATGACATAAAAAACCCAGGAAGGTGCTTTATTTTTGTGGGGCTGATGACAAGGCCCCATCTCTTAGCAGCATGCTTCAGGTTCTGCAGTAGCATATCCAACTCCTTCTCAGAGTGGGCAGCAATCACCAGATCATCCGCATAATATGGTTGACCAATAGGGAGCCATCCCTTGACCACACTCGGGAATCGGTCAGCCTCCCATTGTATCGACACTAGATGAAAATTCCACCGGTGTCTAACACCACTCTATGAACGTGCATTTGTGAACAATCATCGTGAGCTCCACTTCTTCTTGATAAAGTTTTGTTATGCTCAGTTCATTGCATGGGTTTGACGCTAAAACACATTTAACCGATTATCCTCGATTCCACAGCCAGTCACAGCAGGTTTCATAGAGGGCAGCTACTGAGGGACAGGCACTAATGGCAACATCAAAGTATCCTGACACAAATGATTAGCAAATTTATCCCACTCACAAATGGACAAAGATGTTAACAATGCATGGTAAATATTTTTTGTCTATCCTGGGGCATCTATACATATAAAATAAAGTGGTCAATGTATCAGGTGAGAGGTATTACTAAAGCCATACTCAATATATCTATAAGATATCTTGGCTATAATTATGTATACTCTTAGGTTTTTTCGGTAAAGTCATGGTGGAACCATCACAGCACGATTGCTGTATCAGCACGATTGCTGTATCAGCACGATTGCTGTATCAAGCAATCGTGCTGTGACGGTTCCACCTGAAGACGGAAGCTTGTGTTGCCTCCGAAACGTCGTGATTTTTTTTATATTTTTTTATTAATTTTCATTTTTTTACCTACGTGACTTTACCGAAAGAACCTAAGAGTATGAATCCTTGCAGTCACGAAAGCTTCAAATCTAGAATTATAATTACGTATTTAAAAAAACGTGGTCTGCTGCATTACAATATCCATAGCTGCTGCAACATTAACGTTATTTAATAAAATATAAAGGATGGAGCCCTGCAACTACATGCCCACGACACTAGAGTGCCCCTCTCGATGACATTTTGGCCTACTCTTCCACACTAGCCAGACGTCTTGGAAGAAGTAGGAGTAGCACATTTCACCCCACCACATATGACCTGCCGATCGACTGACAGTGGTGTAACAATTTAGACGACTGATTGGACAGAGGTGAGAGGATTCAGGAAACTGCCCCAATGTTTCAACTTTGGCGCTGGGAGATCGAACCTCTGGTTTGCAAGTCCGGTGTGCCAACAATAACACTGTGGCGGCATTCTTTCGTATTAAATTAAATTTTAAAAAATCGTGGTTTCCATTGCAAATAATAGCATTTAATGCTATGGTGTCACCCCAATTGGAGACAGGATTAATTGCTGCTATACTGCGCTTGTCAGAGGGAAATGAATCGGCTCGAGACGTAAGGAAGGAAACCTCTGACCAAATCCTTTGCGGTCACTCCTGGAAAGTGACCCCCACCCCCCTCGCTGATTGTGCTAAGACACGGGGGAGAGAACGTCATAGCCCCCCACACACTGACCTGGGGACCTCTCATCCCTCTGGGCCCAGCTGGGCCCTCTGGACCCTGTAAATAGTGGAGAACAAAGAAATGCATCTGTTACAACAACAATAACATCAACAACAGTTTAATTTTCTTACCATGGTTTGTTTCGCTCATGTCAGCCTGAAATGTAAATACTGCACTTTGAGGTTTTAATCTTCAGTGTATGAGACGCAGATCTGTTGTGCCCTCATACGAATTCAACAGTTTTAGATACCAAACGGTCTGCTTTAAAAAAACAAATTAAGTCCATCGGCATATTGGCTTTGCAAACCAAAATTATTCACCAGTATTTGATAAGCAAGATAACTCCGCAGCGGTTTCAACCTTGTCGGTCTCAACGAATGCTGCTGGATAACATTGGTCTATAAAGCCAATAGGTCAAGGGACTTTATAAGAATGTGGAGACAGAAGAAAGTTATGTTTACATATGCTTTTACCCATAATGCTCCTCAGTAACGTATTATGAGTTTTAATAAATTGCTTTAAAATCAGCACTTATGAGGGCAAATTGTGTTCATGTCTCCCATCCTAAAGAATGTCGTGAACCATTACTAAAAACCCATTGTCCGATTATCACGGTTGGCTATGTATGGTGCAAAAGAAGTTCAACATACACACAGCACATTGAGCAGTACATATCATTGAGCAAACATTAACATACAATTCATACTTTTTTAATCAACCTCACCGTAAAAACATGAAAATAATTGTAAATGTTAGTGTCAACTTTATAAAGAAAAAATATAAGCTTGCAAAACTTCGTTTGTGAGGTGGATCTTTATAAGCGAGCAATTTAAGCTACCAACATATTGCTTTTTGAGCGTGTGACCTTTATTTGCGGGACATCTTTAGAACACAGAATTGTGTTCTGTCAGAAACCAAAAAAAACCCTTTATTCATCAACTTTGCTTTTGCCACATTTTTTCCGAGGAAGGTCGCGCCGAGGTCATCACCAACACGATCATCGGACGCAAAAAAAGGTTGCACAATGCGATGGGGGGGGGTGGGGGGCACTCACCCGGTCGCCCTTGTCGCCAGGGGCCCCACACTCTCCCCGGTCACCCTGCTCTCCGCACACAAGACAAAGACAAAGATCCCCCGTATAGCCTTAACAGACTGTAGGGGCAAGTGCTGTTAGCGAGCACCTATGAAGGCCGGAACGGTACACAAGGGGGTGGGTGGCCAGCACCACGCCCGACCGCCTTTGTCTCCCCAGTGGCGATGTTTACACACCGCACCAGGTACTCATTTAAGGCTGAGTCAACCTAGGGGAGGCCCAGGACCAGTTCAGATAATCGTCACTGGTGTTAGCCGTGAGCGGGAATCGAACCCGGGTCGCCAGGTTCATAGCGCAGCGTGCTAACCGCACACACGCACACACACACGGGGCAGCCCCCCCCCCCGGTCCATCCAGGTGTCACGCTTCACCCAATCAATCTTAGCAACGATCACCCGCGTGCAGGTGACCATCGTAAACTCGTTAACCCCTGAGATGACATTCCGAAGACGGTGAACTTTCCATTCCTAGGCCTCATCGCTTTTAATTGCCAGGAGTGAGCGTGCAATTGGCTTGTGGCTGTTTCGGCAGGAAAACGCGTAAACACTCTGAAATGCAATTTCGCACAAAACAGCCGAGACCTCGAGGTGTTGGAGTATTATTTCAATATGAGAGTATCCGCACCTCCGACAGTCACGATTTGGCTACGTACGGTGGAAAGAAAATCAACATACATACGTATGTTTAATGTGTATGTTTATTGCACGCATGGATACAAACGTACGCATGTTTAATGCGTATGCTTAATGCACACGTTAAACATGCTCTGGAATTCGAATCGGCTGTTTCTTTAAGTCAGTGTTTGTTAAACATACTCCACATTATTCAAAGGCAATTTAATTTGAGCGTACTGTATTTGAAAACATAGTAAAATCATTCCTTGGACATCTTTTATTCATTATGCTGATAGGATATTAGATTCCATGCAATAGATGCATTTATTAATCATGCATGGGCTGTTTAAGCACATCACAGAGTATGTTTGTGCAGTTTCTTCAGCATACAGAAAGCATTTACCCGTAGAAATAATCAATAGTCATGGCAAGAATAAATCATCTTTAAACACCGTCAATAAAGACATTACATGATCACGATGGCTGGTATGTTTAATAAACCTTCCAACACGCGGCATAGAGGTCAGAGGGCATGAACACTCAGAGCTGAATGGTTACTTGAAGTCAAGTGTATTGGTTTCATTTCACGGTCAATTCAATATTATGCAAGCGCGGAACATTAGTAGGCATGTCACGAACATTAAACGACAAAAAAATCACGTTTTTTTGTTGGGCCAGATTAAGCTTTGTGCACGAACACATTGACACGGGCAAACAACAGGACCATGCCCTGTTGCTTAGCATCCTGGGCTCTGTACTGGGAGTTGCACTGTACGAACGTGCAGAAATGAGCTCGCCGTTCCGGCACTTTGTGCAGATTGTGAATCGTTCCCGAGAAAGCAACGGAGTGTCATTGTGTTTCCCTGAACAAATCCGCAACACTGCCCGGTGCATGAGATGGGTTGATGTCTTGTTGCAGCAACGCCGACAAGACAAGACAGACAGACTCTGCAGTCGGCGAGAGTTGAGAATGCTCTTAACAAGCTCTCGCTAATTGTCTTGCCCATGTAGCCACGGAATCAATGGAATAAAGGAGGACACTAAAACAACATATATACGTGCAAATGTTTTAAAGGGAATAGTTGCTTGTAGGGATAATTTTGTTGCCTTTTTTTAATGGCACAAAAAAACTAAATTCACAATTTGGCTCACTCACAACACAGTGAAGACTACGAGTTTTATTTTGTACGTTCAACTTCTTTCGCACCGTACGTAGCCTACCGTGCTAATCGTACGTGCGAAGTTTCATAGAAATAACATTTTAAAATATGTAAACAAAACCGTTTATATTTGTGTTCATAGTGTATGTTCAACATAACTGTTCAGAGTATAAAACGGAAATATATATATTTTTTAATATCAACAGCAAAAAGTACTTATGAAGCAACTAAAGTCGTGACTTTACCTTATCGCCTTTGTATCCTGGTCTCCCCTGCAAAAAAATATAGCGCAGGTGAAACAAAACAATTTTACTGCTGAATTAAGGACTTCCAATGTTGTGTAGGTCATGGGGGTTTGTTGAACCACATTTCACCACGCTGGTCAGTGTGGGTCCATCAAGGGTAAGGGCCCACGACTGGTTCAGTTAAAAAGACTCTTATATTTCTTATCTAAATTTCATCTGTATTTTTTCACTTGTACATTTTTTGCATTGGAGATTGTTTTCTGAGCAACATCAGCCTTCTCCACTGACTCGACCACGTGGTTCATCCGTACAACTTTGTAGGAGAATAAGTTTGCTGCCTTTGATTTTTTGTGTGTGTGGATAATCATGTCACCAAAGTATGTGTGGTGGCTACAGTAGAGAGCAGATGACAACCACTTGCATTCCTCGAATGCCGGCTAAAACCCCAAAGTGTGGTGGGGGGGGGGAGCATATTATTATTATTATTATGAAGAGGTGTTAGCTTAACCCGTGGTGAAGATGCTTTTCAAAGTAGCGGATGATTATACGCTTTCACACAAATGAGCCCTCCCAAATGACCCTTAGCACACAGTGCGAGCGGCCGTCTTTCCAGGAACTACTTTTTTCTCAACTGAACTCGTCTCCATCCCATTATTTATTATTTTATCCTCCAGGAGTTGAAACAATTTTAAACATTCTGTTTAATAAGAGCCATTTGGAAACATTTGTGGGGTCAGTTCTTGCCGATAACATCAGACTATTAAGATGGATTCGTTCAGGAGTCCACGATGTTACAATGAGTCATGGTGAGGTCAAATCTGGTCAAAGCTTATGACGTTTGCATAATTTTTCTGGAAAAAGCTTGATCTGGAAATCTCAATGGTTGATAAATTCACTGCTGGTCCTTTGCGTTTATCATTTTGTTGTGAATACTATATTTTAAAGAGCAGCTTTGGGAATGTTTTTTTTTTATCCAGCAAACAAAACACAATTTTTTTAAGTACAACAGAGTGGTGCATGTTGAAAATGGAGACGATGGTTCAAAATAATACACACACACATCCTGTAATGCCTTTAAAAATATATTCTTTGGTTCTTTCGGTAAAGCGGCCACCTGATGACGACCGCTGGTGTTGCGATCGAAACGTCGTGAGTTTTTGGTTTTTAATTAATTAAGTAAATAGATTCTTTTTTTACGTGACTTTACCGAAAGAACTAAAGAATATGAATTCCTGCAGTCACTAAATTATGTATACCATTGAAGACCACAACATTTTCGCCCCAAATGAAGGTATTTAGGAGGCAGGGGAATGAGAAGAAGTAGAGATATATAAATAATAATAGTGGAATAAGTACGTATTCTATACGAAAAAACAGTGCTAAATTAATTACATACAAATAAAACGAGTTAGGCGGGTAGGTAGAAAAAAAAAAGATAATTGCAGCAACAACAACAAACTATTTATTGGTTCAAACTGATGGCAATATGTAAAATGCATTTATAAACAATATTGTTACATTATAGACAGTCAGTTGAAGTTCCTTCTCTTCGGAGGGAAGAGGAAATGAGACGAAGACACACATTGCATTCTGCAGGGTTAAGGCTGCACTCATTTTTGTGCATCCAGTGTTAGACAGGCTGGTAATCGCACTCCAACATGTGATACATTCACTAATTGTAGTGAAGCAGCTTCTTACGCCTCCATGCCAATAGAGAAGGGAGTCGGTCAGGATAAGTTTTTTTTTTGCCTTCGCTGATGAGTCAATGTTTATAGTAAATTAGAATTACCAAGAGAGGTGACCCTGATATGTGAACTCACTGCACCCACTTCATAAATGGCCCCAATTTGCCAAATTATGGAAATCTCAAAAAGTCATTTGCTCAGCAATCGAGGAACAAGTCAAGGGTGAGAATGCCTAGCTTGCACGTGTTCATATATACCCCAACATTCACCACAAGCATTGTACTTTGCTCAATCCACTCAATACAAAGTTGTTTTCCACATTGACAATTTTGAGCTGCTTTGGAAATGCTTCCAATTGGTAAGTGGGGTGAAAGGTCGCAACCTTTTAGGGTCATTACTGTATGTCTCTGACTGAATGCCCACCATTGCTTCGGGTGGAAAGTTGAAAATGTTATATTCTTTACAGCAATGCGGATAATTTTACAGCTAAGCTGTATACAATGTCACTTGCCTGGGGCTGCCTGGAATATTGCGCATTCTGAAATTGTAAGCAAGCTTAGAACAGCCACAAAATGGAGCTACAATAACAATCCCCGAATCTAATATGACACGGGGCTACAATGTGAGCAGATCCAATTATCTGTGTTGTTATGCACGTTATTGTCATTTTATCCATGTGATCAGGTACGGCTAAACACAGATAAAAGGATTAATGTTGCATAAAATCCAGGCACTACTCTTACCCGTGCAAAGGCTTGGATAATAGTGTTCCATGTGAGGACACTTCTGGGTGATTTGCTGCCGCAAAGAATGGATGCATTTAACCAACATCTCTGGCTACTCCGCTTGTCCACGCAATGATCATAGGAACAATGTAGCACATAGATTGTGGGACGTTGCTGAGATCTCTTACGCTTTGTGGGTAATAGGTGTGTGGATAATAGGACATTAAAAAAGACATATATTCTTTGGTTCTTTCGGTAAAGTCACGTATAAAGATAAAATAATAAATTAAATAATAGTATGCTATTTTTTTATTTTATTTTATTATTTTATCTTTATACATGACTTTACCGAAAGATCCAAAGAATAATTCCTGCAGTCGCTGAACATGAGTTCATCACTTCAGAATTAAATAGGAAATCGAAGTAATCTTGTGCAAAACATGCCACTGAAAGTTGCAAAAAAGTATTAAAAAAATCTATGGCAAAGTCACAGCCAAGACAGAGAATGCGTGGAGGTGATGATTAAGTAGAAGACAGAGCGTAAAGTCAGTGGATTTTTAACTGAATTGAAAGTTTGGCGACAAACCCTTGCTGCATTACTGGCAATACCCACGCGATTTTCAAGTAGTTTATGGAAGAAAAAAACTCGCAGCACTTGTGAATGCAACTGGCTGGCAAATGTTCCCAGCATACAAGGACCAACAGATGAAACCCACACGATTAGTTGAGCAATTTCTCCTGAGTCCAGAGTCAAAACAACATACAGTACTCAGCTTCTCATTTCCCCTGGATAAATGAAATCGAATGATTCACCGAAATTAGAAGCCACTGATTGATGGATTTTATTTGTATATGCGGGTAAGAAACATTCAGCCTCGAAGCTGATTTTTTTCTATAAGTTACAACCCACGGAGAATGTTGGTGAAACAAATTGCCAAAATGTGTTTCGGTTAAAACAAAACAGGGCCATGGTGAAATTTCAACACGTGGGTGTGAGTCACTCATCCATAGAGGTTTTGGGCAAAACACATACTCGCTCAGCCATGACTACCACTGGAACCACTCACCTCCAACCCACTGGCTCCTGGACTTCCATTAAGTCCTGCGTCTCCCTGTTAGAAACAAACATTCACGCTATTAGGCAAAAAAACCTGCAAATTATGAGTTTAGGCCTAGTAGGCACGTGTGCAGTCACATATTGTGCGTAGGCGACGTGGGTGAGGAAACGTCGAGGGCTTAGGAGGCAGCCTCCTTCCCTTTCTCTCATGCAGCCCATTCCTTCTCCACAGTTATGGTAATCTAAAGAAAGCCATGCACTGTTTTATTGTCAATTGTTACCTCTCCAGTGCTCCCTAGGCTGCTCAACACGGGCCACCATGGCTGCTTGCCCCCATGCCTTGCCAACTTCGATATCAACCCTATGCAGCTCGTGGTTTTCAGGTCGTACCGCGTGTGCTTCGCTCTCAGCGCTTGGAAGCTTCTTTGGGAACTGGATTGACGCCTCCCAGTAATAACTTTGTTACGACTGACTCTGTGTGGTTGCGGTGAGTACTGTGTTGTGCTACCTTGCTCCCTTTGACGCCAGGTATTCCGTCTTCACCGGCAGCACCTGGCTTGCCCTGCAGAAAAAGAAAAAATGCAGGATAATATTAATAATACAAATCGCAGGATCCTCTGACACGACACTGCGCCACAATGCGTTCATGCCGCCAAGTCAAGAATCTTCGCTTCACCCGGTAGGAATGCGCCAAGGTATGAAAATCCCCTCTGCAAGGCAGACGTGGACAAGATGCCTTAACAGTGACAGCTGCAATTACACTTGAGTGTCAGTTGATGCCACGTTTGAACACTATCATGTCAAAGTATTTATATATAAATTTAAATTAGATGTATAATCTGAAACAATGTGCGTTACACGTGCATAGCTATGAATTGTTTATTTTTTTGTTCAGGTGTATTCAATTGGTTCACATTTTTGTATTCGTTAATTTATTTGTCAGAGGTAACTTTCAAGTAGACTTCCGCTGAATATATATTTTCACCTGTAATAAATAAATAATACGAATTTACCTTTTTCTTTCCACATAGAAATGTATTTACATTCTATCATCCAATGGACTTTCCAGATCAATAATTGTTGAAACAATTCTGGAACGGTTTCAACCTTTATGATCTGAACATTCTATAGGCCGTTAGACCAAAACATATTTATTGTGTGTGTGTACAGATAAATTAAACTCTGTTTCTTTATTTTATTATCAACATTGCTCCACGAAGACTCAAAAAATTAGTTTGTATTTAATCTGAATACTCAAATTTGAAATCAAAGTAGCACTGCGTGTATATATAAATATATAAATGTAGTGTGTTCAAACAGAGACAAAAAAGGCCACATTGACCTCATGTCAGACCCATTTTTGAAGACTATTTTTTTTATAAGTAATTAATGTTAGGGGTCTAAATATTGAACATGTATACGCGGTAATAAATACGAAATTACTGAAAACAGCGCGACCTCGTGATAATGATTGCAATTGGGACTGAGCCACTTACGATCAAAAGGGCATCCACCCACCGTATTCTGGCACAGAGTATTTTTATATACTTTAAAAAACATTGGAAAAAGTGTGTGTTTAATTCAGAACGAGACACGGGATGTACTTTTTTGTGGGAAGTTTTTTTTTTGCAGTTCCCATAAATTCACGCGAAGCAAAAAAATATCGAGACAAAGCATTTTTGTCACTAATCTCAGAACTTGTTTTGCAACTTTACATATTTTTTTTGTAAGTAAAATGTATTTATTTTATTTATGCCAGTTCCTGCCATGGTAGCAACAAGAGGCAAAAGGATCTCCCCTCTGGCCAGAGAGGGTCCGACACCGCGTCTCATTCCTGTCTTGTTGCTACACGCCGTAACTGGAGGACGACGTGAAATGGGTCGACAGGGTGAGGCCGTCCCTGCCTGCTGTCAAGATTTATGAGCCCCCCTCGGGCCAGAGACCCTTCAATAGGGAGGCCAAGAGTCAGGAATTTCAAAATGATCTCGGTCCAGCCTGCCTCCTGTACACTCTCACTTTTTTAGGCTGCTCCTCTTTGCGCCGTAGTTGTGAACACGTGGCAACTGAACCTAATCGAGGTCCATTGGACATTTCCTGTGGTTCCATTGTGTTAATTAATAGTTTTATGTCATTACAAAAACATTTTTCTATGTTTTGTCATTGCCTTGTCAGATACTATTTTTCTTGGTTCTTTCGGTAAAGTCACGTGACTTTACCGAAAGAACCAAGAAGATGAATCCCTGCAGTCACGAAAGCTTTAAATCGAAAAATACTCTTTTGTTTCATGGAGCCGTGGCGCAGTGGTTAGCACACTATGCTGTTCCTGGCCGCGGCAGAAACTGCTTACGAGTAATATCTGAACCAGTGCTTATAGTTCCCACTACATAAACACACACTGACTGGCATGGGCAAGCCTTCATTTAGCAGCCGATTAACAAAGGGATGAAACTAGATAGTCCAATTTTACACAGCGCTAACATGATCACTTTCCTTTATACTCTACAGCTACAGATTACAAGACAACCCTCGACAAAATACATGCATTTCTTCAAACACTTTGTTCTATGTGTGTAAGACTTGTTGTGGACAGATTCACAGCAACAGACAACGTGCACGAAATGCATTTGCTATGATATTAAACAGAAACTTCTCATTTCAGGTTGAGGTCAAAGCATCCATCAGTGGCTATCACTGATAGTGGATAAAAAAGGGGGAAAAAAGAAGACAACTATTGTTACGCCTGCAGCTCTTTCTGAAATACATTTGACAAAATCCCCACGGAACACACCCAATTGTAAGGCACATTTTGTCACGCACCGCAAAACAGTGAACAGCATTGTTAACGGCTTCTTGGGAAGCGTGGCAAGACTTTTAAATCCGAAGCCCACGACAGTAACATTGCATTTTAATAATACCATGACGATAATCATTTTATCGATGTATACGGTTTCAGTTCAGTTTGGTTCAGCATACACATTTTCAAGGCCACGATTCACTACGACATTTTTTAGGCAACAGTTGCAGAAAAGAAATTACTATGAGCAGCTATGATAACTTGGTGTGACAATGGCATGGGGTTACAGAGTTCTATCTGACCAATGAGAACAGAGTTTGTTGAACGGTGTGTTTGATGAAAAATTGATAGGTCTACAAATCACACAAACGTAGTTAATTGGAGGTTTCTATGTCAGTTGCACACCAGGATAGCAGCAGTCAGATGTGGTCAGATGTTAGATTGCCAGTGGCAATTTCCAGCAAGGATTCTCTTAAGATTACTCGCATGAATCATGGGTTTAACTCATGTATCATTTGACTCTCATGTATCATGGTTTTAACTGAACACAATCAGGAGGTTCAACTTGCCATAGTCATTTGATTTTACACCAGAGCCTACACAAACAATTGCTTTAAAGGATACTGCATAGTATATATTGTGCACCATTTCATAAGGGTATGGTTGTCACTGATCCCTTTCCAACAGCTGTTAGATTCCCATAATCAGCAGATACCCACAGAGACCATTAACACCTTTTCAATGTTTGAATTTACTCCTCTTTCAACAACTGTTACGAATTATTCAGAAAAATTTCCGCTTAACTGAAGTACATTGAGGCGTAAAGAGTGATGATAATGTATCTCAATGGGTTCTCACTCAGTTTATATCCAAATTCAGCATATAAAGTGAAGCGTCACGGGCAGAATTATCGCACTTCACCCAGTCCATTGCATAAGCCTCCCAAATCCATTAAGCCATCTCTGTTTGACGTCACATGACAAGGGATGAGTGTGCGCACCTATGAACATGGTAAGGGCAAATCTGAATCGGGACAACTTTGAGTGACTTCAAGGGGGTCTTTTGAAGTCCACTGTGGATCAGACGGCGCGTATATTTGGTTGATACGCCGGTAGTAATAACAAGGGCTGTCTGGCGGACTCAAACCACGAACCTCTGGCCCAGGGGTCGACAACCAAAATGACAAGAAGAGCCATTATTTTTTAATTCGGTGGAAACCCCCCCCCCCCTCAATATTTCAAGAGCCGCAATGCAATGTGGTCCTTCATGAATGACGTCACATGCGGCTCCAGAGCCGCAGGTCGCCGAGCCCTGCCCGACACGTGACTCTCAGTGGGTCGAGGCGCCACCCCGACAAAGGCCCTTTGCAAGAGCTTGGATGGCTGCATTCTTTTCCACTCAATAAAAAATATATCTTTTTCATCATCTGTACAAGCGGTGAACGATATTCGCGTGTCTTTTCTAGGAACTGATTTGTCATATGCATGCGGTCAATTGTAGAAATTCCCGAATCAGAATCTGTAATTATCCTGGAGAAATCCGATGAGCTAGCAAGCTCTTTTTCACAGATGTCCAGTCGGGGCGGGTCATAAAGTTACAACAACAAAGAATACAAAACACTATAGGATTGCAAAGTATGGGAAAAGTCAGCTTTCTTGTGCAATTGATTGGCCCCCAAAATATCCATTCACTTTGAACCTTGTGAGAAATGTATGTAGATGTGTGAGAAGGATCCTGGGTGTGTAATTCTTAAGTCAGTTTTGTCTGGATTTCTAGTTCTGTCTCCAGTTCAAGTATGTAATATTCACCAATGTCTATTTGTTGTATGATGACACACAGGAGGAGTACTGTTCCTACCTCGTGATTTCTAGCACTTTCTGCTCCCTCACCTTCCCATATGACATCATGGCTATTGGATTCGGAGCTGCTGGGGGACTTGGGGCCGTGGTTCAGAATTTTCACCAAACATCACGACGCTGGTCAATGTTGGTTGGTGAAGGTAAACACATTTTGGTCCACCTCCCGTTGAGGATCCGATTGGCTTGGGTGCTCCTGGCCATTATATCTACGCAGGTTCCAAACGCTCTCAACTTCAAGACAGTATTCTTTCGAATAATAATGTGTCAGATTATATATGCATTTGAATATTCTTCTTCACGCTTGCCTTTTTTTATCCACCTGCCCATCCCCAATTGATGAGTTGTAATTAATGTGCTGCCGAAATCAATGTTCAAAAAAACCTGGAGCTTTGTGTTATTGTTGTTATTATAATTGCCTCGATGATCGAACTTCTGTCGCAAATCCTCAAGAGCAGAAATCGCTCTTTAGATTTTAAAACATTCTAACCGACGATGGGACAAAGGATTTTAACTGTTAACTGAATCCAACAAAGCACTACATTTCAGCAGTCTGTCCAAACCACTACCCAGACCAAAATAATGAATAGGCAGCAACAACGATTGTTAATGGTACATATTCTGTCTTAAAATTTGCAAAAACAAAAGCTAAATCCACTCATAACTCTATTTGAATGAAAGTGCAGTTTTTTACTTCAGAGGCCTATATTTTGAGTGAAATTACGTTGCAACTAAATATTTTATACAGCCCCAGGGTGTAAAACTGCTGAATGATAAAATGCCGTTTGATTTCGCCACATTACTAAAAATGAGTTTCTCGATTATGTGCATCGTCTGCCAAAACACCAAAATACCTTGTAAGAATGTCTGCTTTATAGTGCAGGTGAGCAGATTTATTCATACTCAAGGGCAATGTGGCAGAAGGCCAAACAATAATCAGACGAGACGCTGCCTGTAAAGTTTAACCTGCAACGCGTTTGGCTACATGTTCAAAGTAGATGGTCAGAGTTTTATTTTCCAAACACCTGTACCAACTCCTGCTATTAATGCTATTATTTAAATTATTTCCCAAAGTGCATAGTGTCAATAAGGCTCCATACCGCACAGAAGGTATGTTAAGTGTAGGCTTCGCCATGTGCTGACGCGCTGGTGCCCAGGAATGCATTTTTAATCATGGGTATTTTACATTCATTGTTTGTTTGGGAAATATATTGTTTAATTACGATGCCCTCTACACATACTGACCTATTCTGGCATACCATGGGCACCTTCACCTAATCTCTTCTGGCGCCTCTTGCTGTCACACTATACTTGCACTGTTTTTTTTAAATTCACGTGTGTTTATGCTACGACTTGTCAAATATCTAGTTCGTGGTGCAATTTTCCTGAAGGGCCTTGCACTCCTTCACTGTAATATTGATGTCTTTTTCTTTGTCTCTGCTGCTGCTGCTGTGGTGGTGGTGCTCACACACCACGGCTGTCCCTTTGCAAAATTGCCAGGCAAATGGCTAAATGGGATCGATCGATGCAACAAATATAATAATAAAGCTAAAAACCCTCAAAGCCTTTGGCCCTGTTACTTGTAATGGATTATTCATAACATAAAAAGGTCATCAGCATGAGGCGCGTTTCAATGTTCAAGTTTGGTGAAGGTAAAAACCAAAAAAATAATTTTGTGGCCACAGCGATGCAGAAATGTCACGAATCCAGACATTCCGGGAAAGAGCATTGCAATATAAAAACGTGTTTTTCTCACCTGTAAACCCGCGGGCCCACGCTCTCCCTTCTCGCAGGCGCATTTGGCAGGGGCGGCGCACTGCAAGTGAACACGGAGTCGTGCGTTTGAATTGGATGTCAAACGAAGCCAGGAGAGTTTACACATTGCGCACACGGTCAACATTCGGTGGTGAAAATATTACATTTGCGGAGAGAACTCGAGTTGTGTATGATGCAAGCACAGAACGTGTAGCGCTTACCCCTTCTGATGCCAACAGAGACTGGAATATAAACGAAAGTCAAGCGTTAACACATCGTCCATTTGTTTTTACGTGACATGCCCGTCGATGTGACACTGGTTCGTTTCGTGTACTAAACATTCGGAAAGATGTATTCACGCCGCCGTGCAACTCTGCGCACAGATCTACGACGTGGAAACTCCACCACCATCGCGTCTCTTCAGGTGGCGAGGGACTAACCCTGAGGCATTTTTCCAACTCGGGCTCCACACGAGTACCGAGGCTGACAGCCTGGTATGTCAGGACGTCAGCAAATCAAGGCACGGTGATGAATTGCAATTACCTTCAGATTTGAAGCATTGAGTCTTCTCTAAGATTAATTACCGCTTCGCAAAAAGTTTCCATTTGACCGTCCCGCAAAGCCCGATCGTGGCTAAAGGCGTGAAATTTTTACGTGAAAAAATCCAGCATATTCTCAACCATTTTCTGAGTCAATTCTAGAGTCCCGTTCTGAGAGAGCACCTTCTGCCCTCTTTTTTCTTTTCACAGACTGAAGCAATATATTTTTTTATACAGATCTCCACTCACCTCAAAACTTAACTCACAAGCGATATATTAGGGAAAGGCACAGCAGCGACATCCTCCAAGAGCACTCGCTCAACGGAATCAAGACGTGAGGAAAAAATGTCTCTCGCGTCCACCTAATTCCCATCCTGCAAAAAAAAAAAAGATGGTCCCCTCACCATCTCCTTGAGGAGCTTGTCCATGACGCCGCTGTCGCGCATGTTGTGCACATAACGCGTGGCCGGCACGCTGGCCAGCAGCCGCAGCTTGGCCGCGTTGGCCGGCTCTTCGGCGAGGCCAGAGAGGCCCACCACGAAGAGCCGCACCCCCTGGTTCTTGGCGTCCGTGGTGGCCGCCACGATGTCGGGGTTGCGCGGGTGAGCCTCGCCGTCCGTCATCAGGACGGCGAGCATGACGCCGCTGGTCCTGGACTCGCTCAGGAACAGCTGCGTCATGTTGGTGATGGCGTAGGTGGTGTAGGTGCCGTGGCCGATGTAGCCCATGGGCTGGATGCGCGAACGGAAGTTCTGTGGGCCGCGCCAGTCGTTGAAGCGCTGTTCCATGCGCACGCTGCTGCTGTACTGCAGCACGGCGATGCGCCAGCTCGCCTTGCGCTCGCCCGGCACGTGCTGGTGCTCGAGCCGTTCGGAGAAGCTCAGCACGAACTTCTTCTCCTCGGCGTGGTTCGCCGCCTTGGCGCTCTCCGAGCTGTCGAGCAGGAAGGCCACCTCCACCGGGCACGCGCCGTCTTGTGGCGGCACAGTTAGCGGGAAGTTACGGTCCAAGCGGCATATTACCCTCGAGTCACGGTGCTTTTATGCTGCACGAATGGCGGATGAAATTATTAAGACTTACCGAATGGTTATTTCGTTGTTTGGGACCGATGTTGGTTACCTGGAAATACTATTAATGCACCCACAATTCATCAATTTAAGACTAAAGTTACGTTGTTTTTGAATAGAGTATAGCTAAATAATGTCCACTTCTTGCAGATTTATGAAAAAATGTGAATATTTTTTAGGGCCATGTCTGCCTTTGCCCGAAACAAATTGCATCGCAATGAGTTGCTTTGGTCAGTTGCAAGTAAATCAATGAATTCCCCATAATAATTGGCGCCAAAACCTTACACATTTCAAAACATCAGAATACATTCCGTTGCATGTCCAAACAATCTCTTGAAATGTGTCCGCGTGCCATTTGAACGTCCTTCGCGTCCACCACCATCATCTCCAGCGCTCCTGCCCCATTACCTTTGGATTCATCGTTGAGCAGCAGCTTTTGGCGCGCCCGCCCTCTGACCCGTGGCAGGGAGGCCCTGTCCCCTCTCTCCTCGTGCGGACTCCCTGCCGCTGGCCACACCACCAGCAGCAGCACACACAGCGGCACAAGCAGGCAGCGCATATCCCCGCGCAGACTCGCTCGCCCTCCCATTGCTGCAGCGACACAGGCAGCATTGGTTACCAAGCGAAGGTGCTGTCCGGGCTGTGACGTGAGTCTCACGGTTCGGCTCCAGCGGCCTCCCCTGGTTATTACAGACACGCACGCGCCGTCTGCTTTCGCGGTGGGCCTTGAAAAATCTTGTAAAGTCTTTTGCAGAAGTTAGGCCATTGTGTGCCGGTGTCATGGTCCAAATGTGTCAAACTTGAAACAATCACTCAATTGGGGTTAAACATGCCAATCCTCGCCCCCCTCCCCTGCTGCGAAAAGTTGGCAGGACCCTCCTGGGAAAAGAGTCATGACTCCGTGAGGTTTGCCTGGATGAACAAGCACAATACAAAATTGAGAGTTATGTGGCCACCTGCTGCAGGACTGGAAGGCCATTGGTAACGTCCTGCTGGTCATATTACCGTGAAGGTTTTCACAGATGCGCAGTATTCTCTCTGATGTGTTTTCGGGTTATGCTGCGTGATGCTCGGAGAAAATATACTGCCTGTTGTGTTGTTCAGTGAGATGTCCAACGATTCGCTCCATGTGCCGGGGAGCTGAACAACCTGTGTCTATGTGGAACTTATTTTTACACCGCAGGTGCGGGGGAAGGACAACAAACTAGAGGTAAACACAAAAATCAGTTTTAAAGAAATTAGTTTTCAATCTAAATTTTAAAAGTGCATAGCTCCAGTGGCTTCCTGGAGCTATCTGAAAGCGCGCGATGCAGTGACCGTTTTTGTTCGATGGTTAGCCAAAAATCGCCGCTGCAAGGATGACTGGAGTTCGCGTGATGATGGTTTATGCTCCTTGACGAGGTCAGCAAGGTGTTGTGGTTCATTGTGGCAAGCACTTTGTGTGTAGTGAGCTCGACATTATAATGTATTCGTTCGGAAGACAGAAGCCAATGCAGCTTGGCGAGCACTGTATGGAATGTGGTCCAGGTCAAAAACACATTGGAGGCCTTGCCTGTAGGCATGTCTTGATATCCTATTGCATTTGTTTTTTTTTACTCTGCAAATTGCATATAGAAAATTTTAATTCTAAATTATTTTTTTTCAATCTGAGATATGAGCAGTGAATCTCAAAGAGTCTGTGCTGGTTGAAAAAATTGGTTTCGTGCATACTTTTTTATTATTTGACTTTGTATTTTGTTCCTCGGGGCAATTTCTTCTCAATTATCCTCATCGAACAAAAACGGCAAGAAATCCTGCTTTTGCAAAAAGTTGAAGTTTGTTCCCTCTTCATGTAAAAGGATGTCATCGAGTAAGGAATTACCATCGGTACTACATGTACAAAATGAAGCCACGCTCATTCCCAATACTTTCTTTTCAACAAGTTCTCACATTGGACGCTTGGCCGTTTCTTTTTGTGTGTGTGTGAGACGAAAAACAAAGTACAAGGAGATAAAACTCAGAAATCCATAACGGACCCACAAATAATCCCACAACCTCTACGAAGTTCTACCTTCTACATAGCCTTGTGTGGGTTCGTTTTGCACACGTGCCGATCGCTTTCTCACCCCCCCCCCCCCCGCCGTCTCAAAAAAGCATCGGAATACCAGCGTGCGTGCCAGGAGGAATTGACGTTGAGCGCAGAACCCTGGCGAAGGTCTATCGGCAACCGTCGATTATAAAGGTCGGGTTACGTGAACTCCACGCCGTGATCTGCAATCGCCCTTGAGCAACTCTGGTGCGGTTCAAACGCCGCCCGCGAATCTCCGCCACCTCGGCGAGAGAGGGGACACGCTTGTCTCCGATGGGCCTGTCGGCCGTGCAAGAGTTGACCGCGCACGGCGAACATAGTTGTGCACGAGCCCACGCTAGTCCTGTCACTCTGTAGCCACCACCGGCGAGGTGGCATCGCTTTAACGGTCCCAATGTCCGCATGGGTGGGGTGGGGGGGTCAATTTGCAGTGAGCAGTGCGACGACCGTTTGATAATTATTCATCAGTCGGTTATTTTAAAAAAAGAATGCACTCTCATTCGCCGTAGAAATAAATTGGTGAGACTAAAGTGGTGCTACCTTTTTCGGCTTTGGTTCAAGGAAACTATGCAGTGCTGTAATTGAGCATTGCATGGACATAGCCAATGTGTTTATGCCGACAAGCGTGCAACCTTTATTTATCTTGCACATTCTGTTGCTCAGCAGTAGATGGTATATATTTTTCCTAGTTATTGTGCATGTTCCTGGAACTTCTTTCGCACCATGCGTAGCCAACGGTGCTCATCGGAGGTGCGAAAATTATTCACTCGGAAGCGTACAACTTTAACTTAAACAATATATATCACGCATAGCATATCCCGTAATCACCTATACATCCCACAGCACGTTTGCTCTGTTAGCCGTAAACAGTGCAGGGCTGCGTTGTAACAGAGAGACACAATTTCGATTTAAAGCTTTCGTGACTGCAGGGATTCATCTTCTTGGTTCTTTCGGTAAAGTCACATAGAATGGAAATAATAAAATAATAAAAATAAAACAAAATAAAATAATTCTCACGACGTTTCGGCCACAACAGAGAGACAATTGCCTTTTAGTGCGCGGCACCACTCCGCATAGAGCAAGCCCTGCCGCACTTTGGAAGCCGATGTTCTCCGCGCTACAAGCGACTGGTTGGTTCCCTTTTGCTTCGATTCCAAGCAGGATGCGGGACGTTCGCCCACACCCTCGCGAGTTCCCGAACCACTGAGTGGTTTTATAAAACCTGCGCACTAACGGGCGACTCGTGTGGTCGCCCTTTTGAATAAAGAAAATCACAAACTCGCAAATACAAATTTCAACACTTTGGGGATGTCTGGACACCCAGACGCATTGCCTCTGCGACATCACAATAGGAAACGTATAGGTATTCTGCTTTAATCGCGTCTTGCAAAAGCCAACTGCAAGTCTGTTTTTTTTAAAGCTGCATTCCGTAGCAAACGTGAACAAACTTAAAAAAAACGAAAGTTAAACAATGAACGCTCTTCACAATAAAATTAAGTTGTCAAACAGACATCGCTGGCGTAACATTTAGCCTTCAAGTTACAGCACCTTGAAGAACACTTGCTATTCACACTTTTCTCACCCTTATCGTGCAACTTCTGTATTTCAAGTAATAATGCACATTTTACGTCGTCGTATGTATTGCATTGTAGACTGCCTTAAAATACCGCTGTTGGCATATTCGATGTGCCTTAAGCTGAAATACATTATACTTTATAAGAAGTTAACGTTTCGTGTAAAGCCCCGTTGCGCGAGGGCAGATTTAAAAAAAGAACGCGTACAGTTACATCGTAACAAAGTTAACAATAATCTTAACTTACCAAAGAGGTTATTTTATGAACACCAGTGCAACCTCGAAATATTTCGCAGAACGTCTGCAGCCTGATACAGCGCCACTCACCTGCAGGCAGGCAGGTAAGTGAGAAGATTGTGTCGGGGGGGGGGTGGGGGGGTCACGTGTGCTCAGCAGTGATGTGTGTTTGCATGCGGGGTGTGCATTTAGGAGTGGGTGTGTTAGTTGGGTCTGGGTGTGTTTTGTATGAGCGTGTCTGAGCGTTTGATGATCCCAGAGTGCCCGTGATGTCGCACACAGAGAACCTCCCTAGAGGGGGTGGTGATGATGGTGGGTGGGGGGGTGGTGCAGACAACTTCACTGGATGCAAGCTAACAACTTTGGCTTGCGGGGGTCTTCCCACACCGCCCTTGCGGAGGTCTTCCCACACTGGGACAGATGCCCACTCACACATTTGTCTTTGCCTCTGGTTTAAAATGTATGCTTCTGCGGCTTGAAGAGTGGGAGGAGTTCTTTTTTTTTTGGAACAAACAAAAAAAGAGTTTCTGACCCACTACGGTCGATCCCTTAGAAAAGGGAATTCCCACTGAGTCGTGTGGTGCTGGTGCCGTGAGCTGGCTGCCTATGTGAATAATGTGCTACTGTGAAACAATTGCAGCAAAGAATGTGAATCGATTTACAATAATTACATCTTTGAGAATTACAGCGGACAAAATGGGCTGTGCGGAGACAACTCCACACATTTTTCGATTTAAAGCTTCTTCCGTGACTGCAGGGATTCATCTCCTTGGTTCTTTCGGTAAAGTCACGTAGAAGGGAAATAATAAAATAATAAAAATACAACATAATACAATAATTCTCACGACGTTTCGGCCACAACGCAAGCAGCCGTCCTCAGGTATGCTTTATGTTTTATTTTTTATTTTTTTTATTTCCCTTCTACGTGACTTTACCGAAAGGACCAAGAAGAACTCCACACATGTTGAACACATGCTGTGTTCATACATATTCTTGCTTCCATGGTCCAATGGATAGCACACCCGAATTGTAATCCAGGGGTCGCCGGTTCAACCTCCCAGCGTGGCATTTAAAACACTCTCACTGCGGTCTCTCTCTCTCTCTTTGCTCAGAAGGAGGGACATTGCCTGAAGCGTTATCCTGTTAGATTATATACGTTTTACATTGTATATGTTTACTGTTCAAACGCAGTGCTGCTGATGAATGCAATTGGGGAGGGGGGGGTGGGTTCTCTCAGTCCTTATCCACAAACCCAGCTTGGCGTGGTTAAATACACACCGGTTGCAGTGTACAATGTTAAACAAAAAATATAAGAAGATACATTGATATTAATGTGCAAGGCAGCTTTTTTGTGAATGGTGTTGGTGGATGAAGTTTTGTCGGCCTGGCCCTTAGCCGTTGGTACATGTAAATAAAAATTAACAGCACAGATTCTAGAACAAATGAGAGATGGGCCGAGAAAGCTTTCAAATTTGAAAAAATGTCTTCCCCATTGTTCACAATGTCTTGTTTGATTGTTGAGAAATCAATAATTGTCACAGACAATAATTCGTGGCTCTATCCATTTAGTGTACGGGGCCTTTATGCATGCACATTATGCCACGCTTTCTCTTCAGTTATATTGATTTTCTTTGGAAAGTTGTAACATAATTATTTTTCATTTTGTAAAATTTCCCTTCGACTGACCGACATTTTGTCCGTTGTAATTAGCAAAAAAAATTATTATTGTAAATCAATTCACATTTTCGTTGTAATTACTACAAAAAAAATGCACCAATACATGCTATATTTGATAAGAGTCGTGTTGCGGAAATTGAAAGGAAAAAAAACAACACTACTCATTCTCTTCGTATGCCATTTAGAGGTAAATTGTGTTTCGTTTCACGCCACCTCATCCCAGCTGTTCTCTCTCGGCATTGGTGAAGTTGACGCGGATGTCGCCATGACGTCACCCTGCGGTGACGTGGGCCCATCGGTGAGCGCGGTCGCCGCTCGCTGAAGAGGTTCACGGTTCCGACTCCAGCGGCTGCCCTGGTTAGTATTGACGCCGTCCGCTTCTCCGCCGTACGTTACATATATCCCGTGCCGTTATTTGCGAGAGTTAGTCATATTGTGTACAGGCGACACGGTCCAAATTTGAGAAATATCGGCAACTTATTCAACTTAAATACACAGTGCAGAGCAATCACTGCAAATATTTGGCAGGACCCTCCTGAAAAAGAGTCATGGGACTCAGTGAGACTCTCATGGATAAACAAGCGTAAGAATTATAATATATTGCCGATTAAATTATGAGTTATTCAGTCAGAAATGTCGTCTGAATTCTCAGCATGACACTCCGGGCCATGATAACCATCACTCAGAGTCTCTACCCACGTGGCGATTGTGAGAAGTTTGTGTGCGTAAGAGGATAACGATTCGGTTTTCGTAATTCGCCACGAGGCTTTCTCCTTTTTGATGGACACCCATGGAAACGTGAGTAGTTTGATGGCGAAATCTCGCTATGGCCAAACGAGCTACGCATTTCATCTGTGTATGACATTTTATCACTTTAAAATACATAACCGAATTAAATATTTCGGATAGTGATGGGAATGTAAGCCTTTTATCTGGGCATAATTATAATTTTTTTCTGAATAAATTACTTTGAAAAGGAAAAAATACAAATGTCAAATTATTTTATTGAACACTTAACAAGAACAGGGATGGTAGCATTATTGTACATTCTTTAGATGTAAGTAACAAAACACACATACATATATATTGCACACACATTTTTCTTTGAAGTTGGCCCATAGGTAATAGCTCTTCAGGTATACGCAGCTCGACTGAGCTAATACCAAATGCGATTTCCAAGGAGGTAGTATTCCCTCTATTGGACACATTTAGCCATGACACTGCCAAACATATGCGGGGCTTTTTGCGGTTGTGCTGTATAGAGACATCTCTCAGACGCGTCCTCGGCTTGTACCCCGTGTTGTTTGGCATGACGAAGCGACGTTTCGTTCCATTTGCTGAGAACCCTCTTCAGTAAGAAGAAGCTTCCCTTCACGTCAGACAAAACAACAAACACGCAGGACAACCTGACAACGCATTGTAGAGCTGGCGAACATCGCTCGAAGTTCGGTATTCACGATTGAGCCATCTATTGCGACTGCCATAAGCAACGGGCTGCGTGTCCTTGGAATGCGTTCAAAGCGGAGGGCACTTAATAAATCCTCATTCGAGCACAGTGCATGCATCACAAAGGGGATCAGGACATCTAAAATTAACAAAGACCATTTAACTGATAGGCATGCGTTTTCATACAAGCCACTATTTCTTTTAAATCTACACATTCACCTCATTCCCATAGTGACCTATAATAAGTGTTATGAATATTCTGTAAAAAAAAAATAGGTTATAATGTTAATATTGTAATAGTCTTTAAACACTTAAACATTGGCACACGGACACTCAGTGGTGTCTCAGGCGTGGCTGGAGCAGCAGCAATGCTTGACGTTCCACCCTCACCCTGCAAAACTAAGACAAAGATGCCCTGTATAGCCTTAACATACTGTTGGGGGCAAGCGCTGTTAGCGAGCACCTATGAAGGCCGGCACGGTACACGAGGGGGTGGGTGGCCAGCACCACGCCTTTCCCGACTCCCGAGTGGCGATGTTTTTACGCACCGGACCAGGTACTCATTTGAGGCTGAGTCAATCTAAGGGAGGTCCAGGACTAGTTCAGATAATTGTTACTTGTATATTAATGGCCGTGAGCGGGAGTCAATCTCGCTTCGCCGAATGCGTCGCGCAGCGCGCTAACCGCTGCACCACCGCTCCCCTGCTCACCCTGCCCAACCTCCCATACGAACAGCCTTGTCACTGATTTTGCCGATTGCTGTAGAAATGCGGTCCCATTCATCGTGCCGGCGCCTCTTTTGGCGCGCAGACGGCTGAAAAGTCGAGAGGCCAGGAGGAATTACACGGTTTGAGATAGGGTGGTGGTGGTGAGCACACGCTGGTATGCATCTGGTATACATGGTTTTTGGGATCACCTGTGTTTGTCTCCCTTGTTCTGGCCAATTGCCTATATTTCAACAAACCTTATGCGTTCAATTTAGCCTGAAGGTGTACCTAGAATGGCACAGGGGCTGCAGGGACGTCACTGCCATTTTGGGGTGACTGACATCGCTTGTTCTTATCTGCATAGAATGCCTAATGTATGTGTGTTGAACTTATTTCGCACACATACATAACCTACCGTAGTAATCGTCTTATATGTGTCTCTTCTTAATTATATAGACAAGTATATTATTGGTTCTTTCCGTAAAGTCACGTTGATAGAAAATTAAATTAAAATAACAGATGATACATTTTTCAAGAAAATAATAAAAGCAAAAAATCCACGACGCCTGATGAAGACCGCTTGTGTTGCGATCGAAACGACCTGGGTTTTTTTCTTTCATTATTTTAAATTTATAATTTATATTTTTTATAATTTATTTTATTTTCCGTTATTTTTATTTTATTTTCTATCAACGTGACTATACCGAAAGAACCAAGAATATGAATTCCTGCAGTCACGAAAGTTGAAAGTAAAATTTTATATATACAAGCTACTGCCATACAACATAGCTTTAATGATATTTGGATATTTGCATGAAGGTTACGATATAGGTATCTGTGGTAGCCATACGGTTAAATGTAATACTTTAATGGGCCTCAGTCAAGCCACACTAGATGTTATATAGAGCCATATAAATAACATGTTCTACCTCTCATTGCTTCACAACAACCATGCCCTACCACTACCGGACAATCCGCCCCCACACAGCATCCCCAGACCATGCACTCCCCCACGTTCCCTTCTCCCTCAACACATCTTTGGAAGAAAAAAAACAGCTGCTCTGTGTCTTTACAAAAAGGTAACTAAACGAATAGCATTCCAAGGGTGTTTTAATGGTGTGTTTGTGTCACAAGCTCACCGGTACAGGCGAGATAAACTGTAGCTGTGTGTAATTATAGTTGGTAATGTCGCCAATGCAAAGCCTTCATCCAGCAGTGAATGGAGAATGGAAGTTGGTAGTCCATCGCTGAGACATGGCAGGCAACGCGTGCGGTTGAAAGACGGAGCCAGACGACTAATAATAGTTAATTTTTGTAAGCTGTACGAATTATTAATTGTCTAAATGTTCCATAGACTCTCCGAGCGGGCTTAAATCCAATTGCATTCCAACGCTTTCAATTCCATTTCCATAACGCTCTACATATCGGAAGCCGGATCCGCACGTTTAAGTTGCCACTGAAATCACAGGAACTGTTTCGCTGCTTAGCGCAATCAGCTCGACTCGCCTTCGCGACCTCAGGGAGGAGGGGTTCGGCAGCTTCTCGTGCAAGCAGAATTCATG
The DNA here is from genome assembly GCF_965212315.1 of Lampetra planeri. NCBI lineage: Eukaryota > Metazoa > Chordata > Hyperoartia > Petromyzontiformes > Petromyzontidae > Lampetra > Lampetra planeri. Next base: position 3,697,299 of record NC_136108.1, on the reverse strand, counting down.
ATGGCAACTCGTTGTGTCTCTGGCCTCCGACGCGGCAATGGGAAACCGTCAGCGTCTTTCGAAAAGGAGCCACACACACAAAAAAAGAGAGCCCCCACCCCCCTCGGAGAGATTTAGGGCCACCGCTGCAAGAATCGTATTGTTTTGTTGTTTTGAAGATTTAATGCCTCTCGAGACGCTGTTCCCTTCGCCCGAAAGGCGACATGCCACCGACGCCCCGTTCCCACGCCACTTCTGCGTCAACGCTAATAGATGGCCCACGAAATGCACCGCGACTACGAATTTGGGGGGGGGGGGGGGGAGCATGAACCTCGAGGAAACTGCTCAGTATTGAATGGTCATTTTTGTTTTCATGAATACGATGTGCCGAGAAGTGTTCCCCCTCGACCGGTTGTGTTTTCACTTGAAGCTTTCGGAAAACGTGAAGAGGAATTGTTTTTAGGGCTAACTCTGCGTGCGCCGAGCAGACCTTGAACAGTGTTCTCACATCGCTAAACTACCCGTCGAATGCATGCATAGTTTGTGCCGTTGTTTACAAGCGTTGTAGAAAATTCGCCTTTGTATCAAATACGTATGCAGTTAAGGGAAAGTTGTACAATATAATACGTACTCTTGTATGTATGTGGTAGACGCGCATTGTTTTTGCGATTTCAAGGTTAAAATAACTGTTTAATTTAGACCCGTCCTGATGGATGTGGCCTTTCAATATAATTTCAATTGCTAACAACTTGTAAATACCATAATTGCATAATTGCAACGCTAATGGTGCCTGCTTCCATGAGGATGATGGTTATTTGTGCTGAGCGATGACTCATGAATTGCAAACACTACTACACCTGGGTCAACGTATTTCAAGTTTTCAGTGAGTTAATGGGAGGTCATTACTTCAATCCCCAGCGCACAAGCACTTCTAAAATCTGTGTCTTTTTTGTTCAAAGTTTATGCCAATTTCTCAGAGATAAACTACCCTCCCACACTCGCCACAAGCCACGCACGTCTCTCGTTGCAGTCAAACTGCAACGAGAGACGTCAGTGGTTTACCGCATTCATTTTGGCGTTAAATTTCGATTTAAAGCTTTCGTGACTGCAGGGATTCATCTTCTTGGTTCTTTCGGTAAAGTCACGTAGAAGGGAAGTAATAAAATAATAAAAATAAAACATAATAAAATAATTCTCACGACGTTTCGGCCACAACGCAAGCAGCCGTCTTCAGGTGAATAATTATTCCCTTCTACGTGACTTTACCGAAAGAACCAAGAATAAACATTTTGGCGTTTTTCACTGACGTGCCGTTTTGAAACATCATCAATCTGCAATGAGCAGTGCGACGAGGTACGGTCAAACAACATTCGTGACCAAAGCGCCACGGGAAGGCCTTCATCCAGTAGTGGATCGACAAAGGGTCACAAACAGGAACTCGACTGAACAAGACACGGGTTTGTTCCATGGGAACAGTTTTTTTATTGCCTCACTTTCATCTTCCATTTTTCTTCACGAAATACATTTTCATTTAGGATATTTGGCTCAGTGCGACAAATGATTGTACGTGAGTGTGCCACTGAGCCAAGGCTGTTGACAACAGAGGGCTTGAATGCATATATGCTTGTATGTATGTATGTGTCCTTTGTTTTATGTTAATGTGTGTGTGTTTGTTTACGTGTTCTTGCATACAGGACAATGTCGTGCTTATGGACATTTAGGATGGTACCAGTGTCTTCCTGTGATTGGTTGTTGTTTATAGTAAGACGCAATGACAAAAGCTACGCAATTATAGATAATAACCACGTAAATTGCATCCGTATTTATTTTAAACTTCCGTGCCATTGTGCCACAACTAAAAAAATCTATTTGGACCCTGCTGAAATGCATGAGAGGCAAGCTAATTTTATTTTTGAAACGACTGTAATTATAACATTATAATTAAAATCTTTCCATCACGGAAATTGTTTTTAATAAAAGACGCCACGTTGTGCCATGAGCATGGCTTAATTTGCGCAATGTTTGTAGCAGAACGAGCTAAACGCGTTATTGCGTTCCATAATTAATGTGCACAAATGTCGCCGTATCAAGTTTAATCTGCCAAATAGTTGAACTCGGGGGTGATTCTGAGTGACGCCGTGAACGCTGCATAATTGTCCCTGTTCCGCGATAATGGGCCCCATTTTCACAAAGTGCAGGCTGCGAGCGAGGATCGCGCGTGTCGCCCAGCGATGAATCATAACACCCCTGATCGATGCGTGACCCCTATCGGCCCTGCATGACCCCGGTGGGAAAGCTACTGCAATGAACTCTGGCGCATGTCCAACTGCAGCCAACTGTGCCCGATGGATTAGACGCAGTAGCTGCATGCTCGGGAAGAGGAGTTTAAAGGTTCGGAGGAGGATATTTTGAAATAAATAAATACATTCGCTAATAACTAAATAGAAACTCGGCACTGGTGAAATATTATACTCATTACTGACAACACTTGCGGTGCATTACAAACTCCCCCCCCCCCAAAAAAAATCTGTATTTTCAGAGTTGGTCGACAAAAAGTGTTCAAAAGCATGTTTTGCACCAATATGCAATTGAAAGCAACTGTAGAGTCTCGTCTGCAGCAGCAATGGTATCATCTATCGTGCGTTTTCCTCATTCTAACTTACGGCAAATGTTACATGGGCCATGACAGCTCACCGCTGTTCTTACTCACTCATACTGGTAGGAACCTCCTGGTTACACCAGCCCACAGGGGATTATTGTGTCCGTCGTGCAGGGAGGGGCTGGGTGGGGAGGGAGGGGCTGGGTGGGGGTTGGGAGGGGTGGGGCTGGGTGGGGAGGGGCTGGTCACCCCGTGGTGCCCTTATAAAACTCAACGTTTAACCTACTCACGCCGGCTTGTGCCCGCCCTCACAGTCGGGCATATTTGCGGAAAACACCACGCCGCCGTTGACCCTGGCCATTGAGCGAGCAACCCAACGTTCCTACCAGCTCCCTCCGCAGGAATGTGTTATATATATGTTTTTACATTGTAAATGATTCATGTACACGATCGCTTACTACTGAGTCAATAAAGTCAAGAGTATTTTCCTGCTCATGAAGCACTGAGGCAGTGTCCATCTTCTATTCATAGCCCTGCTGAGCCAACGGTGGAGATTCCTCACTTCCATTACGGGGTTGAGTCTCTGGATATGACGACCACTGCTGACTTTTCCACAAAGTGGTACTAGTTGTATAGACCCCAGAGGGATGATGGGCTCAGTCAACCCCCAACCAAGATTTTGACTTGCAACCTTCCAGCAGTGAGCCGCTTGCTCTACCCATTGAGCCCCTGGTCACGTGACTGTGATATTATACTACTAATGAGTATAACCTGAATTAAACAGCTTCGAATGAAATTTCGATTTAAAGCTTTCGTGACTGCAGGGATTCATCTTCTTGGCTCTTTCGGTAAAGTCACGTAGAATGGAAATAATAAAATAATAAAAATAAAACATAATAAAATAATTTAATAATATACTAAAATAATAATAATATGAGAATGAGTTGACGTTGAGTGTCACACTCAGATGGTTGTTATCTCTATGGGGTCATTACCTGTAAACACAACAATCCGGGTAATTCACCGACCTTCACAATCGCGGACGCGTTAGAATGTTCGACGAAAACTTGATAGTCGAGGCCCATTGTGAGAAAACGGTGCAACGATTCGAGGTGCGTAGACCATTGACGTCACAGCTAATTGCCCACTACTTTTCTGCACCTCCGATTAGCACGGTTGGATCCGTACGTTGCGAAAGAGTTTCAACGTCTATTACGTGCATACTCTGCATTTTTTGCCCAAACAGTGTTTATAATGCTAAAACTCAACGCATCCATCAATAGCATTGCCCTTAAAAGGAAACGTTATATGCTGTTATAGGTGACGCATTGGGTAAAGGCTTTTCTTCATATAGCACGATTAAGTGGTAACAATACATTGATTCTGCGATATCAACAAATGAAGCTTTTGTTAACGAAAATTGAAAAGATCTGTTCTGCCCCCTAATAACTGTCTCTTTGCACGGACCAACGATATGGGCAAACAATCAATTCCATAGTAAATTGGAGGCGTTAATTGTCTAAACTCGATAAACGAGACCCATCCCGTGCCAGCTGCACTTTTTATGTTATAGTTGCAACAATCCCAGACGTTTAGTCTTCAATGGTTCTTGAATAATTCATTTGAATAACAATGTGCCTGGTTTGCAATTCACTTTGTGATTCAAATAAGTTCCATGTATTCAAATTAAATTTGTTTGGACACTCAATCGGAGGAATAAACTTGATACAAATGTATACGGCCTTTAAATTTTGTTGGAAAAATGTATATAAATTTGAAACCAGATACTCGTCATGGATACTATCTAATTAAAGTATAATTATGACGCTTCCGTAACACTGCACGAATCACTGCAGTGATAATTATAGATTGAAGCTTTCGTGACTGCAAGGATTCATACTCTTTGTTTTTTTCGGTAAAGTCACGTGGGTAAAACAATCAATAAAATAAAATTAATGAAAACAACTAAATATAATCACGACGTTTCGGAGGCAACACAAGCTTCCTGATGAAGGAAGCTTGTGTTGCGTCGTGATTTAATTGAGTTGTTTTCATTTATTTTATTTTATTGATTGTTTTACCTACGTGACTGCAGTGATAATCTATTATAGTGGAAAATTGTAGGTTGCTTTCGTTAAAGCAATGCATATTGTATCGACAAAGCAAAATTATTGATCCAATTTTCTTATTGAATACAAACGAATGAGTGGTGGACCACACATTTTCTATTGTGATTGATAATAAACCACATGCAGGATTTCAACATTACATTGTGGCCCTTACTTACCCAAGGCAATATGATGTGGAGCTAGTCAGAATCTTTATTAACATCTGGAGGAACCTGATGACCTTTGAAGCTCTTTCTCACAGATGTCCAATAGGATCGGGTCAAAAAGCAAATATTACAAAAACCGATAGGATTGCAAAGTATATAGCAAAGACACTATGAGACCTCCTTTACCAGTGGAAAAATATAGTAATAGGTTTTTGTACCAGTTGAAAGGGTAAAAACCTATTACTATATAGGAAAGGTAAGATAGTCACTAAAATAAATAAAATATAGAAGTATTAATTACAAAAGTCAATTAATTCCTGCCGATTTTTTTTACACTAAATGCAAGTTTAGGCGAGACATCAAAGACAACAACAACAGTCCCAGACCAGACCGAGACAACAACAACAACAACAAGAACAACGCACAGTCCCTCAATAAAATTGCACATTAACAGTGAACTATCGACACATGGGTCAAGGGTTACAAATCGCTTTTGCTAACGTGGTTGTAACCAGTGCTAATCTTCTGCTTGAGGATATATTTTTTTGATGGAGGATGATTGACAATGTCAAGGGAGGAAGCGAGGTTGTTCCACAACGTTGATGCTGCGACGGAAAAGGTCTGTCACCAATTCGAATTCTTGTCTTTGGTGATAGTTTGAAGGCAATTAAATGGACGTCCCCGGTTCCGTGGGTTTGACAGTTTGGCTTGGCAACACGTTGCCATGTCGGCACATATAATAAATAAAAAGTGATTGAGAGGAGAAATACGTGAACACTGTGCAATTTTCATGAAATATTAATCGTCTTACACTGGTCGCGAAATCACCGCTGCGATGCACAGGAAATAAACGTGAATATGTAAGGATAGCGCCTGGATGTCTACTCAACTACGTGGGTGACAACTTGTTTTCTTTACCGACTAAAGAGACCCGCATGCATGTGACTAGATCATTCATTAAAAAAACTGTTTCAAAAACAATTCCGTAATGTAAACCAAACTGCACGTGACTCGACACACTTCAGAGATTTCCATGATTTTACTTTCGATTTCGACTAAAGATTGTGCGAACATTGCAGCAATGACCTTTATACTACAGGAGAGTCGCGATAGGGATGCTGCCGTGGATAAGTTGTTTATCACATGATCTCGCCTGGGACAATCTTGCCTGTGTGTGCCATTGTCCCAACTCCGCGATGCCGTATTTCACAGATGCTATCGTAAATCAGCATTGCCTAAATGGCAATATAGTAATGAACCTTGATTTGAAGCTTTCGTGACTGCAGGAATCCATACTCTTTGGTTATTTCGGTAAAGTCACGTAGGTAGAAAAAATCATAGATCACGACGTTTCGATCGCTACACAAGCAATCGTCAGGTTGAAGACGATTGCTTGTTTTTCTACCTACGTGACTTTACCGAAAGAACCAAAGAGTATAGTAATGCACCTTCAGTATATGTACATACGACCGTATGATTTTGAACACAATATGAATCATCTTAATCAAATTCTGTGGCAGAAACCTCGTATGCCAGTGCTCGTTTGTGATTGATAGATTTTGTCACCTGTGGAAACTCCGTTTATGCCGTGAAGCAAAGCACAACATCGACACTCACCATTCTCCAGTGGGTTAAACATCCACGCCAGGACTGCTTGACAAAGACCAGCTGGTGGGAGGAATGGAGGGCAACATCATCACCGAACCAGTCCCTTATCGCGGATCCGACAGCCTGTCCACCTGGCTTCAACCTGCCATGCCATCAGTGGGCCCCTGCTGAACAGGCTTGGTACAGGGTCAAGGGTTCTGTGCAGCCAACCTACACCCTTGTGGGGGGGGGGGGGGGGTCTGCATGACAACCCAAACTGCTGCTGTGGCGCCGTACGAACGATGTCCACTGGCCAAGCTCGGCGGAGTTCTGCGGGAACCACGCGGAGCCACCGCGGACGCTGCCGCATGGCTCGGCGATTAACGTGCCCTCCGAATGAATTAATTTACCCAAAAAAATGCATTTACGGTCGCGGATCTGAACCTCTGTAAATATTTCACATGCACACGACGGAAATGTGGTTATCCTCTTGAGAGCCTCAATGAACGAGGTGGTACGGAGACGAATGAGTGGATTGTACTCAAGCAGATGTGTTGGCCTTGCCCTCTTCTGGCTGGCCATCGAACAAAGACGACGGTCACCGCATCCGTCTGGAATGCTCCTCCTTCCGACATGAGGAAGCCACTGAGGCTATGCACTCATAAATAATCTAGATTGGAAACGAATTTCTTTAAAACTAACTTGTTGTGTTTAGTTTGTTGTCCTTCCCCGCACCTCCAATGAGCACGGTTGGCTACGTACGGTGCGAAAAAAGTTCTACATACGTACGTTCTTATCCACAAGTGATGAAGTGGATAAGGAAATTCTTTTCATGGATCGGTGTCTATCATATCTCATACCAAGTTCCCCCACGTCAGTTCGAATAAGAGGAGTTCAACTGTAATGTGAAGCAGCAACCAGGATATCATTTTCTGGTAAATTGTTCATCAGAATGTAATGTTTACCATAATTAAATTCACTCATGTATGCCACCTAGACTCCAAAATGTCTACCGCACCTCCGATTAGCATAGTTGGCTATGTACGGTGCTAAAGAAGTTCAACATACATACATTGCTAAATTATCTTTCAGTAATGCCATTGATAATGTTATACATTATAGTGACCAAACCATAACTAGGAAGCCGAATATTGTATCCAGTTTTTTTTAAGTCACACTAATAACAAATTGTCATATTCAAATTCACTTTACAGTAATGTTTGATCTTAGCATTCAGCAGTGCTGCATTTACTAAATTACACCTTGAAAGGTAATGGCCTCCCATGTTGACATTTTAATCGTGTATTAAACCTCTATTAGGAAGCCATTAACTATACCGATCTTAATTTCAAACACACTGGTCTGGGGTGTTCTAAATTCAGGAGACAGCATGTGCGTGTGGAAAAAGGATGAACCACTTTATTTTCAGATACACGACAGATGGGGTTTGCTGAAAAATGCTCAACAACACCATCCGTAGATACAACTTTGATCAAACGTGATAACACTCACCCAACTCACCCCGTCACTGTGTCAACTCGCACCTTTTTGTGTTTAGCTTGTGGTCCCCCCTCCCCACTCCGATAAGTACGATTGGCTATGTGCGGTGGGAAAGAAGTGCAACGTGCATACATGCCAATCCAACCCTGCCTTCATTTATTGTAACATTCACAAGATAACCAATCAGTTTGCTTCCCAGCGGGATGTTTATTATTCTGTCAGCACATCAACAAACTGGGCTGTAATTGTTTTATTGTTTGCTCAGTCGCCTCAAATTTCCGACACACAGCAGGGCATTCTATGAAGCAGCGATAACCATACATGTATAAATATACGAGGAGTTTGATGTTATCTTCTCAAATTCCAGTTGTTAAGTATTACCACAGTACACATTTATATAATCTGATCATTATTTGCAATGTACCAATATTGATGCTAATCTGGCTGGGTGGGGTAGCAGTGGAGACCATGGATTGCAATTTGAGTTCAAAATTCAGTCGGGAGTTCCTCCAGGGTTGATAATATCGGTACCATAGTACTGCCCCCAAACCCGTTGGAGCAAAAACGAGTTTGACTTTTTTTTTACGAGTATAGTGATGTACAGCAGCTTCAGAGTAAGTTGAGCCTGTACATAACAATGTATTTTTGCAATGAATACCTGGCAAAGACGTTAAGAACAGTTAACTAATCACTAAAGTTTTTTTTTATTTCAGCTATGACATAATCGCAACATGCCTCTTTTTGCAAATGATGCCACGTGATATTTTACGCGGGTGCTGCATTTTCTTACCATGACGTGTACTTCAGCAATGATCGAGCGGCTCATCCAATAGGCCAGTGACTAAGTGTGAGCAGCCGAGTTGGCTCAATGCTTGGAGTTTGAGAACATTTGTCCTGATCGAAATATAAACATGCTACATATCCACCCAGTCAGCCGCATGCGTTTTAGCTTCACTGCTGAAAATGTGCAAAATGAAGTCACCTGTTTTCAGTGTGCCACTCACCAGAAATTAAAAGTTTTGTCCCAAGGCAGTGGTCATAGCCAATATAAGTTGTAATAGTCATAATATCCATATGTCCGCATCCATTTCCAAGCTCAGGTTCAGGGGCCGTTTAAACCGAGTTATTAGCAATTTCAAATGAGGACCTTTAGAGTTTGGGTGTTAAGAGCTGTACAATCCAGAAAATATTAACTTTTAATGATTGTTTTTATTTATTTGGAGAATACAAACAATTTTGGTAGCTTTCATACTACTGCACTGCTTTTGATTGAATAATTATAAGACGACCTTTAATTTTGTAAAAGATAAATCCACACGTGTTGAAATTACGAGATACAATATATATGAAAATAAACAATTGCTCAAAATCATCAGGAACTGCAAAATGACATGTTCATTCATTTGCTTGAGATGTGCGTCCCACAAATACAAAAGCGGTAATCTACTCATCAGAATAAAGGCGTAATTCAGACAACGGATGCCACGACCAACGTTTAGAAATAGGAAAACATGATTACGTGCCTTCCCTGCAAAGTATGCATTTGCCATATCCAGAAGAAGAAAAAAAAAGATTCACTTGCGCGGAGTGCCGCGCATGTGTGAAGGAGCGAGAGGTGGAGGCTGCATTGTCAAGGTCTGCTTCCGTTGATCCGCGGGTGTCGGTCACTGGTGGCCAGGTAGCTTACAAGCCTGCCCAGTGTCGCCCTCGCCCTCCCGCTGTCTTGAAAACGCTCGTACGAGGGACTGCCAGCATGGCCGGCACCTTCGAGTGAGAACAACAACAACAACTGAACTGAACTGATGACCATCGTATTACAGCACGAGCACGGTTGGCTACATCCGCACATATGTACAACAGATGCAACAGCTAGTGCAATAGTTGTGCGTCGTCAGTGTGCACTTAATTACCCATCAATTAACGTGCAATCAGAGGCATTCCATTGCTGTTTGACCCTTTATCTCTTTATCTGTTTAAATATAAAAAAATATATTTCACTCCATTATAGGTGATTTATGTGTAATTGCCATTAACTTTACGTACGGGATTAATGCCTTCTACAGCCTGTATTCAGAGTTAAAATATAAGATTGTTACTTTTATCTCTCGTGATTAACCTGGTAATGTCTATGCATCCTCTAAAGAATGTACGTTCTGATGATCTGACTAAATTGCATCGCATTAATAGTGGTATAATCCTCTTGTCCACATGATTTCAGCAGGGGTAACATCCCACTTCGTGACATTTAACAGCTCACAGCAGAGACGATTGGGTGGTTCATAAGTGTAGGTACTTACCGACAGGTTTGGCCGATCTTCTGCCCATTAATCCGTCAAAAGTATCATCCGAGTAGTCTGTTTCCACCACACAGACGTACTGCGATTATTAGGATTACTCATGTTCACTGAACACAAATAATTAACGAAGACTTACAAATGATTAGCACTCGGGAAAGAATTGACAGAAAATATTTTACAAAGAAAATGTAATCATTAGCGCCGTTGTGGGTAAAATAAATTACAAAATAGATAATCACGTCTCCTTCATACTTTTTGCAGTTCACCAGCAAGCCTGACTGCTGTCGAGACACCGTGTGTTGAAACCGGTCCAAAGTTTGCATGTAGTACATAAATGCTGCTGAACGTATCCTCTCTCAGAAGGCTGTATGGGCCAATGGGTTATATAAGAAATAATTTTATTTGGAGAGACATGTAGACTGACGGAGACATTGCAGATCTATGTTGCTATTACAAAGAGATTAGACAGCACCGTATATTAATTGCAGGGAAAAATCCAACTAAAGCTATATAAATGACTTGCTTCATTTCATACTCTTTGGTTCTTTCGGTAAAGTCACGAGGGTATAAAATAAAATAAATCACGACGTTTCGGGCACAACACAAGCGTCTGTCACCAGGTGGGAAAGCATGGTCTGCTGCTGAGGCAGACTGTCACGAAAGCTTAAAATCAAGATTGCTTCTTTTCATAAAAGTGTCATTAGTAAGAAGACCCAACATAAGGTATATATGGTAAAGGGAAAATTATGCAGAATAGCGGTTTTGGGAGTTGTCAATTATGTTTTGGTGGGAAAATTGTTGACTTAATAACTTCTAATAACCGTACTACGGTGCCTGACGAAGGACATATACCATAACTGCATATGAACTGCTATCACGGGGATCAACAACATGCTGCAAAGAATATGGAACAAAATCGGAAAAATATACAAAGACACATGTTGAAAAGGATAATTATTTTTTTCCCCACAATTTTACGGATAATTTTCCAAATTCAGATATGGGATATGACATCGGCACATTAATCAATGCTTTAATATAAAATATTTCTATTCCACCAGGACGTTTAATTCATTGCAGTCTGCAATATATTTCAGCCTGAAGAAAATGCCGAGCAGCTGTGGGAATCAAACCAGCGATCTGGTCATGACGGTACCCTAATGATGATTAGATTAGCCACCTGCATTGCGCACGTAATAAAAATAATTGTGTGAGTCGGACATCCATACAAATGACATGTAAATTTGTATCATAGGAGCAGACCGAAGCCTTATAAATCATTCATATTCAGACAAACTGGTTTAACTTACCATATGACCTTTTCCCCATGAGTCCCACAAAATCGTCTGCTTGAGGCCATCTCTCCCTCTGCGTGGAGGGCACCCATCTCTGCACCGCCCCGCAACTCTACATGGGGAGGCAATCGAACATTTAATATGTTGACCGTTATTACCATGAATTAAGTCATTTTTAAATCATGCTCCCTGTCGGAAACTGCCATCTACCAATGTTTGTCACAAAAGTTCTGCATGCCACAGATGCGATGTTTTTTTTAAGACAACGCAATTTAATCCACTTGTTTGGCACATGGAGATTGTCTGCTTTATTAAACCACGAGAGAACAGAAAATTACTCTGCAATGGTATATAGAGAAACATTGAATCTCAAATTTGTGGAATCCATTTATCTTGTTTGCTTGCAATAAACCAATATATGTTTCAAAGCAGCAAAGCAATTTTAATCCAATTTCTCAAGCGAAGCTTGACCTCGCCCTGCCTATTCTGTCCTACACACGCTAAACACCGAGTCCTAATCACAGGAGGTCACCAGAGTGACTCAACAAGCGACGATATTCATCATGAAGTGAACACACAATTCACTCATATTAACAAAATAAGTGATAGATAGAAGGAACCTCAATTGAGTTACAGCGTTATGTGTTGCGCGTGCTTGTTTTATATACCAAATTTGAGTGAAGTAATATGCTTACACTAAATAATGCGTTGATACTAAATAAAAACACACTGGAGAATAACATACTTAAAATTACACCACAACCTAATTTTAGGCTGATTGCGAAGACTCTCTTTACACTCATGTCCTTTATTAATCCCATTTACTTTCAGATTTTTTGCAAGGGAAATCGAAGACAAAAGTAGGTGCAACAATGGTAGAATAAGGTAAGAGATGAGTGCAAACAAGGGAGAAGTGTAAGAAGGATTGTCATGTAGGGGAGAGAGATACAGGCTAGGGAGGAGCCTTTATGCAGAGAATGTTGGCTACGTACGACGCGAAAGAAGTTCAACATACATACAAGGTTGGAGTGAAAAAAATAAAAAGGGGCGAACAGTGGGGTGGAGAGTAGAGAGGTACGAGTGGTAGTTAGAATAGTAGGGAAGCGAGGAGAAGGGAAGGGGCGGATTCATTTCATTTCATTTATTTGGTATAGCCCTATGAGCCATTCGGCTCTTGAATCGGGTGCAACCGCAACAAACAAAAAACAAAACATGAACAAGAAAACATCTTAAAGTGTCTATGTGACTATGTGCAAACAGAAAATCCAAGAAAAGACAGCAAAATATTGCAGTAAAAGCACCGTACACCAACGCTGTGTGCAAAAATCCCAGTGGGATCAAACGATCCGGGTTATATAGAGACGCAGAGCATTGGGCAAGAAAGGAATGGGGCAAGGTGGGGTGCCGAGGGGGAGGACAAGGGGGAGCCGCATACCAAAGTCACGCCGTGCAACCACAGCGCGGCGAGCAGCAGCGAGGCGGCGAGCAGAGCGTCCAGCTTTGCCATGCTTCCTGCTCGGTCCTGTGAGCGCGCCCTCTGTGGAGGTCAGCACCTTGGACAGCAACAACAGCAGCATCAGCAGCAGCACGCGGCAGTACGACGGCGACGACAGCACAACACCGACGCTTCACCAAAGGCGCTCACTCAGCAATGTTTCATATTAAATGAACCGTACAATTTTTTTTTTTAATGCGTATGAAATATACCGGTGAAAGAGGATACCTCTGATTAGTTGGGTCTTTCGGTAAAGTCACGTGAATTAGATACAAATCAATAAAAGTAATAAATATGAAATACACAAAAAACTTGCGACGTTTCGATCACAACACAAGCGATCGTCTCTTTCCTCCTGATGACGATCGCTTGTGTTGTGATCTAAACGTCGTAAGTTTTTTTTATATCTATTATTTTTCAATTAATTTGTACCTATCTACGTGACTTTAACGAAAGACCTAAATAATATGAATTCGTGCAGTCACGAAAGCTTTAAGGCAGGCGTGCAATTTCGCTTCAGAATTAAGTTTCAACCAGAGAGCTCTAATTATTGTATAACTCGAGCCTTGAAAGAACCTCTCACCGTGCCCAACAGAGCACTTTGCTGGCGAGATGATCAGCATCATAAAACAGAGACCACGAAGACTCCAGTACCTGCGTTGAAATGGGGCCGATGCTGGTTGCAGAAGAGGGCTGGGTTTGACGTGTCTGCCGTTCTGCATCCGTAAGCCCTGCCTGGTTTTCACGGCAGCAGGGGCCTCACTTTTATAACCACAAGGGGTGGTGGGGTGGGGCTTTCAAGTTGGACCATTAAGGTACCACAGAATTCATTAGTGGGGCTGCACCTGTGCGTGGATGTGAACGTCATCTTCGACGAGCCTGATTGGAGCGAGTATGAGTTTGGTGGTGGGAAGGGGTGGAAGGGGATGGAGGAGGGCGTCTCGTGCTTCAGTCTTCCCACTGCTCCATGAGCCACCGATGCCACGCGGTGTTTTCCAATCACTGCGATGCATAGGGCATTTGCTTTTGAATGGAAAATTTTGAGAAACAAGGAAGGATGGATTGTTGGTTGCTGGAAAATTTGATGTCATGGTAGTGGTATGTTCGAGCGGGTAAAGATTAATATTCAAACTGTCTATTTGTATTGATGGTTACATTGAGCTTTATGATGGTAATATGAGCATATGATAAATGCACAAAGAGGTTCACAATGTAAGTGTATTTTTATTGTATTTCACAGTGCATAGTCTGGGTACAATACAACCAAATTATGTGATATTACAGTCCGTGGCTACCAAAGCAAATATGTTTTTTCGTTGCAGATTACAAATAATTTTCACAGTTTGTATTTGTGTCACAGCACGAGCACAGTTTCTTACACATGCTTATGGTGCCACAGGGTCTTTAGTATCTATGTGTGTGTATAGATATATCTATGGTTAATAATGGCCCACTATTGTTGGGTCTCTGCTGGAATTTAATTTCTAGATTTGAAGCTTTCGTGACTGCAAGGATTCATACTCTTAGGTTTTTTCGGTAAAGTCACGTAGGTAAAAAAATTAAATTAAAATTACTTTTATTAATTTTAATTATATTTTTTTACCTACGTGGAATTTAAATGTTAACTCAAGTACAATTTGAGATTGTGGTAAAAAAAACAATTCCAACCGGGCTTTTACCTATCATTTGTTATTAAGTTATATTTTACTCGGTTCAATAATGAATAGTATTGGTAACTTCCATTTAGAATAAAGTGCTTAAAAATCATACAGTCTCCTGCAAGAAGTAAGTTTTGTAATATTTGAGCAAATTTTCTCGTAATGAACGTACAGAAATTCTGCACATTGCTGCCGTTGATTAAAATAGATATTGTACAACCAGAATAACATGACAATATATAGTTATTAGAACTACGGCGTTAAACAAAAACACTTGGCTGTGGCGGTTTCAGTTCTCTGTGCTGCAGATTGACTCTCAGAATGGATATGAAAAGGCACGTTAACGCTCGCCATCGTTGTCAATCAATAGCACTCAAGTGCCGTTTAAAATACCTTCATATAAGCTGATAATTGTGCAACTAATCGATGGCACAATGGACAGCATTCCTGAAAAAGATGTTTTTCCTCAAAATGCTTTAAACAACAAAACAGTGGATCAAAATGAGCTTAGCAGCAGTCCACTGCCCTAAGTGGACAAAGGGACAGACACAATCTGGTTATGCAAGTCGGGCGAGTTGTGAGCATGAATTTCTTGGTAATCTCACGCTTTGTTGTCACTGCTAAATGCCTGACAGGCAGGTTAGCTGAAGGCTAGCATCGTGATTGTAGGTGCAATACCGCCAGCTGTGTTTCTAGTCTAACCAAGGCCGGTATTTTAATGGCAAAATATGTTACCGTTAGCCTGTTCTAATTGATTATTTCGTATGGCAATATGTTGAGGAGCTGAATCCCAATGTATAGTTCTGCTTGCCAAAAGAGAGAGAGAGTTCGTGCTCGCCTGTCAAGGGGTGGCATGATACCGGACGGTTCGTTAGCGACAAGGCTTTTAAAGGCAAATGAGTTAAGAGCAGGTTTTGTCGAAGCTAATTGTAGTGCTCGCTGGCATGTTAAGGCGAGACAACACATGTCAACCTTTAACTATGTCTAGTAGATTGTGCTCCTGAATCAAGTTCCGTTCCAAGTAACTACTGCGAATACACACAGATTCTGTTTGATAGAAAATGCAATACGGTTTTGATCAATATGGCGTCTTAATGCAACTGAATCTCAAAACGATGTGCAGGAATAGTGCAAGTCATAGGAAAAGAGATATTTGTTTTCGCTAAAAGAAACATCGGTTATTGGCAGAGGAGAAGCAGTAGGGTTTGAGCACAGAGTGAAATACCATTTTTGTAAAAAATTAAATCCAAAGTGGTGGATGGTATGTGGATGAATACATTAATGTGCAAATAACATTTTAATTTTTAACTGGTTAAAAATATACACGTAGATTCCGAAGCTTTACAAATAACATGACGCATTAGGTTGCTGCGTCAGTAGTACTTATACATAAAATAAGTGGTTTATATAAAAATCATCGGTTTTCTTTCTCCTGCCCAATGAAAGGTACACTAATGTAATCTGTAGTATGTGAACAGACAATACAAAAGGAAATGTGAATGAGCTTTTATAATTCGAGACTCATCGCAAAATGCCGCAGTCACTGCGTCCCCTCCCCGTGGAAGCAAATGCACACCCTCATTTGTTTTTAACCTCAATCGTGCACCTTAATGCCAATGCACTGCAAGCGCATTGCACCCTATTAGGTAACCCCCCCCCACCCAAGTGGTTTGTAAATGAGCAGCATAAATCTGCCTCTGGTCCACTACAGTTGCTGGACGCCACGGTGGTGAGATGTTAACTATCTCGCCGAGGAGACAGGAACTCATGGCTTCGATCCCCACCCTGACGCATGCTGCTGCATATTTGGAGTTTGCGTGTTCTCTCTCTCTCCCCGTGGTTGCGTGGAATTTTCTCCGGGTTCCTCCAGTTTTCCCCTCCACATTTAGAATCAACAAGCGTTGAGAGTATTTGGCTGCTACAAATTCCCTCGTGATGTGACACTTTGTTGAGCTATCATTTGTGGCCAAGTCGCTTCTGAAAAATAGCTATATAGCTCCAGTGGGCCTTACCTAGTAAAATAAAACATAGTTTATTAATATAGTTTTCACTGTCCAGTGAGTCAATCTACAAGAGCAGGAACCTGAGGTCCTTTCGGCAGATTTGTGGGTTCTCTGTCACCTGGTGGAAGAAGTCGACCCTCTCACTCAGAGGCTGGGTAAGCCAACCATGAAGCATTTCTTAAGGAAGAGAACAACCTTCCCCGTGCCCAAACACACACACACCAATGAATTAATACAAAGAAGACAAACAATAGTTTCACGTGAAAAATGCATTTGTCATTTTCCCCTTATGTTGGAAATTGGGCCATGGAAGTGGAAATCGCAGAGCCACCTGTGACACCACACAAAGGAGAGGGCGGCACTACACCACTCGCTTTGCATATCAGAGTGAGGTTCACAGAGCTGAAAATTAGCCAAATTACTTAAAGAACCACATTTGATGCGGTTGCTTGTTGTGGTGCAGTCATTGGCGACTCGGGTGAGACCATCAACTAACGACACTTGAGAATCCAGTTTAATAGCAGGAAGCTCCCTGGATTTGAACCCAGGACCTTGATAGTGCCAGCTCAGGGTTCTGACCTCTGAGCCACGGGTCACCTCAATAGTTCATATTTAGCATCACAAAATGTCAGAGCAAGTGCTTTTAGTGGTGATTTGTTAAATCCAGCACAGCACACGAAGAGATGGTGTGACCTACACCATGGTCAGTTTTGTCTCTCCGGAGAATTGTTGTTTTATAATATATTGGAGACTTCAATTGACTGGGACAAATAGGGTACGAGTGAGGACAGCAGTTTCAGAAATGATTTACAACATGCTTTGGTCAAGACCTCGCCACTGCCTATGCTATTGCTATGTAAAGGTGCAGCCCTGCAATTGCTTGCTCATGCCACTGCTGTCAAAAGGGTCTAAACTATTCCACTCTGGCCAAAGATCACCACAAGTGACCGGCCAATTTACTGCGGTTTACTTGTGTGTACTGCTGCGTGGACAGAGACATGAGGCATTTAAGAAACCTTCCCATTATTTCAAACTGCCACTGAAATATCGAATCGGTGACCTCTCGATTGCAAGACCCGGTGTGCAAACCATCACACCACGGCAGCGACTATTGCTTATGACCGTGCTAAAATTGGGCAGCGTCTCGGCGAAGCTTCTCCCAAGAAGGCAGGGGGCTTGTGGGGCAGCTCACATAGGCCTGGGGAGGAATGTACCAGAAACGCACGATAGCAAACACCGGCTGGAAGAAACGAGAATTCCCCCCCCCCCACCCCCAGGGGCAAAAAATAAAAACAGATTTTAAAAGTTTGCGAGTTGAGCACAGCAGTTGCTGAGACAATGTCAGAAGCAGTTGTACCACTTATAGCTTGGTGCAAATCAGGTGTTCTGGTTTTTTGAAAAAAAAAAAATCTTAAAGCACAACCCTTGTGGAATTTCTTTTTTATATTTCATAGTTTTTTTATTAGAACTAGGACCCATTTCTAACAGAGAGAGGAGTCCTTGCCTATGAACATCTACCAGTTCACGAGCATTTGTTTAAGCAAACCTGGCTGCTGATGAGACACTGGATATCAAAACCGGTCCAGAGTCTGCTTGTATTAAACCAATGTTGCTAAATAAAAATTCACTCTCGGAAGGTCCTAATTGTGGCCAGTGTGATGTGCAAAATAAAACTATGATTTGTTTTATGTGACGAGACAAATGTGGCCGGAAAACATGTTGTCAATGTATTTTACCTTGCGAAAGAGATGTGAGACTGAACATTCAAATAAAACTTCAAGTTCAGTGATGTTTAGTGGAGACTTAAGCATTAATCTTTCTCTGCAAGGCAAGTTTCCCAGCAGCGGCAGTTCCAAGTAGGGGGCGGGAGGGCATGGGAGCGATCACCCCCACATCTCCTGAGACCACAACAAACATTGTTATTCTACCAATATTTACGAGAGAAAATACATTGCTAGAAATATTTCATACAGGTCCGTATTTAACAGGCTTGAAATTTCAGGACTGCCCAATCCCTTGGGAAATTTCTAGATCCAACTATGATTCCCACTACAAATTTGAGACCAGGAATTGCATTCCCCAGTTAAATTGTCTTTCAAACATAAGAGGCAGTGGTTGTATATCAACAACTTTCATAGATGGCGCAGGTGTGTGTCCTCCTGTATCAGTTGAAACCCTTCAGTCCATTCTCCTCAGCCAGAAACCTGTAACAAAACCAGGTGAGTGCCAGCCTGTTTGGCCTTTAAATAGCGAAGATCGTTTGTATGAATTCAATGCAGAAATGATAGGGAGGCACGTTTGAAATTGTGCAAACGGTAAAGCTGTTAACGGCAGAACGTCTAAATCCTATAAAATGTTTGAAAGAATTGGGCAACATTTAATTCAGTGCTAACATAATTAATGAGTCCACTTGTTTCAAGATAATTTTTGGTGTAAAGTGGCCGAGTGAGGCAAGGGCTTATATTGAAATGTTCACGCCAGTTTGTTGAAATGATGTCTCTCCCTAGGATACTTAATTCTGCACAATCCTTAAAATAAGTGGTATCACTGGAAGAGCGTAATGCAATCTTTGTAATTGCTTCTGACTTTGCTCACGGCCAATCAATGCCAGGGTCAGTCCACTTCCATTCTCCGACTTTGCTGATGTCTGCACTCTAGCGGGCTCATCGTTCGAGGACGCCGAACACATATTAGACTTGTTGGTACCAATTCTAGATTTGAAGCTTTCGTGACTGCAAGGAATCATATTCTTAGGTTTTTTCGGTAAAGTCACATAGGTAAAACATCAAAATTAATGAAAATAAAATAAAACAAAAATCACGACGTTTCTGAGGCAACACAAGTCTCCGTCATCAGGTGGGACCGTCACAGCCGAATTAGCTGCAGCTAAGAATATTGTTGGTACCAATTGAGCAGAAAAAACGTGTTGAAAATCAACAATTACATCAGTATTTTTCGATTTAAAGCTTTCGTGACTGCAAGGATTCATCTTCTTGGTTCTTTCGGTAAAGTCACGTAGAATGGAAATAATAAAATAATAAAAATTTTATTATATTATTTTATTATGTTTTATTTTAATTATTTTATTATTTCCATTCTACGTGACTTTACCGAAAGAACCAAGAAGATGAATTACATCAGTCCCCTACACATTTATAAAGGTTATCACTACTGCCTAGGTTTTTGCAGTTGTGTTGCATAGCTCTCGTTGTTCCTCACGATGCCTGCCGTGTCGCTGACTGTGCTGGGAACTACTCTACGTGGTGGTAGCTTATTTAGTAAGAAAATCCCAGGACATAAAGAAAACGTTCAGAAACCATGCCGAAAAGCACGCGGTACAAACCGAACATCAAAACCATGAGAGGAGTGCAAAGTAAAGAAAAGACAAATCACTTACAAAGATACAAACAAAACTATTTTTTCTTTACCAGGTAAAGCCCACTGAGCTGTTAGCTTATTATTCAGAAGCGACGTGACCACAAAATAAAGCTCAACGAAGTGGCTTATCACGTGGGTATGACTTGAAGTTTTGCCACGTCAGGCGAAACCATGTTTTTCTCTGGCCCACGGGCCACGATATGTGAAGACAAACAACATTTCCCAAAGCAACAGCAAAATCTTGAAACACAACAAAAAAATCGCTTTCCAAATATCTAGACCCCTTTCCAGATCTCAAAAGTGATATATCCCCTGTGCGGTGTCGGGCACTTTGTGTGCGCAAGCTGGCGGGACCAGCCTCTCCCCCAGGCCCCCCGCCGCTCCACACGGCGCTTCTCGTGTCGTCCCTCTCCGAGTTGCATGGTTGGCTACGCACAGTGCGAAAGAAGTTCAACATACGGCCGCCGCACTGCAGCGCCCTGTCCCTGGGGTCAATCGCCGGGTCGTAGTAGTCGAGTATCTGTCTGGCAGGAACAGGGCGCGAGGTGCCTGCCTCGTGGCGTCGCCATGGCAGGCCCCGCCACAGCGCAGACCACGCACTCAACCACAATGACCGGTTAGTGCTGGGTGGGAGATCCCACTGCAATATTACGCGTTCAATTGTAGCAGGATCGCGGAATCTAGGAATTTGTCAAGCCACTGAAAATCGCTTCCAATACAGAATAACGACAATTCTGGAATCGCGCCACAATTTGATGTAATGTTTGGCATTCTTCCATCAGTTGTGGTGTTATACTATTGGCACGGTCCCATTGTCTTACAGACAATTCCAAGAATAGGATGGATAAATGATGGCCGTTGTTACTGTTAAATGGCACTACGTTATTTAAATAACTGGAATTATGTAATGATGCACTCATGGAATTTACCAGTACAGAAGACTGGAGTCCAACTTGAATCCACATGTCCTGATGCTTCAATGCAAATCAGCCAGTGAAGAGTGACATCAGAATTTATACCGACGTCTGTCTGCGTTGTCAATTGATAAAGGGTCACGCTTTCGTGTAAACAATACGTCACAGATTTCGATTTAAAGCTTTCGTGACTGCAGGGATTCATCTTCTTGGTTCTTTCGGTAAAGTCACGTCGAAGGGAAATAATAAAATAATAAAAATAAAACATAATAAAATACAATTCTCACGACGTTTCGGCCACAACGCAAGCAGCCGTCCTCAGGTGAAGAACAGGACGCTGTCTTTCCGACAGACCTCTTCTTCACCTGAGGACGGCTGCTTGCGTTGTGGCCGAAACGTTGTGATAATTGTATTTTATTATGTTTTATTTTTATTATTGTATTATTTCCCTTCTACGTGACTTTACCGAAAGAACCAAGAAGAATACGTCACAGACTTATTGATTCGGTCATCGCACAATGTCACTACACCAATGAGGCTTGTCATAAAACAATAATTTCTAGTTGTTTTCAGCGTGCATGCATGACTGCCGTAGCGTGATACAAACAGGAATGGCTGTTAAATAATATTGTTAACCTGCCTACCGACATCACTCCAGTCTGTGTGCTTCACGTAACCGTGCATTCAAACAGAGGCGCATTGTACCGCAGGACCCACGTTTCATTCTCATCATGTACCGCGCGCATCCAGATCAAACTGGCAGCTCCAGGCACCTCAAGTCCCATCCGCAGCGAGCAGTGACATCTGCTGGAGTGTTTGCGGCGTGGCGCGTACAGCACACAACTGGCCTTGGCTGGTGGATACAAACTCATGAGCCACGTTATCGCAACAACAAAAAATGCAGAACGCTGCACTTTGGCAACATGTGGCAGAGAAGTGGTGAATAGCCTCGTGTATCGATGAGTCAGACTGGTGCCACTCGACCGTTCAATTCCCAGCCACGCAGTCATTTCGAAGAGATGTTGTCACCTGCTGGGTGTAATTTTACATTAAAGAAAAAGAACCCGCAGCAGTCATTTGTAAAGGAAATCTATTGTGGTTTGGCCCAAGTTCTCAGAATGATCAACTCTTAACTACACGAAACCCGCGATCATAGTTCCTTTTCAATAACAATCTCAGGCTCAACGTAAACAAAGGTTATTAATTCACAATTAATTTTCACCGGGTTTTCATTAAGTAAGACAAATGGATAATACTATTCTAACTCGTAAGTGTTAGTGAACTTTACCGAATTGTATATCCAGTGGTTTACGATCAACCATACAGTGGCGGATTAGGGGTGTTGACCACCATGCCGAGTTCATTCATCCAGCAGTGGATCGGGAATGGCATTTGATGCAACAAAAAAGTTTCTGCCAACTTGGCACACTTTTACAAATCTCTGCTGACAGAATACTCACTCATCAGCAACGTATTTGTTTAAATTGTGCTTCACACGACTACATTCTTCCGTTGAAATGCAGCGTGATGGTATCTTAGGTATGCAGCTGTTACTGCAGTTGCATACCTACATTTTATTTTATACACACATATACAGGGTGCTTAAAAAATTTAAAACGTTCTAGGAATATCGTTTTCATCGACGAGAAACGGATAATACACTGTAACATGATAGAAAATGTATGTTAATAGCTTCAAAAAGTCAAAGAGTCTCCACTTGTTCGCCATCATTCTCAACGCGTTCCTGGAATCTTCTCCAGGTGGTCTACAGGGCCCGGAGGCAGCACATTTCTCGTGGTCTTGTTGTAAATTCTCAGAAGTGTTCACATTGTTTTGAAGCACCCTGTCTATATATATAGACTCTGTTAACATACGTCGGGGGGGAGAAATGAGGAGGGCCCAGAGAGAGCCTCTTGTTTGTGAAAAGGACCCAGCGTGAGCTGTTGTCCTCCCTGCATCAACCAGCACGACTCGCTGCACAACAGGCCCGCATCACACGCTCGTTGTGTGGCTCCCATTCCACCGACTCAGCCCTGCGCAGGCAGAGATGATCAACAGCACAGTGCGGCGAGATGCTAGTGATGACCGCTGCCAGGACTAGCATCGTGAGTCCAACGATGGCACCCCAACCATAGCCAGGTTCATGGTTCTCCGATTATGTTTTCTGGTTGTACCGCGTATTGTTCGGCACGATGTGCAATGTTTCGTTGTACACGTGCTGGAGGCTTCGTCGGCGTGTGAATAACTGAACGATTCAGTTCCCGAATAAGCTCCCAGCATGTTGAGCGAAAGATGGGACAACATGCCGATAAGCACACGGTACACCCCAAAATACATCACAGTGCTTTGCAGCCCAAGTGTGAGACCCTAACCCTAAACTTATGTTTTGAAGAGGTGGAATTGTGGAGTCTCGTCCCGGAAGATGCTGTGCATTGAGCCACAGAGCAACCATGCATAAACGTAGCATGCAGCGGCACACATCCTGTGTGTTTCTTGATCTCTTGTGGTACCAGCATTTTAATAAAAATGTCAGAATGAATGTCCTGGACATTCGATATATCCAGGACATTGATGTTGCCCCAAGGCAGCTTCCAATCATGGGCCACCACCGAGAATCTAACATTGTCAGTAACAAACATCGCCAGGTCCACTCAGCTTCAAGACCTCCCATGAGAAAACCAGCACATTGCTCCTCCAGTCGACGATTTTTTTAAAAATACGCACTGACCACACCAAGCCACCAGAAAGTGTCTCACCGTGCGTCGGTCGCCAGCGGACACAAGTTGTCGGAGCCAATTCCCAAAAGTGCCTCTCCTTTTGAGCACCGGGCAGTGTGCCCACACCAGCGTGCCGAGACAAACACGGCTCAAATATTGCAGGACAGTCGTCATTTTAAGCCCAGAAAACAGCTAGCTGGTCGTAGAATCATATATGTGCCGCGCTAACTGCTACACCACCGCTTCCCACAGACAGACACATATACACACGCACACACATACGCACACACGGTTGGGAAAACACTATCATTCATAATCAACGTTTTTGGGTTTAGATCGCGTTATTTATAAATGTGTCGTAACCCTCCACCACCCGACACGGCCAATCAGTAAAAAAGTGTCACGTTGACAAAAGACAAATAGTTCACTGCTTTAGCCCACCGGTGTGTTGAAGCGAATTGCCCGATGATGCTGGATGCAATTACCAGCGAAACGTCGTACTCAAATTGTAAATGTTGTGGTTTCACGCTTCAACACACCGGTGGGCTAAAGCAGTGAACTATTTGTCTTTTGTCAACGTGACACTTTTTTTACTGATTGGCCGTGTTGGGTGGTGGAGGGTTACGACACATTTATAAATAACGCGATCTAAACCCAAAAACGTTGATTATGAATAATATTGGTCGCGAAAGCTTACGTGTTAAAACACTATCAGTTATGATTATTGGCCAACCTTGAAACGATTCTAAAATTCTGACAGTTTTTCTCATCATCTTAATGTTTGGATATACAGTACACAATATATAACTAGTTTCTACACCTGCAACAACACTTGAATGCTTAAGAGGTAAAATAAAGATGACACTGCAACCAACCCATAGCCACAAACTGCTCTTATCTCATGTAAACTCGCGAACAAAGATTTAATTGCATTCAATTGCAGGTATGCAGCTGACTCAAAATGACATTCAAAATATAATTTAAGCAATCCAGCATTCACGAACACTGTGCCCATGTTAAATGAAGGGCTCCGCGTACTTAATATTTCAGAGAAACCCAGGCCCTCCATTTAAGACGTGACATTCTTTCTAGAGCAAACATTGCATTTGCAGTTAAACGGATTTAAAAATGCGCGTTTGTGTTGCTTTTAGATAACACATTATATTTAAACCTGCCGATGTCCGTGGCTGTCGGCAAACAGTTATCAGTCTCCCCCCCCCCCCCCCCAGAAGCGTACGGTTCTTTAACAAAGGGGATTTGTCACGGCGCTTCGGTTCTTACAACGGAGCAATTCCTTCCTGGCAATCAGCACGATGGTTTTACGCCACAGAGCACATGGGTCCTTACTCAACCTCATCTCGTGACTAAATACCACGCGGTGAGAATGCGTCTGTACATTTATCATGTTTCTAATGGCAGCGATAAATATTGCATGGATGCATTATTATGGCAGTAGATGACGGTATAATTTTTTTTTATGTATTTGTAATATCAACATTCTTTCACAAATGCATGCGGGGAATTACTAGACTTTTTAAAGGCCAAGGGCGGTTTCTGCACACAGTGCCCGAGCCACTGCATTGAGAGACAATTTTCACCGAGACACACGACTGCTCCACCAGTGCTGTACATAGGCAAACAGGTGGACATCCATGGGGGGGAGGGCACGTAGGTAGTTAGGTAAGCCCACAGGCAGGAGCAGAAGTAGCCAGGTGGTAGATTGGTACAGAGACGGAGAGGCAGTTTGGTCGGCAGGCAAGCAGTCAGACATGAAGGTAAGCAGACTGGTAAACATGCACGTAGACAAGTAGGAAGGTAAGGGGCCGTCCATAAATGACGTCACGCACCTAAAAGGGGGGGGGGGGGTCAGACATTTGTGATGATGTGTGACGAGGGGGTGGGGGTTGAGAAATGTGACGTCACATCAAAATGCGCAACTTTAAATAACTATAGAATTGTTATAACAACACTAATTGTTATAACAACACTCCTACAACATCGGAGTGCAGCGCCACATTAAATACGCACTACAATGACAATAGTTTAAAGCGATAGAAATATGGTTTTGGGGGGAGGGGGCAAAGCTTTGTGACGTCATATTTCAGGGGGGGGGTCTGACTTTTTGTGACGCCGTGTGACTAGGGGGGGGGGGGTCAAAAATCGTCCAAAATCGCGTGACGTCATTTATGAACGACCCCTAAGCAGGCGGAGAGGTGGGACGGTAGACAGGTATGATGGCAGGCAGGTAGACAAATAGGTAGGCAGGTAAGCAGGCATGCAGGCGTGTCGGCAGGGCGACTGCCCTTGGCGCTGCAGCGCATAATGTTGAGGCACAGCTCCAACGGGTTGCTGCCCATCTTCTGGGCGCAGCCCCGCGGCGTCCCCCCACTCGCATGCGGGAAACGACGAGCGGATGAACGCAAGCAGCCGTCTTCAGGTGGAGAACAGGTCTGTCAAGTAGACAGAGTCTGACTCTGTCTACTTGACAGACCGAAACGTCGTGATAATTATTTTATTATGTTTTATTTTTATTATTTTATTATTTTCCTTCTACGTGACTTTACCGAAAGAACCAAGAAGATGAATCCCTGCAGTCACGAAAGCTTTAAATCGAAAAAAAGAAAGAGAGGTCACAAGAGGACGGACGCGAAAAAAAACAATCCGCAACATCCGAGGTGCTAAAAAGGGGTCACAAGCCACCCGTCGTCCAATTACTTTGTCGGATTACAATTCCTGAATTACTTTCCTGTGTTGCCGCCTTTTATTTTTCGTGTTTCGTTTTTGAAATCTTAATTGCGCCGATTTTGTGGCGTCTCACCAATGGCCAAATGGCTGCAGGTTTCAATTCGCTCGCGAATGATCCAGAGGTCGTGCGTCCTGTGCAAGCACGACGAACGTGCAAGTGCATTCGTGGCCATGTTCCCCTTCTCAGCGAAGGCAGCAACATCCATTCGGAGATTTGGGGCACAACGGTGGCAAGACGTTAACTACCTCGCCTGGTATACATGCATCAGGTCGTGGGTTTTCGATTCCGACCACGACGCCTGTATATTTGGAGTTTGCATGTTTTCTCTCTCCCCGTGGTTGTTTTTTTCCCTGCGGGTCCTTCGGATTTTCCCTCCACATTTCGAAACATTTGTTGAGTGTATTTAGCTGCTACAAATTTCGACATGATAAGCCACTTCCGTTGAGCTATCATTTGTGATAGCCAGGTCGCTTTTGAAAACGAGCTATCTAGTAGCTCAGTGGGTCTTACCTGCTAAAATAACAACAACAAATTCGTATTCGTTTCGTGTTTTATTAAAATGCCATCTCTAATAGCACAACACACGATGACATGAAATAACCCTACAGCAACCACATGATTTCACGCCTGCTCTGCTTCTGATTTTCTGATCCTTTAAGAGTGTAGATTACGTGGCAGCATTTGATCAAATCATTAGCATTGCCAATTAATTGTGTAACTGTTAGTCATTACGAATTCAAATTTTAGTTGTAAATATTCATTGAGAGCCATGACTCATGATTTTACTTTTGGAGCTACGGTATAATCCTTCATTAAGATCTGGAGACTATTTAACTCCAGGAATATGTTATAATTTTATGTATTAATTTAACAATCAGGCATGGTAGCAATACCCTTGAAATATCATGGTTTGGAGGTGGGTTGGTGGATAACAAAGAGATGGAGCCGATACGAGGCAGGAAAAATCATGACAAGTCCATTAGGCGGGGTGAGTTTATCTCTAATGAACAGCGGTGACCGCTATGCACCTAACATTCAGAGCCAGCTCCTCGGGGTGACTGAGAAGCAACTCAATTTCAAGCTAAAGAGGCCATCACAGCCAATGTAGTTAATATCATCGCCGCACCTCGCCATCATTTCCTCGAATCTTCCAGATCCAAAAGCAGTACAGTCGACACTTGACCTCCCACTTCAGCTCTTGCAGGATTTCACTGATGGAGTGTTACACTGAGGGTATGAATGTTCGTGTGCTCCGATATGAAATGGAATCTTCCTCTTTATTGGTACCTGCCTGATTGCTGTCCAAGAATAGCAGAGTGTAGACAGTAGGTGCCTGATAACGTCAGTGTGAAGTTTGCAGTATTATCCCCTTGTGCGTATGTATGTGGTTTCTCGAGGCTTTCTGGTTTTCTCACACACAACATTCACGAAAATATGTCGGCCAAATATAAAACAAATATATACTTTACCTGGAGAATAAGTTTAATAAATTGCATGATGTGCTTTATAGCTCAGTACAAATGTTTGAATCTATTGACAGGATACCGAATGGGGCAGGCAGGTTTTGTGCGTTTCAGGGGACTTTAGCCATCTTTCAGTTTGACGCCTTCCATTCTTTTTGAAACCACAACCACGTGCCGATTTGAATTATCTCGCCAGTCGCAGGTTTAACGGCTCGAAAAACACCATCGCGCCCACAAAACCTACGCACCTTTTCCTTTCTACCGGTGACTTCGTGTCTAGCCTCCTCCAGGACAACGGTAAGTGCCCCTTCAACAAAATGTCGTCCCAGCATCCTTTAACCCCTCCACTGCTTCTGGCTCCCTCCGAATGGTCCCTGGGCCCCAGCTGCTCCCTGAGCTCTCCTCCTCCCCTCACGGCGGTTCGGCAGGC
This sequence comes from Lampetra planeri, assembly GCF_965212315.1. Taxonomy (NCBI): domain Eukaryota; kingdom Metazoa; phylum Chordata; class Hyperoartia; order Petromyzontiformes; family Petromyzontidae; genus Lampetra; species Lampetra planeri. Next base: position 3,668,963 of record NC_136108.1, on the reverse strand, counting down.
CACCACCATCACCCAAAGCTGGAAGACGGCCTCTAAACGAGCACCCAGCTCGCCAGCAGATTGCAGGTGTCTCCATCCATGTGTGCCGAGCGGCAAGCATGAACTTTGTGACCGGTCACTGATTAACCATCGCATGACTATCACAAAAACGCGCGAATGCCTTTTGAGTTGCAAATCGCCGTGGAAGTCGCTTAAACTGACAGCAGCTTATTAAATCCTTTATATTAAGTTCACTTGCTTGCACGCTTACGACCGTGCAAATCTTTCGGTCGTGTTTTAACCCACTTCCCGTGATCCAATCGAGCTGACATTTTGCACACAGACTCGTTGTGCGTGACAATTTATTTTCGTGAAATTTTTTTTCCAAAATTTTACACTTTTTAGGAAAAAAATAATAATATTTAATTACCAATTGCTTAATGGTGGCAGGCAATCATCTGACCCATAGGTGGCAGCCATCTCAAGCCAGAGGACGAGAGGACTCTAGCCGCCACGCATATAAAGGATTTATAGTGAAAAACTTTGTTTTTACGGGTTAATTTTTTTTTGGCTCTAATTATTTGTCATTATCTTCGAGGACGTATTAATTACGTGAGTGCTGCTGCCGGTGGTGCATTTGGAATATCCATAGGCACGAGGCGTCTGGCGACTGGTCTCTTCGAAATTATGCCTTCGTACATACAGCCCTCGTACACCATTTCACACGGCCAATGTTACCCTGAAAATTTATGATAACCGATTCCATTGATGCCAACAGTAATTTCCTGGTGCGGAACGTAATTATTTTCACTATCAACCCGAACCCGCGAATGAAAATGGTAAGTTAACATTGAGTCGAATGGTAGTCATTGACTGTGATGATAAGCCGTTGTTTTATTGTGTGAAGAGGTTCAAAGTACATGTGAAAGCATACATTTTATTGATTTTACAGCACCTTTGACACGTTGGCATATTCTAGCATAATTGCTTAGATCAGTAATCGCAGAGCATTAACTTCATTCGTGAGATAATAATAATTTACATGTATTTGTATGGCGCCTTCCACTAATGTATCAAGGCGCCTTGCCAGAATATAGAATATAAAATATTGCAATCAAACACCCTGACACGAGTATATGATTGCATATTGTCAACAGGACCCTTAACGCCATGGTACTTACCATGTGCGAGTGACATGGCACGGTGTAATACTGAAACACGTTTGTGAGCACGAAAAGCAGGCGACTGTTGTCACACACACAACTAAGTTTATACGTAAAGGCGTAAACATTTTTTTTTAACACTTAATGTTGTCTGTTCGCCACGAAGATGAAAGACGTTAAATTCCCACTCTCTTTGGCATGGCCAAACATGCAGTTGCATATTGTCATTGATCTTTTTTAGGGATGAGACTGCTTAAGAAGGTAAGCGAGTGTCGCCTTTTCGTATGTCGGCAATTTTCCGATTGTGCGGCTGCACGGTGCATTCATGACCGATGATGTGTCGAAGCGGTTTTTAATTTGCCTAACCCGAGTGAAGTCGCAACATATCTAAAATGGCATTACGTATCTACGTATTTTGAACTTCTTTCGCAAGATACGTAGCCAACCGTGCTAATCGGAGGTGCGGGTTAGGCATTAATCTCATCTCTGGATTTTATTCAATTGAATGTTTTTCTTCGATGGCTCAAGATAGTGTGTGTACACAAAATAGTGTCCACTTATTTTGTGATATTTTACATGCCGACAAACAACACAATACGGAAATATTTATGAGAGATTGTTTTTGCAACTTAATTTTTCATAATACTGTTAAGGTCTTTGGGATTACATCGCGTTATTATAAATGTGTTGCAACCCTCCACCACCCGACACGGCCAATCAGTAAACAATGTGTCACATTAGCAAAACGCCAATTAGTTACGTCTTCAGCCCACCGGTGTGTTTGAGGAGTGAATCCACAACATTTAGAATTTAAGCACCGTGACGTGTCGCTGGTAGTCACATCCAGCATCTTCGGGCGATTTGCCAGAAGAGTGAAGCCATCCACCTGCTTCCAGTCTTAAATAGTGCAGCAGGATGACGTCATCGTTGTTGAACCCCATCAGGTTTCGAGATCAGAGGCGGATGTGGGGGGGTATTGTAATTATATAATAGATTAGTAATCAGTTAATTAGTTTGCGATTCTTCTATAAGGAATTGGAATATGTATTGTGTATTACTTAATAATACGCTTCCAGGCTGCGCTAGGTCTGTAGTTATCAGAGCGGTTGAAATTATTTGTATCTTTCTCCATTTCGATAAAATATTCTCATTCATCTAATTAGTCTTGGCCAGTAATAATTCGTTTTGTATAACACTTCAACGGTATAAAAATCAATTGAGTGTCCTTGTTAGCACGCATGTTCTGCCACTGCTGACAGCTGTGTTTTAGATAATTTAATGTTCCTGTGGTGTTCTTTTAGTCTTACGCTAATATTACGTCCCGTCTGTCCAATATAGCATTTACTAATTATAACTGGCCAAGACTAATTAGAGAATCCATCGAAATTGCGAAAAATACAAATAATTGTAACCTCTCCAATAGCTAAAGACTTTGCTCAGCCTGGAAGCGTATTATTAAGTAATACACAAAACATATTACAATTCCTTATAGAGGAATCACAAACTAATTAACTGATTACTAATCTATTATATAATTACAATACCCCCCCACCTCCACCTCTGATCTCGAAACCTGATGGGGTTCAACAACAACGACGTCATCCTGCTATATTTAAGACCGGAAGCAGGTGGATGGCGTCACTCTTTTGGCAAATCGCCCGAAGATGCTGGATGTGACTACCAGCGAAACGTTATACTCAAATTCTAAAAGTTGTGGATTCACTCTTCAAACACACCAGTGGGCTGAAGAACTAATTGGCGTTTTGTTAACGGGACACATTTTTGTATTGATTGGCAGTGTCGGGTGGTGGAGGGTTGCGAAAAATTTATAATAACGAGATCTAACCCAAAAACCTTTATTATTAATAATACTGGTCGCGAATGTCTACGTGTTAAACTTAATGTTTACATTTCTTTTAACACTTTTGTAAAGTATCTTTGAAAAAAATACCTCCTTGATAGCTTAACTTCGCAGTTACATTTTGATAACATCCATCATTTTCGAAAAACGTCTCACCAGAGAGTGTACGCTCTCACAGCAGTCAATTTCAAATGTGGCAACTCAAATAAATACAAATAAATACAATGTCTTTCAAGTACACAATCACAGTGCTGTAGCGCGAGCAAATGGACGTATGGATCAAGGTGGTTTGAGAGAGGGCTTCAGCTCTGCCATTGGGAGATTTAAGTCCAACTCCTTAAGCCGGATGCAAGTCTGAGAGCACCTCCTAGGACGTGCAATCGGTACGGGGAAGGGGATTCCTTGCTGCGAGGTCACTCAGGAATTCCTCCACAAAGGATGACGGTACACCCAACCTTCTCCCTGTGGTGTACACACACACACCCACACACACACAAATAAATACACGTACAAAGAAAACACATGCACATTACTGCACATTACTGCACAGTGCACAAGTCGAGTCATATGATGTACACAGACTGCCTTACACCACCAGCATGTACACCCTCCCCACCACATAAGTCTTCCCCATTCACACTGAAATGCCCCGGATATATTTTATTGAAACAAATTCTGCCATTTAAATTACGAGCACCGTCTCATCAGCATGTTAAACTGCTTTAACCTATCCCATCGTATTACCTGGACGTAATATACAGCTACAGTTTCATACATAGTTTATGACAGGTTGCTGCTGTATGCATGTTCCATTATAAGAATGGATAATGAAAACGCCTCTGAGATGTATTTTCTTAGATTTTCACACCAGCACATCCCATCAACTGAATCTCTTTGAAGGGCACACATTTACCAATATTTCCTGTGTAGTCTGACAGTAAGTTATAGACTGTATTGGTATCAAGCACAAACTAAGCCAGGCTACAGCTCAAGTGAAGATGGTGTTGCTAACATCACACCGATTAATCCGTCTCACATATACTGAACATCTGTGGAAAAAGAGCTTTGTAGCTCATCGGATTCCTCCAGAATAAATAAATATCCTGATCCCGATTCTGACACGCCAATGACGATACATTGCAGTAGGTAACCATTTAAGGCCGAATCATGCGAGGCAAGGAACAAGAGTATTTCATATGTACCAATGATGTGTAGGGTCAGGAATGGAACCACAATTGGTAAGATAGAAGTAGTGTACAGAATGTGCTACCATTCCACCAGCACACAAACACAAAGACCCCCTTTATAGCCTTTAACAGACTGTTGGGGCAAGTGCTGTTAGCGAGTACTTTTGAAGGCCAACATGGCACACGAGGGAGTGGGTGGCCAGCACCATACCCATCCACCTTCGTCTCCCCGATGGTGATGTTTACACAATGCATCAAGTTCTCATTTTTGGCTCAGTCGACCTAGGAGAGGCCCAGAACTAAGTCAGATATCCATCCCTGATGTTGGCCATGAGCAGAAAATTGAACTTGAGTCGCCTGGTTCGTAGCAAAGTGCGCTAACCACTGCACTACCGCTTCCCACACACCCATACACATGCTCATAGTCCTCATCAATGGTTTCTGGGGCTCACTCACTTCACGGAGGAAGTACTTAGGCACGTGCTCTGTACCAGCCTGCACACGTGCCCTCTCCTCAGCACGCTGCCACTCCTCCAGCTTGTGCTTATGCTCCGTTGCGGACGCGATGTCGCCGGCACGCAGAGCTGACGTCACCTGCTGCCACAGCCGCCTGGAGCAAGACGAGAGGCTGGCTCAGTCAGGTGTGATCGGTGGCAAGACGTGGGCGTCACGGTGGCTAGGAGATGTTAACTACCTCGAACGGAATACAGGAGGTCATGGGTTCGATCCCGACCCCGACCCTGACACCTATATATATGGAGTTTGCATGTTTTCCCCATGGTCACGTGGATTTTTCTCTGGTTTTTTCTTCCACAATAAACGTGCGTTCAGCATATTTGGCTGCTATAAATTTCCACATGATAAGCCACTTCGTTGGGCTATTTGTGGCCAGGTCTCTTCTGAAAAAGAGCTATATAGCTCAGTGGGCCTTACCTGGTAAAATAAAAAAATCACCGAGGGGAATGGATGGATGTGACCATCATCAGCAAGGAAAACCGAAAAAGATAAGTCTTTTATCTTGTCATTATGAGCAACTATGATTAGATAGTATCACTTCCAAAAACAATATTAATAACAACTTAAATTGTATATTATGTACGTTGATTCAGCTATGTTCACAATAATTTGATTTAATACACTTAAAAAATTACCAATTCTATCCCACTTTTACGACTAGAAGCAGGAGGGGGACGAGAGTCAATCCCATTAATGTCCTGAAGATGGCAGAATATCACGCTACACCGGAGAATGACCTTGAAAAATAAAAACTCTCTCGATTCCATAAGCCCCAACTAGCACAACCACAAAAGACAGACCAAGTCAATGTTTCCATCATCGGCCACAAATGCATCCCTCCAAGAATTGTCAATACATGTCCGAATGGCATGTGTGCACAGCGCACAACAGAGTGAATGAATAACAGGGTTGAGAAAAGGGGACTGGCTGGCAGCGATACAAAAAGGATAGGGGCACGATGATTGGTCAACAACCAAGGTTCAGAAAGCAGGACAGATTACCGGGAGTGCATGGGCTCCTGGCGTTCGATGGGCTGCACATGTTTGGGGATAATGAGCATTGTGGTCGTGTCCAAGATGACCGTCTCCCCAGAGGTGGTGGTGAACTCCAGCAGGCCGTTCCACTCGCCTTGAGCACGTGCGAGTACAGCCCCCTTCTCAACGTGTCGCACCTCGCCAGTCACCCTTAGAGACACACGCGTGGACAAAAAAATGTCAGGCGTGCCAAAATGTCAGGTGTGCCATTAAAAATGGTAAATGTGCCCGGCTTGTAATGTATAGCTCATGTCACTTCTGGCAGAAAGGCCTTCAATAGATGGAGCATTTGGCCTAATCTTCCGTGCTGATTAGGCATCTTGGAAGAGATACCCACACTTTTTCCCACCATTTGCGGCCTGCTAATCAACTGGGGTGGACCTATTTATACTTCTGTGTGGACAGATATGGGGATTTCTTAAATCCAGTGTGCTACCCATTACACTATGGCAGCATCCTACATTGTAGATATTGGAGATTGTTTTTATTTAACACCTATCAAGGCTGGCAGAGGTGTGATATGGCTGGCATCACGACGGCCTGCTTTCATCTAGCAAGTGCTTACGTGCAATGCACTGAATTTATCTTGGGGTTGTCCATAACCAAGTTCAGATATGCCTGGCCATGAATCAAACTCAGATGACCAGTATCATATCAGTGTCAACTATTATATTTGTCCGTCAACCATTACTGTATACATTATGAATGGCCTTCAGTTCAAATCTTTAGCATTTCTCTAAGTACAATTATGTAAAACATTACTCCTGTATTAAAGGAAAGGTGAAGACAACTTGAGTCATTGATTACTGCGGTCCGTTATCTGCACATGTCATTTCCACCTGTTACCTATGCATACTTATGAACCAATGCATTCTAATGACCTCCATGGGGTGTGTCCCCCTAGACCAGGGGTCGGCAACCAAAACAACAAGAAGAGCCATTTCCTTCCAATTCGGTACAAAATTCAGTATTTCAAGAGCCGCAATGCATCTATGTACATACATACATATCGTCAAGAAGCAGCCCGTAAAGAGCCGCATGCGGCTCCGGAGCCGTAGGTTGCCGACCCCTGCCCTAGACCAACTCATAACTTGTGCACGTACTGCATAAATTAATTTACCAAAGACTCAGCTGCTGATCCAAATACAGTAAAACCTCGTTATTTCGGTATATGATCATTCGTAATTGGGGATAATTCGGCACAGGTGCACTTTCGGCATATATACAGCATATTAGTAATTCTCCATGAACCGAACTGCCGTACCGAATGGTCCAATTTCCACATATGCGTGGACTCCACGCGCCACGACCAAAACAACGACTCGGTCGAGTGGCGGCGTGCGTGGTGAGCGTTACTGCAGACCTGTTGCTTTGGACTTTACCTTGTTGATGCACTCTGTGCAAGCCAACCCTCTCAGAAATGTCGTCTGCACCTACATCAAGAAGTAATGGAAAGGGACTGACGTATAAATCCTTTAGTCTATGAGACAAATCCAAAGTTTGTATAGAACTGATGAAGGTGTGTCAATGCGTATGGTGTGTGAAAAGTTTGGAAAACAAATTAGATTTTTCTTTATTGGGGCAGGAGGCACTAGGGAGTACCATTGTACATAATTTGGAATATTGGATAATTCGGCAAGGCCAGAGCCCCAAAAGTGTCGAATTAACAAGGGTTTCCTGTTCATCTTTTCTGTGTCATCCAGTCTTCCAATGCTTAAGTGTAATGCATGTAGGACCCATTATACCGCTGCTATCTTACCGCCCTTTTCACCTGTGCAGTTTGCCGCCATAGAAGGGCTTGGTGTGGAAAGTTACGGAAGCAGCGAGGCAAGTGCGGGCACAGGTAATGGACACTTTTCCTCCCAGCTCCACCCAGGGTACGGTGAGAATGGAGCGAGCGTATCCGCTCGGCAGCGTGAATACGTACTCCTCGCCATGCTCCTGCAGCCACAACCTCCCTGTGAAGATCACGCTGCTATTAGTCGGTGATAAGCAAAGGGAGGCATGAAGGTATGCGGAGTTTGCAATGAAAACAGTCTCTGGTTGTCATACACAGGCGGCTCGATTAGATTTATTGTACAAATCCTTGTGCGTCTTCTAAATGATGTTCTGAGATTTAATGTAATTTCTATGAGGATATTAATGTATATATCTGTTGAAAGAGAAACGTGAGTGTTTATTGGAGCATTATTGGAATTTAATTACGAATAATTTTCAACTATGTTGGGATGTTGGCTATGATATCACTTATTGGACTATAACCATCTGTGCAATATCTCTGGGATAAATGGGCAATGGCAATACTGTACTCGCCAAATTATACAATTCATGTAAATGACGTTGCTACACTCTGGCTTACCTTCCCCGACCATGGAGACGCCCACAGACATGCCTAGGAACTTGCTCTTGGTCCACAGGTGTACGTTGAGGCACATTCCCAGCTCCGCGCACTCCACATAAAAGGCCGATACGGGTGGGTGGTGAGACACCTGCTCTGCCACGAACCAAACACGGTAACACCCGTCTTCACCGGCATCCTCTCCTCCCGCCCGCCTCCTGCGGTACGCCACACTTGACCTCGGCTCGGGCTTCTCCCCTGAACTAAAGTCAGACTCCGTTCCACACCCAGGTGAGTTCTTCATAGACCCAGGACTGACTTCCTTACAGCTTTTCTCCATCACCAAAGTACGCGGCACGAGCCAAGAGCAGCGGAAAACTTCGCCGATGATGGGGTTGTAGGGTTTCTTGGCAACGGCGCCCTTGCGGCCCTCACGGAAGGAGGACAGGTAGTACTGCAGGAGTAGATTCATGCGCTCCTCTGCAGTTTGGCCCCACGCCACAGCCAGGAATGCATCCGTGTGCGCCATGAAGTCGGAAAACATCTCCAGCAGCGAGCGACACTCCAGGATGAAGGTGGGCAGCACCACCTGTCCACGTGGGTGAATGCATATGACAGCCAATGCTGTGTGGTATCGTGCATTGCCTTGTGGATTGGTGCAGTTATTGTGAATAGCGCGAAGTATCGTTGGGTGTGGTGCGTTATTGTTCTGTGTGGCGCGGTATCTCTCTTTGTCGTGGGTAATGCTGCGCACACCTTGGTAAGGTCCATGCCGAGCTTGAGCTGAGACAGCATGTGCAAAATGATGCTGCAGTGCTCCTCCCCTTGGGGCGGAGGCAGATCCAGCTCATCAAGTTCGCCCTCATCGGTCAGCTCATCCTCGTCGCAGTCCTCTTGTTCGCCACCCCAATGTGGCCCGTTCCACCCCACTCCCTGAAAAGAGACCATTTAATCCTGGGACAGTCCAATAAACTGAAAAATGTACCCCGCTGAAAGGTTGAAGTAGCGTCCCTGTCTGTGAAACTAACATACGAATCTGCAAAGAGTAATCCAAAAATACTTCTACATTGCAAACTGTTACGATTATCAATCATTGTTGGTTGTATAATATAAGTTACTGGTTGTATAATTATGCGGGCGGTCCCCGACTTAAGCGCGGTTCGACTTACTTCGATCCGCGCTTACGGCAGATCGCCAATGGCCACACGCACGTTATTACGCACGGCGGTCGGACGGCACTTACGGCACGACGCTGACTCGGGTGCCGGTTCTGTGCACAAACGTACGGCACATCGCCCAGTGAGTCTGCCTCTCCGACGAGCTCCGGTGCTCAACCTCTGTGTATTCACAGTGAAAATTTGTAAAGCATTTTTCATTTATTTCATCCTTCAAAATGCCTGATAAAAGGAAAGGTCAGTGTTTGAGAGATGACCCTGATGAAGGTGCTGCTTCATCCTTAAGATTTCGTACAGTAATTCCCCCTATTTAACTGCGAATATTCAGTCCGAATAATCCAGGAATTACGAATAATTGAGTGAAGACATTTCTAAATACTATTATTGTAATTAATATATGATTGGAAGTTGATGAAATCTACTATTTGTATTCATATTCCCATTATATGACTAGCTATCAATCATTCTCCAATCATTCATTCCATTCATAATTTACTGCCATCAATTTGACTTTCACACATCATCACAGATTTACCCATTGCTACCTCATCTATTCCATTCACCTCTGCTCCACCATTGCATTCATAGGTTAAGGCGCTAGATCAATTCCGTTAAGATAAGACATATATAAAAAGTTGCGTACCAAACCCTTGGTCATGAACGCAACAGACCCTTGGTCATGAACGCTACCCCCTATTATATCATTGTTTCTGTGGGCAAATCAGTCTCGACATACGTCGTCTTGACTTACGGCACCTTTTCTATGAAAGTAACCCAACGTAAGTCCGAGTACTGCTTGTAAACCAACAATGCACTAAATCTAAATGCAGCATCTAAGCTATTGTGGGCAGACAGGGAAGACAAGGAGACAAACCAACCTGCTGTGCTGAGATCGAGACCGAAGAAGGTGGTGGAGCTGGCTCCGACTCACGATGAGAAGTGTCCGATGTGCCGTCTGGGGCATGAGAGCACATGTTCCCGGGGTTCACAGAATCGCACGGTGCCACAGGAGCTACCACGACAGGTTGCAATGAGTGGACTCTCCCTGGGCAGGTGAGATTGAAGAGGACGAAAGCAAAAGAACAGGGTAAATATCACCTCTTATTTTTCTTCATCTCGAATCCCCCTACCATGGTGCGACTCTATATAATGAGCCATACCCTACCACCACATCTAGAAGAATCAATGTTACCGAGGGGTCAACAATCATCGCTACCACCAAGAGACATAAGTGCATCTGTATTCAAGGAAGCAGTAATGTACAAGTTCAGTCCAGGAATTCATTGTCGGCCTTCGGTTAGTTATTTTTGTTTTTAAAACCCCAATGATACTAATTCTGAACAAAGTAATACTCACTTAATGTGGAAAATTATAATTAGATACCATAGTTGGTAAACAGGTCAACAGGCACATAAGCAGTGGACTCCTATGAATACCTTAACTGGACTCACCACGTATAACTGTAACACACAAACAGCATAATCAATATTAAAACGTCAGAATGTCTCCCCGCATATGATCCTGATGGCGGTACCCCGGAGTACCAAATAATACAAATTGGCTGAGGCAATTCAATACTTTATTTCGGGACACTATTTTTTCCAGGGGTGTACTTAACTCCGCGACTGGGGTACCAATCAATCCGAAATCAGTGCCACTCCGTGATGTCGAAACGCAGAGAGGACGATTGCGCTGAAACCCTGAACGCTCGCGGTACGCACCATAGTGGTGCATCGTGTCCAGCTCGTCGAGATGAGTCAATTGCCGCATCGCCGACCATCAACGGACTAAAAATAACTGCATCACGGACATTATGCGAGAGCCCGGGTACCGTCATAAGGTTCATATGTACTTTCAATCTCTTGTGTTTTTCAGTTTTTAAAGCCTTACGTTCATGTGTACCATTTGCATGTGTGAACTGTACCTTCACAAAGTGTTTCACCAAAGCAGTCATTATAATGTAGATTCAGGGAAATGTAAGAATATAATGCCTTATTTTGTCCAGTACCTTGTAAAAAGGCAAAGTAGAATGCATGTTTAATTTTATCCGATAAATCATCGATTGCAGACAATACAGGCAAACCATGGAAGTGAATTTAAGTTTTTATTTATTTAAATTGAAATACAAATAATAACATTTTTAATTGATTCTTCTCCGCAAAATGTACATTCTTTACTTTTTATGATACAAGTAGTTTTATTCTGCATTGTACAAATGTTAATCAGCACTCCATAGACTTTTGAATATTTACAAAACTACTTTATTTTCATTACAATGTTTGATTGTCTTACTTTATCATTTGAAATCTTCTCCCATCCCATACTTAACCCAAATCACTTGTTCACATAATGCATGTAATGTTCGTTCTATATTTTCCAGATCACCCTTGGAAAAGAAACCTGCTGTGTCGAAGAACAGCACGCTCCAAACATGCCGAGTTGATCGGTGGACATGGTGCGTGGCCAACACAGCGAGTTGTCCCATGCGTAAGCGGCCAGGCGAGGTGGCGGATGCTCACCCGCAGGGTCTGCCATGGCCACACTGTGCTGCTGACCTGGAGAACTCCCGTCACCGTCACTGCCTCTGCCGCCCCCACCGACCCTGGCCCGCCCTCGGTGGGTGCGCGCCGCACTACGCTGCACTTGCAGCAGGTGCAGACAGGCGTGCAGGCAGCCAAGGGCTGAGACGGCCGATGCTTTGAGCAGAAGGAGGTCAGGATCCAGCGGTGTGATGCGAGCGTGTGAGCGTGGCAGAGCTTCCATGGTCAATGCCAGGGCACGCTGCTCCTCATAGGCACGCACCAGCATCTGGCACAGACACACGCAAAGCTGGGACGCGGGGGGGGGGGGCGGCATGCTGATCTACAAGCAGTGCTAGTGCTATGGGGATGCACAGAGCTGGCAAGCACAGCTAGCACAAAAGTGTGAGTACGAGGAACGAGCAGGCTGAATTGGTTTGTGGAGCTGGCTCATGAGTTATTGTAAGCAAGCAAAGTTAGACAATGAGCTAGCACAGAGTACTAGGTTAAAAATAAGTGAACTTCACACCCTCACAAGCAGAATAAATGTTAAATCCACTGTTGCCATGCAAACACACAAACAAATACGTACAAATGAAGAGGACAAAAAGTATACAGCACAGCAAAGATTTGCAAAATTAACAGTAAATGTAGGTGAATATAAACATTCAGTTGAGTGACCACAAACCCAAAAGCCATCCTTTAGTAACTGCAAGTAGAGATTGCCACACTTTCAGTCTCAATAAGCCTTCAGTAATAAGCCACTGCATTGTAGATCTGTTTGTATGCAAATCCTATCTAATAAATTGAACATGGGACCAAATTTTCAAACGGTCACAAATGTATTGACACTTTTTTTTCATCAAAGTATTCTCATAAATAGGGGTTGTTCGGGGGCGTCTGTGGCGCCCCTCACAACCATTTACGGCCTTCGGCCAGGAAAGCCACGAAAAAATTGCACACGAATGACGCATTCACGCAAGCACCCGATGCTCCATTTTTTATTGTATTATGTTTTGAATTATATCATTTTATTTCTTCACTAAAAGCTTATATCATTTTACATCTGGAAGACTTCAATGAAAAGGACATTTCGTGTGAATTTTCTCTCGTCGTTAAGTAGATGGCCTTTCTGGGGATTCGGTTTGATGCAGACTTTCACCTGTTTGGGATTGTGGGATCGAGATAAGGCGACAAAGAGCTGGCCGTGCGAGAAGACCGCCGTCTGCAGATCGATTCCAATGTAATGGAACGTCTGTCCCTGCGCCTCCGTCGTTCATGCAGGGGGCACGGAGGTTTGCAGCGCCCCCTGCATGAAAACGACAGAAAGTGCAGCGTTCATCACAGATAAAGTTGTGCGCTTATATAAGAGTATTTCTCATGACTCACCCACTGCGCATCGGACAGCCAGTTGTTTCCATGTATTAAAGTCTTGCTGCCTGGATATGAGTGTCTTTTATCTTCAGTAGCATCCTCCCTTGTCCCATATGGCCTTCGCAGTAAGGCCCCAGGAGATAGTGCTGACCTCTTGACCCCCGAGAGGTAGAGTTCATGACCCAACACAGGATTCATCTGACACACACACCAACAGATATCAACACAACAGCATAAACATGATCATCTACATCACCCTTATGCAAATGCTGTCACCTTGAATACCGATACATGTGGGAGGCATTAAAGAAAATGGCAAGTGGTGAATTTAATTACTGCAAACGATTAACAATATTCTTTGACCTGCGCACACAGTGGTATGCAATTAGAATATTGTGCAATATTTTACGTGAATATAAATTCTCAACACATTAGTTTTGTGATACATCATATTAGGGCTGAGCTTGTGACAGTTAACCTAGAGCTAAGCAAGGGAAACCCACAATTCCTGCAAATATTTCCATTGTAAAGTTGCTTGCTAGACTGCATCGGGCACAATGAGTAAACGACAAGGTGAATTTCTGCACAGTGTGGAGAGGTACAGACATCTGGAGCTCACCATGCCGATGCAATCAGTGTGGTGCTGCGCACACCCCTGTAGGCGGCTCACCCAGTGCTGTCTTTCCCGCGCGTCCTTGGCTGTTCCAGGCACAACGCAGTATGTCAAGTCACGTCACGCTGCAGCACACTTGCTTCGAGCTCATCAATATAAAGAAGCATGCTCTATGCCGGCCTATGGCAGCTGAACCGTGCGCACATGTTGATTAAGTTAATGAACCAAAGACTCGGCTGCTGAACCCAATGCATCTCTCTGTGTCATCCAGTCTTCTAATGCTCGAGTGCAATGCACGTAGGACCCATGATACCACTGCTGTATATCAAACAGCCAAGAGTAAATACAACTTCTTGATTGGTAGTTGTTGAAAGTATGTTTTCATGTTGTCATAGAGGAAGACCTGTAGGACAATGAGAATGTTCTGCCCTCAACTTGATGTTGGCATTGCAAAAAAAAAGAAGAGCTTGGCTGCTTCAGCAAATATGAATGTCAAATATCCATTGGCTCAAAGGGTACAAGATAAACTGTATTTTCAACAATGTTACCTCAAAGCTTCAAAAACACATTCAGCAGTGTGTGAGCTATGAAAGGTCCATGCAGACAAAACATTGCCATGAAAATTGCCTTATTGCTGGTGTTCCTGCTGTTACAAGAATAATTAATTAATGCTTCCAATATTTCATGAAGGTCTCCTCTGGAAATGAACAAAGATAGGCAGTCTATAGGTGTGTTATGGGAATAGTTAATCAACATTTAACAGGTACATACACCTCAGGGCATATTGTGTTTAACAGACATAATTAATCGAGGAATATACACGTACAAAAATGTAAAAACACTAAAATGTAACTATTTTTTATTCACCAGGCAAAGCCCACTGAGCTGTATAGCTCTTTTTCAGAAGCGACCTGGCACACATATAAGCCCAACGAAGTGGCTCATCCAAGTGGAAATTTACAGCAGCAAAATAGTCTAAAATAAGCTACCCCCCATTGTCTAACGTACCCAAAATCTGTCTACTGTAGAACATGAAACAGATCCAGTTAAAATGTGAAGGTCAATAGCAGTCCTGAGTATGAGACGTAAAGCTGTCACTTGTTTGGTGTTGATAATGAAGAATCTATTTTTTGATGGAGTTGTTACCACAGGGAATTCAAAGCAAGCTTTGAGAATCGCACTTACTAAAGTAACATATTTTTTGTCCTTGGTGTAACCTATAAAAGGTGGTTAAATAAAATATTATATTTATTCTAACTAGGTATTTACCTTTAAGACCAGAATTCAACCTTAGTGCAGTTATATAAATAGCAATGTACAATATGCCCTGCATTGTACAAGTTCTCGATGCTGCCAAAACAATATATTTTTTAGGCTTTGATATTCACTAAATTATAAATAATGAAATCTACTTCATGGAGTGCTTATCGAAGTGTACATGTGTGCTATTCTCCTTATATGATGCAGAGGATCTGAAATTGTATCACAAATTCCACCATACACATTTAAAAATAGGAAGCAGCGGGTATCAAACCACACTCAACCGGAGTAGCCATTGCTGTACCTGCCATTTGGATTTATGTAGAAATTTTTTCACACCGTACATAGCCAAACATGGTAATCTGAGGTTCGGGGAATCAGAGGTGTGCATGGTAGTTAGTGTGCATGTGGCCTCTGTACCCCTCAGGCGGTACTGCTCCCCAGTCACGGTGATGATCGTGAAGGCATAGGGTTCCTCCTCGCTAGGAGAGGTCACAGCGCCCGCCAGAGCAATAGTGCCCCGTGGTTTCTGGCCTCCCTGTGCACTATGCTCATGCACGTGGTACTCCAGACGCCCCTCAGCTCCAACCAGCACGAAATATCTGCAGCACAGTGGCATCCATACTCGGCATATAGCAATTCACCCCAAACAGCGATTCAAGCACTTGGCACGATTTAATTCAGAACATGATTTTTTAGTTTGTACTATTTCATTTATATTGCCTACATCAAACGTTCTGTCTTGTTCTGGCTCATTCTCGTGGCATATCATATAATAGCAAATAATTAGCATATCCTCCAAATAATATATGAATAAACACAATGTATCATTAATTTATTTAATTGTTAATTCAATTGCATGTCCAGTCTAGACACAAATTTACTCTTAATCGTGGCATGATTGAGACTACTGTCCTGCAAAGCCTCACTGAGTTTCCAGATTGTTTTCAAGAGGGTCCTCAAATACAAACTGCTCGTTAAAGTACATATAAGTAAATAATAATGATCATCTAATTTAACACGTGTTTGTTTGCAGACGCTTGTAATCCAAGTGCGGTTTTACGGATGTGGGCTGCATGTTGAGTACTTTTTTTCCTCCGAAGCTTTCGTCATGCACTACTGTGTCCAGTCAGGAGTTGAATATAAATACGCACAGCAGTGCGTGTTGTGCAAGCTTGAGAGGAAACAAATCTCATTTGGCAGCCCAACCTGTGACAGTGCACTTGGAATGGTTGTAGAGTAGAACCCCTGTTAACGACTAATCGCTTAACGACGGGCCTCCATAGAGCCCAATGTGTAGTGTGTAGTGTAGTGTTATAGTAGTGGAGTGTAGAACCCCTCGTAACGACCACCCCTGTTCATGACTAATCGCTTAACGATGGGTCTCCATAGAGCCCAATGTGTTCGCTTACCGACCATTCCCCTGTTAATGACGGACTGTTGTTGGTGCAGTAAAAATATTAATTAATGCATTGATTACCCATGTTTCTTTTAATATTATGTGTTTGTAGTGTTGTTAGTATCGTTATGTGTTAAAATCAATTGTTTAAATATTATAAAGTAATTTCGATTTAAAGCTTTCATGACTGCAGGGATTCATCTTATTGGTTCTTTCGGTAAAGTCACGCAGAAGGGAAATAATAAAATAATACAAATAAAACATAATAAAATACAATTCTCACGACGTTTTGGCCACAACGCAAGCAGCCATCCTCAGGTCTGTCGGAAAGACAGTGTCTGAAGACGCTGTCTTCCCGAAAGACCTGTGAGAATTGTTTAATTAGTATTATTTTATTATTTCCCTTCTACGTGACTTTACCGAAAGAACCAAGAAGATTATAAAGTACGTTTTTTGGGTGAAAAAAGATAACTTGTGATGCAATCGGAATAAATCAAGCCTTTCACATGTATTTCCTATACTCGCTTAATGATCGGTTTCGTGGAAAAAAAGTGAATTTCCTTATTTTACACATTTCCTTATTTTAATGCCCACACCGTTGCCATTGCAATTCTGTCTTACTGAAATCAATGTCTGCTCCGTCAGAACCACTCACCTGAACTGCCAACCAGTCACCAGGTTGGTGTACTTCTGTAGGTAGCCAGTCAGATTCTCCCACTCACTGCTACAAGAAAACAGGGCAATGAATTACAGATCGATTAATGCCTGAACTGTAGCATTACTCACTCTCATAGCTCACAGAGCAAGAATAACCATTAACAACCAATTGGCAATCCCCACACTGCATAAGTCATGGGGGGTTATTTTGACCTATGAACTGCGTTGGTAAGTGCGGGTTAGTTAAAGGGACCATTCGCCACTTATATAAACCATGACCAGCAGTCAAGTTCAAGTCGCCGGGTTCAAAGCGCAGTGTGCTTTCAGTAACCACTGCCAGTAACAGCAGCAAATCTCTCAGGAGCTGCTGTTGCGTAACTTCGCCTTCAAATAGCTTTAAACATGAGGGTGGGTGGCATTATTCCCATCACTTGAGAAAAGTGTTAATATGAAAAAGACGGCAGCTGCCCTTTACCTCTGTCGCTGGTGCTCCGAGTTGAGTGCTGGTGGTGGCTTACAGGGCGCACGGAACACCACGGCGTCTGTCACCATGTCTTCCTCTTGCTCCATGGGCGTCCCCATCACGTCTGCACGCAGCCTTTGTGCGGGTTCCATGCCTGACTCTGGCTCAGATACTGGCCCAGACTCTGTTGCTGATCCTGACCGAGAACCAGATCCGGCTAAACTTGTTTCAGAGCCAGACCCTAAGACAGAATCCGGTCTCGGGTCAGACTCAAACCTTGGCACTGGCTCATTCCCAGGCCCCAAAGTGCACGGAGTAGTAGGACTAGACCCAGGTCCAATTGCATGTTCCGATCCAAACAATGGCACGGACCCATCCCGCGGTCCAAATACCGACGCAGGCTCAGATTCAATCCAATATAAAGAACCAGACCCAAAGCCAGACTCAGACGCTGGGACTGACCCAAAGCCAGCTTCAGACCCAGGTGCTGCCACTGATCCAAGTTCTAAGCCTAAGCCAGACCCTGGTCGAGATCCAGGTACAGATTCTGATCTTGAACCGCACACTGGCCCGGCCCCTGGCCCAAGTTCGGGACCAATCTCAGCCTCGGCCCGGGTCCCTGGGCCGCCGCCCGCTGACATCGCGGCCCCTCGTCTCCCGCTCGGTCAACAGCCGCGGCGTCGCTCGCCCGCGCTCGGTGTCGCACCGCACGCGGAAATCATCGCCCGTGATTGACGAAGAGATTGGCGTTGATGGACGAATCGATTCTTCGTAACGACGACGCGGTCCAAAGGCGACATCAAAAATAAACCACAAATCACGCCCGGTGGGTTGGTGGTGGTGGTGGTAGCCGGTGACCTCCGACCCGCGTGACGCGGCGATGATGCCCCGCCCCCTCACGCTGCGAGCCCCGCCCACGCTAAACCGGCCAATCGTCTGCCAAGACGCACTCGGTTAGACCTCCAGTGTTACGTAACGCGTGTAATCGTCAAACAACTTGCCCTTAGAAACGGAAGAACAAATATCTATATAAATAGCACCGTTAGTAGGCGACGTTCCGGGCACTGGCCTCTTTCTTCGTAGATCGTGGCCTGTGGATGTTGCTACGCCCGAAAACGTCAGTGGCTTCGGTGCGGCAGTAGTTCAACATACATACAACTGTCGTCAAAAAATGTTGTAACGATATCCATTCATCACGTGTACATCATACAAACATGACCATGACTTTCTTTTTAGATGTCCACAAATCGCCCTCTGGTTCAGGTTCAACTCCCTTATCTTCTTGGTTCTTTCGGTAAAGTCACGTAGAGTTGAAATAATAAAATAATAAAAATTAAACATAATCTAATAATATAAGAAGATGAATCCCTGCAGTCACGAAAGCTTTAAATCGAAATCCGCCCCCTTTAGTTAAACCCCGCCCACGTCTGCTAGGCCACGCCCTCTTATATAAACCCCGCCCTTTGTTATCGCCCCCACCTCCTCCCCCCATTATAAGCCCGCCCTTTGTTATAGCCCCCACCTCCTCCCCCCATTATAAGCCCGCCCTTTGTTATAGCCCCCACCTCCTCCCCTCCATTATAAGTTCCGCCCCCTATCATAGCACCCTTGCTGCTCTAGACCACGCCCCCTATCATAGGCCCGCCCATTATTCTAATATTGGCCACGCCCCCTTCTGCTATAGGCCGCACCCCCTATGAAGACCCTGAGACCATTACGAGGCGCGCACACGTGGAAGCTCGTGTTGTGCGCGGTGCTTTTGCAGACGAGTGTTGGTGGGGTCGTCAGTGACAGCAGAAGGCAGCAACAGCAACAGCAGCACTTCCCCCCTTCTGTGTTACCCGTCGCTCCACCTCGCTTTAGACATGACAACTCCCAAGAAGGTGTGCATCGTGGGCTCGGGCAACTGGTGAGTGCTCGTGTGTGCGTGTGCGCACGTCATTTAAACGGACTTCCCCTGTGCGCGAGACGTGTCATTGCACGTACACACGGGCGCAAGGACGCGGAGTATCGCACACACACGCGCCTGAATATTCGCATGAGTTTGCAGAGCTTCGGCGTACCCAGGGCGCATGCAAATCGTGCACTCAAACAGGCGCGTGTGCCCACGTGCACGCAATTCTGTACTGTGATAGCCACGTGGAGTACTCGTGTAGACGTGTACACAGATGGGTATGCGCGCACTTCCAAGTCGAGCACATACGGACGCGCCTGAGTGAATTTCTTCTACACGCACATGCACGTCTCTGATACAAGCACGCACACACACACGCGCGTACACACACACACGAGAGTACTTCCCCAGTAAACATCGGACGTTGGGTTAACGTTGGTCCACCGGTTACAACACTTGCCAACGTTTGCCCAACGTTACATGTTTACCCGGTTACCGCTGTCACGCAAACGCACATTTCAAATTCACTCTTAAGCACACACAGTCACGCAAGTTTCCACATTGTACATCGATACACGTGGAAGCACACTCGCTCGTGCGAAACGCACACATATAAGTGTATGCACACACATGCGTGCAGCCACGTATACGCGTGTATGTACTGTGCACATGCACATGTGTACACACACAGCAGTAGCCAAGTGATGAGTGAAAGGCTTGTGGAGGGTTAAAGAGCCAGCCCCACTACTTGAGACCACGTAGGGATGGGTGCTAGGGGCTGTTTAAACTTTAAAGAGGTCATGTTATACAATCAACGTTATAAAGCGATAACGCCTTTTTAAAGATCATTAACTTTATAGGTGATTGCTCGTTTGAGACAAAGGTCCCTTTTTGCAAGAACAACCTCTGGTCTAATTAATTGATGGTACAAACATGTATCGGTGCGGAAACATAACACAGGCATACAGAATTAACGCGCCATGTGGAGACGCCGGTTTATTGGGATAAACACATTAAAATAAGTACAAACTACAGCATACATGCTGAAACGTGTGTAGAATTAAAGTGGTTGCAGGTGAATGGTAGAGGTTGTTGATGGTGAGTGATGGTGTTGGTCATTGGGGTGGTTGGTGGATATGGGTTGATGATGGTGATGTTAGCCCACTGGCTCTTAATAAACAGTCGATTGATATGGGCATTATGAGTTGCATGAGCCCCAATGGCCGAGTAGACATACAGTCAACCACACATTGTGGCTGTAGACTGATTATATCGGGACATATGTGGACTGTGGATATGCAGTGCGATAATTGCAGACACCCTACAAATGCTCTTGCCGTGCTAAACACTTAATTTATGTCTGAGTGGACTCAACATGGCTCATGATGGCGTAATATACCAATGAAGTTAATTTGTGCTTATAAGCTCCCTGTGCAGGTCTGAAGACTTACATCTGAAACTTGTGGTATCACCAGCTATGAAACGTTACGTGTAAAATATTACATTGAGTGTACCCCACTCACTTAGCACTTGAGGTTATCATGCCCTCCCTAACAGTGATTGAGCTTGGTGATTATGTGCTCTGCTACATGACATGTTTCGATTTAAAGCTTTCGTGACTGCAGGGATTAATCTTGGTTCTTTCGGTAAAGTCACGTAGAATGGAAATAATAAAAAAAAATTCTTATTTCCATTCTACGTGACTTTACCGAAAGAACCAAGTACATGACATGTGTTCAATTGTTAGATTGCGACAGTGAAATATATTCCAGCCTCTCGTTTTCCACGTCATATCCACACAAAATATGATGATGCCTGCAAGGGCCGTCTACCACACATTGCCTTGCGTTGATCTCTCAGTCCAAGGTTCACATCTCAAAACGTGCCCTTCCTTTAATACTCTTGAGAGCATATATGGCTTTGTCTGGTCTGCTGCGAAGCTTTGCCTTTATCTTTGCACACTCGTGCTTTCGGAAAGACTTTGAAACAACTGTGTGAAAGGTTACCAAAATTGCATCTACGTTTTATTCATGCATGCAGTATATTTATTATGCTGTGCTTTGATGAGCCTTAGCTCTATTTTGCACACTTGTGTAATGACGACTTCGACGCACTTGTCTTGAGATGGTTTCTTTATTAAGGAGCTACGAGCTCTCCACACACAGACAGGCCGGTGACCCCACTGCAACAGCCCCGAGTCTCCCGCGCATCTCTCTTTTATCCAGTCCGAGGCCACGCTCCCATTCACGAACCTTCTCGCTGGTTCTAGACCGCTCGCTCTACCAGCAGACTCCACCGTCCTCTTCCATCACCTGGCCCCGCTCCGATTCTCGATCATTCCCGTCGCCACCAGTCCATTCGCATTGCAGGCTGACTCCCCTGTCATTACCTCTCGTGGCCACTAGTCCATTCGTACTGCAGGCTGACTCCCCTGTCATTACCTCTCGTGGCCACTAGTCCATTCGTACTGCAGGCTGACTCCCCTGTCATTACCTCCCGTGGCAACTAGTCCACTCACACAGTAGGTTGACTTTACTGTCATTACGCTTGCACAACGTACCATATAAACTCTGCAATAACTGTGTGAAAGGTTGCCCAAATTGCATCAATGCTTTTATTCGTGCATGCAGCACATTTATTATGCTGTACTTTTATTAGTTCAACAGGGAGACTCTCCAAACAGACAAAGTCCAAGCGCTCGGGCAGAGGCATCCCCTGCATCTGCAAGTGTCATTAAGCTCCTATTGCACTCCCGATGCAGGCGGTCTTGTCACTGCGTTGCAGGAGTGCGCCGTCTCTCCATAGGGCCACTTGGTCAATATCCAGGCATGCTCAAGTTTCCCAAGCGCCGTGATGAATGGCTGTACCAGCTCCCTCCCGCACAATGGGAACCAGCGACGCGAGGAGCTGAACGTGTTGTGTCGAGTTGCGTGCGATTGGGACCCACTGCACAGTTTCACGGTTGCTGTTAAAAAATAAAGTTTATTGTTTCCCTTTTTAGAATCTTCTCAAAGGACGTGCTGCTGCTGCTGCTGATCAGTGTGCAAATGTTTAGAGGGTACAGTATGTGGAATTTCTGAGTGAATTCCCTAAAGTGGGCCTGTTGGCAGTGCACTTATATTCTGTGTTCTAGTAAACGAGCTCTAGATAGGATGATTTTTTTTCCATTGCAAGGTTTTTGTCAGGGCGTGGGAAGAAAAAATTCAAGGACAGTAATCTTGATTTTCAACAGGGTCGGCGTGTTCGTAAACATAGCGTAATGTCGCAATTTGCAGATGTAGTCGGACGGCGAGCTCTCAAATCCGGCCCATGCCGTCGCCCGGCGGAACCGGAGCACGTTCAGTCTTCGCGCTTGGCCTCCCCGCTTTAGGGACCTCGAGCTACGTCCCGTGAATGCACCACTGACAGGCGGTGCCGTAAGAATGAATAGATCTCATGTGGACTGCTCTTCAGTCTGATCACGCACATTGTACGAGACCATAAAATCGGTGTAATTTACTATAACTGCAGGACCATACAGCGGGGGTTGTGCTGCTGTACACATAAAGTGACAATCACAGACTATGCATCCTGGTGAGCTTGATTTACCCATACAGTATACAATCCAATCATTGACAACTGCATAACATCCGCCCCTCATACACACTACAGCCATGTTATTCTCTCAAACTGTACAGAAACCTCCCCGATACGTTATCTAAAAAATACTGCTGGCTCCGTGGCCCTTTCATGTGGTCTCTGAGAGTAAAAAAAGAACAACACAGATCACGTGAAGCACTCTCTTTAGTCAGCTGGATCCAGCCGGATGCAGTGGGACAGATCTGATGGTCACAGATGGCTTGTGGTGACTTTTGCACTCCTGCCAGCGCCGGCCTTCTACAGGATCGGCACTGCTCGCGCGGGGCTCAATCCTCGGTGGCTGTCACCCCACGGTTGTGAAATCTGTCATGCGCCCGTGCCATGACAGGGAGGTGTTGGGCGGCCATGGCAAGTGCTGGCCGGTGGTGATGGCAGCAATGTCATGGCCAAGGTGTCACCGGTGGGAGGAAGCGGTTTGGGTCCAGGGGAGGCTGGTTTTTGATGTAATTTCTTAGGATGGAATTAGCCATCCTAAGATTAAATATTGGAACAAGGTTCGTGTGTTGTCAGAGAGACTCGAAATAATTTGTGGAACCATCGGAATGATCATACATTTCCAGCGTACGACTTAATCGGGGTCACGCCATGCCAACACTGATGCCTCTAGTCCAGGGGTCGGCAACCAAAACAACAAGAGCCATTTCCTTAATTCGGTAGAAGACTCAGTCTTTCAAGAGCTGCAATGCATGTGTCCTCAAATGACGTCGCGAAGCAGTCCTTGAAAGAGCCGCGTTCGACTGCTCTCGTCTAGTACAGCTGTGATTCATGACGCTTGTATCACATGACCTTATTTAATGACTTTATCTCCCGTCGGCTTAATCCCCTCGTGCACGTCTTCTCAGAAGCTATTTTGTCAAAGGTTGTATTCGATGGATGACCTTTCTTCGAGTCCAGGAAATGGTGTGGCAAAGGGGAAAACAAAATACCTGCGCTGTCTCAGATCTCCGTGGCCACCGTTGTGAAGTGGGGCAGCCACCCAGAAAGATTTTTTTTTTCAGGAACCACAAAACTGCTGCATAATGCAACTCGTGCTCTGAAAGTTAAATGTGTGTTGCGCTGGTTTCTAAAGTCGTAAGGCCACCCAAGTTATCGAGGAAAACATTTCAATTGTGTAAAATGTATTTTCATATTTGCGTGTGAAAGAAAAGAAGCAAACCAATTATGGTTAATGTATTAGAGCAGAAATTTGGTGATGATGCATTGTGTACACATTGCAGAAAACATCCAGTGTGTCTGCATTTCTGTGAATTGCTACCATAAAGCGCAAACAATTCCGCACCTGAATTACAGGGAGTGACTCAATTTGATGATGACCTTTCCCAGAGATAGATGCCCTCATTAGTATTATGTCTCATGTTCTCTGCCAATACTGCAGCACTCGACTGTGTTGTTTCGTGCTGCCTTTGCTTCGGCAGCAGATCATGCTTTCATACCTGATGACGGACGCTTGTGTTGGGCCCGAAACGTCGTGATTTATTTTATTTTATACCTACGTGACTTTACCGAAAGAACCAAAGAGTATGTATTCCTGCAGTCACGAAAGCTTCAAATCAAGATTATCTTTTTCAGTTACGCAGTTCTACTTTGTAGTCTCATTGGGCACTCGCATGACACACAATAGGGGTGTTGATTGATGGAACGATTACAATACAATACAACAGAAATCCAATGATCCGCATTGATAAAGGGGGCAGGGGGGACATACCGCAGATCCTGTAATCCGCATGGACCTGATGCCCTGTTTTGCACTGAACTAACTTGCACACGCGTGCCGTGCATCGGACGAGCTGGCGCGAGTATCCGCCTGCGCCTCGTGTATATTTAAATCGCAGGACAGTGACTGTCACGCCGCTGAGTAACACGACCCGCCGGGGCTGAAAATATCTCAACCCAGACCCACAGCGGCGTGGTCAGCGCCGCCTTCAACTCCCACCCCGATGGAGGCAAGGTTACGTGCAACGCCATGTGCAAGTTGCAGGTTCCTGGCATTGTTTGGACAATGTGTTTACTTTAGCAGCACGATTATGTTTAGTTCTAAATTCATTTTACTGGCAAGTACGTTGCACCGTTTACAGAATCACGTATTAAAAAGAGACTTTTGTAAGGGCTGCTTCTCATGCAATTGTAGCCATTATAACAGAGCTGGCTCTAGGAGTGTAACAATGCATCAATCCATTGATTACTGAAATGCCAATTCTTAAGCTTGTGACACGTGCACCCCTCCTGAATTTAGCAGAGGTTGCCATCTTTCAAATAGAACTTTTTCAACCAAATCCCCAGGAGGATCGCAGCAGCAAACACCGCAAGGGTGGCGCATTCGTCGGTGATGTGTTTGATGGTTTGGATTTCGCCACCGTAGCAGCACGCCGATGTTTTGCGTTTCAAAAAAACGCCGCTCGGCATCGCTGGGGGATCTCTGACGTTGTAGCCGAGAAGGAAACCTCTCGCGGTGGTCACGAATACCCCAAGTGTGCTGCGGCTTCATATCTGCCTTCAGTTCCCCAGCACCACTCACGGTTGGACCTGGACAACCGGGCACATGTGTGTGCTACACATGTGTGTGCTACACATAAGGGCCCTTCGCCACTCTCGTTTTGTGTACTGGAAGGTGAATGCGTTCGCAGAATTCGCAGGCCGTAAATGTGTGTAGTTTATTTCTTAATCTGTGTGGTCATATAAGCTTTCCGTCAGTTATTGGTCGGACACAAACTATGCAACTCACTGTCATAATACAGGAGTGTATGCCCTGAAATGTGCAATTGAAATGAAGGTTTTCCACATCATCTATCAATTAACTGCAGTGGTCATAGTGATCTCGAATGTTGGTCAGAAATAAAGCTCTTAGTTGTTCTTCTCGAAATTTCTCAGATTTCCTTCAGAACAATACTGCTTTGTGTCTTTGGGCAAGAGCTGATGGACAAGTTTATCCTCGGGCAACATTACGAAACAAAAATAGCAATAGATATTTAAATATGCTTGCAGCCACTTAACAGAAATGTTCTATCAACTTTGTTCTGTGACGGCCTTTGTATACATGTACTTGTTCTGCAAAGCTACTTAAAAAATGTGTCTTGAGTTAAAAAAGTAATCGAATACAAGACTTATTGTATATGAAACATTGATCAAAAGGGTAAACCATTTACTACACTACTTTATCTGAACACTACTAAAACACAGATTTTTTGGTTGGGCAAATAACTCTACTTTTTGGTTTGTTGGTTTGTGCGTAAGGCACTCTCCGAGTGTTAATCATCAACACAATACATCCAAGACCAACAGGGCAAGAGGCAGGGGGTGAGGGGGTTATCGATGAGACTTGGCGACAAGCATCCTTCAGTCATCCTCTGGAAAATAAAGTCGCGCGCGGGCAAAAAATCTCTACAATAAAACAATCAGCATGTTAATCGGTAATTAATTACTCAAACGTGGGGCCTGGAAGTATTGGTGCAATAATTAAACTTGTTATTTATGGCCATTCGGTGTCACAATTAAATCATTAATGCCTTACCACGAGCCTAAATGTAGCATTCACATATGATATGCATGCATTTGACACTTGATTCGATGCACGCATTTTGAGCTTAAAGAATCAAGAAGTGTTCACTCCACATCGCACCTCCGATTTTAGCACGGTTGGCTACGTGTGGTGCGAAATAAATTCTACATGCATACTGTAGTCTTCGGTCCCACATCTAACAGTCATTCAGCCAAACTTTAACCGAGTGAGAACCCAGTGAGATGTAATATCGCAAACCTTTTGCAAGAAAGATCTTCATCGGTGGAACTCCGTTGAGAGATATCTCGCAGGTTTATAGCCCCTGCATTGCTTCACTGCCTAGGCAAGGTTAGTGAAAGAGGGTGGGACAAAGGGTGGGTGTTGCAAAATAAACAAACCATAAAGGCCCTTTATGTATAACACATGCTCACAAGAGATAATTTTCAGTTTGGCTTGCATTTTAGCGGAGTTATTCACAATGTGCCTGCATTGTACCCTAAAATGTAGCTCTTATGAAAGGATTTGCCAACACATGCTCTGTTCTTTCATAAGATGCATGTGTGCCCAAGAGTGGCATGTTAGGAAGTATTGTACCCCTCCGACCTCCCAAAAATATGTGAACTTGTATATTTTAAGAATTTCTTTTTCCTCTTCAATGACCACACCATATTATTTTGACTCTACAATGATTGTGGATGGCTCTCTTCTGTCACATGAGGCCCCCTGACGTTAACTTGTCACACCCTGCTAATGGCACTTATTGACGTCGAAATTCAACTCAAGGGTTGCCTTGTTAAAAGCAATACAACTATAGATGGTAGGATATTCTCACTGATGAAGCATAACCTCCATACCCAATTACCACAGTTCTAATATGAATAACAATGTTTAATTGTCCCAACAGGAATCCCTTAAAATGCATTGTCCCCTTTTACACATAGAGGCATGGTAATTACAATGGCATGCAGGCGTTTACTCAAAAACATAGCATTTGATGATAACTTTAAAGATTTCACAGAAGTGAATTTGAGTCGAGACAAATTGTTACATGCATTATTTATACCGCAACGACATTCTGCGTGACATTACACGACCGCTGGATTTTTCGAGTGACATTTTTTCTTTTTTAATAAGCGTGCGATTCTCCATCTCGGCGTAATACTCGTGCACGACGGTACGGTATTGTGCCAACAGGTGCTGCTTGAATGACGACCTCCGCATCGGCCCGAACAGGCAGACCGCGCAGCCACACACCCGTATACATTACTCCTCGTGATTTAAATTTATCCAGCGGGGCCTCCTCAAGCTGCAACCCCAGCCTCTAAGCCCTAAGATGAGAAATAGTCTCGGTGCCTTTTAAAGTCACATCATATGTGCTCGCTATGTCTGTTTTAAAAGGCCAGAGTTATAAGTGGGTACGTGCACAGTTGCGAATGTGACACACACCGCTTGCCCCACCTATGTGTCAGGGTAGGTTAGATTGTGGATGAAACTACCTATCAGTATAGTATTACAACTCCTATCCAATATTGCTGGTAAATACTCAGGTATATATTAATAAACGTGTGGAGGTTTAATCTCATAATGGAAATAGATAATGTCAAGCACTAGGTCATTCAGATCAATATCATGCACGTGTTTAGCTTTCCCAACCCTGCTGCTGATGTTCAGTAATGCACAAAACATTTCGGGGTTTGCCCCAAAATGTTGCTTGCATGCACTTGCCTGGAAGGCCCATTGATTGACGAACACAATGTAACTTATTGCAATTAAGCGAATGCCCTACCTCTGTATTTCCCCCCCACCCCCCACAGCATTTATTTAAACAAAACACGCCCTGGAACAGTTTAGAATGTGCCCTGCACAACAAAATGACCGGTGACATTTTCAATCTCCCATGTGAGTGTTCACATTTTAACCAAATGTATGCTGCCAAGGGCTTGTGGAGGGGAGCTAATACAAATCGGTGTCCGTGTGCCGGTTCAAATAGGCACGTGTGCATGGCCACCTTGCGAGTGATTCTAGAGCCGGCTATGGTGCCTTGCCCCCCCCCCCCCCCCCCCAATTTCTTTCACTTTTAATAATTGTCTGTGAGTGCAGCATCAGCCATGGAGTAATATGTATGGACATGCTGTGTGCCCCTTTGTTTTTGTTACGGTGTTTTTACACAGGCAAATCGTGCGTGTGCTTTGCTTGTCAAGAGTAGTTTCTGGGGTGGTAAGCAAATGCTCTTCGGTGCACAGAGTATGTTTACGAGTGTGCTGTGGGGACGGGTAGCACAGCGGTTCACATACTGCACTACATATCTTTTGCCATGTACAGCTCTCTTTCATATCCGAGCATGCCCTGGGCTGCCTCCTAAATCAACTTGCCTTTAATTGGTGCCTGGTGTATAGCGTAAACATCAGCACTCGGCAGACAAAAGCAGAAGGGCTTTGTATTGGCCCTAATACCATGCCTGCAGTAATAGTTGCTCATTAATATACATTCACTAACCACGATAAATGAAGCGAAGTGAACAATATCTTTGTGTTTGTGTGCGCGTCCCTGCAGGGGCTCGGCAATTGCAAAGATCGTGGGCGCCAACGCAGCAGCGCTGCCCCAGTTCGACTCAAAGGTGCGCATGTGGGTGTTCGAGGAGGAGGTGGGCGGACGCAAGCTGACCGAAATCATCAACACTGAGCACGAGAATGTCAAGTACCTGCCGGGACACAAGCTACCCGCCAACGTGGTACGCGCGTATATACACACGCGCAGCGCGCCCCCTGCAAACGCTGTGCTCGCGGGGTGATTTGCAAATGGGCACGCACTTGTGCACCAAGCGTGGTGCATTCATTCATTCACCCTTGCTTGTGTGTACACTTGTACACACAGCAAGGTGTGCATGTGCCTTTGATTGCATGCACGGCAGGGTGCATTCACCCTTGCTGGCACACACACATACACGGTATATGGTCCTTTGTTTCCCTATAAGTAAAGTCAGCAAGGGACAGTATTAAACATCTGGCCGCAATAACACATGGCCAGAAATAAGTGCACGCGTTACAAGGCCAAAGGTACACACGGGGCCCAGTGCGGCTGTGGGTGCGAGAGGCTACAGGAGTCCAAGGCATTCCATGCGCACATTGCTCGCGCCAAAAGCACAAACCCTAGGTCACCTTTGCGAAAGGGCCTCGTGTCATTGAGCTCTGACCTGGTGTTTTCTACACAGCCAAAATGGAGCGCCTATCACAACTGGGAGCCAATAGCTGATCCGGCTCACCCCCTCCCCCCCACGTGGTGCGAGACAAGGGTGATGAGTGTTACGACATGTGCCACTGCACACATGTTTTTGTTTAAGAAGGAATTGGCAAGGCGTGAGCGTCATTGTGCTGGCTTGATTTTTGGACGACTGATATTTCAATTGGCGATTGGTTGACCCGAGCTGGCCTTACAGCTGGCCATTGATCGCTTGCACTACTTCTGCTTTCGGGGTCATGGTAATAAAGAAACAATTTCCGTCGTTGGTGACATTTTTTAGTCGTTAATACCGGCTTGAAACAAAGAAAACAATGTTAGATTCTTGCCCGGTGACAGTAGTCGCAGTACACGCTCTGCATTGCACCCGGTGAGCTCAGTTTCCCTCCTGACTGTGGCGAATGACATCTTAACCGATCCCGGCCTCCACACCTCTGCCCTTGATCAACCCATACCGACATGCATAGTGAAGTATGGTCAAACAGTCTCCAACACCCACATGGCAACGGGAGGCCTTCATCCAGCAGTGGATTGACAAAGGGCCGTAAACCATTATTGTTGTTATATTAAGTAGCAACAGATTACATTAGTTGTAAGTAATTTTATCGCGCAGGAATTTTCGTTGGACATGACTTTGAATCCTGTCTTAATCTCTCTAAGTTGTTTATTAACTTTGCTTTGAGGCTGTTTTTTGCATTGCTTCCTACCTTCACGTTTCTATTACGTAAGGAGAATGTACAGTACTGTACAATGTTTGCTTATGTAATTACCTATTGCTCCATTATTTATATCACCAAAATAACACCTGTTCCACTGTGTCTCGCTGTATATAGCCGCATGTTTTTCACATTCAACTCTACTTTTGTTGGATTCGCTATTTCTTTTGCTGTGTAACCAACTAAAATAATACGTACTTGCCCTATATACTTTACATGCATATCAGTCAGATATTTTATAGGTAGACATTAACTGCAATGTGGTGTTGCACGTGTGTGTGTGTGTAACCATCAGTAGTGGGGAGACAAAGGCGGCCAGGTAGGGTGCTGGCCACCCACCCTCCTCGTGCGCCGTGCTGGCCTTAATAGGTTCTTGCTAATCGCACTCACCCCAACGGTCTGTTGTTAACACTATAGGGGGTCTATTTGTGTGTCCGACCTGTCGGAATGTCATTGTAGTGCAGTGTCTGTGTGGACACATAATCGCTGTCCAGCACTTGTTGGCCAGTATGACTCTTGTTTCAGTGTGTGCCTGGACACGTGATGTTTGCCCGTGTTTGAACTGGAATGCGGCTGCATTGCCGTGTGTGTGTATGTGGGGAGCGGGCAGCGTCCTGCGCTACCAACCCAGCGACCCGAGTTCAATTCCCGCTCACGGCCAACACCTGTGACGATTATTTGAACCGGTCCTGGGCCTCTCCTAGGTCGATTCGGCCTCGGCCTCAAATAAGTAGCTGATGTGGTGTGTACACATTGCCACGAGGTAGACAAAGGCGGCCGGGCGTGGTGCCGGCCCCCCAACCCTCTCATGTGCCGTGCCGGCCTTCATAGGTGCTCGCTAACAGCACTTGCCCCAACAGTCTGGTAAAGGCTATATGGGGGGGTGGGGATCTTTGTCTTTGTATATGCCCATGCAGTCACATACCCGACGCATGAATGCGAATGTGCGCACCAAGGTTGCTCGCCGCTGGGGCATTATGAACCCACTGCCATGTTGCACACGTAGGCGGCCCTCGTGCTAAAGTTCATGAGCCGTGAGTCTCGCCTTGACATTGACATCAGTGATACATTTGTTATTTCGGATTTGATTGCGTTCCAGGTGAGGCCACGGTAGCATGAAATGTATTGATGCCTTTTTCTCTGAACGGATGATAACAGCCTAACCTTGATCAAATGTGTGAATTATGGCCCCAAAATATAACTACCAAAGAAGCAAATTACCTATTGTAACTGTATATAATTCTAGGTAATGGCAAAAGCTTTTAAATTGTACTGTTT
Source organism: Lampetra planeri (assembly GCF_965212315.1). Taxonomy (NCBI): domain Eukaryota; kingdom Metazoa; phylum Chordata; class Hyperoartia; order Petromyzontiformes; family Petromyzontidae; genus Lampetra; species Lampetra planeri. The sequence continues at coordinate 3,637,165 of NC_136108.1, read as the reverse complement.
TCTAATGTAAAAAGCCAGCTGAATGTTGTGGTTCTCATTGTAACAACCTCAAATAGAAATACGGTACAGTTTATAAACTGACTTCTAAATATGAATATATAAAACCTGATGGTCAATTATAACATTTTCGATCCTAAATGGATAACTTAACTTTAAACAGCACTAATTCTCTCAAAGGCCAGATAAAAAAAACATACCAAATGACATTTGTGTTTTTCTTCCATTTGGAGTTGATTCAATCCATCATTCATCGGGAGTGATAAAATAAACACTACTTTTATTCAAAGTCAATACTGGTTGTCTGAACAGACTGGTCATTGCCATCGGAATATAGAAATTCCACCAATGCCTCAGACATGAGGACCATCCAATATTCATTTAAAACATGGGGGTATGTTTTTTTTTAAACGCCATTCCGGTTTGGACCCCGTGGGTCAAATGTCACAATCACAATCTTCATTTAGACTGGAGGAATCTGAAAAGCTACGAAGCTTTTTTCACAGACGACGTCGCACACCCTCCGCGTTGAAATTAGTCACGAGCCATGTGCGCCACCCCGGCAGGTCGCGGTGGCGGACGTGGTGGAGGCGGCTAACGGCGCAGACATCTTGGTGTTCGTGGTGCCGCACCAGTTCATCAAGCGCCTGTGCGACCAGATCGCGGGCCACATCGCGCCCGGCGCCATCGGCATCTCCCTCATCAAGGTGGGCCGCTCACGCTCACACGTGGGCCGCAGCTCACCCGGATGAGCGATGGGCGAGGAGCGCAAGGCGGCCGGTGGCAATATTTCTTCGCGCGTTCTTCTTATTCTGCCAATAACATCCCAATGTCGGACAGAGACCTTCGCCAGTGTCGTACCACCTCCATCCAAGATATATCACCACCTCCATCCACTGCGCTCCTTCAGATCTTCTCCTCGTATCCCGCCGCCTATTTTTCTTTCTACCCGTCTTTCTCCATCCCTCCAATCGGCCTCCATTCTGTTAATTAATCTCACCCAACTGTCATCTGATGTCCAAGCAAGATACCCTGGCCATCTCCATTTTAGTTTTCTATTACATGTTTTACCACTTTTAAATTGTCACCGTCAAAATAAAACACTGCTTTGCATCTAATTTCCATCTCTCATTTATACAGGTTTTCCCCCAGTAAAATGTAGCATTAGCATCTAATTTGCGTGTCATTTTCCATGATTAACCACATGATTCAACTAATGTATCATGAGCATAAGAATACATTTTAATATATAAATTGATGCTTCATTAATCACCTACCCTGCAGGGTTATGCTAAGGTATTTATGTTAATAATAACAGTGCACTCTCTTACATGTGATTGGGGAGTAAGGAACTGCTTAGGGTTAAGCCTGCAGGACAGTTAAGAGTAGCGAATGGTGAAGATTAAGAAACACATTTGAATTATGCATTGGTTAGGGATTAATAACAGATCATGGCTTAACATTGCAATAAGATTTAGCAACTATTATTAACTGAATAATAGTGTTAAGATTCCATTCGATAAAGGACCTTACTTTAAAGACTATGGGTGGTATATTTTGGGATTCCTGGTGTTCGGTCAGAGTGAAGGTTTGTCATTGGTGTTTCGTGGGATTGATTGCTTGGACAAGGGTTGTGTGTTCAAGGACTATGAGTAAATTTAGTCTGTGCTATTGAAGGGTTAATGGGCGTAATAAGTTTAGGGCTTTGATGGGTAGGGTTAGAGGTCACCCTCACGTCATGAAATATTATTGTATTAAGGCTTACTTTAGTCACACGGCTAGGCTTTAGGGTTAGATATATATAACATGTTATTTTGAGGTGTTGGTAGTTAATCACTTGAGTAAAGCGCATGCTACATGAGATGTAACAGTTATTTTGTTGGGGCTCCATCTGTCTCAAGAAGTGCATTTTTTTTAAGGTTTCGCTTTTACCGTCCCTTCACAGGACTTAGCACTGACACACAAGTTCTCAAAGAACTCACGGTCAGCTCTTCGGTGGCGTAACGATCCTGCATGATTGACTCTTCTCTAATCCTCTTTGTCCAATGAAGCGGTCGGTGGTTCCATCTGTTGTTAAAGGGTTGTGCGGCAAACAGGTTTTTGCTTTTTTTGTACTGAATGCGGTGGTTTAGGTAGAGCTCATTGCTTCTGGTAGGTTACGAGCAGTTTCCCATTGTTGAGGTGACTCCTGTGATGTGTGGCTAGTACCTGTGCCGGCCACGCCATCCCTCTGTGCATCGCACTTGCCTGCATAGTTGGTCGCTAGCGGCCCCCAACATCCCCTGTGCGGGCTATTCGGGGGAATCCATTGTCTTCAGTTGATTGTGTGTCTGTGTTTTGACAGGGAGTCGACGAGGGTCCGGAGGGACTGAAGCTGATCTCCAACATCATCCGGGAGAAGCTTGGCATCGACATGAGCGTGCTGATGGGGGCCAACATCGCCAACGAGGTGGCCGACGAGAAGTTCTGCGAGACCACCATCGGTACGAGCAACGCATGCCAGGGTTGCTGTCCTCCGATTAGCACGGTTGGCTGCGTACGGTGCGAAAGAAGTTCTACGTACATACATTCATACGTGTCCGCACGCGAATGCGCGCCCGTGCCAAGTGCGTGCGGTGCGCACCCGTGGGCTCGCGGAGCCGCGTTATATTTACCCTTGGCCCCACGAGTGAGAGGAATGCTGACTCGTGTCGCCGCAGGAAGCAAGAACCGCGCCAATGGACTCCTGCTCAAGCAGCTGATGCAGACGCTCAACTTCCGCATCACGGTTGTGGAGGAGGCCGACACGGTGGAGCTCTGCGGAGCTCTCAAGGTGTTGATTTTATTGTCATGTTCGTGTCCAAGGCATAGGGAGGCTGGTTATCCGCGAGTTTACTGCACTTGTACGTGGGGGGGAAAAAACATGGATTATTTGGAAAAATAAGGCCGCTTATAATAGTTTTCGCGGACCCTTACATCTCCTGTGGAAAATAGGAGTTGTGGGTAACAGGTTAACAGATTAAAGGAGTTCTCCTATACATGGCACGCAGAACATCGTGGCGGTGGGCGCTGGCTTCTGCGACGGCCTGGGCTTTGGGGACAACACGAAGGCGGCCGTCATCCGACTGGGCCTCATGGAGATGATCGCCTTCGCCAAGCTCTTCTGCAGCGGCACCGTCACGTCGGCCACCTTCCTGGAAAGCTGCGGCGTTGCCGACCTCATCACCACCTGCTACGGCGGCCGCAACCGCCGTGTGGCCGAGGCCTTCGTGGTCAAGGGCAAGGTGCGCCATGTTGTGCCACCCTGATGAGGGTCACAGCGTCTTTTGTGCATGCGAGGCGCGGAGGGTGGTCTGCCGATTGTGCCATTTTATTTGTTTAACATGTAGGCTTTCAGTTTAACACGTAGGCTTTCGCGACCAATATTATTCAGAAGAAAGGTTTTTGGGTTAGATCGCGTTATTTATAAATGTGTCGCAACCCTCCACCACCAGACACGGCCAATCAGTAAAAAATGTGTCACGTTGACAAAAGACAAATAATTCACTACTTTAGCCCACCGGTGTGTTGAAGAGTGAATCCACAACATTTAAATTGTTTTGAGTACGACGTTTTTCTGGTAATTACATCCAGCATCATCTGGCAATTTGCCAGAATAGTGAAGCCCTCCACCTGCTCCAGGTCTTAAATAGAGCAGCAGGGTGATGTCATCAATTAACCCAATCTGGTGCAGAGATCAGAGGCGGAGAGGGGGGGGGGTTATTCCATTTGCAGTTTTATTCCATTTGCGCTATCGAAGCGTGCATTCTAAACTCTAGCAAAATGGTGCATCACGTGTTACGTTAAAGAACGGCCCACAGATGCATGTCGCAGAACTACTCATGAAATCCCTGTAAGAGACTTTTTTTTTAAATCCACACTCTAACTCGCCTGGTATACAGGAGGTCGTATGTTCGATCCCGACCCCGACGCCTGCTGTATATTTGGAGTTTGCATGTTCTCACCGTCGTCGTGTGGATTTTTGTCCCGGGTTCTCCAGTTTTTCCCTCTAAATTTAGAATCAACATCACGGCGTTTTAGAGTATTTGGCTGCTATAAATTTCCACGTGAAAAGCCACTTCGTTGAGCTATCATTTTTTGGCCAGGTCACTCTTGAAAAAGAGCTATAGAGCTCAGTGGATGGACCTCACCTGGTAAAATAAAAAAAATATTTATAGATTACTATGTGGTGCAGTTTCCTACATGCCCTGCGACAGAGAAATGTTTGTTACGTGGCAGCAAGTGATGCTTTTATATTCTCCAGAGCTCGAATTTGGCCAAACGAAGTTATAACCAAATTTGATTTTGATGGTTTTCTGCACAGCCTACGGAGTGACGGGGTTAGTGCTCATATCTTTTATACATTTCTTTTCCACTCCCATCCCACCATGAACTGAAATCGGTGTGATGTTTTTATTTCATTTCAAAGCTACAAGCTGTTTGAGGGGTCCAGTCCCATGACTAGGAATAGCCTCACGACCTAATCTAAGAGAACATGTTTAATTTTTGTATCTGTATTTTTTCTTGCCGGTACATTTTGTATGACAGATCTCCCATTGCTAAAGGCACTTGCTGACTCCGTGTGCTGTCACCTGGTTTTGAAGTTCGTTGATTAATAGATTAGTTGCTTAATTGCAGTTGTTAAGCACATGGCAATAACGCCTGTGTAATGCAAATTGCTTAGCAACAAAAGAGAGCCAGCGTAAGGCTAGTCGATATTATTAATAACCTTAGAATTTTTGTTAAAATGTATTTACTTAGAAATCGAGTGACGATAAGAAATGATAGTGATAAATTATCCAAAGTAAAAAAATATCATTACTCCATCATCAGATGAGTCGGCTTTTCCCCGAGAATGGGCAAGTGGAATCGCCCGAGGCATGCCGACCACGTCCTCGGAATGGAAGGCAGCATCCAGATTCGCGGTGTCAGAGATCACCAACTTGGAGTTCCCTCCTCAATCAACCACGTGTGCCAATGGCCAGCAGCCTGCACACTGGTCCTGGAGGACGAGGCTCGCAAAAATCTTTGTCTGGGCCTGTACTCAATAACACAAGTCATCTACCTCACCCTCCAGAGCAGTGGGAACCGTCCTATGGTGTTGCTCACCATGATAGGATGACATTTGGTGGAGTAAAATAGAAAAAAGAATAAGAGACGCATCGTGGCTAACGCGCACTACGCAACAGACTTGGCGACCCGAGTTTGATACTGCGCCCCAGCTAACGTAAGTGGCGAGTGATGTCTGAACTGGTCTTGGGCTTTCCCACCCTATTACCTTCACCAACCCCCCCCACTGACCATCATGGTCCTATTACCTTCACCAACCCCCCCCACTGACCATCATGGTGAAGTACGATCAAACGACCCACGCGGCCCACACTGCGTGAGGGGGCCTTTCTCCAGCAGTGGATTGACAAAGCACCGCAAAACCAACACAAAACGAGGACAAGTGAGCTGTATGGATGAGCTGTGCTTGTGCTTACAGAGTATAGAGGAGCTGGAGAAGGAGATGCTCAATGGACAGAAGCTACAGGGCCCACAGACCTCAGCGGAGGTGCACCGCATCCTCAGCACCAAGGGGCTAGTGGACAAGTAAGCGCCACATGGCCCAGGCCGGACACCAGTGGGCAGGGTTCCTCACACGCTTGCTTCGTGTAAGAGCCACGAGCAGGTGTAACGATACATTGATTCATTGGTTAATTTGTATTATTCTACAGTGTATCAAACCGCTTGTTTAAGAGCCAATGTGCATCGTATTTGTTGTATGTAGTGGGTTCACATCACCCCTGGAGCCACTAGAGGTACAGTACTACTATTCACTCCAAGAGTAAAAAAAAAACTATTCTTGTATAGAAACAGAACTCTGAATTGTGACAAACGGCGGTGAAGCCTTACACTAACAATAAGCACATTTCTAGAATCTATACATTTGCAGCTGTTTAAGCAGTGCAATTTTAAGAATAAATCCGCTCGTGTTCGGGTTACGGGTGGATTATTACAATGCAGGATCGTGAGAGACGGTGGTGGCGAGGGAAGGCCTTCATCAAGCAGTGGCTTATCCATGATTTTAAGAAGAGTATTTAAAGCAATTAGATCAGGGATTCAAGTATTGAGGTGATGGCTTTCCTGTGCACCAAGGTTGATTGTTTGAGATTTTAGTCTGAGAAAGTGCCATTGTTTGTGCGGCAGGTTCCCGCTGTTTACAGCCATCTACCAGATCTGCTACGAGGGCAAGCCTGTGAAAGAGTTCACCAAGTGCATGCAGAGCCACCCCGAGCACATGTGAGAAGACCTCGCGGCGCAGGAACCCAGCGGTCTCGCCCAGCCTGCACAGCGTCACACACAGCTCGCAACCGCACTCGCATTGGCACGGACACACGCACGCATTCACAAGTGCGTGTGTGCGCGCGTTCACATGCGCGTGCAAATTCTCGGGGCTGCCCACACAATGCTGTCTCATGCCAGCATGCCAATCTGAGGATGCAGTGGCCCAGTCCCACTTATCATCTCCCAATGAACATAAAGCAGAGGTCAATCTCCACCACTGTCAATTAAACACAAGCAGGCAACGAGACTTTTAACGGCTCATTTCGTTGATTGGAGTGGCATTAATAGATGTGTACAGTGAATACACAGCAGAGCAATCGCATTTCAACATGCCACTTTTAATTGCGTACTAAACAAGATAGAACCTTTGCGGAAAATAAATTGGTGCCAATTTCATGAATGGTATTTTACAACATCCCGATGCATCACAATTAGTTCAGGTGTAGCATTTATACATGCACAGTAGTGTGGATGCCCAGTGCCGACATTTAAAAGTAATGTAATTGGACATGTAAGCAGACAACTGTGAATGAAATTCACAGCCCTTGGATGTGAATTTTGCTTGGATAATGCATTTTGGTCAGGCTTTGTAAACAGTATCGTTTGAAACACAAACTAACCATCAGCTTGAAAGTGACGTTTAAGCCAGTTAAGGAATTAATTTCCAACGTTTCTCCAGTTTTTGTCTTGTTAAATTATGTATATACATTCATGTGTAGGGTGGCTTTCTAAAAAAATGATATGTGCACCAAGTGTTAGGACTGAAACACTGTCAGGGAGCTGTATCCAGGTGGTGTTTTGCCAACGTTAACATTAACAAATTTGCTGCTAAATATAATTACAGTCAGAGGACATGGCTACAAATAAAGGAGGCCTGCACACCATCAGGCTGCCAGGGTCGTCTCTGCCCTCGCAAATATGGAACGCACCACTGAAGGTGCATTGAATATAAAATGCCATACATAACTATTTAAATAACAAGTGACCTCTGGCACACTCTGCCAAGAGGTTTATTGCAAATAAGATTCAAAGGTTCTACTCAGATTGCGTCGGGCAAATCTGACCCCCACGTCGCATTACAATGTTGCCACTAACAGACAACCGCAGCTGCCTGTCGTTAATAACGGGTGCCTTGCAAATTACTGTGTGCAAAAGCGAAATTCTTTGTGCCCGACAGCCGAATGCTTGAACTGTGATTCGGAGGTTTGATCGTAGCAAGAGTCGTAACGTGACTTGTGCTCGCTTCTTCCCTCGCTGGCACACCATGCAGTGCGGGGGAGGGGGAAGGTCTTGGCCAGTGGCCAGCTTTCTTGTCCTCCCACTCAGCCGTTGGGCCATGTAGGGCTATGGGGATGAGCTCCTGCCCAGAGCTGTTCTATACTTCGGAAAAATCCAAATGTCAACTCGAAGGCTCTCCCCCTGGTCTGGCTTTGGTGCTACAGTTGAATGGCAGCGATTTTCGTTGGGCACAGTGACTGACGGGGAGGGAATTTCAAACCGCAGTTTTTTCCACATGTTTTGAGAAGTGAAAATGCCATGTAAAAGTTTGAATGCTACAAATGTTAATGCACATTAAGGTCATATACAATATACATGCGTGCATTTTCCTATACACAAAACATTTCGGCAGAACCACGGTGACAATGGTTTATAGTTTTCTCACTCTGGCCTAAGCTGACCGCTGTCCTGAAAAGTTTAACTTTCCACGTGGAGTGCCAGCCCGTGTTGATGGACAGTGGACCTTTTCACGTGGGTGCGGAAGCGTGGACAGGCGAGTCGAGGTGAAGAAGACGCAAGCTCTGGAGAATTGCGATTGTTGTGCCAAGCGGCTGCATGCTGCAGGGAAGGTGCTGATGGTCTGCATGACCACCGACCAGTCTTTATTTGCTTAAACGCGCACAACTCTTAATGTAGGGTATTGAAAAATAAGATAATTTAATGCCCGAGTTGCTCAATGTGGGCATTAGGGTTAATGGAGTGGGCCTCCCTTATTTAAATTTCACAAAATGCTGATGCAATTTAGTGTTTGGGTCATCGTGTAAACAGTTGATTTGAAATTATTTTCTGTTTGCCTTGCCTCAAGTTGTGCAATGCTGATTAAAGCCTATTTTAAACAATGTGATTTTCTCAATTTAGACACGAAGCTGTGTGTAGTTCACATTACATATTTGCGACATCTGTAAATAAAAATAATTAAGTGCCATATTGAAAGAGATGTATGTGCTGTTGTACAATGCACAGGGCTTCAGTTCAGCTGGGGAAATATTTCTGCTCCCAGTACTCCACATCCAGTATACTTGTTGCTAATCACGTACCTAATCCAGTCTACTCGGGACTCGTAAAATATTCAGTGAAAATTATTTTTAAGCCCTGCTTACTCTCATACGCGTGACTACATTGATATAACGTTGGCTTTCGGATAAATACTCTAGCGATATAGCCACTGCATAGTGCAGGTTTTGCTTTTCAGATCAATCCAACAAGTGATTACACTTCCTGGTTAAGCCAGATGCTCTCCCGTCATGGCAGCAAATCTACAGCATTTAACAGAACCCTGAAATCCAGCACAGCAATTGGATTGGCCACCTCTCGCTTTGTCAGTCCACAAACAACGCGGCAATTTCCCCGCGACTTTGATGCGGCCATCGAGTGGCCACAGCGTCCTCTAGGGGCGCCTAGCGAGAAGGTGCTGAAAGGCAGAACGAGCATTGGGCATTAGAAGAAGACCCCGTGGCCGGCCTACGACACGCTGGAGGGACTGTGTCGCTCCTCGGCTGAGCTGAGAATTCCCGAGGAAGAGATGGAGTCTGGCCAGGGACGTCTGGACCGCCACTACTCGAAACGCTGCCACCGCTGCGACCCTCGCCAGGACAAGTGGACTGAGAAACGGAACGAAAACAAAGGATTCGGCTCTTCGTTGACCCTGCAAATGGTTTAATGCCGTACATTAAATACACAATTTCACACTCCGAAGGAACAATGTTAATACTGTCAAAACGGCGGCGGCGGCGTGTACACGTGGGGTGCGAGTGAGATTTTACCCTGTAGGCTACACCGCCACAAGCAAAATCAAATCTCTTTGCAACAATCGGTGGGCTGCGCACATGCATGGGGGTCTGGGTCAGGGGAGAGAGAGAGGCTTGTTAAACAGGAACATTCAAAACGGGACGACACGAACTCGTGTTATAAATAAAATGTGATATTGTAAGTCAACGTGGACCGAGTAACACGTATTTAAACTATATATTGTAGCTGCGCCATCGGAAACAGTCGGTTTTCTTTTTGCTATCATTCCAAGCAGAGCTTGAGGCAGTCTTTATAAGCTGCATTGCACAAAGTACAACTGCACAGTTATACAAACCACAGTCTTATCCATGGTCCATTAAAGTGTCAATGCCATGACCAAGATTACGCATTAAAACACTGCGAGTGAGACTAGATAGGTGTGCCTGGCACGGACGCGTTCACTTAAGTGTCTTGAAAACAGGCGACACGCTCACGGTGTTGCTCTGCAGCGAGAAGCTGGATTCCCCCTTGGAACAGCGGATTAGCGTTGGCAGTGGATATTATATGCAGGGCCCGTGGTTTCAGCAGAAAGATTGCAGTGTGCTGCGAGGGCAATTGTGCAATTAAAGGCGATGCAGTGACTGAACAAACACATCTGTTTTGGGAAATTACATTGTCACACAACCCCGCACAATGCAACCGCATGAGAACATTCAAAGTAGGGGGAACCATGAGAAGTTTGGAGTGGAAAGGAGTCCTTCTTGCAATGCATGCGTCCGTCCCAGTGCTTCCAGGCTTTGGGGCTTGTTTCTTGGTAAAGCGTGAACTTTTGAGCTGGTAAATGCAATGTGTCGCAACTACCCCTGTGCGTTTCAAAAGCTGCCTGTCCCATCGTGTTCCGTGTGACCTGCGTCAGCACACCGTGCTGCTCTGCAGCATAACGGGAACGCTGACCTGTGAAATAATGCAGCCACCTTTTTAGAGTCCATGCAAACTTGCACATTCCAGGCATAAAATACAGGCTGTCCACAAAGATATGCTCCATCATTAGAATTGGGCAACATTTGAGATTTGTACCGTGAGTTTCCTCTAAGCCTCTGTAAGTTAGCCATGGTGTTGGTGATACACATCGTATACACAATTGAGAGAATCCTAGGTGGAGGATCACTCGAGCTTGTTGGTTTGTTTAAACTTTCACATAACCCCCCAACATAAACCACGCAGCTCAGGCTGCCATCTAATTATTCTGTAATAATAATACCTTTAAAGATGCACCATGTGATCAATTCATTATTTAATCCAACTTAAGGAGACTGTAAAGTCTTAAACGTAATTTTTTGCACTCTTCTGTAACGTAGTTGCTATGACAAGAATATTGCGTGACTTTGCATTTTTTAACATTAATTTCGTCAAGATATATAGTCGGGCAAGGTATTTGTGTTGTTAGTAATCAACAGGGGAACAAGGAACTTGCAGTGTTGCCTACAATACAGTAGTTGCTGAAAGGCACCTCCAATTAGCACGGTTAGCTACATACGGTGCGAAAGAAGTTCAACACACATACATAAGTGACAATGCTAACAGGACAACTCTTGCGAGTACGGCCATGGTAAGGGCAGGCCCAGATTTATAACCTTCCACTGCCAACAGCGGAACGAAGCTTACGGTTTGACAATATTCTCACAGTCGAGTGATGTCCACACCGCAGGACAGTAAAACTTCTAAAACGACACCGAAAGATACCGCGCTACAATTACAATTACAACAGCAACGGGGATCAAATCTTCCGCTGCGGTGCTGGCTTCTGAGCACCTGCGAAATTCGTCAAACGCCACGCGCCAAACGGAAGCGGTCCTCCCCGCCACCCCGCCTAGGCACACGCGTGGTTGGTCCCGATCATGACGTTGGGCAGAGCGTTGCGGCGGAGCCTCCACGCGCCCAGCGCCTGGCTGTGCAGCCGGAGCGCCGAGAACCAGCGCTCGGCGCCCTCGCTCACCAGCAGCAGCAGCATGTCGCGGCTCGCCATGTCCTGCAGCTCGATGAGCGCCACCTCGGCGCCGCCCCCCCCCCGCCTTGGCCTCCGGGAGCCCCGCGACACCCCTCGCCGAGCCTCCGGCGGCCCCGAGCCCTCCGTCGGGGTCGAGCGAGACCACGCACCGCGCCAGGCTGAGGGGCTCCCGCAGCAGGCTCAGCTTGCCCCCGCCGCGCTCCCTCACCAGCACCAGGGAGGCCCCGCGCACCGCGTGCGGCCCCGCGGCCCCGCCGGGCGAGCGCAGGGCGGCGCCCTCGCGAGCGCCGGCGGCCCCCGGCCCCTGGGAGGAGGCGGCGGCGTTGGCGGCGCCGCACAGGGAGGCGAGCGCGCAGTCCGACGCGCTCGTGGGCATCGCCTGCGCCCTCTCGGCGCCGTCGACGCGGACCGTGCTCTCGCGGAGAGACGACGTGCGCAGGATGGACGGCGTCGCCGCCTTGTGCCAGGGGGTCTTGGCCGGCGAGCGCGCGTTGGGATCCGGGGAGCGGGCCGACGGGCAGGTGGCGGCGAGCGCGTCGGCCCACCCCTCGCTGCCGTCTCCCCGCGACACGAGCACCAGCAGCAGGGCGTGCACGCGCTGGAAACGCAGCGAGCGGTGGCCCCGGCGCGCCCACTGCGCGTCGCACGGCTGGGCCACCTGCAGACGGCCTTCCAGGACGAACCTGTCTCATGGGCGCGCACACACACACGGGTGTGCCGTCACGAGCGCTGGAGCGAACACCTGCCGACTGAGCACTGACCGCTATGGTTGGTGCCTGCTGATGAGTAATGTAACCCACGCAATCAATAACCTTTCTTTAAAACCAGGCAAGTGTCTGTCGAGCCAGCAAGCTCAAGAGCAGGCTGGGATTTAAAAAGCAAACAAAAATAATTAAAAGGTGCAACGTTCAGTTCGAAAATGAGCGAAAATGCAATGCATTGAACGTGCAGCAAATAATATTCATCGTAGTTCACTCAAACTTGAGAAGTCGGCATGACCAATGCTAAAAGATGCTACCACACCTTTCCATTGCTTCATTTTGCTTGACCCAGTAGCTGTTGCAAAAATCAACACCCAACCTTCCTAGATCTGCTCTTGCAATTTCCAATCATTTAGCTCGGTTGGCAACCTCTTGAATACTACCAAATGCAAACTCTTCATTATAACATCTACAATTCTCTATTCCAGTGTTAAAAATCTACTTCTCTCACCTGTTAAGTAACACAGGCGTTACTCCTGTCTCAAACGGTCATATTTTAATTCTAAAGTTGACCTCTACTCTTCCGAAGTCATGTAAACACCCGAAAGTAAATCCTAAAGTATAAACGAGAGAGATAATATAACACAATATTTGTGAAATGTGTGTACGGTATATTCATTTACTCTTGCCGAATGTATCACATTTTCAAGTAAGTGCCGATGCATTACACATTCATATGTGAATGTGATGTATAATGCATTGAATATATATACGGGAACGGTTGTGTGAAAATTCACATAAAACACCCCAGGATACTGAACCATGAAACAAAAATTTATCCATAAATCTTTCTTTATCCTTGGTCGATATTTGTAAAGGAATGTAATGTATAAAGAAACAATGCTATAGCTTATTTATTCCAAGTTACATATGTAACAACCCAGGGAATTGCACCAAAAACCAGAATATTATTATATTCCAACGGTGGCATCCTGGGGTGGATTTGTGGTACACTGTGCTATGAACCTGGCGACCTGTGTTCGATTCCAGGCCACGGCTAACATCAAGCGGTGAGTGTTATCTAAACCGGTCTTGAACCTCCCCCACATCCATCTCAACCCGCACTCACCAGCATGGTCAGTGCGGTGGCGATATGTTAGTTACCTCACCTGGTATACAGGAGGGCATGGGTTTGATCCAAACCCTGATGACTGCATATTTGGAGTTTGTATGTTCTCCCCGTGGTCGTGTGGATTTTTCTCCAGGTCCTCCGGATTTTCCCTCCACTTTTTAAATCAACATCATGCATTGAGAGTATTTGGCTGCTAGAAATGTCCACGCGGTGAGCCGATTCGTTGAGCTATAATTTGTGATAGCCAGTATTCTTCTGCAAAAAGAACTCTGTAGCTCATTGGACCTTACCTGGCAAAATAAAAAAATGTTTTAGTTTTTTAGTTTACGGTCAAACAGCTCCCATGACCAATGCAGTGTGGACAGGCCTTCTTACCCAGCAGCGAATTGACAGTGGGCTGCAAAGTCATTTTTAGTGGTCTACCGTTCATTAACGTCATATAGCACTTTAAGGCATGACAATGTATGTAAAGTAGTAGTAATAGGTTTTTTACCCTTTTAACTGGCAACACAACTGACACCTTTATACAAGGGGATCATGTTTGCATTAACCCCAACACTTGCTGTCAAAATGCAAACAAAAAGACAACTCTGATAATGAATGCACTGTCCTTGAAATTGATTGGTCCACACCCGAGACAGCTTTTCTTAGAGCCTAGTCTCACATGGTGTTGGACCAGATGACGCCAAAAGGCGCACAACTCAAAGCCAACGCACCATCAGAGTATTGAGAGCTCGGGGTAAGCATTTACATTATGAGACCTCCTTTGCCAGTAGCAAGATATAGTAATATGTTTTTACCCTTTTAACTGGCAACACAACTGACACCTTTATACATGGGATCACGTTTGCATTAACCACAACACTTGCGGTCAAAATGCAAACAAAATTTCAAGGACAGTGCATTCATTATCAAAGTTATCTTTTTGTTTGCATTTTGACCGCAAGTGTTGTGGTTAATGCAAACATGATCCCTTGTATAAAGGTGTAAGTTTTGGTGCAAGATAAAAGGGTAAAACCCTATTACTATATCTTGCTACTGGCAAAGGAGGTAAAGCAATGTTTGATATTTATTTTCAGATTAGGTTATATTTTAATTATTTACACTATAAAACAACAGTGGCTGCTATAATCCCAGGTGTACGTGGTACTGGATGCATTCCCTGTCGGAATTTGCCTTGCACTGAAGGCTTACCTGTCAAATTGAAAGGCTCATAGGAGTCTCTTTTAGCCAATGAGAGGCCAGGAATTTATATTAAGGATTCTCTGAAAGGGGCTCAAGTATTCATACTTGCTAAATGTCTGGGAAGCATATAATCCAATTAAATATCCCTTTTGTCTCCGACACATCAGGACTACCACTGTGCTCGATGGAGTGTTGCATGTGTTTCTAATCTAAGGGCTTCTCCGTATTAAACGGCACACGTATGCATGCGTGTACGTAGCCAAACGCGCTCATCTTGATTATATTTTGTTAATATAATCGTGTTAATTTAATCGTGTTAATTTAATCGTGTTGATTTAATCGTGCTAATTTAATCGTGTTAATGTAATCGTGTTAATTTAATCTTGTTAATTAAATCGTGTTGATTTAATCGTGTTGATTTAATCGTGTTAATTTAATCGTGTTGATTTAATCGTGTTAATTTAATCGTGTTAAATTAATCTTGTTATTTTAATCGTGTTAATTTAATCGCGTTCATTTAATCTTGTTAATTAAATCGTGTTGATTCAATTGTGTTCATTTAATCACGCACGTGCCCATCCTATTTGCGCGCAATTTTGAAAAGCGCTCAAAACTCAGACGCAATCCAACCCCCCTTCCCCCCCGGGGCCGGCTCTACCTGGTGCGCCCCCAGTCCCAGCGGGTGCTGCTGATCGCGATCTCCCGCAGCTCCAGCGTCTCCAGGTCGCGGGGGCTCTTTTGCCGCCGGCCGCTGTCCCTGCGGAAGGGCCTCCAGACGGGGCCCGCGGCCCCGCCGTGGCCCTCCGCGAAGCGCGTCAGGCGGTCCATGTGCTCCAGGTGGGACTGCACCAGCCGCTTGGCGCACACGAGCGCCGCCCGGTCCCCGCGCTCGCGCTCGCCCCGACCGCCGGAATCCTGCTCGCCGCCGGGGGTCGCCGCGCTGACGCCGCCGGCGACGCCGCCGTTGCCGTTGCTGTCGACGTCGTCGATGTCGTCGTTTTCGTCGTTGTCCCGGTCGCTGTTGCCGCGGTGACCGTGCGCGGCAGCCGTGGTGCCTGCGAGCCGGGTGAAGAGCAGCGGGTACTTGGTGATGCGCTGCAGGGGTGCCATGAGGAAGGAGCGTAGGTGCATGCGGCGCAGCGCCGGGTTCTCCTTCTGGGAGACGTCCAGGAATATCCTGCTCACGCGCACAAAGACAAGGATAAAAAAATCGCCCGTATAGCCTTTACAGACTGTAGGGGCAAGTGCTGTTAACGAGCACCTATTAAAGCCGGTACGGCACAAGATGGGGTGGGTGGCCAGCACCGCTTTTGTCTCCCTAGATGCTAAGGCCCAGGACCAGTTCAGATAATCATCACTGGTGTTGGCTGTGAGTGAGAATTGAACTTGGGTCATTGGGTTCATAGCACAGCGCGCTAACCGCTACGCCACCACTCACACGCACACAGATACATGCACATGAGCATGCAAGAAAGGATTCATGAAGAGTATCGAGATCCAGATCATTTCCTTGTAACCCTAACCAGTTGAAAAATACACTTTTTTTATATATCCCTTTAAAGATTAATTCACAAATAATTCCACTTCTGGTTGAAGGCATCCTCACGCCGTGCCAGTCAAGAGGGTTTGTTTGACCGTACCTCATCATGCCGGTCACTGCGGGTTTGGGAAAGAGGCCACCTCAAGTCGTCGGAACTACCGCGCGGACACCGTTTAGAGTAAGGGCCTCCCCACGCGAGCCCTACCGGAGCAGCTCTTTCTCCCTCTCCAAATTGGCGAGGGTCTGCAGGGCCTCCGTCTGCCTCAGGCAATACGTGCGGAACGCCGGTAGCATGGCCAGCGACTCCAGGAAGATCTCTCCCACGTGCACGCTCACATAATCCGCATCCCCCTGCAAGGCGGCGGAGGAGGAGGCGGAGTCGGCGCCCCTGCTCGTTACGAAACAATTCTCGTTCATCACGTTCGTCGCTTCACGTGAATCCTTTTCGACCGACTATTAAATGCCAATCGAGTTCATTTGGTAGAAAATTATATGAGTATACTTTACAAAGTATATGAATGTACTGCGATACACATATTTATCTCTGTGTGAGAGCTCCATTCCTACACACATTAGCCGGCATATCTCTCACGGTAAGTAGATCATTTTATTACGTAGTACAAAGTGTTCGCTTCGAAGGAATAAATGACAAGATTGATATTAATAGACGTCAATCACCATCACCGTACGATTCACATGGGTGTGATTCACAGGTTCTTTCCTTGTATCTGTGTATACTTTTGGGGACAAACCCGTGTGTGTGTGATGACGTCTTTATCATCATCAGCCACAATAGATCCACTCCTGCATGAAGGCCTTCCCAAGATGTCGCCATCTCTCACGAACTTGTGGTGCGACAATCTTTGAGCTTCTGCGCGTGACCCAATTTCGTCGCTCTGTCTCCGTAATGGGCGTCCATCACGGGTGGGTTTACTCCTTTGGCTGTCACTCTATCATTCGTCTTGTATGTTACGTTTAACTTCTTTCCCACCGCACGTCGGCAACCGTGGTAACCGGAGGTGTGGATCTAGGTGCTAACCTTGTTCCTTCCAGCAATGTGTACTGCCCAAGCCCTCTTACTCTTCTTAACAAACTATGTCAGGATTATTTCCTGCATATGTTCTATAATTCTGTGTGTTGGCCTTCTGGTGTGTCACTCCAACGTATTTAAAAAACTAAATTGCGAACCTGGTATAACGACAATAAATTTAATTTCGATTTAAAGCTTTCGTGACTGCAGGGATTCATCTTCTTGGTTCTTTCGGTAAAGTCACGTAGAATGGAAATAATAAAATAATAAAAATAAAACAATAAAATACAATTCTCACGACGTTTCGGCCACAACGCAAGCAGCCGTCCTCAGGTGAAGAACAGGGCTGTCGAGTAGACAGAGTCTGTCTTCTCGACAGACCTGTTCTTCTGCTGTCGAAAAGACAGAGTCTGTCTTCTCGACATACCTGTTCTTCACCTGACAATAAATTATATAAGGCTAACGCACTGTAAATGAATAAACTCATTAATAGACGAGTTATGTATAACCTCTCGTTGGAGATGCTGGATAAAGAAAGACAAAAGTCAATACAACAAACAGCCTGTGTCGCCACATGGCTGCCCAGGCTATATTAGGTGGTGTTTAACATGAGCTTGAAGCCTTATTAATTATGGAAACAAAAAAACATTGTAAAGTGACTTAAAGGCACTCCAGTAATGTCACTAAAATAAATAATGCATTTGTATGTATGGCAATCGGCCACAGTGTGGTCACGGAACCCGCTCTGGACAGCCGTCCGTACAAGCCTCGGCGTGCAACCATCCTTCTTCCTTTAAAATATTTAATAGGAAACGTGAAAAGAGGATCAGGCACATACCACATCTATAGGTAACATGAATTACAATCAGTCCTAACCGTCTACTTGATATACGGCAGTTACATTCACCCAGCAAATGACAGACTTTGATGGCAGCTGTGCTGACATCAGCAGCATTGTCTGCGATCACCCTTTTGACCTTGACATTTTCCGGGAGTCAAGTTTCACACTTGGAGCTACCAATAACTGCCCAAGAACCATTACCGGGATGTAATGAAAAGAAGCACTCGAGACACTTCGTTGTGAGATTTGCCGTGGCCCCTGTGTGCGCCTCGGGAGCTGACCTGGCTGTGCGCGCGGCCGATGGCTTGCTGCAGCCTTGTCGTGAACCTGCCGTTGGCCTCCACGAGCTGAGCCAGGTTTCCGAACACGGTGTGCAGCTGCTCCGACGTGAGCAGCCCGGCCGCCTGCATGGGCCGGTAAAACTCGTCGCGGATCACGCGCAGGTCCTCGCCGTAGCTCAGCTCCGTCTTCACGAACTCCATCACCGCCTCCTTCCTCTCCCGCCGCCACTTCCTGCACCGCTCGCACACGGGGCCTCCTCGCGGCGCCGCCATCCCTTCTCCCTCTTCTCCGCCACCCGTCGTCGCCACCGCGCATGCCGCGGCCGCCCCCGTTTCCTCGTCGCCTGCCAGCTCGCGGCCGCAGTCCACGCAGGCGCCCGACTCTCGCTCCTCCCCCGCCTGCTCCCCGTTGAGCTGCGCGTCCGTGACCCAGACCTTGGACCAGCCGGAAGCCGGGTCGTCCCTCTCCTCGGCCTCGCCGTTGTCGTGCTCCAGCTCGGCGAGGGCCTGAGCCCACGCCTGGTTGGAGCTCGAGTCTGGCGCACGGGCGGCGTGCCTGCCGCGGGGCACCGCGGCAGGCACGGGCGGCGAGGCCCGTGCGCGGTATTTTCCGGTCAGGTGCTGCCCCACCTCGGAGCCGAGGCCGCTGTCCGCACGCTCCACCTCTGCGCTTCTCGTCGTGGTTGCCGACGACGACGACGCCGCCGCCGCCACCCCCGCTACCTCCGACCGTTCGATGTCGTCATGCAGCCCGACCACCCCGCTGTCGACGCTGGCGTTGCTCGCCCGACTCTGCCTGTTGCTGCGAGGGGACGCGGCCCTTTCCACACCGCCGCCTTCTGCTCCTTCACCGCCATCGTCGCCGCCATCGGCCACGCGGCTGCTTCCACCGTTACCAGAACTTCGCTGCCGCAGGGGGCTCCACAAGGCCTCGCCTCCACCTAAAAATACACGGTTTTATCAAGGTGTAAACGTTGTCTCTGCTACACCTACACGTCTTTTATTCATAATAATTACAACTCTGCATACATTTGTCAATGCGCATACTGTGTTGGTCATAGGGCGTTGTTGGACCATACCTCACCACACTGGTCAGTGCAGATTGGTAAAGTGGTTGGCACAATTGAGCAGATAAATCCGTACAAATCAAAGTACAAAATTAGAGACAATACACAAAGCCTATAACCAAGAAAAAAAATAATCCAATGATGACGACGGCGACGATGACAATCACGATACTGATGCTGCCACTGCTGATAATGACTTTGCTGCTGCTGATGGATGATGATTCGTACCGGTCCCGGGGGAGTGGCCGGAGTGCGTGTGCCTCCGCTCACGAGTGCGGCCCTCTTGCTTCCTGCCGTTTCGATCGACGGGGGTCGGGTCACTGGGCCGAGAACGCAGCCTGCGAGGGGGCGGCGTGGGGACCCCCCTTGAGCCACCGTCCACACACGGCGACGAGCCGGCCATGCCCGGGCTGAGGGCCTAGGGTGACATTGGGCGGAGAGTGTGGAGCTGGAGATCGTTCAGGAAACCGCAAACAATCCGCAACACACTCGACAAGAAAATGTGGACACTGGGCTCGTTGAGTGCAATTAAAGCGGTGTCTGGAATATTTACATGGAATGGCCTTCTTTGAAATGATCTCCTCTCAAAAATTCTGCTTTGATCATTTTTTTTTACGTGGTAGAGGCTATTTTTTTGTTTACTTTTAATAGCTAATATTGCCAACAAGCCTGACAATTGGCACTCTCTATTTTCCAATTTTTTTGTTTTTGAAGTTAAGCAATATTGTAACATACGTCTCTTCATAAGCCAACATTTAATTACTTCAATGTTTTAAGTGGCCAGCTAAAGCATTCCTGAGACTACTTTTACTGTATCATTCACAAACAACATTGCAAATGCACATACATTCACACTTGCTCTGGTCATTATGCTAAAGTATTATATCAGTATAGACGGTTGGCCTCGCCCTGCCCTATTTGACACCGGGGTTCAATGTTAACGAGACAACTTACCTGCTTCATTTACATTTAGCACAAGAAAATTTTAACAATCGTTTACAGGCCTTCATCAATCCACTGCTGGATGAAGACCTCCCCAGTGGTTGCTTCATCACAACTCAACACGTTGGTTAGTACAGGTTTAGTGAAGGGGACGGGAGGGGGGGGTACCTCGGACCGGTTCAGATATCGCTCGCCGCCAATGTTAGCCGTGGCCAAGAATCTAACTCAGGTCACCCGGATTAAGGGTACAGCGTGATAACCACTACTCCACCGCTACACCACAATATTTTAATAATGGAAATCAAATTAAAAAACACACTGTCTACACGATGATAAACATCATTACAATACCCATAACACAAGTGCACGTCTCCGTAACAAATGACTTCACCTCCTCTGCGTCATCTGTGCTCGAGCGTTGCAGCGTTGAGGCTGGGCACCACTCTTCGGCTCCGTATGCTCCCAGCCGGCACGGAGCCCTTGCCACCAGTTCCTCCTCTCCCTCTTTGTTTTGTCCCGAGAGGGAGTGATCTTCATCTGCGTTAGGGAACTCCTGGCTCTCCAACGGTCCCTCCAGCCCCCGAAGCATTCCTTCTGCCCGAGCTGCTCCAATCTCCGCTGCTGCCATCCCTGCGTCTTCACCAGAAGCTAACTCCGGGCACTCGGGTTCATTCTCACCTGCACAGCTGCGGAGCGGTAAAGTGTGCCGACTTACATCAGTGCACGGGGAATAGTAAACTGACACAGGCTTGCAGCGCACACGCGCAATTCTCGTATGAAGTGGCAGACGTGATGAAAATACAACAAGCAACATCAATGTGGCTGTGTTTACGAATGAATTGAGAAACACTGGTGGTCTACACAAAAAAAATAAGCATACGCACAATTGTCTGCTTTCAATTTGTTAATTTTTTTTTAAAGAAATCTGCTGAACTAAATGTACTGATCGAAGACTATAACATTGCCAGTGTAATGCATTGTAGATGCTATGAAAGACACGCAATGCACTGAAAGCTCACGCAAGTAAAAATACAAGTCAGAAAGTACTATACAACAAGAAGCTGGGATGGTTCTCAGATGATTCAACGGACGGGGCGGCCACCAGCTTGGTATGGCCGCATTGAGTATGAGGTCACCGTGATCTAGGCAGATTGTTACTCTTACTGCAGGAGGTCAAGTGCATAACATGATACAGGATCAATGCATTCTCATAAGGTTTCCTTCAAATGCCTTTCCTTCCATTACACATGTAAGTGTACGCTCAGTGCCAATCTATATTCCACCCCTTCTGTGTTTTACTGAACGGAACTCAAAACCTCTTTATGAAATTCAAGGTGTCTCTCCAGTTTGAGTGACTTTCCTGCTCTTGGACTCGGTTGCATGAAGCCTGCCCCCTTTGGGCCTTTTTGGCGTTTTTTTAAATAGCACGGAAGACAGTGTGGTGCCATCATCTGCTTCATCATCATCAAATACGCTAATCATGAGGCTATTTCAGCCATCTGCCATGATGTACCACTGTTCTATACACAACAAAACTGAACCAAATGGGTGAGCAAGGTGGAAATCGCCACAGTACAACGCTAGAGCACTGTTTACTGACCAAAATTAAAAGTCCAGCACTTCAATGTCATCACAACAAATCACTGTCCCTTTGAGACATCCACAGAGGCTCCCTTATCACATCCTCAGCACACGTAATTCATCATCAAAATTCCATCCCATTTTGACGAGACTAATTGACAAATGCCTTGAGCTGGGGCAAAGCTAACCTCAAGTAAGCCCAGAAACCTCGGATATGTGTTGAAACATTTTGAGGAGTCGTCTGAAATGAATATATTAGTGATTCACTGCGTTCAATGTGCCACACTCACAGATACAGTAAAGCACTTGCAGGCTTGCCGATTTGCCACTTGGCAATTGAGATTTCCACATTTGTAACGAGCGGAGGTTTTTGCATAAAGCTGGGTCAGCATTCCCCAAGGGGCTGCGGCAGCACTTGATTGGTTTCACAGGCAAGGCGCCCACGTGCGCGAATGTGTAAACGGGGTCAACGTTTTGTGTTGGAAAAAATAAATTAACCCTGCGAGGCGTCCACCGTACGGCTCAAGGGGCTGACATCGTGTCAGATCACTGATCTGGCACCACCGAGATCCTGGTTTAAAATCTTGGGCAGTTACCCGTGAATACATTTAGGTTCTCGAGTGTAAGGGACATTGTGGTAGTAGCCTGGGCACACGTGGAGACTGCTAAAGAAAAAAACGTGACATTAATCTTGCTTTGTTACGTAACGCAGCAAACGCTATTTCCGAAGAATATTAAAAACGCTTTCTTTACCAAACGATGGACACTAAGGTGGCATCACTGGTGTGGATAACAAATCTGATGAGGGATTTTGGTGGTCGTGTTTTGATGAAGGTGTGGCAATGCTTTTTCGTAAAGAATGTCGAATCGAACGTTGTTCAACACATGACATACCACATGCCAAAAGCACAATACAGCTTTAAAAAATCCAAGAAAGATAAAAAGCAATCAAAATCAATGGTAATTGATATTAACCTGCAGAAAAATACACTCCGGTTTAATTACCATCTTAAATGCCGTTTAATGTGACATTAAAAATGTGACGTGCAATGTAATGTCGTGAAAATGGTTCCCAGAATCGGAGACATGTTTGGGCAATATCCAGTCACTATATGTCATGGTCTGTTATCACATCAACCATGGCTGTGAGTATGGCAAATGTCATGTTCGTTAGCCAAGTAATTATTAAGGTTTTTTTCCCTAATTCACACAAGTCTCTGTATCAAAAATCCAGGACCATTACATTGCTCCCCTAATGATTTTCCCATATGAATGCAACTCCCCTTGTTTTTTTTTATTATTTGAGCTCAAGTATGTTACTTAAACCGTTGTTTTTAAAACATGTTTTGGGATTGCATGCCAACAAAATTGTAATTGTATGAGAACGCGGAGATACACAGGACTCCTCTAATCAAAATAAAGCTACAGCTATGGTCCTGTAGCTATTTATTATGACGTAAGTATGAGGCTTAATTATATTAAATGTCAGCACAGTGCACATAATTAGGGCTTTAGCTACGGTATTCAAATAATGAATGCTTTGTTTTCATTGGACAGTCACAACATTGCTATTATCTCCCTATCATTTAAATAACACTGCAGATATACTGTACTGTTTATGGCAATTCAGCCTTGTAAGTCATTACAAGTGCTTTGGCACGGGAGTGCACAAATATCCCAAATAAATCTTGTCTAGTAAAAAATAGCCTACAGTAGGCCATGCCTCTGATGCCTTCATATTTGATGTCTAAACTCCAGGTCGTCCAAATTTCTACCACCACCCGCACCCATAATCGAGACCACATCACCCCAACACTCCAGTCCCTTCGCTGGCTCCCAATCCAGTATTGGATCAACCATAAAATAACCCTCACCTCTGCCTACTTCTCCCACCTAATCTCGTTGTACTCACGAATGCCTCCTCTTGAAGCCCCAAGTCAACCTTCGCACTGTGAGAGGCCAATCCTTCTCCTCCCCTGATGGCTCTGTGGCCTACAATCATGATGTTTACTTGCTGTGCCCTGTTCAAGTCCAGCTTCCAAGGCTCTTCCTCTTCTCCTCTACCCATGACGTTCTTTCTTGTCTCTTTAAAAACTATCGTAAACGCAGGGTGTCCGTAAAAGTATCCGTTAATAAAGAATTATACTTAAACAGGAAATATTCCTTCTACCAAAGACTTACGTTTTTCAACCAACGTGCTTGACTGATGTTCAACAGTACAGAAGTATTTGAAAGTGTCACAACCAATATGTTGGTGAACACCTGGGATTCTCTCTCATCTCGATACCACGAGTCACCAATAACATGGTGGACATCTGGAGGCTTAAAGGGATGAAAGTCACATGATAAAATATTCATACCACCAAGTGTGTGCAACGAAGTTTTTTTGATCTGACTAAAATTGCTGCGGAATTATAATGCTTTAATAATGGATGATACATTTCATGGACTCCCTGTGCAAGCCTTCTTTTCCCTTTATGCATAACGCATTGTCTTTCATGGTATCTTGAGATGTGGATGTATAGACCCACAATTTTGTTGTGTTTTATGGCAACTCGGCACAAGTCAATCGAGCCCCGCAGCATATAAATTGCTTGGAATTTAAAAAAATGCGGCTTGAAAAACAGAACACTGAACCTCCTGTACTAAAACGTAAGCGTAGTAACAGCTATGCATTATTGAACGTGGATTTAACACAACAATGTTGACAGCACTTGCCACCTTATACCATACACCATACAGTAGTCAATGACAGTACTCTTTCTATACGGCCAAATGCATGACACCGCTCATCTGGCCAATCAAAGTACGTAGCAAATGGGACATACACACATCTATGCATAACAGACGATGTACATAAATGCACAGGAATGTGCCCTTACTTATGACATTGCCAGGATCTCAAATGCACGCAACCCAAGCGAACGCATTCACACCGAAGGCACACGGCTGACGTTTGTTGCATCCCCTAGCGCCTTTCTCCACTTACCCGTACGGAGTAAGGTCACCGTGGCATCTGGAGCACGGGCGCAGCTGTTGTAGTTAAAGGAAGCGAGCCCTACTCGGCACAATAACAATTTCACGTTCTGCAGCAGCAGCAGCAACGGCGATGCGCAGAGGAGGGCTGGCATTTCAACGGGCAGGGGTCCCGTGACGGCACACCGCGCGTGTGCGTGCGTGCGTAAACTTCCACTGCAGCTGGCATGGGAGATTCCGTAATAAATCGGCACTGCGCTATAGTGTCAGGTTATTGACGGCCGCGTGCAATCGGGACGGTTTCACTACTCGAGAGCACCCTCATGGGGAGGGAGGTCGCCACCGTGCGGGCACTCGGCTGGCCCGTCGAAATTCTTTTCCCACTCCGGTGCCATGTGATGGCTAATAACGCAGAGCCACTTGAGCCGCCTCCGTTGGTCGCAGCCCAAGGATAAAGAGCGGCTCCGCTCGCACAATGCGCAGTGAAGTCTGGCTCCTTGTAGTGGCCACTGAGTCAATTGCAGTGACTGTGGGAGGGTCAATTTGGGCTGAATAGACCAGAGCACAACGTAACTCTATGACAACGTATTAAAGTTATTGATGCGTAAAAAAAGGTAAATTTTTTTAAGGTTAGGATTTTTTCTTGTAACACCAAATTTCTTTAGAAATGTAATTATATGGCAGATATGCCCCAATTATTGCACAGTGAATTTGAGTACATTGTAAAATGCTTTAATACAGCATTACGGTATTGGTAGAATTGTTTTATGGTATTTAAACATATAGGGAGACCTGTATTATGGATGTATCTGACAAACACAATAAATATTTTAAATCCACAGCTTTTAATTGGAAGGGCTGTCATTGTTAATGAACAGCAGAAATATAAAAATTGTCCTCAAGAATTACATTACTAATCGACAAATTTGTTTTCACTTTAAATCAATATAACTTAATACAACAGAGAGCTTTAGTCGGTTATGAATTATAAATCCCGCATTTCTAAAGCTGCTTACTAGACATGTGTGAAAAAAGAGCTTCATAGCTCATCGGATTTATCCAGGATAAATAAAGATTCCGATTTCCGCTTTGTCACTACTAGTTAAATCTTAAAAGCGGAAATCCACGGTGAACATTTACACGTACGGAATACTGTGCGCACATGATCTCCCACCTCTTCCGAAGGAGGTGGATGGCCGAGCCGAGGATGTCGGTCTTCATGCGCTGTAGGCAGGTCGTGTAATCAGTGAGCCCAGGGCTGGGCCCCAGCAGGCAGCAGCTCGCCACCGAACTCCGCCGCTCGCCATCCGCGCCTTCCACCCGACCCTCGCCCACATTCGCTGCTCCCGAGGGCCCTTCTTTACCATTCCCGGTGCTTCCCAGAATCCCTTCCGTGCTGCCTACTCGCCGCCCGTCCCTCAGGACTTTGATCACCTGCCCCTCCATCATCCCAAGCCCTGCAGGTGGCTCTCCGTGGCCCTGCTGCTCAGGACGATGCCCCGGTCGCCTTCCTGTCCTGCCTGCCAGTGGGGTCACCTGCTGCGTGACAGGTATAGATATGGCACCGTGTCCATACGTGGGGCCATGCAGCAATGACCCCCTGGGGTTAGCAGCAAATCCACGGCGATCGTGGTCAATGGAAACAAGTTGATCTTTTCGAGTGTCTTCCCATACGGTCACAGCCTCCTTCCCTTTGGCCCAAGCTCTGCCACAGTCAGACTCTGTGGACAAAACTTCCAACACACCATCACCCTTCTGTGTCCGGTATTGTGCTAACTCTGTGTAATTTAACGGTGCCGTGATTCCAAAGCCCTTTAGATTAGAATCAATGTGCCCTTCAATGCGTCTCCCACCACCTGTGCTTTCGTCGCTCGAATGTCCACTGGGTTTCCCCACGTCAGTTTCGTAATCAGAAACCTCGTCATTCAGGCCCTCAGGCTGAACTACTGTCACCATCTTAAGGGCACTTTCCTGTTGACGCCTCATCCTCTTAAACTCTTCAAATGTTGGAATGTACAACCGGCCTCTTGGATATCGCTGCCGGGGAGACACGGGCTCACTGTGCCAACACGTAAAGACTTCTGCAGAAGGGCTAGCCAAGAGCGTTTCTCGTGGTTCAGTGTCGACTACATTAGCTGCTGCGTTGTCGCGGCCCAAACGCGTAAGATCGGGGCTGCTCTTCTGTCTCCGGATGTGGAACCGCCGCAGGGCCTGCCTCTTGATCTCGGCCGGCGTGCAGCTCAAGTAGTTCGAGGTGGAGGAGCAGGGGCCATGAGATGGCTTTCCTCCCTCGGGGTTCAGTCGTTGTTTTCCAGCCAATTTTCCCGCTGACTCACCACGATGCTCAGCGTCAGTGTCTTCCAAACAAAGCACCGTCTTCCCACAACTCGGCATTGCACTGGGGTGAGTGACCGATACGGCTGGGTTTTGTGGGCGAATGGGACTGGCGGCCATGGCGACCTTGTTGCTGTTCTGCCTGAGTTTCTCCTTGATCATCTCGCGCATGCGGTCCGTGGGCCAGGCATGCACGTCGACCGCCACCAAGGGCAACGGGTCCAGCAGTGAGTCCGCAAGAGTGGCGGGCCTTCCCTCCCTGCCCGCGCTCGTTGCGGGACATACTTGTTCGTCAAGCTGTATGCCCTCTTCCAGCTGGTCCTTGAGTTGAATGTTGGGGACGTGGAAAATCCTGTGGTCTATATTCATAGCTTTGATCAGTGGCTTCTTATCTGTTGGACATCCTCCAGGAACGCCGTCTCCGACTGGGAACGTCGGTACCGAGTCCTATGTCTTGGCCGGCGAGCTTCATATGTCCTCACTTTTAGTGCCAGAAAGTGCTGAAAGAACAAAATTAACATTTGGCATTGTATTAGACCATTGCTATTATATTGGTGTACACCGAACAGAATGTATAGGTCTGCACCGTTCAGGGGCATCATGGCAAGCAGCCCAATTTCCATTCTCCCTCCCCCAACACTCCCTCATGCAGCTGCATTAATTGCAGGACCAGTTTGAGAGGGACATGCGAAAGAGAATGTGTTTGATATGGCAGGCGTGTGGCAGGACAAGTTCAGCAGATGCCATGGGTGTGCATAAATTTCCATGGCAATATCGCTGTCTGCCTGCACACCTGGGGTCAGGGGCCTTCCCGAGGGATTACACCCCTAACGGGCCATCTGTTTACAGCCCCTCTCGAACGGTAACAGAGACGTCGTCACACTGCATGTCAGCGTTTTGTAAAATTCATATGCCAAAACAATTTCATAAATCCTTGAAATGTTTGACGATAGTTGCAGTTAACCGACTGCTGTTGTCAATTTATTTTGGAAATTGAGTATCGTATTCTGGCTTAATTTAATTACCGACATGGCCTTACAGATTTTTGGAATCTGAAAATATACATCACGAGCCATTACCAAGGGTTTTACAGTTTAGCTATTTTTCATTTCCATATTTACGCCTCATTTTACGTCTTAAGCTGTAATGATAGATTTGCATACACAAAATATCACGCACACACAAGAGTTATATATAACAGCATATTTTCCAAACCTGAAATAAACCTGAGCACATCATAAATCATACATTCAGACACACACAGAAAGAACACTCGAATACAAATTTCAAAACGCACACTCTCTTCGCTGTCACTAATGCAAATGTACCGTGAACAATCCAACGCGACAGATAAGCATGTGTTTACTCGTCAGAGTTGGCAAATTAATGAATCCACCCCAACCATTCTGTGCCATCCCCAAATTACCTTCTCACCTCACTGCCAAAGTTGCAACCGGATGACTCAGACAGTATATTACATTACTGCCCATCAATCAATCGCGTGTGTTTAGCACAATGTGGAATCCCATACAGGCACGATGTCTCTTTTTCAGAGAAGTCTGGGATAACTAGAAATAAAATAGGCAGTCATTTTGTAAGCCTGTTTGCAGCTGCAGTTCTTTTTTTTCCCCTTAGTAATTCATTTTAATCAACATTCACTTCAATGAACAAATTAAAACACGTGCACTCTATCAAGGCTGTTGTTACTGCATAGGTTTTCTCACAGAAACACGGCATTCGTGTTATTTTGCTGAAATATAACGGCTGGTACAGACGAACAACAATAACGATTTCAAATACATTCCTGGCAAATCATATAGGGGTTATGACATAAATCTGCATTACTTTGAGCTATAAAGCTGCTTAATGGTAGGGGGGGTTTTGTCCTGAATCAATTTCTGATAACATTTAAGCTGTTCTGGGAATGTACTTAGTCAATTGTAAATTGACTGAAAAATTACTGGTTCCTGCCTTTCCGTGTCATAATCCAATGCACTGCTGGATGAAAGCATCCCAACATCATGTAAGTCATGGTGGTGTTTGACTTTCCTTCACCATACCGGTCAGTCCGGATAGTTCAGATATCACTTGCCACTGGTGTTCTACCCTTAACTGGGAATAAAACTCAAATTTCTAGATTTAGAGCGCAGTGCGCTAACCATTGTGCTACCGCTGCACCCGCTGTATTTGATGTGATGTGCTGTATGCGTATGGGAGGGGGGGGGTTCAGCGATGCAGTGTCTGGTGCCCCGTACCACGATCCCAACGACCACATCAGTGGCGAGCGATATCCGAACTGGTCGTGGGGCCTCCTCACCTTCACCGAGCTGCACCGGCTAGCCTGGTGAAGAACGCTCAATTAGCCACCGTGACTAACAGACAGCCACCGAGGGTTTCGGGAGGCCTTCAGCCAGTTGTGGATTTACAGACGGCTGGAAATTATTATCACTATTATTGTAAAACATAACAAAGAAATATGTACAGCTCGATATGATTGTTCATTGATTTTCGTGTTTTGAATCGTAATATTGACACTAACCTACGTGTTAAATGTACATTATTTCTTTAGAGTGTTTCTGTGTTAAAAAGACAAAGCTTGTACATTTTCATAAAACTGCATACCTCGCAACAGATTTGTTTCCGCTATGGGACATTTACAGCCTTTTACAACGTTTAATGGGTTGTATACAGTTATAACTATGTGATTAAGTATGTCAATAATTCACGACGATAAATAAAACACCAGATGAAAATCTTTTGCAAAAAAAGCTAGTGCAATGGATTTACTTTGACAAAAAAAACGAAATAGATAAATAAACAAGAATGAATCCCTTCAACTGGCAATCTCCATCAGGATACTTGTGTGACAATGACAAGCGTTTCATGTTTACATCCTCTAAGTGTTCTGGGTTTGATCTTCCACGAAGCTCATGGTCCGCCCTAAACAACATCCGCAGAAACAATGCCAGATGCTGGATACCCGATGCACAAATTGAACATTTAAAAACTCTCTGCAGTGCACGACTGTGGTCATCCAGAACAGACCACACAACGTAAACAGCGATGCACTCCGCTCCTCCTGACGCGGTTGTCTGGCTTGACCACCTGAATGTGAAATTGTAGCTGATGCTCTCTGCATCTACATGCGCCATACCGCAGGAAAGAACCAACGAGCCTTCCCAGTTTTTGTATACAGTGTCACAGGTTCCACAAATAACGCGTGAAATGCGTCAATCGTTTATTTAATAGCCTATTTTGCATGCATTTTCAAAAAGGTCACCGTTGATGTATTCAGCATAGCTTAATTGTAACCTAATAGCACTTTATAAATTGATATTAATGCAGAGTGTCTGTGACACATAAACTTTCTGCTCATTACATTAAACCCACTCCACTCTGCGACACAACCCCTGGCATCCAGAGGCAAAGCCTCGATTCACAAGATGCACAAATTCACCCACATGACCCACATCACCGCACGACGCACCTTTGTTCCGCAATCATTTATCTCACGTGCACGGAGGAAATTGTACATTTACCCTGGCCAGAATCCAAGCACGCGGCGAAAGCAAAAGAAAGGTGGTCTCAGCGCCACGGGCAAAACGCACGCCAATGCACTCACCCAAGGTCACGCACGGGTCTCAAGCAAGCCCGAAGCTGTCTCCTCTCTCAGGTGTACTCTCTCGCACCGCTACATGCTACCTGTACAGTAACGGAACACCGTCTCTCCCCTTTTGTTTGGGGAAACCATGCGCTTCGCTGCCATGGAGATGGCCAAGCGAGAGTGTCTGATTGCAGATGCTGTCTGACCACCCCTCCTCCCTGTCGTGCAGAGCCGGGTGCCTGTGTGTGTGTGACAATGCAAGGCTTCCCGCAATTACTCTTTGCTTTTTTATAAGTTCGCCAGTTCCCCTGCCACCAACCTCCCACAGCGCCTTAAAAACAAACACAAATTCACTAGCCACTATCGGACAAAACCGTGCAATAAAGTATTGAAAACTCGAAATTTTCATAAAACGTAGATTCACGTGACCGTTAACCAGCCAAGAAAGATGAAAAACAAAGTTCGGTCGAGAAGCACGGAGCACACGCGTGCCTGTAGGCCCGTTTTATGATGAGGCCCCATCACCTCCTCATAAGATATTTCTCACAGAAACCACTTGCTGCTTTGGCCATGGGTTTAGTACTCGGAGATTGCTCAAATTAGTATGTTTGCACGGGAATAATTTTGGTACTGATTTTACGGCAAAGTATTTACGCCAAAATATTTGTGTACAATTCAATCCAAGGTATTATATTTAGAATTTGTTTGAAGATGGTGCGTTAATGAAATATGGCAGATGCAATCCCAAATTGGGTAATTTTGCCATGAATTTGAATTTTGTAGTGAGACACTTCAGCAAAATTTGGTCGCAAATTGCAGCGAGTTGTGCACGAATGTGACGTGTTGGAAATGGCCTTCTATATTTCTTAAGCTAAGAATAATTTGCTGACAAAAAACCCATGCTAAAACATATATGAAAATGTGTACTTCATGAAAGCCCTTGTATGTATGTTGAATTTCTTTGGCACGTAGCCAACCGCGCTAATCAGAGGTGCAGGAGTACAACAAACTAAACACAAAAAAAAACTCTTAAAACGCTGACACATTTCACAAAATGAGTTTGTC
Organism: Lampetra planeri; assembly: GCF_965212315.1. Lineage (NCBI taxonomy): Eukaryota > Metazoa > Chordata > Hyperoartia > Petromyzontiformes > Petromyzontidae > Lampetra > Lampetra planeri. The sequence continues at coordinate 3,605,527 of NC_136108.1, read as the reverse complement.
CTTCACGATACTCATTTGTATTTTGAAATATAAAACTCAAACGGTATCAGCGTAAAGATACTGTGCAATGAGAATCACCATCAATCACCATTTGAACCACCAGGCACCCATTATCATGTCACCAAAAACGCTGAGTGCAGGTGACAAGAACGTTGAGGAGAAGAGAGGCTTTTAGGGGCTTCTGTCTGTAGAACATCTTACAGCGACCAGGCTCAGCAGCAGCCAAAACCAATCAATCAAAATTCTGTTCCCCATGGAAGGGTAGCCACTAATTAAGCACCTGCCCACACCAGAAATGCCCTGAGGTGGGTGTGCTTGAAATGCCCAAGATGGGTTCTGGTCATGCACCCATTCTCTCACAATTCCCTGGCTCCCCTCCCCTCTCACTCCGAGTGGGGCTTGGCACACATGGTTGTGCAGGGAAACGCAGCAGACAAAGGTCCTTCTTCACATCCATCAATCTCATCCTAAAGACCCTTAACATTTGCTTACGCTCGCATTTAGCACGTAACCGCCGATAGTGTTATGAAGGCAAGATTTCAAGTGAAAACATGGAATCTGACTTCAACAATTCTGCTTCGACTAGATTTCCATTTTAACAAAGGATTAATGTAAGGCACTCTATGGCCCTTTTAGGTTACGCTTCAATGAATGTGACGCTTAAATAGGTTCAACACATAGTTTGCTAATTGTGCAATATTCCTTAAGGGCCCTGCAATATCGATGTTGTTTGTATTTTTGTTGTTGCTACTGTGCTCATGGCACCACGGATCTCCCTTGCAAATTAGCCAGGAAACCGTCTAAACGGCATCATCCGTGCAACAAATCAACTCAAACGAGAATTTAGTTTGCATTTAGTGAGCATAGCCCCTGTGAAAACTCAGAAAACGTATGTAGCCTTATTGAACACCAACTCGTACGTGACGCAGCCTCGTGTTTGTGCTTTTTCTTCTAAGACGAGCTTCTTTTTTCTCCTCTCGCGACATCGGCCCAGCCCAGGGTGTTTCGCCGTGGTGCAGAGGCAGCGTTCACAAAGACGATGCCGTGTGTTCGTGCGCTTCCATGGTTACAGCCTGGCGACTTGGGTGTGGGGAACCTCATCCGCAACTATAACCCCTGACGCTTTTCATGAAATTACTACTACGCGCGTGCACAGACACAATCATCGCATCACGCGAGTGTATCGCCAACACGCATGCGCTCTGCCACTGTGGTTCACACAATAAAATGTATGAACCGTGCAATAATGTCCATATAGGTGGCAGAGCATTTGCCGATAGAGCCCCTGAACTCTTTAGTGAGCTTGCCACGGTCACAGAGGTACTGTTTTTCAAGTAAGATTGAAACTTGTATAATAGAAAATGTAATTTTTTTCCGTTTTTTTTATTTTTCCGTTTCGCATGGTGTTCCTATGCTCACTGGGTTGTTATTACGCTTCCTTATGCAACTTTTTTTTTACAAACTTTAATATTTTTTATTTGTGACAGTGACGTCACCGCAGCGCCGAGTGCCAGGCTAGGTGCAACTCTTAGACCTAATCCACACGCCAACAATTACAGGAGAAAGTGATGTATAATAATGACTCTATTGGTGTCACTTCATTAAACAATCCATAAAAAAGGAATATTGTGCCGTTTTAAAATCTAATTACAGAGATCTACAAAGTGGCCAAGGAGGTCCGCGCTTGCCTCTGGGTACAGCACCTTTATTTCTCAAGAGATTCTGAGTTCAAAGGTCAGACAGACATCCAATGCAAACAATGTTTTCAAGTGCAGCAAGGTATGGCAGTCTTAACTGAAAATGATAATGGGATAACTGATAACATCTCCCACCCAATATTTATTTTTTTCTATTTTTCGTTTCGCTGCACCAATATTTTGCAAGTCAAAAACATTTTGGCAGGCAAAATTAACGCTTACTTATACAGATTAGGAGTGGCCTACAGGTTGGGTCGCTGGTTACTGATTGAAACCTTTAGTATTGGTTAAAGCGGAATCAGATTTTAATTATATGCGATGAGCTCTTAAGTGTGCATGCTAGCAAAATTAAAAAAAAACTGTAATTTAAAGCAAAGCTACATAGTGTGCCTTATACACAGAACAGACAATACACACTTATACAGTGGTTTGCCATCTTTTTAAAACATGTGTTCAATAACACTAAACGTCCCCTCCAACAGATGGTCATGGTTTAGATGTTTAAATCAATAAAAGCCAGGAATTGCCTAATTGCCAAGGTAAAAGGCTCTTGAAGGATGGAGAGTTGGCATGTTATATTAATGAGCACAACAGGGACGGCATCACAACATCTTATCTTACATTATTTCCACTCAATTTCCGCAAACTTAAATTTTGACGAGAAAGGTAATAATATTTCACATTCTTTTGTCCATTCACTGCTTGGTGAAGGCTTCTCCAAACTGTGCTGATCGTGGGGATTGTTTGACCATCCTTCAACACGCCACCTAACATTGGCCTAGAAATTGTACGTAGAAAGCCATCAATTATGATTTGAACATTGAAAAATGTATAACGAATATTTACTGTACATTTTACGGATGAATTGAACAAACTTTCCTAAAATATATATACAGTATATAAACAAGTCTTCCTCAACAAACGCAATAAACGCTGAAAAGAAAGTTGACAAGCATAATGTGCCTTCAGCTCCCGTTTTCCCGCAAGATGTCTCGTAGTGCCTGAATTCGTCAGAAATGTGACATCACCATCAGCCATGGTCAATCACCTTCTGAATGAAGGCATCCCCCAATATGCTGCCACCTACCACGAAACTGCGGGGTAACAATCCACCCAGCACATGCTCGTGAGCTCAATTCAATTGTTCCATCTCCTCGGTTGGTATCCCTGAGGACACGTCCAAACAAACCCCGTCATTCTGCATAATCCGCAGAATATGTCCAGTGCAAATTTGTTTAAGTCTGACAATTCTACACCATCTTTCCTGCACGTCGTGCCATTTTCAGTACGTTGAACTTCTATCGCGCCTTACGTAGCCAACCTTGCTAATTTGAGGTGTCATGGTTCCACATCATTCATCTTCATCCTAAGATTTTACATCAAGACTCAAAGCTTGACATTCTGTTCAACTGCCGTGTTTTTTTTACAGTGGACGTTTATCAAATGTTTTTATACCATATAATAAGAACAAATGGGTGGTATCGGCATATATCGAAATGGATCCATGCAAACCAGCATGAAGGCATAATGCAGCTGTATTCTTTTATCAATGTGAAAAACTGCATGTAAATATTACTGTGGCAGGTTACAGACTGAATATGCCACACTGAACACATTGCCCATGGCTCCATATTCGCGTTGTTTTTTATTTTGTTTAGTAGGAGACGCATTTCTCTAAGTGGATTTTTCTGTCCGCAATGTGAAATAATTAGCCCGTGTTTTGTTATAGATGCAGTATAAGACTGCATATGCATTTCAATAACTTGTCTACAATACATTGGTCAGGACATAATTAACATTCTGCCCTATATCGAAAAATAAAACCTAAAGCATAGCACTCTATGCAATAGAAAAGAAAAGCTGATTACATTTTGGAGGAATGTAATTTCTAAATGCCATCATGTCCTTGGCACTGCTCCAACTTATATAGCCTCGTGTTAAAAATGCCAACGTGGTACATTTCCACGCCTTTAATTCTCCCTTTCACTTCAATTCACAAGCTCTATGCCTCTTTGAGAAAAATGAAAGTGGAGGGAGGATTGGGAATGCCCGAAAGAAAATGTGCATGATCACTCCGTTTAATTCAGTCAGATATTCAACAGCGCGAATTTGACTCGGTGCGATGGCATGGCCATGCCCGCAAATTCAAGCAGAGGTGGAGCTGGTGGATCACACAGAGATGGAGCCTGGGTGAGAGACAACTGTCTGTAAGGGCAACATAATGTTACGTAGGAAGCGGTACAGCAATTTGATGTCAGACCTCCCTGTTAGGGTGTTTAATGTTATGCCCTCGTGTATATGTCACTTTTATTCGGGCAATTTTTTTCCCTCAAACGCAAAACTTTTCAAAAAGGAATGAGCCTAACTTCTCAGAGCGGGACATAAGCTCACAGTCCAGTATTGTGCATATGGGTCTTGCGCCATGATTAGGCTTTGTTTTTGCTATGTTATTATTCCGGAATATTAATATGTACAAGACTTAGCCATATAATAAATGAATGGTTCAATTCTATGAGCATTGAGCAAGTATTCCATCAAGTTATAGAATAAATACAGTATATTAAATCTATGTTGACATATTTCTTCTCAAACGCTACTTTTGAAGCAATTCTGGGTATCAATAGCATTTGAAGTCCTTTGTCGGGGTTTGTGAGATGTAAAATATCGTTTACAGTGTTGTCCAAGATTTTATACAGCAGCAATAATCGTATTCGTGCTACACATTTTTCTACCAAAGTGCAAAACGTACAGCCAGTCGGGCAAACCGATAGATTTTCACAATACGATGAAGACATTTTAATTCCAATATCGCAGTAAACATCAGTTGCTTTCGTGCTGGTATAAAATGTATCCAAGGAGTTAAGTGCAGTGGCCGACTTCCAAGCACTGCAGTCACAAAGCCAGGAGCTGTGACGATAATCCACTCTCCCTCACCACAGTCGCATTTCAAAATAGAATGACATCACCCTAAGACTCAAGCTTTACCACATCCCTTTTTTCAACTTTCAGCACCCTTGCAAGACTGACAAAGGCAAAGCGCTAGACTAAGTTATACACGGCCAAATCAGATGACAATTTGTCCTGCTAGGTTACGTTTCATTTTATAAACAGGACTAATACTGTACCGCATTTAATATGAGCTCTTCTTTTCCACGCAATCTATGTCGTGAAACAAGTTCCTCCATGGATGATTAGTCCTATAAAATCATTCCAGTGGGCTCTGCTGCGCAGTTCGAATCGTGACGAGACCAGCCAGATCATGATGTTGTGTTTGCATGACTACATGCGCTGCATGCAGGAATACTTGTGCATTTTGTCAGTGAGCACATTTTCAATTCCCATCCAGGAATTATGCAACATAATTTAAACCCGAATGCCCCTTATTCAGAAAGCACTCATAAAAAAGCCCCCATAAACAAAAGGTCTCAGCTTTCAGCTTATGCAGAACAGATGAATGATCAATGTGGCAAATGTCACCGGTTGCATGTTGTGAACAACAATTTATTTGGGCCAATCTCTCTCAATTAAGTGTCACCCAGATTTATTTAAACAATTACAAATTCATGGCTTACCAGTTAAAATGTTTGCACAAATCAAGCCCCCCCCACCACCACTCCCCATGCAATCAATATGCATGTGTATGATTGCTTATAAATCAAGCACAATGAGGACAGTGGCGTAAATTTGTCATCTGCGTGCGGGACCTTTTGCGACGAGAAAACAAGTAAAGCCGCTGAGCCGATTAATGACGATGGGTCAGTCAGCATGGCAGCACCACCGCAGCATCCAAGCGGTTCCCACTACAAAGAAAGATCCTCCGTATAGCCTGTAACAGAGTGTTGGGGCAAGTGCTGTTAGCGAGTAGCACCTATGAAGGTCAGCACGGCACACGAGGGGTTGAGTGGCCAGCAACCACGCCCGGCTGGCCTTTGTCTCCCTAGTGGCGATGTTTGCACACCGCACTAAGTACTCATTTGAGGCTGAGAAGACCTAGGGGAGGCCGAGGACCGCTTGAGATAAAATATAATCGTTACTGATGTTGGCCCTGAGCAGGAATCGAACTCGGGTCACCGTGTTCGAAGTGCAGAGCGCGAACCACTACACCACCGCTTCCCACTGTCAGCATGGTTATGTCGCCTTCGTCATCACCAGCTTTGTTGTATCAAGGCAAAGCTAATCAGAATTTCATTTTTAAAAATATTATTGTTTCGTCTATGAGAACGCACATTTCCTTCAAATTGTTGAAGCAATTCTCTGGTGTGGTCAGTGTGGACTACTATAAAATGAATATACTGTACTTGAAATGTTAACTCCATATTAGACTACCACATTGACACAATGTGCAGGCTGTTACTAATACAATACGTTAACTTAAAAGTCACGTTACTCTGAGTGTAAAGGGCTCTGCCACACCCTGATGTAAAGGGCAGCCTTCCACAACAAATGCTAAATTATTTCTTTAATTATTACATTTATATTACCAAGGTGTTCAGAAGCTCAAGCGTATACTGGGCAGTGCTCATCACTGCAGCTCTCTATGAGCCATGTATTTTTGTTTCTATGCCAGAAACATAAATACCATACCTCTAAATCAGGGGTCGGCAACCAAAATAACAAGAAGAGCCATTTCTTTCCAATTCGGTACAAAATTCAGTATTTCAAGAGCCGCAATGCATCTGAGTACATACTGTACATACGTACATATTGTCAAGAAGCAGCCCGTAAAGAGCCGCATGCGGCTCCGGAGCCGTAGGTTGCCGACCCCTGCTCTAAATGATTGTTCCTAAAAGGAACTATGATGGGCCGAGTGACCCTGGTCAAGATTTGTAGTCGTGTACTCACGACTATGATCCCTGTTGCTCTTACCAACAGTGACACCCCAAAAGCATGATTTAAGCCGCACTGTTTTCAAATCAATGTGGGCTGTTTTATGTTTGGCACATGAATTTGCCTCGAAGAAAAATAAAAGGTTCCTCGCGCAATTTGTCACGTGCTACAACTATTGCTATTATTCCGTTATATTGAACGATGCCTTGCAAATGCAACATCTTGACAAGTTGATATGAGGTATAATAAAAAATAATTTCATTTTATATAGCGTCATTCATGCAATTGCATCCCAAACCATCAATTATCTAGTTCCGTACAAAAAAAAATAAACCGCACTACTTAGTAAAACAAAAATGAATACGTAAATAACGAAAAAAATGCACATTACAAGAACAAATTCTCGCAGAGAAAATAAATTAAAATAAATCCGTTCGGTCGGACCGTTTCAATGAATCCAGGTTGCGTGCAAAAATATTGACCTTTCAATCAATGCACTGTACTGTTCACAGCTGACATCAGCACTCCACAAAACCCAGCTTAGTGTGGCACCAGAGACGCGAGAGCACAGCTAGCATTAACCCACAAACGACGGCTGCATTGTTTGTATGCAAATTATTAATGTTATCTTTTGCCCCCACATCTGCTGCACAATGGCATGTCAACGATGCGACCGAAGCGTGTGATCATCAGTTGAGTTGAAAATGTGCACATCACAATAACAATGGCAGCTAATTTAGAATCATAAATTCACCACAAATATACAAATCAAGGCTTTCCACATTGCATACAACTGGTCGTGGTTAATACAGGTAATGTATCTAGGCTTCAGTTTTAAGTGGCCCGGGCATTCAAGCATTTAGCTTGGAAACCCAAGGCAAAAGTTCGGGTCGTGTTTCGAAACCCAGCCAACAGAGGTGTAGCCATGATTGCACACACATGAAGGCACTGGCATACTTTTGATATCGGCAGAGATTGGCATTGTTAAAGGATTGACATTTTGTTGATTCATTAAAAAAAGAACACCTTCATGTCCAACGTGCCTATCAATTTGTTTAGGTCCACGATTGCAAGCAATGTATTAATAGCCTAAGAACAAATGATTGGAAATGCACCCAATTTCATCAGTTGGAGAAAGTTAAGCAGAGTTGAGCCTGTTTAGTCCTTGGATGGGTGGCGACCAAGGCTTGCCAGGTGTTGTAGGTTTGGGGCTGTGAAGTGGGTTTTTTTTCCCTGGGAATTCCGGTTTAATCTGTACTCTCTTTCATGGAAATGGCCAAACATATCGATGCAGGGCCCCCATAAAGAGACGCTTAAGCCAGTGAGGCTTTGTGGGTAAATATTTTGAATTATTATTGCTGTATTTAAAAGTAGCAAGGTGAGGCCAATGAGTCATGCTCTGAAAAAAATATAAAATCTCACTTCTCAGGTCAGCCAGAAGAGTCCTAAGTAGCTGTGAATTGTTTATAACTGATCTGAACATCGTATTCCTAGATGTTAACTTTCAATATTACATGCTCACAATGACATGCCTCTTATTACTGGATGAGGTGAATGTCTTATGTTTGAATGTATCTAACGAAATGGATACAAAATGTTGAAACATACTATCAGATCTTTGAGTTTGTTCAGCGCAAAATATCAAGCTATCCGATCACTGGGATTCCATTAAACCCCAAATAAATATTCAATGAAATAACATAACCACAATTGACTTAACAGCTATATAGAAAAAAAACAGGAAATCAGATTAAGTTATTGGCTAAAATGTATTTTTGTTGTCCTTGTATGATGCCAATGAAAGTAGCACACATCAGGACAACCTCATACCCGATGCGCAGCCTTGCATACTGAATTTCTGATATCGAGGGATAAAGAGAGACATGCCAGGAGACGCTCAAAACATGATTGTCACTGAAAGCAGACAGCCGGGTGCAAGGCAACTTTTATCTGACAGCCCCACGTTGCTTTAGTTTGCCCCGCCTTTACGAGGAAAAAAATGATTGAAATGACATGAAAAGAGTTGATAATCACGGTACCGTCAGATTGCTAAACTAATGCGATAAGCCGGAGGTTGTTTGAGGTCCTTATCTTCATTAACAAACTTCCAATTTGTTTTTTGGCGTGTCATTATTGACTGAATTTGTAAGTTGGCAAGAAGCCACGAATGAGAGCTAGGCTCACGCTTGAGCACATACTGACATACATAAAGAAAATAGCGGGAATCCTGGCTGTTGGTGTACAGTATTTGTTGACAATGCCTGAAAAGTATACTTAACATGCCAGTACATGCTTGTCGAGAATGCAGAAAATTGGAGGTGGGGTGGTGGATCATACACACATTATTGCATACGTGAGATACCCTCTTGCGAGGTGGCCTGCACTGTATAGTGCATTACAATACAATGAACACATTCTTGGATGTGGTGTTATTTTCTCATGTGCATGGGTTTCCTCTGGATACTGTGCATAAGTATCGTCCCACATGTCAAAAAATACCCCCGAAATAAATGTGACAGACATCCTGGGCAGGACCATCCTGAATAAGTCGTAGGACTCAAAGCTTCCTTGACTGAAAACAGGACCTGTTCAAAGTGTAATATGTATTGCCTACATCGCATGCTGAACTTCTTTCGCGCCGTACGTAGCCAACCGTGCTAATCGGAGGTGCGAACCTCCGATTAACGTCCAACTCACCTGATTTACTCGAAAGACAAGCAGGGTTGAGCCTGGCATGTACTTGGGATGGTTGGCAGCGATTGCTGCAGACATGGGGCTGAGGTGGCCAGGAGATGGCAGTACAGAGTGTCGCTTCCTCGAATACGGCAAAACCCCCGATTTACGTCTTCCCCTTTTACGTCGTTTCGAAAATACGTCGTCACTTTATTGTTCGTAACAGCACGGCCCGATTTGCGTCGTCTCAACCCCCACACGTACGTTGCTGGCAGCGTCGTCCGTCCTTCCAGTCTTCGTTTCTACCTGCCCGTGTACATCACGAGCGACTTTGCATCGCGCTTAAAGAAATAAACTGGACTGTAGAGTAGAATATATTATTTAAGCACAGTATTTTGATGCTAGATTTGAAGCTTTTGTGACTGCAAGGATTCATACTCTTTGGGTTTTTTTTCAGTAAAGTCACGTAGGTAAAAATAAAGTAAATAGTGATTTTGGCTGTGACGGTTCCACCTGAAGACGGAAGCTTGTGTTGCCTCCGAAACGTCGTGATTTAATTTAGTTGTTTTCATTTATTTTATTTTTTTACCTATGTGAGTTTACCGAAAAAATCAAAGAGTATAGTATTTTGATGATTTGGAAAAAATAAGTACTTTAATTTACTTCGTTTTGATATTCGTCCCACATTTCAGGAACGCATCCCCGACGTAAACCGAGGTATTGCTCAACATACATTTCATCTCATTTCTCCGGTTCACTCGAACACTCAATGGATTTGGCCAAACATTCCAACGCATGACCTTGATGCACAAGAGTCTTGCGAGTATTGAGTGTAGGATTTTTTTTGGCATTATTAGTTTACGAATTCCATTTTGGAAACGTTTTATTGCCGTGCCTCAGCTTGGCTGAAATGGAGATAATTGTTTTTAACAGTAAAACAAATAGTTCCACAAGAAGCCCGCATGGCTGTGGTAGATTTACAATCGACAATCTCAGCCTAAACACTTTGTGTGTTCCCCTGAGCGTTAGGCATATCAAAGGATCCTTGTGAATGCTTGGGTTGTTGAATTTTGATGCAAAGTAGAGCCTTTTGTTTGTATCGACCGACAGCATCAGGCAAACATGCAAACTCCCTGCGGTGTGCAAACCACAATCGCCATGCTAAGCAGCAGCACTATTAAATGTTGCGATTAAGCAGAGATAGCCGTATTATAAATTAGAAACAGCAGGTCGGAAGGAACTAATCACAACAAAATCAATAACCAGTGGGCCTGGTAATTCAAGAGATAATATTAAATGCACCAAATCAATTGCATTTTTCATGAGCTTTAGGTTTCAACCAACGTTTTTTTTATTCAAACCATGGTGCACCCAATGAAAGCAGTTTTTTAAAATCGCGAAACCTTCACGTTTAAGAATACGGTAGTCACGAGACCATCCATATCACACGACCTTATTTCGGTTCAGTACCATGTCAATGTTAGACCCAAATTATCCACATTATCATTCACATCTCGGTCTTAACCCTACTTCGAAAATCAGTTATCACCACGACAATTTCCACCATCAACAACGCCATCCATCTTCAACTACATCTCGATACAAACAAACCACCAGCCCCATTGTGTTACAGTTGTATCGCAAGCTCCTGACCACACCTCAAACGCATCCTTACCACATTCTCTCCAACTCGTTGACCTCTTCTTCACGTGGACACGAGGTTTTGTGTCCATATCCCCGTCCGTGCAGAAACATCGCGGTAGTGATAAGAGACACAAGAACATGCGACGCTCACTCGAGATGACACATTATACAATAGGACGACTCGTTAAACAAACAGGAGGATTCAGACAGAAGGTAAATCCAGTTCTCAAACAGGAGGGAGATGGAGAACTCAAAGGAGGAGACGTGATGCTCAGACAGGTGGAAACGAGACGAACTCGGACAGGAGTGACATGGTTCAGTCAGAAAGGGAAATAGGGGACTCGAGACAATAAACACAGGACTCAAACAACGAGGGAGAGCAGATGACCCAGCTAGACGACACTGATCAGACAGGAAACAAAGGACTCAAACAGCAGGGAGACGCAGGGCTCAAAGGAAAAGATGAGACAGGGTCCATACAGGAAGACAAGAGCTCATACAGCAGTGAAGACGCATGGCTAAACAGGAGGCACATGTCTCGTAAGAGAAACACAAAGCTCACGCTGAAAGGAGACACGAAACACAACCGGGATGGAGGCACCACCACGCTCAACCCGGAGGCACATGGCTCAGACAGAAGGGAGAGAGACACAAGACTCAGACACAGAGGGGAGGTGGATGGAGCGTGGGGGGTGGTTGTTATAACGCCCTCCAGGCCCCAGTTCTGCGCTCCCTTGTCCTTGCTCACTCCAGCTTCAGGACCCGAGTGCCAGACAGCGCCACGCGCCACTCGATGCGCATGCGTGGCCGTGATTCCTCTCGTGGGGTGGGTGGGTGGTGGCAGTGAGGGTTGGGGCAGCCCTTGGACAGGGATGGGTGGGGGAGGCGGTTGGGATGAGGTCACCGCTTCCTTCAATGTTGTAAGATCAGAGTATTCACCTGCTGATCTAGAGTGGGTTTTTAAAAATTGTATTTTTAGGGAAATATAAAGGTAAGACGCTATGTATATATTCTTTCGAATTTAAATTTAGTAAACTGGTTTTTCGATGTATTTTTCCACTCGTCCGTTCATCATTCATAAAGCCATAAATTGAACACAATATAATTGGCTGACATATTGGACAATGTCCCTTATTCAGAGTGGATATAATTATATCACTCCTGACAGACCCCTTTTAATTGATTTTGTTCAAATTTTCACTGAATTTGACAAATGTTTGCAACAAATGCTTTTTTTTTTAAGTTTGCTGAGAATAAATGAAATCTGGATGTGATTAATGCTGTCACTCTATGAGCATGAAATATATTAAACTGGAATAAACATTATTGTATACAATGTGAAAAAAATTGCATTGCATTATAATTATCATTTATTTAATCGTCTATTATAATTGGTTTATGTTTATGGTTTAGGTTTTATTTTGGCACGGGTAAAACCGATGAGGCAATAAATGTTCATTTTCGATAAGGACACGCTACACAATACAAACCTGGTTACAGTATTAAAAAAACACACATGAACCAAGCAATTCAAATCAACTCGACATGGTCAAACTCCGAATGGCAGTCGTGCATAAACATGGTACATAACCAACACAATTGGGGGAGGGGGCGTCTCTGTGTCTTATTTAGCCTATATATGTTTTAATCTAGAGTGTGCATTTATCAAAATATAGAGGGTTTTGTTGGTTGGTGAATCCTGAATAGGTTCCACCCCCTTAGACCCCCCCCCCGCATCCACAAGATCTGGTAAGACTGACACTCCCTACTTTCCAGTAGCACCACCCTTACTTACCAAATCATATGTGACATGCTTTTTAAAAAGGAGCTCGTCGATCGAATTTTTAAATCGTTTATTTCAAGACTGTGGTTTTATTTTTACAAGGTAGAAGAGCTGTTATTCAAATGTGAGATTCAAAAAAGTGAGTTTAAATATTTTTCCGTTTACCCCAAATTTACTTTATATTTATATACTTTAGATATTCCCTGAGGGTAATCACTGCATATTCATTCATTTGATGAATATTTGGGTACCTATTGTGAAGAACTTGGTTACATACTGTGCATGATCAGCATAGGATCATACCATCATATTACAATAGAATACACATTTTTTCATGTAATCTATCGTAATATGACATCAAAAGAACACGACGGGAGGGCATGTCCACTCCCACAATTCACAGGCCAGATACTGTTACTCGTTTTAACCTGTTGACGATGTGAAATCACCTTCCAATCGATATGAACAAAGACGTCAAATTTGTAATTGGTTGAACAATGACAGTTGGTTTATATACCGTATATGTACTGTTTTATATCTGGAGTTGCAACTCCATAGATAAGAGAGGTAACACAAATTGTGTTAACACAGATGATGAAGTGGGCAAAATAGAAATAAAGTCATTCATTCTATACTGGAATTTGATGGCTTGTAGCTGCGCAAGGGAACAAGTGATAGCGTGAGCCAGCAGCAGATGGTAAAATTTTTTTTGGAAATAAAGGACATATGCATGATTTTCAACACTCTAGTGTTCACTCTCCACCCATGGTCCAGATTTCCAATTCAGCATTATCATCAGCCTTGGTCTCACTACTGCTCCATGAAGGTGTCCCCAAGCCAACGCCATCATAGTCTTTTGATGCCTAAATTAATCTCGTTCGTCCAGACAGACGTATAATAGTCTGCATCAGCATACCTATTTTCAACACTATAACATTATACTTTCCAGCAATATACATCGTAAGCATTCGCTGGTGGGGAAAACGAACTGGACATACAAATGAAAACAACTTCAATTGAATAGTCACTGGAATTTAATCGTTTATATTATACACGTGGAACCGATGCATCCTTGATGGGATGGGTTTTAATTTTCGAAAGTACTGAAAATAATTATCCTGAGATGCTTTGATCAATTTAGAAGTAGAGCTGTATATCTTGATGTTTAGAATGAATCTTTGATACTAAAAGTATTTACTGTCATTAGGAAACATTCCATTTAACTAAAAGTGGCATAGCATTAGTTGATTATAGTTCATGCTTGGACTGAAGTACAGGCACATAATTGGACTATGCCTCTCTAAAGAAGAGGGGAACCTATGAACATTTAATGTTTAATTGCTAAACCCGGTAAAATAATCATCAATAATTATATTTTCCACATGTGAATGATCTGATACGTGCAGTCCATAAAGGCAGAAATTATGCTCAGTGGATCAATTGCAGTGTGAAAACTGCACTTCTTCCTCTATACTTGAATGGATTCAACATCAATATCCAGCATCAGGTGTGTGCTGATGGTGTTAAAAAGTCAGATTATTTTTTTTTGCTTTGGATACGCACTGTTTGGATCGTTCTTGACGAAAATTTATGTCTGCTGTGAACGATAGGCCGCTGCTTGTTTTATTTTTTACCCTAACTCTCCTGCCCACTCCCCTTCAATGTTTATCCTTGGTCTCCCTCCCTATAGAGGCTTGTCTACATTAGCTCTCATATGGTGTAGACTGAAGGTTTCTGATTAGTATGCATGCCGAATAACCTGGCGCCGACCTTCCCTGAAACCGAGAAGCACACTCAATCGAATCTGCACGACCCGTGTCCAGATTAAGGTCACCACATTCATAAGTGTCAGAATATCAAAGGAAACGGAGACCTTGACCAAATCGTTATAAAATCATTGTCCACTTTGTAAATGCAATGTAGACAATAACAATTCATTCAGTCTCACCTGAAGCCGTCACGTGGCTCTGAAACTTGGATACAGATCTTAAAGTTGTTATTCACTATGTCATATGCAAGCAGAAGAAACGTGCATGCTTTTTGCATTTTTTTCATAACGATTAGTCTTCTGTATCATTACACTTAAATATACGTATTTATTTCCAGGTCTCCGTGGTAAGAAATACATATGAATGTACTTTAAACGAAATAAGGATTTAACTCGTCAGGGGTATTACACTCTGGGTTCAATAAAAATGCGTGACACTTTGTGAAAAGGCAACAGCTGTTCTTCCCATAAATTTGTTGCTACCATTGGAATTTGAAATTCTCAATTGGAATTTGAAATTCTCAAATTGTCACTGGATTTCCAATTACAAGTAGGAACATTTTGATTTAAAGCTTTCGTGACTGCAGGGATTCATATTCTTGGTTCTTTCGGTAAAGTCACGTAGAAGGGAAACAATAAAATATTACAAATATAAAACAATACAATCATCTTGCTGTGTTTTTCACACCTGACGATGATTGCTTGTGTTGCAGTCGAAATGTCGTGAGAATTGTATTGTTTTATATTTTTATTATTTTATTGTTTCCCTTCTACGTGACTTTACCGAAATAACCAAGAATATAAGTAGGAAAATACTACACTTATAGAAAACATACTTATCCTTATACAGTTTGTTTTTAGCTGGAATAAGCTTTGTTTGTTTTGAGTAAACATGGTCTTCTTGTCTCCTACACAAGACCAAGACAAATATTAAAATTTGTTACTTTTTAAAGACATGTATTATGATGCGTGAATGAGGAGATATGTTATTTGTATGTTATTGTATTCATATTTGTTTTTGGGATACGCCATGTTATCGTTTTATGCCTCAATTATTTTCATTAACCCTCCACCACCCGACGAGATTTTCATGTTTACAAAAATGATTTATACGTGCCAATGTTTTTATCAAATTCGGAACAACTTTCTCTAACTCCTACTTCCAACTGGAGACAACTTTATTCACCGCAGGCCAAAGACGTCACCCAAAACAAAATAACTTTGTAGTGCCATAGCTGGAACACGGTACAACTTCCGAAGATATGAATGGGGGAAACATGATGATTAGCACACGGGAACCAAGAATACTATATATTTTTTTTAAATCTACAAAGCTTTGCCACCAGCGGGTACAACTCTGGCAATCGCCTGATGATGATGGATGCAATTACCAGCGAAACGTCGGGCCTAATTGTTAAATGTTGTGTCTTACTCTTAAACATACAAGTGTATTGAAGCAATAACATCAGCGTGTTTGTTCACTTGGCATCTTTATTTATTCAACTGTATCGGGTGGAGGAGGGAGTACTACACGCTGGCATTGTATTCACACGAATTAACCCAGAAAAAAATTATGAATCGTAACATTGGTCGCAAAAGCTCACGGGTTAAATTCGAATTCCAAATTACGAAATGTACCATGCTCAATGCGTCCATCACTCTCGATTAGAATAATAACGATGTTGAAAACAGCAAACCGCGCATCCTGTCCCGAAGAATGCAAGCATACGGTTGTTGAATTGCGTCCTTTGGCGTTAGTGTTTTTTACAATTGAGTTGTACGTTATGTAAATTAGGGCTACAATTTCGCCCCCTGGTGGAAACATTTAATGTTGACCAAACGTTAAACATTCCACAACGCTCAACCAATTGAGTAACTAATAGCGTATTAGACACCACTCTGCTGCTGCCGTGCATTCATCTGTGGCGATCTCTTTGTGAAAAATGAGCAAAGGCTGCCACAGCCAGAGCCGTCCCTAGGGTGCGGCGAATCGGGGCGACTGCCCCGGGCCCCACGCTTTGGGGGGCCCAACGCTTCTAGTACGGCCCCCGACAACACACGAGTGAAAACACCACCCCCATCATCATCGTCGTCGTGCTGCTGTCAAACACCCCAATGGTTTCACATGTGTGGCGGCCCTCACACTGAAAATGAGTGCAGAACACTGCATCATTTTCTTTAGTATGGCTGATGTAGATGCAGAGGAACAACTACAATTCAGGTGGTCAAGTCAGATAATCGCGTCAGGAGCAGCGGAATGCATCATCGCTGTGATATCTCCTTCGTAGTTGTGGATCTGGCATATGTAGTACGGTATGTTGTGGATGACCAGTCGTACACTGGACAGTTTCTCATTTGTGCATCAGGTATACGCATCTGCCATGGTTTGTGTGGATGCGATTTAGGGTGGATCATGAGCTTTGTGGAAGATCCAAACCCAGGGGAACTTCTGCGTTGGGTCCTTTCCCAAGGTATGTGTTTGTGAGCTATTTTGAACTTTCATTAGGCTCTCCGAGGCTTCATCGGTGATAAACTCGCATTGTTGCAGGTTAAGCGCATGGGTCCCAAAAAGGTGCTTGGCATGACTTCAAGCGACGACGAGGAAACATTACATTGTACAACAACAACAAAAAACACGTAAACTTGAAATGAATGAATGGGGTGGATCCGGCCCTCGGATTTGAATGTGGGCGCCACGTGGCGGCGTCACCATCGGCGGGGGGGCCAGGGGGGCGGGGCCAGGGGGGGGGACGGAGGGGGCGGGGCCAGAGCCGTGGGGGTTTCCTCACCGCGCGTGACGTCACGACGCTCTCTCTCTCTTACCCCTCCCCTCCTCGCACCCACCTCCTCAACCAACTCTAAAATTATACAACAACCACCCCACCGCCACAATCATCAACAACTAAGTTGTTGATTTTTCATCCCCCACCCCATCTCTCCACCCAAACAACCGCAAGTTTTTATTCCCCAGTCCGTTGTGGGGGGGGTGGTGGTGGAGGGGGTAATTACATCAATCGTGGGCCAGCACTTTTCGGCGCGGGCTGTGTTGTTGTTGGTGGTGGTGGAGGAGGAGAGAGGAAGAGGAGGGGAGGAGGAAGAGGAGGGGAGGAGAAAGAGGGAGGGAGGAGGAGGCTCCACCGCGCGGAACCGGCGGCTCATGGCGGCAGAGGCCGAGGCGGCGCGGCCAGCAACGTGGAGGCGACACGGCCACTCAGCGCCCTCTGCGTCGCCTGCCACCACCACCGCCCTGTGCGTAACGCGCTCGCTGCTGCTGTTGTTTTTGTGCGTGCGGGGTTTGGTTTTGTTGCTTTCGCTCAGTTCGTCGTCTCCGCTGCTTGTTGTGTGAGGGGCGAAGGGGGTTTGTGATGGGGGGGTGTGAGGGAGCCGGCGCGGCGCCTCCGTAGGCCCCTGCGTGGCGCTGCTTTAGGCCGAGGCCTGGCCCGGGTCGCGTGTCAGGCTCCCGGCGAGATTCGTGGGGGGTCCCCCCCCCCCCACCCACTGCGCTCTTTCTCTCTCGAGATCACCACACACGCCAGTTCGTCGGTGGGGTTATTGTCTCCGAAAATGATCGTTCTGTAGGAGGATCTGTCCTCTGTAACCGCGCTAATCGTGGGATTCCACGAGTCACCTGGGATGACTGTCGCAGAGAAGCCAAATGATCTTGTGATCCACGTTCTCTAGAAGCCTCCGTGTTACAGGACATCGGTCCTGTTCTAGAACTACAAGTGCCGTACGTGCCATGGGAATTTTGAATCCCAGCGAGTCCCGTGTGGGGCCCACTTACTCCGCCTGGAATCGTAGTCAAATGGGCCCCTATATTTCGCATACCCTGCGTGTTGCTTAAAGTTCAGTGAGTTACTCAGCTTCACCTACCCGAGTCTCACATGTTACAGTGTTGCAATGTGAGCCCCCCCCCACACTCCCTTTTAATTTGCAGTCCCCTTGGTGTCTCAGAACTGTGGAATGCCCTTCAAGTCATTCTGTCCCCTGGTTTTCCCATTATCATAGGTTCCCTGGCACCCCGTCTCCTCGTGGTGTCTTGGTTCCCCAGTGAGTCCCTTACACCATGGATGCCCCAGTCCCGTGTCAATTGGTGCCCAAGTCACATGGGTTACCTAAATCCCCTTATCCTGTCCAGTGCTCTCACTTGTCCTGTGGGTCCATCCCATTGTCCTCCAGTCTCATAGGTCTGCAACAGTCCAGTGAGTGTCCCTTGGGGGCCCCTAGCTCCCGTGTGCCCCGCACATTGTTGGAGTGCTGCATCCTTGTTGCCTGCTTTAATTCAGCCTCGTGTGTTGATGTTCCACCAACTCTTCCTACTATCATAGGGAAGTGGCCCTTCATAGCCCAAAAAGTTTGCTTAGAATTTAAGGCAGTGTTATTGACAAAAATATGTTTACATATTTGCTCAAATGAACTGTCTTTATTTAAACTTAATTTTTAGATCCTTTAAATTGTGTCCTATTTGTTATTGTTGAGGTAATTTGACAATTAATTTAGAGAAACTGGCAAATCACACTGGAAAATTAATAGTTTGATATGAAGAATTGCATTTTATCCATGTAAATAGCGTCTCTCAACGTTGTACAATAATTCTATACATCACATTAAGGGCTAAATTCTATTTATAACAATTATGAATATTGATGACGTTATTTTAAAAGCTTTTGTACTACATAAACATTGAATTAACTCAACAGTGGAAACATTACATGTGACCCTTAATGCCTGTTTTGAGAATCCTGTTTTATGTTTTGTAATTTTTTGCCATGCAAAGAAGATAAAGGTATTGACCTAGTTCTTGGTAGAATTACAAATTCACTATACAAGAAAGATTAATCATCACAGCCTTATGAGCAGTAATGAAGGGATTGGTTATTCCTGCTGCCAACATTTGGTTTGCGTGATTGTAGCATTCATTTTATTGAAGCTTTGAGGTGGTTTCAGTTGACCATTGGGACAAACGTGAAGGCAATTTCAGATTTTTAAGTTCAAGATTGGGCTTTTGTCCACATGAAATTATAACTTTAGACCTGTTGAAATCCATGTTGGGTACAGTATAGTTTATTTCCGAGCTCACTAAACATTACTAGCCACTTGTGAAAAGTGTTATATGCATGGACAAAGCTGCTTCTCACTGGTTGTCAAACAATTGTTTGAAAAATTTGTGTGGAGCAACTAATGGTGGCAAATCTCCATTCAAATTGGTGAAATTGTACTGTAGTTGTAGACAAAAAATAATAATACTATAGTTTTCAACATTTTTAATATATAGGGAAAAAATCTGCTTATTGCAAAAAGGTATCTCACCAAAATCCAGTGTCAGATTAGAGTACAATTGAAGTAACACTGCCCTAAAATAATGAAACGAAATATGCCATACCAGTTATGAGCCTATGAAGATAAAATACTTTGCAAGCCTGGTCTGCCATAACGTTATGGTAAAAATATATAAAAGGAAACATTACATTTTATTACCATAGTATTTTTTAACAGTTATCTGATGCAGGAGTTAACATTCACAGCCTGTTTCTTGAGAACTTTTTAATCTAAATATGAGTATACAATGTTCCCATATAGTTAATAAAGAAACCAACCAAGGCGTCACTAATATTCCAGAACCCATGCAATTGTCGAATGGCTTGATCTGTCCTCAGTTGAGTGCTGGGGCATTATATAGAGATTCCATTTCAACTGAGAAATCCTGATTGCAAGTTAAGAGGCACTTTTACATCTGTAGTTGTCAATGCATTTTCACTTGTCTTCTGTAAAGGCTATCGAGGCAATCTATGCGATGGAACATTGCAATGGGTGCATTTGTCTTCATAGTTCCTACGCTGGAAATGGCACTGTGTGTGTGTGTGTCAGGTCAGGATTTCTGACTCAAATTTTACTCAGAATGCACCATTGTTGGCTTTATGTAAAAAACACATGTATTATTTTTTGTCTACCCTCTTGAAAGCAGGCTCGAATGAACCATGCAAGGGAGTCCATCGGAGACCATGCCAGACAAGATAACACCCAGTACGGAAGCTCCAGTCAGTTTGGATGCAACAACTCTGCCGGAGGAGTCCGTCACATTTATCACGGAGGCCTCCTGCCCCCCATCTCTGCAGCCAGATATGCCATCCGTGGAGGCGAGCCTCATTCTTGAGGAGCCAGATAACCTGACGGGAATGCTGAGTGATCATTCTGAAAGGCCTACGAGCTCGCTGGAGGGGTCAAGTAGTCCATCCGAGGAAGCATCTAGCCCAGTTGAAGCAGAAAAGGGCAGCAATGCGTCGGAAGGCGGTGATGATGAAGACTCTACTGCAGACAAGACTGGGGACAAGGGGCCCATCCCAGAATCCCCAGCAACGCAAGTTAATGAGGTAACAAGTGAAGAAAAATACAGAATCTGTCTTATTACTGTCAGTACAGCTGTCCGATTCATAATCAGAACTGAACTTGTGTGATGAGAAGGCAGTTCCCCTGCTTGAACACAGTTCTTGTGGCTGATCGTCACATTTAATAGGATGGTGTTGCTTTGGAATATCATTTTTTTATTCCCTATGTTTGATAAAAACAATTGCTGACAACTAATCCAGATTGTCATGTTGAATACATGTTTTAAATGAATTATTAGTAAAGCGAGAACCGTTAGTTGTAATATGTAGTCTTTATTACTTGTTTGTGCTTCATTACATTGTTATTTATGAAAGGAGAGCTTGTTTTCTTCAGCTTCAGAAGATAATACAACTGAACTTGGTGGTATATTGTTTCTAATAGGGACTTTATAAAGCCAGGTTATCTTCCATTTTCAAAGTCACAGCCATCAGCACTAATGAATAAATCGGTCTATCGCACTTCCTCTCTGTTTGTTCCCTTGCTATTACCATTCAGTATAAAAATGCCTGTTAACAAACAAAATGCTCCACCGATTTGCCAATTCCATAACAATTGTAAGTGCAAAAACTCTTGTTTACTCTTAAGAGCGTTTTGTCCATGTTGTCCATGTTCCAAGCATGATTATCTCTACACTGGACACATATTGCAGCTGTGTTTAACGTGCAATTGAAGGCACAGTGGTATTGAGCAATCCAGCCCCACCATACAGAAATCTTGATGTCACGCCATGGACAAGGATTGCAAATTCACTGAAAAAGCACATGTAGGCTATATATTATGGGCCTTTGTAAATGCACATTTTCTAAGCACCGCAAAATAAAGATATACATTTGTCTGACAGGTTTTAGGTCCGCACTAAAACACAAGCCATACATATTTTAAGAGGGTTCTTAATCACATGCTTAGCAACCTCTTAAACATCCGAACACCTTGCATAATTGCCCTTACACAAAGGCAAAAACAAGTTCACAGAGGCCAATATTCTCATATTGTGTCGTTATAAATATAAAAACACAGGAGCGTGCTACTTGGGTTCTGTAAAAGCGTATGGTTATATCAGCGTTCCTAAAAATTGTATTAAACGCAGCCAACTGAGGCCACATGTCCTATGCACAGTTTGGGTCCGTTATTGAAAATAAGACAATTGTTAAGAGCCTCGTACCAAAGACATTCTGGATGTTTAAGTTAAGTTTGGTTTCTTATATACTGATCTCTTTCCAGTTTCGAGCATTACAACACAACATAATTTGGATTTATACTGCATCTAATCTTCTAATGCAACCATATCTCAATATCCTGGAGGAAACTCGACTTTTATGTGGACTTGTGCATTCATAAGCAGACATTAAAGGAAGATGACATTATAATTTGAAGGAGGTCGCATCTCTTGACATCGACCACCAAATGTAATAAGTGTAGGATTAAAAAAGAAAGATTTTAAAACTTAGCCGATCAAAGTGGATGACACTCAGGTCCCAACAGTGAGAGCAATTTGTTTTGGGAATTGACCATATCATTTTGTGCAAGCAATTATTCTTTGAAGTGATTGGATGCAGTTTACGCTGCTCACTCTAGAATAATGTGTAATATGCACTGCACTGGTAGTAAAGTGTGTAAAGAGTATGATAATTTTGACAAGATCTGTGAGTTGCATTTTTATGACCAGTCACTGGTTACTCTTGAGCTATAAAACATTACCAAATTGACATTTCCCAAATTGGTAACATAATTCATTGCTTATGCAGGTATGTTTACACGAGTACTATTTGTGTGGTGTGTTACAATATTTATTATCAGCCCACTCCCCATGCATGGCACATATGCCATGTTTTTAATATTTCACTTTTTGTTTCATTTGCATTGCTGATTGTATAAATCAGATGTTTCAGTACTGTCTCGGCCTCTTAAATGCACACTATGGTTGGCATGCAACTAAAGAGAACAACTCACAATTAAATTTGACACGGTATAAGAAACGTTGCCCATCCATAACTGGATAATCTGGTTTATGATGTGCACACCTGAATGATGTTTGTTGCTAAGTCTCCTCACATTTACAACAGTCATGTTTGCTTTGTTGACGTTCCATGATTTGCAATGCACATTAAGACTTTCACACTTAAAATTACGGTTTTGTACAAACTATACAGTTTACTATCTATTGACTCTAAAGAGCGATATATTCCAACTGTTTTAGATTCTGGATTGTATTGATTAACTATCCGTGCGATCATATATCTTCGACTTTTGTACTTTTATGAGTTCTGCTTTTTAAACCAAAACGATTTTGTCCGTGCATCTTTTGTTTATAGGGAAGACAATCCGAGGCAATTTAATATTACCAACTAATATCTGACAGTTGCATAACCATGTGTTTGTGATTATATAACTATAGATAAATATCGAACAGAGCTGAAACATTCCAATTTTCTTTGTGGGTTTTTGAAGCCTCAAATCAAAGTACAGTGCAGCTCTTATTTTTCACCCTGTTCTTGAATCGTATTATCTGTGGTCTACAATCTAAAATTCCTGTTATGCACGGATGTACCTTTCCTATTTCCTGCAACTTTTTATGGGTAACAGAAGTCATGGAATTTGTCACCAATCTCCCAATATATACATTCTCATTTCATTATTAATGAGACGTTATGCAGCAAATTAATCCTATTATCTGTATTTATTTGCAGATAAGAGGATTCATCTGGCAGTGTTTACCACAAGCACAAACGTATTCCAGTCACATTTTCATGATTAAGAGGAGTCACTTGGCATATTAATGCATTGTTTGTGTTTATCCGTGCATAACGAGTCAGTTGGCAAATTCAGTTTGTGATTCACATTTATCTGTAGATCTTTTCACACTTGGGTTTTATTTTCACGCATATTATATTGACCACTCCGGCTATCCGCATTTTCTTATTATTATTTGCCAAGTGCCACCCCTCTGCATTGTGAATAAGTGAATGTCCATTTTCCTAAGGTTCAGGTTACCACTTGTGGTAGAAAAATGTCATTTGAAGCATCTTCATTTTCTAAGTGCAGCCTATTATTCATACAAACCTCACCTACTAGCCTATTTCCCGTCCAAGGACGGGTGTATTGCAGTAAATCTGAAACTTGCAAGTGAAAAGCAGACCGTGATGTGATATTCATTGCATCCATTCGTGTGCAATATGTATGACGTCACGCACGTTACACACTGACATTCTTATAGGTAAATATAGTAGTCAATTACTGTATATATTTATTGGAAGTAAACTTAGATAAACCACACCCAGTTTGGATTGCCCACATATGAGGGAAACCATGTTGTCCTGCACATGCTAAAAACACAACCATATATAAGAGTTGGGTGAAAGAGGCCAATTGATAATATATTGGGAGCTGTCTCTCAATGCTTCTTCCTAAGACTTCCCTGTCAGGATGAATTGGTCTGTGCTATGAATTATGTCTAAAAATAGCACAGGTGCTATGCTCTGCATAAAGCATATCGCCAAAAAAAACGTAACTCATCGGTGAAAAAACATTGAAATAAGTTACCCAGCATAATTTTCGAGTCATATGTCCAAAATTCATGATATTGGGATTATTTTCGAACATTTGTTTTATTCTGAGCATAACATAACATTTTACTTACAAAAAACCCCCCAAAATATATCACAAAGGCATAGTATATGAGACATTTATTTGACACCGTTACAAATCAACATTTATTCTTACTAAAACATGCCTTTTGCCTTTGCAGAAAGAATATGAAAACAACTGCATTTAAAATGAGAGGGTTGCATATCTCCGACTGATTCTGTTTGGCTTTGTGCTGTCACTTTCCAAAATAGTTGGGTCGGCAAAGCCATCCAGATTACCATGCCAAGCATCCCTCATCATAGCACATCTCTCGGAGGCCTTCCGAGTGCACATGACTGAATGTTAAATTAAAGGATAGTTATTTTGGCATTAGGACTGCCATTCCAAAATTGAGGCTGCTTGTTTTGGAAGCAGGTGTTTTTTTGTTTGTTAATGAACACTTTGTGATGTTAATATTGTTCGGATGCAAATAACTTGGTTTGTCTCTTGCGTACGTAGAGTGGGAAATCGAAGAAGAAAAAGAAAAAACGATCCAAGGTAAGCTGTGATCGTGATCATTGCAAACTAATTTGGTCGAATTTGGTGTCCCAGAGAAACCAGATGTAGAAGATGTAAGCATCTTTTTTTCTTCCCAAATTATTCATACCCTCGTGCGACTCCCATTTGGTTAAACAACTCACAGTGACTGTTTTCTAAAGATATTAGAGAACCACCACTTGGAAAGAGACATTGGAGGTAAGTTTACTGACCAATGAATCCTGCTTGGGTTGACCGTTTCCTTGTTTATACAATAACCTATTTTTTTCGAGGAAATCATAAAAGTGTATCTTCCGTGAAATTAATATTGAAAACCCTGTGATGGCATCATTTGTTTAAATAGGCTATGTTATGGTATTGTTACCACATTCATCCCTTATTTTAAAATATTCCACAACTCAGCCATCATACTGGTAGGAACCTCCTGGTTACACCAGCCCGCAGGGGATTATTGTGTCCGTCCGCTGTGCAGTGAGGGGCTGGGTGGGGAGGGAGGGGCTGGGTGGGGAGGGGCTGGGAGGGGAGCGAGGGGCTGGGTGGGGCTGGGTGGGGGGTGGGCTGGGTGGGGAGGGGCTGGTCACCCCGTGGTGCCCTTATAAAACTCAATGTTTAACCTACTCACGCCGGCTTGTGCCCGACCTCACAGTCGGGCATATTTGCCAACGTTCCTACCAGCTCCCTCCGCAGGAATGTGTTTACTTTTAAAAGCCATTAGTTTTCATTCACGTCCTTAAAACTGTCAATTGTTGTTTGTAGGCTCCTCGTTTCACAAAACAGCAAGTGGAGGAAGGTGCCACTCCTGACTGTTGTGGGGTTGCAAACGTGGCTTCTGCGGAGGCACCGAGTGCCCACCCCACCCTGCTTGCACCAGGGGGTGCAGATAGCCCCCTTGTCAAAGCGTTGCAGGTCACCACCAACCCCCTAGCTTCCAACCTCACTCTGGCTGTCAATGGCCCAACAGAAACCACATCCAAGAAGAAAAAGAAATCCAAGGTAAGTTGCTCTTGTTGCCTGACGTTTTTTTGTGTGTAACCCACTGGATTTTGGCGGTGGTAATATAAAAAAAAAGCTTCACTCACGGGTTAGGTGGTTTCAAGTTCAAATCTCGGCCAACTATCAATTCAACCTGGCACCTCTCCTAGCTTCATAAAAAATTAACAAGTACTAAATCTTGACTTAAAGTATTCGTGACTGTAGGAATTCATATTCTTTGGGTCTTTCGGTAAAGTCACGTAGATAGGTTCAAATAAAATAACAATAACTATGACTTTTCGATCGCAACACAAGCGGTCGTCTTCAGGAAAAGAATAACGACCGTTTGTGTTGCGATCGAAACGTCGTAGTTTTTTTGTTATTTTCTTAGAACCTATCTACGTGACTTTACCGAAAGACCCAAAGAATATTAACAAGTACTACTTTGTGATAAGTCAACAGTTGCTGGTCTCATGGAGAGACTCATTTGGCAATGGTCCAGTCCCTTCCCAGTACTCATTTAAGTATTGAAACACTTTGGCTTTAAATTGAACAAGCCATAATTTTTCAGGAGAGATATTTTTGTGCGATTGTTTGCATCGTGTTTTTGATTGAAGATTTCTAAGCAAGGAAAAATCTAATGCAACACTCCTTGCTTGTTCATAATAAACGTTTTTGGGTTGGATCGTGTTATTTATAAATCTGTCGTAACCCTCCACCACCTGACACAGCCAATTTTCTGCACCTGATGGGTTCGGTGATGACGTCATCTTGCTCTATTTAAGACCGGAAGCAGGTGGATGGCTTCACTATTCTGGTAAATCGCTCGATGATGCTGGATGTAATTACCAGCGCAATGTCGTACTCAAATTGTAAATGTTGTGGATTTACTTTCCAACACACCGATGGGCTGAAGTAGTCACTATTTGGCGTTTTGTTTACGTGACAAATCCCTTAATAATTGGCTGTATCGGGTGGTGGAGGGTTACGACACATTTATAGTTAGGCGATCTAACCCAAAAACCTTTATTATGAATAATATTGGTCGGGAAAGCCTAGGTGTTAAACTGACTCCTTGTTCTGAAAAAAAAAGTGCACGTGGCAAAATAAACATTTGTTTTGCAGAGCAGGAAGTTAAATACCTCAGTTATTTTTTTCATTTATTAAGTACCCATTCATATCTCAAGACACAACCTTTCAACAACAAACCATCCAGATGGCAGGCTTTAGACTATTCTCCTGGCAGCTGTTGAACATTACGGAGGCAGAACAGTTTTGTGTTCTTGAGTGAGTCGGTCATTTGCATAATGGCAATCGTGTACACCCAGATATGTAAAAATAACCGTGCTCATCAGAAGTGCTCATGGTTACCTCGTCTATTTAATTGCTCGTGCGGCAGGCCAAGCCACGTGGACCAGTTGTCGAGAAGCCCCCAGAGGGAGCAGGACATATGCCGCAGGTCGTACCCATGCAGGTAAGCAGCTTACAACCGTGTCTCTCACTTCTTGTTTTGATGACCACTGGTAATCGTTCTGGAACAAAGTCAGCTCCGAGATGCAGGCTGGAGCTGTCTGGTTTTGCAGCAGGCCCACTTTGACAGCGTAGTTTCCCAAGTGGGCTCAAGGGCCTCCTCGTCCAACCATCGTAACTGCTTTGAGCTGGGCTCTCCCCATAACCATTCTTGATGTGACGGAGTCAGGAAACACGACACGTGTGCCCTGATGTCAATTGTCTCACTAAAACTCAGATTTGTTTTCACCGAAAAGAGCAATCCAATTGGTGAATAGCAATCTAACCTGTAAATGCGTCCAATACTGCATCTTTTCAAGTGTTAAAATGTATTTTTTGTATCCTTTGACCCTTAATACAGTTACATAAACACCTTCATGCTTGACTTCTTGCATTGTTTGCTTGACACAGTAGTAAACGGTTGGATTTTCGTGGATGTTGTTTCGCTCATGGAGACTAAAAATTTTCATTTCAAAGGATGCAACTCAGAAGGGGAAACCTCAGGCACCAGAGGGCAGCAAAGAGTCGACCAAGAAGAAAAGCAAGAGCAAGAACAAAGCAGGAAGAGCACCGGATCCTGGGAATCCTGAAACCTCTGGAACCCCCTGTCCCTCCACCAACATCAGTGTGCCTTCTGGACTCCTCCCTTGTCCTGGACTGATCCCTAAAGCCAAACTGGTTAAAGGTGACGTGAATATTCCTTCAATGTTCATTTGCAAAACTGTAAAAAGCTTTGCTTTGTGCATGTCCATACATGATCATGCACACCTGTAAAAATATTCTGAATCTATGTTAGAGCCACCCACAGGTTCATTGAACTGAAAAGGAGCACCTGCTGCAGTGTGCCAATAACTAACGGTGACCTCATTTTGTTTGTAATTTCTGTCTGCCTTGCCATGCAAATGTTGTCTTTGGCAAGCTGCCTCATTAAAGCTGTGTTTAGCCGATGGTGATCGAAGATCGAATCCCAAAACAAATAATGCTGATCATTTTGATATGTACCTAGGCTGTGTCTTGGTTGTCTACGTGAGTTTATGGATTATTTTTCGAAGACGACGTACTTAAATTATTGTCAAGTGTGCTGTCAATGGTGTATTGTTTTCGGCATCATGGAACTGAGGTCAGTGATGTTCCTGTAGTGTCATAAAGACATGCTCGACAGTGATTTTAACAATATTTAACGAGGCTTGAAATTCTATCTCAAAGAGTCCGTGCATTTGCAAGAATTGCCATTGAAATGAATGGGAATTCTTTGACAGCCTAGAATTCCTCTTTAATTTCAGTGATTGCAATTCTAGTAGCAATTCAAATTACTAGCACTAGGTGGCACCTTTACCCCTCTCAAAACACCATGAAAGGGAATGGATATTTTACCGTGAACATTGCCAAATGCCTACGTCAATCACCCACGATTCAAATATGACTCCTACAGGAATCACCAGTTACTAGTGTGCACTATGTGCATTTTCCCCAGGTCTGTGTAATATGTTACACTATAAATTCCATTGGTCAAAGCAAGAACAATGCACGATTACATTAACAAGCCTCTAAATTGTTTCAACAGAACCTGTTCTGGAGCTGAAGGATTCTACAGGAGTTGATGTGGCAGAGTTTCTGACCGACATCTTAAAGAATAACCCCAGGTATGTCTGTGGGCAATGTGGGAACAGTGATTAGTGTACTGTATAATGATATGTGCAACCTCGGTTTGACTCCTGCATATGCACGTAGAAAAAAATAGCCTGGACCATCAGCTTTAAGTGGTACTGGCCACACTAATCCCTTGTTATGTTATTCTGAATATATGTTCACAGAGCTTGCTCTTACAGTCTATAAGACAGGTTGCAGCATATTTGCTTCTGTGTATGAGTAACACAAAAATTACCACATGTGGCTGAACCTTTGCCCTTCTGTTATTGTGTTGGTGCCCCTGTGAGTGTCAATTTGTTGCACATCACTTTATCCCAATGCCCGTGAGTCTCTTTGTCATTGAGTTCCTGTGGTATCGCGCTGCACCAATGGCAGCCTTTGTTAGGTTGTCACAAAAGGCACGTATTGGTTTCAAGATTCCTCATGTAACCCATTGTTGCCCCATGATGATGCTCTGTAGAGACAGAATGTTTCTGCTGAAGATGGAGCAAGATATTTTGGAGTTCATAAAAGACAGCAAGTGAGTTATTGTTTCCCTTTCGTTACTTCGTTTTTTAAATTAAATATATGTTTGTGCTGTGATACAAATTCACTGTCCGTTGGTCATCTTAGAGGTTTCGTGTGCTGGCCTGTTGAATGTGCCTGTAATGCGTTTTACTAAACTGGCCCCGACTCGCTGACAGCGTAATGGAATGGGTTTTCACAACGAGGAGTAATAGACTACTGGAACGCCTAAACGATGTGTGATTGCTTGTTACGGAGGTGAGCGTGTCAGCGTGATCACAATTTAAGCCGAATTGCGTGCCAAGTCACAGTTATTTTGGTCTACACATTTTTATCAATTGTGTCATTGCCACATGCGTAGGTTCATATATGGCTGAATTTGTGAGTTTTGTTTTTCGGGCCTATCTTTTGAATATCCATGCATTTGCGTTTGTATAAATTTGTGCCATGTTTGTTTTGTGTTTATATCTGCTTTACATATCAAAACGTCTTCCATAATTAGCATCTTGGATTTTGTCCTTGCCCTTGTCAAACACTTGAACTGGTTACCAACTGAATATGGATTTCAATTGAATATATTTGCACAGAAATATGACACTTGCAAATACCAAATTGATTCAATGAAGCTCATTTTGCTTTCTAGTCATTGGGAACCATGCTGTAATGATGCCCCCACTGTCAGCATCTCTACCGATCAATTACTAAAATAAACCTCATAAGGGATGGCTGCAGTTTAAACGGCGAACTCGCATATCAATTCATGTTGCTGATGTTGTGTGTGGAATGCGTGCAGTGCGAATATACACTCGCTGTCCCCAATGACATCGTATCACCGGCTGTTGGCGCACCGTGTAGCCACACACTTTGGCTTGGAGCATGCGGTTCTTGGACCCAAGGGCACCACTTTGATGCTTCACAAGACTGCGAATACTCGCATGTACGAGCACATTCTCCTCTTACAGTACACACATGCATGTACACACAACACTTGGGTATTTTTGCACACTCTTCAGGTAGTGAATAAGGAACATAATTCACAAACAACACTCGGCTGCATGCCATACACCTGCTGTCCCCAGACACTCAAATATCCACACATTCACACAGATCATACACCTGTCATTTATACATTTACTACTTATATTTTGATAATCTCTACTTATAGCATAATATATATACAGTTTGATGTTGATTGTTCCAATCATTGATGTACAACTGCTTAGCACTGTGCCCCTTTTCACGTTGATGGGACACTTAGTAGCGACTTCCTTATCGCTGCACTACATCTGATGCTACATCTGTATGGTTATATGATGTTCACGCACTCATGCTGATGGCCTCCCACCATGTAAATCTCCAACTGGTTGCAGTATCATATTTCTGTAGTTTCCTATTTAATTTATCAAGTGACCTTAAACGAACATGTCATCTTGTAAGCACACACGGCACATTCAACATTGAACATCGGAGCAAAATAAATGCAAACTACAACATGGGATGCCCAGCATTGAGAGGTTAAACTCACACCCAGGCTAATTGCAGATCTTCCTCTTATATTAAGACAAACTGCATCCTGTGAACAAGCCAGATTCCAACTCAACCATGCAGCAATGATAAAGCATTCGAGCAAGTGTTTTATTGAACATATGTTCACAAATAATACCCATCTCTCACCAGCACAAGGTCATTCTTTAATTTGCTAGTTTTTCAATCCAGTGGCCACTGGTCTGTTACATGTAAGTTTTTTCATGGTTGTATTGTCCAATAATCGAGCCTCCTGCGCTGCAATACCTACCACAGGTCATTCCACTGACAGTTAATGATGCTCGTACCACCCTAGAGTGATTTCTCTGTTTACCTCTGGTTACAGAGCTGTGTATTGATCAGGTGCAAACATAAACTTGGGGATAATTGGTATCCAGAGGTAGACCGTGTAACTCGCAGCACATGGGAGCCCTGAATCTTTAGTGTCAAGCTTATTTCTGCCTCTCTCACCTAGGATTTGAAGCCAGAGTCTTTAATTTTTGAAGGCTGTGTAAAACAACTCGGGCATCAGCCCCCCTCCAGTCTGCCACTCGCCCATGTTTCACGTTACTATTTTTATACTCGTCCACATTATCAGCTACAGAATGGCACTTCCCTGATAGAAGGCAGGCTGCTTCAGATCCCCAAGTCTCTTGCATAATGCTGTCAAGGGTTATGTTAGGACACCAATACTGGTTGTCAATGAATCAAAAAAGGAATTAGCAACT
Source organism: Lampetra planeri (assembly GCF_965212315.1). Lineage (NCBI taxonomy): Eukaryota > Metazoa > Chordata > Hyperoartia > Petromyzontiformes > Petromyzontidae > Lampetra > Lampetra planeri. Next base: position 3,573,739 of record NC_136108.1, on the reverse strand, counting down.
TACGAAATTACATTTTAAAAGTTGGCAGTTTTATATGAAGTAATTGCCACCTTAGTTGAAAGTTGCCCAAACATTAAATTGGTAGCAGTGCAATATTTCACAAATGACAGATTAGTATGTATGTGGACGCGCACACCAACATGCACTCACGTACTTTGCATGTACACACACACACACACATTCAAACACTCTTTTGCACTCGTAATTCGATTTAAACTAAATATGCGCATAACTGATTTAATTAAAGTTTAACAAAGATAAAATCTTATTTTGTCTTAAATTGACAGTTGGAGTGAGTGCTATTATGAAACGTGTTTAAATTGGTGCGTCACTCCAAAGGGGTTAGTGGGCCTTTGTATGCCTGGCCACATTCGTCTCCCTGCTGCATGTATTGACATTGGCCGGTGTGCTAATTTTACACAGAGTTGATGTAGAGATTATCAAACCAAGTTTATATATTAAGAGCCACTGCAGTGTATCATCAGTAATTACATTCCGAGTTGTTACCTTTTAGAAACTGGTCACAATTTCCCCGTAAAAATATACACACAAGGTCTCTTTTTTCGTTTTCAATCATAGGAATAAATTATATCCCTGAGCACATAATAAGGCTGGAATAACATACAAGAGGGTGGTGCGGCCAGTACCATACCTGGATTGTTTATCTCCCCCAGTGTTTGTTTACACATTGTATCAGGTATTCATTTAGCCCCAGTTGGCCGAGGTGAGGCCCAAGACCTATTTCCATTGCTCTGGGAATTGATATGGATGGTGATTTGATAAATTGTCTAATATTCACTATCCTTCATGTAATTTCTTATTTGTGTTCTTGTTGTGTAGCTTTTTTTTCACCCTATTAGCTTAAATAACAGTATAAATTGGAATAAATTGGAAAACACCTTATCACATGCATTTCTATGCAGGTATCATGAAGTTTACAACTCAATATTTGTCAATGAATCGGAATCTTTAGACCCCCCCTAAATTGAACCCTTGTAACTGGGTTCAGAGCACAATGTGCTTATCACTGCACCCCTACACATACACACTTGTGCAGGTGTTCAAAGTCAACTAGACACTTTTAGCTCTGACGTGAAGGACTAGCGTTTGATTGGAATTTGGCACCATTTTTCTGAGCAAGCTCTCCACAGTGCATGAGTCATATGGACTGCACAGAGTGTGCTAGAGGCAGATGGTGCATGGGATGGTGGCTCGTTGCGTTCCCTGGAACATGCAGATTAAACGATCAGTTCTCTGCCAAAGACTTTGGTATTTGCTGTGAATAATATACATTACAATTTTATTTATGAATCTTAGAAAGTGAAAATGAATGCAGCAGATTTTCTGTGGTAGGTATATTTGAATTTAATACCGACTTTGAACATTGCATACAATGTAACAGCGCATTAAAGTGTTACTTTGTATATTTTCAATACAGATGAAATTTTTGGTCACTGCATATCGTTGTGTTTGGATCACAAAGGTAAACAAAAATACGTAGTATAAAAATACTCGTGTGTGAATAAATAATACAAAATATGAACACATGTGGAAGGAGAAATTCCTTAAAGCAAATGGGCATCTTACAATATTACATGTATATTAAGATAGAGATAGGCATAAAAGAACCAGTTCCTTCAAAGACCTCCAACTCAGTAGCACATCAATCAATGAAATTGCTGTGAGTGGGCATAGTAAAGCCTGAAATATAGTTCCGTTTTGACTGTCCAAAGTAGTTTAACTTTTCTGCAATAAAATTCCATGTTAATGTAATCAATATGTTAGATTAAACATATTTATATAACACTAGCGGGAAGTACCTGGCGTTGCCCGGGCAAAAAAGATATTTCAAAACTACTGTGAAAGCCCGGTGGGCCGTTTGTCCATTTATCCACGAGCCAAATTATAAGAGGCTTGCAGAATTCCCAAAAAGTTATAGAAAGTGGAGGGTAAATAGTTGATGTAAAAGGTTTTCGAAAATTGTCAATGTCCCCCTCAGAAAAATATTTACCCCCGTGTAGGTATATATACTTACCCTACATTCAACAGAGTAAGGAGTATCTATTGACTTTGTAGTTGTATCTACTGACTGTACAGTAGTATCTCCTGAGCCAGTAGTATCTACTGACTGTATAGTAGTATTTACTGATTGCAGTAACTACTGACCATAGTAGTATCTACTGGCCCTACAGTAGTATCTACCGACTCTATAGTGGTAACTACTAACTCTATAGTAGTATCTGCTGACTATAGTAGTAACTACTAACTGTATAGCAGTATCTACTCACTCTATAGTATCTACTGACTCTATAGCAGTAGCTACTAACCGTAGTAGTATCTACTGACTGTATAGTAGTATGTACTGACTGTAGCAGTATTTACTAACCGTAGTGGTATATTCTGACTGTTTTAGTATCTACTAACTGTATATAGCAGTATCTACCAACGCCATAGCAGTATTTACTTTGATTCCAGCAGTGCATAACGACTGGTGGTATCAGCTATCACTACAGCAGTGCATAGTGACTGGTCGTACCTGGCATGATAACAGCAGTGCATACTGACTGTGGTGGTACCTGCTATGATTATGGCAGTGCATACTGACTGTGGTGGTACCTGCTATGATTACAGCAGTGCATTCTGTGGTGGTAGCTGCTATGATTGCAGCAGTTAGCGGCGCGAGGAAATGAATAAATAATGATAAATTACACTCAATTGTTAATGCAACTACTTGCAAGTTGACGGATGGGAAAATGGAATAGCGCTAGGTCACCACGGAGTTAACGGTGTGGTACCCGGCTACTTTTTTTTTACGCGAGCCAAATCCTTCGCAAGTTCCCTGCACATAGACACAGAGACAGACAGATGGACAGACTAAAAATTACGTTTATAGGTAAGATTTCTAAGTAAAATGTATATCCAATGTTCATTGTCACAGCGCTATATATATATTGCGCCTTGTGCTTTAAACGGTATGGATCCATTGCTAGAGATTTCGTCCAGCTAATACACAGAAGACGTCAGCAGTGGAGGATTTAGTGGATGGTTTAAATCACTTTAACAAACTGATGGGACATGGCTTACACTGGCATTCTCCACCAGGATGCACAGTGGCTGCTTCATAACCTTGATGTCTGGAGCCACGTTGCACACTCATAATGTAGTTTTAAAATTAGCATCTCATTTATACTGGTCTAGGTAATGTCCAGTGGGGTAATCTATATCAGCCAACTTGGGCACAGGCTGTGCATAACATTAAGTCTCACACCTCCTATTAGCACGGTTGGATACGTATGGCGTAAAATAAGTTGAAGGCCACAATACCGCTGCTTGTTTGGCTTCCACAGCAAGGCTCTAGCGTTCCTTACCTTTGCACCTTTAGGGCCTCACCATTGGCCAGCGTTTCGTGTCGATGCCCTTTAAAGTGATGACTGGGTTTCACTTGACTTATTAATTCAATGAAGAACACTACTTAACATATGCAAAATGAAAGTCGAGATTATTATTGGTTGACCGTCCAGCTTTCCATGCAATGTGTGGCACTCCAGTTCACTGATTGATTAATGGGCTAGATAACTAAAAATTAAAACCTTTACGATACATTTTTACAAATGTGCAGGTATATACTTAAATTATATTGTACAACAACGGCAATTCATATCTCTTAGGTCGTTTATTTGATGTAGGTTGACTCGGCCTAAATCTTGCACGGATCAAGCATTACGCTCGACACATTCGTCAAAAACACCATGCCAATGGTCCTTTTTCATATCACATAAATAGAGGCCAGAGATTGGATTATGGTTGAAGACTGCAATTCACACCATGAGTCATGATGAGAATTGCTTTTTGTAAAGGTTTCTTGATGAAACATTTTCAGTTGGCATATATATAACAGTTCCTACTGGTGAAGCAGGTGACATCAGTATGGTGAAAATATCTTAACACTGGGAATGGTGATAACAATCCCACCTCCGGATAAAAACTTACAGCCGGCAAATGACATGAAACTGGGAAAGCAATTGGAAATGCCATGTTCTGGCTATTTATGAGTGTGTATGTCATGGGATTACAACGCAGTTTTTACTTAGTATTTGATGACTTTCAATTGCACGTAACACATGCACGAATCAAATGTGTAATATATGGCTTATGCCATCATATATCTGGTGGAGGATCGGTTTCAAAGACGATGCATATTTTATCAGAGCATGTTTTGGTTGCATGTTCACCACAAGTACGTGTGGTTAATGTAAACTTGATTCCTTGCAAACGGTATCTTTGGTGTTTCAACATCTTAACACAACTGTATTATTATTCATACAATCTCACCATTTGCGCGCTGTGGCCGCTATAGCAGACATTTGCCATCGGTGCTCGAATGAATGGTCTGTTCCGAGTTAACACAAAGACGGGAACGTGTCTCTCGTTGGTGACTGCGTGTCACAGTCCCCTACAGCGATTCAAAGAGCACTTTGCAGTGGAGGAGAGCAGCCCCACCCCTCGCAAGCTCATCCTCAAGCGCGAGAGCCCGCCAGCCAGCTCGCAGCAGGTGAGCCCACGAGTCTCTCTCCAAGCCCTCGGCACCCAGCTTAATTTGAATAAATTTCTCTGAGATTGTGACAATATGGTGCATGCGATTGACTGGATGTTATAAAAGGAAGGTGGAGGTCAATGTAGATACTCAAAAAGTTGCCGGTGTTTGTGACTTTGTAGATCTGTGTGGTCTTAAGTGAACCCCACGCTAAGTTCGCAGTCATATGGTTTCCATTCCTGCTAGTGAACGTTGGTACTTAAGTCACAAATAAACTATAACCCCATATTGGTCAGATCTCAAAGAAAATCACATAAAAAATAGGGTTTTTATAAATATATAAACATTGTTTTCCCATTCAATTGTACCTGCAAATTTGTTGAAGCTATCATTCTACCACTTTTTGACTTCTGTGATGCTGCCTATAGATCAGCCACTAATGAAACGCTGAACAGACTAAACCCGCTTTATTATTCTACTCTTAAATTTGCACTCGATGTAGGTCATAGCACAAGTGCCCCACAAAGGTGAGACTCAAAATGTTGAGATCCCTATTGGTGATTGTTGGGCCCTGTGTATGTAACCTCTGACTTTTCACTCGTGCGTTTAGTCTCACGGTCCAGCCATGGCACTGGACCGACGCTCCAAATCGCTGGAGGAGCGCGAAGAAGAATATCGGCTCGCTAGGGAGCGCATCTTCAACCAGGTTTAATGTGCATTTTATTCATTCATCGCCACCATGTCAATGGCAGATTTCATACACCTTGCCCAATCTACGTCTAACATGTAGTTCTTGCATGCTTGTATATTGTGCTATGTTACACATCAAGTACTGCATAATAAAAATGACCGAGATGTAACAATCATCCACATATTACCAAAAGAGAACCATGTAGAATGGCTACGGTGTCACATTACGTGCAAATGAAATATATGCATAACTTTTATTTGAGATATCTAAGCAATTTGGATTCAAGATCCATAAATAAACAATGCAGAATAATAGAAAGGCAATCTTGATTTGAAGCTTTCATGACTGGTTCTTTAGAGAATACAAAAGCACTTGATGAACATCTTAATCCAGTTGTGCTAGGGTGGTAATCATGATATTTGCCATTCTCTTACAGTTGTTGGATCTTTATCACTCTCAGCATGATTATGCATGATTATGCATGTGTTTGTCTTTGTGTACGTGTGTATCTGTGCTCTGCCTTAAGTCGCCCATGCAGAGTGAGCCCAGCAAGCCCAACGGGTGAGATGCATCCCATCCTCCCCCACCCCCCCCCCATGTATCTGACCGCCACATCACTCCACTCAGTTGACACTTTCCCATGCATTTTGCATGTCTTGTCTTGGCCACTTGAAAAGGGTACCACTAACTCTGAGAGTTGATCTTTCTTGCAATGGAATAACAATGTGTTCAATCTTAGATATATGTCTACGAGTTTGTATACGAGTCGTTGTTCCAGGACTGGTAAGATAACCACTGCTTGATATTCCAGAGATCGCAATTGTTTCATGCGTTCCTTGTGATGACACGAAAATGGCTGCTTATTATACCACACTTGGTAAAGTGTTTTTTTTGGTCCCAATACTTTTAAAGTAATGAGAAATGTTTGTGCCAATGCTTGTTACGGTTGTCTGCTTGTTATCGCACGGCTGGTAAGTAATGAGCACATGTTTTCTCAGGAACGGCAAGGGAGAGAAGAGCGGTGAGCGCAGCGCTCCACCGGGGAAGGTGGGGGGGCTGGGCGTGCGGCGAATGCACAGCGCCGATGCAGAGCCGGGAAGTTGGCACCCGTCACGCGCAGGCGTGTCCGTGCTGCGGAGAGCTGAGAGCGCCGGTGAGGGTGGAGGGATCGCTACACACGCCACCTCCGGTAAGTCCACGCTTGAGGCCGTTTGTGAAAGTCGCATGAATAAATAAAGGTAAAAGGAGCACAAGTGGAATTTCACTCATCCATGCTCTGCAGGAGGCAAGGGATTTATAAAAAAAGATTTCGTTGAAATATTATTTTTATAAATCCCTGGGTTATTCAAAACTGTTCATGTTGAATTGCAGTAAAATATTGTGCTTATTACTGGGCCTTGGAAAAAGCACTGCAGTATTTGCCTGATATTAGCATGGCTTATTTAAGGTATAGACATTGGCTTTCCTTTGCTTGTGTAAATATCAGTTCTATCCATGAAAATATATTGGCTTATTTGTACGGAGACATTTCTTTTTTTTACATTTTATATATGCCCCCTGTATCTTTCAAATACACCAGGGTTTGTATTTGGGCTTACTTGGTAAGATCTAAGATTATTGAACCGAAATAAAAAATGTAAATGATGCTCATTTTGGATCATTGCAATTTAAATATAACATAGAAGGACTTCGTCGAAGGCCTGTACAATCTGTCGTTTGTTTTGATTTTCTGTGGCTGCCAACATAAAATGTGTTTTATTAATAGTGACAGTTCAAGGACAGTTATTATGGAGCATTTCCAATAGATTGTTTGATTTAAAACTGAGCAGCTAAAAATTTCATTCGTAGATATAAAATTTAATTATGGGTTTGATTGGACTTGTAAGTAGAATTTATTTTTAAATGATTGAAGTTTTGTGTACAATTGTGAATTTCCCTTGTAAAAAATAACCGTAAATATGCCTAATCGTATTAGATCCCTGAAGCAAAACAGAGATGGGTGAACACCCTGGCACTCTAGGTGTTGTATGTTTGGGGGTTGCGAGGTGGCAAGAGACAGCAGTGTTCATCTTTACCCTCAGGATCTGCGTGGGTTTTATCCTGTTTCTCCGGTTTCCTCCAACATTCCAAACACTAATTTTTGGAATTGGCCAAATGTGCCGATGCTGAACTCTGATAAGAAAAGAGTCGCGAGACTCGGTGAAACTCTCCTTATTAAATAGATTATTGTAATTTGGCATTGGATAATTTGGTTTCAAGACAAAAATATATGTATTATTTGTTTCAGAACGAGAGGCCCTATGAAGCTGTTTTGCTCTCTTTCATGTGTGTCCTGTGATGGTACAGAGTGCTGATATGAATACTTCTAGATTTTTCATATGCAAAGTATTGCATTGGTCAGCATGTAGCCTAGAAAGGCACCCCCACCTCTCCACATTAGCATGTTTCCCTGGTGAACATTTGTGAAAGTACATTCTGGCAATTTAGCAGTTGCAGGGTAATGCTCTCAACCTGACTATGCATTTGAGAGGCACAATGTGGCCCTTAATGTGATTTCATGCTGGCAGGAGATTTACGTCCACACGTTTTTATTAGATTGTGTGCTTGTTTGACGTGTTCACAGCGCATAATCATCCAGTTACAAATATATTGAAACTGGAAAAATCTGGATGCAGGGAATAAAAAGATTATATATACATCTAAATTGCAGGCTCAAATTTGTAAGAGGGTTTTAATTATTTAGAACTTTTGATAATAGTTTTGTGTGTTTATTGAGCAAATCTAGGATTGAACATTTTCAGTATTTTTTCCTTAGACCCCGCAATATGAATGATACATATTTAAATAAGGTTTTTTACACTCCTCTACCTTAAAAATTTACGTGTAAATTGTTGTGGTATTAACATGTCCAAATAACAGTGTGTAATTAATCTACTCGTGCTTAACTATAATACACGTGTAACCTGCATTTGTCCTTATTCACATTCTTGTGGTGGATGTGGGAACAGACGTAACATTTTCCGTGAAACCTTAGCTGTCAAGCTGCCATCGAAGAGCAGTGCCAGTCTGGAGGCGTGTATTGAACCAGATCCACATATTATTTTTGTAAACCTTGGCCAGACTTGATCTGCGGTGTCGCACGACGCTGTGACTCGGCGAGCCAGCGGTGGCGTATTTCCGCTCTGCACTTCTCTCTTGGTTTAATGCCACTAATCGGTAAAATTGCTTAAAAAAAAGAAGAAATTTTGGTGCAAAGTTATTGTATGACTAATATAATTGTACTCTTTGGGTCTTTCGGTAAAGTCACATCGATAGAAACATAAAAAAAAAAATCACGAGGTTTCGATCGCAACACGGGCAATTGCCTTCAGGTGAAAAAATACAGCAGGTGAACTGCAATTTTTCTATCTACGTGACTTTACCGAAAGACCCAAATAGAATGAATTTCTGCAGTCACGAAAGCTTTCAGTCAAGATTTAATCTAATTGTGTTGCTATGAAATGGGCCAAATTGGCACTGCTGCTGTGACTCACAGGAGATGCTCGTTGGAAATAGCTGCATTGTTCCCACCAATTAAATCTGCATAATTATTGGCTGCCACAAAGTAAGTTTGTTTTACTTTGAAGTTGTCTTTACCACAATAAAGGACTTTGTGTTTTATTCCCTGTAGAGTACTGCCATGTGAGCCCAGTGACCGAGTTTGATTCCCAGCTATGCAGCTTACATGGTCTAATATGGTCAAATAACCCAAATTACTGACATGGCATTGGAGTGCCTTCATCCAGCAGCGGATTTACAAAAGGCTGTAAATTATCATGGTTGTTTTTATGTCTCTTTGCATAGAAGCTTGTAAATAGTCTACAAGTGGCGGTATGCAGGATTTAAATAATCCCATTAGTTGACAGAGCATCTTTATTTTTGTTGACATAATTTCCCCTGGCTGTTCACCTTCCAGCTGTGAAAGCATTTACATCTTTGAATAAAAGGAAAGAGTCAAGCAAAATTATCATTACCATCATTGTCTTCAGCGGCATATCATAAAAGGGGGATAATTTATGCATAATCGTAAAAAAATCCTCGCTATGTTGTGATTTTATAAAAAATGTATTATGTTTATTTAAATTACAGCTGCAGCGCAGATGAATGTTGCCGAGGCGGCCGCGCATTTTGGTGAAAGTCGGTGCTCCACGTTGGTCAACTGCCAGTCCCAGATGCCCCGGGGACCTGCACTTCCACAGGTGCGGTTGTGGTGGAGACTGTGTTGGCAGATTGGCATGCAGTGTAAAATCGGATCCTGCTCTATAATTAAACCATAACGACCTTAACCTATCTGCATCGTGAGTATATAAGCATAATTTTCCAACTTGCTAACCCATTGCCTCAATGCAAATGCTACAGTATGTAATTTCCCTTAAAAGCTAAGCTTGAAAATGACCATGCCTGTCGTCAACACTACCTCTTCAGTTTTTTATGAGTACTCACTGTCATGTGACCGTAAATTACTCTTTGCAGTTAATTATACACACTTGCCTCCCTCCACTTGAATAAAGACTTTATAATTATAATTCACATGGTGTAAATGTGATCAGTTTAATACATACAATGTGTGCCAGCTAATTGATATTCCCAACTGTCTGAGCTAAAGTTAAGATGCCAACAATGCCCAGGTATTCTTAAGTAGGGTCGTAACGATTCAATTCCCTCGTGATTCAATGCATCGCATCATTCATGTGTGGCGATTCGATACTTGAATCAGAGGTTTTGCATTATAGTCAATGATTGTGAATTTGTAGATTTTTTAAATGATGCTGTTAATATTCTATGGGTCTTTCGGTAAAGCCACGTAGATAGAAAAATAATTAAAAAATATCACGACGTTTCGATCGTAACACAAGCAATCGTATTCAGGTGATTGCTTGTGTTGTGATCGAAATGTCGTGATATTTTTATTATTTTTCTATCTACATTGCTTCACCGAAAAACCCATAGAATATGTATTCCTGCAGTCACGAAAGCTTTAAGTCAACATACTGTTAATGTAAATGAATGATGCAAAATTGACCAATTCCTGCTTGGATTTGGTGGCAATAAAATGCTATGAACGAATACAAATTCTCACTGCACTTCGGCCTTCAGAATTCTCTTGACATAGAGGTCTGTTTTTTTTGTAATTTCTCGTTCAAATCTTGTAGTTCTCAATTGTTTGTCTTTTTTACGGTTTTGTGCACAGCCATGCATTTTAGACCGTCTTTCTTAAATTGTATTTTATTTTGCACTTCCGTTTCGACAGTTTTTTTTTCTTTTATTCAAATTTATATGTTGGCCCATTTTATCTTGCTCTGTCACATTTCACCTCTCCCAATTATGTGTCATTCATAAATTACCATAATATTACCATATCATTTGCATATTATTTGCGTGAATGAATGATTTTATCTTTGGCAAGCTGTTTGGTTTGGGATGAAGAATTGATTGTCACGCATGCATGAATGCATAGTTCCAGCTCTAATTTTTAGACTATGTTTGTAAATAAATATTGTGCAATACATTGCTACAAAAGTGTATGCATGTTGAAGTTCTTTCTCACCGTACGTAGCCAACCGTGATGCATTGTTGGGTATCTTGTCAATGACCGTTGTCCAGACAGAGTAGAGCAGACATTAAGAATGTGACTAACATTAAAGTATGTATAAAAGACACGTTTTAGTTGAAATAATTTCATATGTAAATTTAATCATGTCTGTAAATGTGTATGGATAGTGTATGTAATAAAAACATAGACATTGTCAAAGGGACCGTTTAAAAGTGTATGGCAGCATGATAAGGTGCTTGCTTGGAGTTAGACTGGGAGGCAGACAGAGAATACGCATATGTTAGATACATCATTTTGACTTAAGTTAGTTTGGGCAGGACACATTGCTATATGAGATGGTGGCTGGTGGTTGAGATTCATGACGAAGTGGCAGCCGGAGGAGGGCACCTGGCCACAAGTCCATCCAAACGTGGAGATGGAGCAATGAAATCTGCTGGTGTGCATGAGCGATATGGATTGTCCCATCGTGAGATTGTGAGTGATGGCAACGGCTTGGGGAGGCTTTCGGCAAAAGATAGATTGTGGCTGATTATGGTGAATATCAATTGAACATTTGTTATTTGTTGAGCTAGGTGAACAACTGCAATGAAAAACATTCTAAAAGCTCGTCAAAATGTGTGTCTTATTCCGCTGGTCCCACAGCCTCTGTGCAATTACGTGTCTCTTTGAGCGCCTATATGTGTGCGCGTGCGTGCTCCATACTGTGTGCCCCTTGGCTCACTAGTGGGTGCGTCACAACCCATGTGTGGATGTGCGTCACGGTGAGCCCGGGGGGCTGGGGGATTGTGCAGTCGCCATGTGATCTCATTTGACAGTTATCAGTGAGAATTACTGTTCATAAATAATGTATTTTCTCTGCCCTGCTCTCATCCTATACCTTCTCTTTGTTAATTCCCTCTTTCTTCCTGGCCCTATCTTAATTCCCCCTTTCTCTCGGTTTAGTATTCCCTCTAATTTTTCCCATCTCATTCCTTCTGTTTACATACTTTCCACCCACTGCGTCATGTCTCTCTTCCCATGTGACCGAATACATTTCCCAACCTCTTCATTCTCCCTTCTTTGTCTCTCTCACAGTTGTCCTCGCTTAATTGAATTTCGAGTATACCACGCTTCCCATTCTCCATCTCACTGTCTCTCTCATTTTGGCTTTTCCCCATCAGCTCATTTTTTTATTACCTGCCCATTTCCTGTCTTATGATCTCTACCTTATCCTCCTCCCTTTCGTCTGCCCCCCCCTCTTCTCTGCTATTATCCCCTCTTTGATTATCATCTCTGCTTGCCCCTGAGAGCACTGCACTGGAGCATAATTGGAAACCGTTAAATATACGTTGCTGCATTATTGCAATGCTGCATTTATTGCCTAACGGTATTCCAATCTTACATTATTGCAACTTCATATTTTTTTAAACTGTTATCACAAAACTATTTAGTGCCATTGCAATTCTGTGCAGCATTGTTATGGTATATTTTTACATCACGATTGCAACGCTGCCCTTTGCAGTAATTTTCCTTATTAAAATGTTGCGCTGTTACATTAGCATTATTTCGAAGCTGTTTTGTAAATATACACCATTGCTATTATAACTTGACTCTGAAGATACTTCATTCCATTCATCACACAATTCTGACTGCGTTGTTATGATGTTACACTCCATGCTTTGCCTTATTTATATATTGCATATCTGTGAATCTTTACTCATTAGTACATTGTTTCCTTATTGAAACCATTGTAAAGACATTATGTTTCTGCCTGTGCTAACAGTGTTGATATTTTTTTTCAATCGCACATTGTGGTGTTGATATGCAAAGTTAAAAGCAGAGGCGGTTGTAAATGTTTTTTCAGACTATAAATGCTCACATTGTGGGTATGCATGTTAATGTGTATTATTCATGTATATGTGAATGTGTCTGATAAATGGGTTATATATGTTGTATTTAGAATATCGTCGAATTTGCATTTATTACCAGTTTAAAATGTGTACTTTCTTTTGATTTATCCAGTATAAATAAATAGTGTGTTATTGGTATGACATACACATAACCACACGAGTTGTAGATGGACTCCATGGTGAATCATAACATTTATATAAGGTGTGCTGTGTGTAATTTAATGTGTACTAGCTGTGAATAAATCAGAATTTGAATTAATGTTCAGATTAATGTGCCTGTTTGGCCAATCTCTGTTGTGTACGGTACTATTGTCGTATGCAGCTAATTGGATGATTGCATGACCCACACAGCTTTTTATTGTCTTTTCTTTAAGCCGAATTTAACGTCGAGAATGCAAAACCTTCGGCTTGGTCAAAACAAGCGTGTAAATGAATGAACCTGAATGGTCTTCCGTCCCATGACAGTGTGTAAGAGAATGCGCATGCATGCCCGTGATGCGTGCCTTTTCAGGATGGGGGCCGGATGGTTCACATGCGTGGGGGGGATCCCAGGTTTTCAGGACAGACCCAGCCCAGTGCAGGTGTGTGCTACCCTGCCGGCCCACCTTCTCAACAGGCTCTCCTCAACCACTGGGCCTTGCAGAGGTCGCCCTTCCTGCCTGCCGGGGGCGTGCCGTCACCCGGCCACGCCGAGCTCCCGTGCGGCCAGAGTCCGCAGCACGGCCATCCGGCGTGGGGGCGTAACAACAACAACAACCACCACCAGGCTCCTGGGCCCTCTAGGAGCACGCAGATGCATGGGGGGCATGCGGGCCATGGCAACCGTGGCCATACATCTACTGGCAACCGAGCTCTCCAACAACAGCAGGTACATTTATTAAGCTCATGCTGATGTTGTAAACATAAAAATCAGCACCATTGGTACCTCATTTGCCAGTAAAAAATATGATAATTGGTGTTTTACCCTTTTATCTGGCAACAAAACTGACACTTTTTTTTACGAGGAGTCATGTTTGCATAGACCACAATACCTGCAGTCATAATAATGCAACAAAAAACACAACTCTGATCAAGGACAGTGCATACATTATCAGAGTTGTGTTTTTTTGTTTGCATTATGACTGCAGGTATTGTGGTCTATGCAAACATGACTCCTCGTAAAAAAAGGTGTCAGTTTTGTTGCCAGATAAAAGGGTAAAAAACCAATTATAAAAATCAGCATCGCCATTACAATGCAAACGTGCATCATAATACAGTGCCTGTCTTAATATTGCAGACAGAGCACAAGGGCTAATGCCCCAGGTCTTTATTAAAGCAACACAAGTATTTAAATTTGGAACAAGATAGACAGGTATTCTAATTTATCATAAAACAACATCATCTTCATCAGGATGATCTGTACCACATAGCTGAAGACCAGCATGTGTTGCAATTTACCTCAAGAAACCTGGTGTTTGCTCAGTGGGCACCCATTAGAACATCGACTTGTACCTACGATGCTTACGATTTTAGATATAATGCAGTCAGGCTACGTGACTTTGTGGCTCCTGCAGGAATTTGTGTGGATTTGTCCCAACGGTGCTCCCTTGTAACTCCAGAGCATACTTCTTCTGCACTTCTTTCCCAGGAATTGCTGAAATCCCAGGAGGAAATTCTAGAATCGTGGGGGGAATGGAGGGTTGTACACTGCTAATCCGCAGATACAGACCATAAATACCACTTCGTGGAGATGAGGGCTCAGTCCAGGTTCTTCTCTAATTGAAGATTTTTTTTAGGAGGGAGTTGTAAGGGATTTGTGGGACAGTGAGAGACAGGCAAAGGTATCCCCGCATGTGTATTGAGAATCTTAGATGTGTAAAGACTTATCTTCCCTAATGCATCTGCCATTCTGAATAAATGCACCACGTACACCCAATGAATATATTTTTATAATTAACATGTTTGATCTGTCCCTGTGATAGATTACATCTGTCCACAGGTGTTTGTAAAATATCGTTAATTTTGTGCACTTAAATTATTCATATTGTCACGGTGTATTATGCTTTGACAATTTGTGTAAGAAAAAAAATGTACGCCTTTGGTGTGTGAAATTTGCTTCGCTAATTTGGTTTAGTGATCTAATTTTTTTCGTCAATAAGAACTCTAACATGCTCGTACATATGCGAGAATGATCTGTTCCGATTGTGCTCTTAATATTGAAAATTGTGATCTTAAACCTCATGCAGTTACCTGGCAGGACCCTCCTAAAATTAATCGTGCAACTCTTGGGGGATTTTTTGGGGTAAACAAGCATAATAAATATAATCGCATCTTTTGCAAAAGAGACTGTATATTAGCCGGCTCAAGATTAGTTGAAGGTAAGTTATTGATTCATGGGTGTTAAGCTGATCATATCTCCATGTATATTTTAACAGAGCCAGTCCTTCAGCGATGTGGATGGTACCCAGGGCTTGCGTGAGCAACAGTACATGGGGCTCCAACACACTCCTACAAGCAGCTCCAGCTCCACCATGCCCCATCAGCATCACAACCAACAGTGGAGAGGCCCCCAGCCAAACCCATACCAAGGTGAGACCTGCTGTGTTTATATATTGTCTCATAACCCATAATGCACAGGATTTCATTTCGACACAGCAGCCATCCTATTCAGTCATGTGGTTGACTCTTGTTCTGAATGAAACATCCACTACGCTTCATCCCGTAATGTAACTAGCATCTTGATAATTGGTTTTTTACCCTTCTATCTGGCAACAAAACTGACACCTTTTTACAAGGAGTCATGTTTGCATAGACCGCAATACCTGCAGTCATAATACAAACAAAAGACATGACTCCTTGTAAAAAGGTGTCAGTTTTGTTGCCAGATAGAAGGGTAAAAAACCAATTATCATATTTTTACTGGCAAATGAGGTTCCCATAGTGTAGATGCTTGCCCCGAGCTCTCATACTCTGATGGTGCATTGTCTTTGAGTTGTGCGCCTTTTGGCGTCATCTGGTCCAACCCATGTGAGACTAGGCTCTAAGGAAAGCTGTCTCGGGTGTGGACCAATCAACTTCAAGGACAGTGCACATTATCAGAGTTATGTCTTTTGTTTGTATTATGACTGCAGGTATTGCAGTCTATGCAAACATGACTCCTTGTAAAAAGGTGTCAGTTTTGTTGCCAGATAGAAGGGTAAAAAACCAATTATCATATTTTTACTGGCAAATGAGGTTCCCATAACTAGCATCTTATTTGCCAAATATATCCCAATATGTGCAGCTTGCATACATGAATGGTTTATGTTAATGCTGTGTTTTCATGTACGTGAGAATGCATATGGATCTTACTTACCCTTGTAAACGTGTTGTACATGCACCCGATTCGATTTGCCATCTGATTGAACAAATACTTGGTTCAATGCCTTTGACCTAATTAGTGGCTGATCTTTCCATTTATGCCACTTACAGATAAACTAGTCATCAGCAAGCTCATCATTGAGCTAGTTGGCACAGGATTGTAGGATCAGATCTGACTAAAATATAAACTTACACCCCTTTTTCAATCCACCGCTGGATGAAGGCCTTTCCATGCTGTGTCAGTCGTGGGGGTGATTTGAACATACCTTGCCATGCTGTTAGTGCAGATTAGTGAAGTGGGCTTGGTCAGGACCAATTCGGATTTCATTTGCCACTGCTGCCCAGATGGGTTTTTATATACGAGTCTACATGTTTGGTCAGTGGCCATATTATGAGTTTTACAATTAATATACTATTGTCCAGTTTTCCTTTGTAAATGAGATGGCGAGCATCAAAGCGCTCCTAGCTGCGTAAATAGCAATGAACTCATGGTGCTGGAAGCCAAACGTTTGTATCAAACGAATATGGGATGAATGGAATGGCTGGCTCTCACTGACGCAGGGAACTTTGGCACAAATGGTGCTGGTGAATGCTTCATTGCCACCGCCTTGGGGTTGAATCTCACGATTCGTGTTCTCTACATCCAGTGAGAATGGCGAAGAGGAGAGAGTGTAAGGATATTAATGATTGTTGGAAAATAAATTGAATTAGCTTTTGCTATGAAGTTATTGTTGAAGAACGGGATATTAAAAATACACACACGGTTGGATTTATCACTTTATTTTCAGCGCATTTCCGTCTGACATCATTGCTCATAAGGGAAAAAGCCTCCATTAAAAGCCTTACATTAGTCATTGTGACTGTTTTCATTATCATAGTCTAGCAGTATTTTGATATAATTTGTATCGAGTTAAATTCATTGTGGTTTAATGTTTTCAATTTTGACATGAAGCAAGTTCACAAAATATGCTGGGGCTAGGTTTCTGTTTAATATACATCCCTACCTAGGGTTATCTGTATTGGTTTATATCAGTTCATCTTAGTGATTTATTTATGCTGCTGAGTTCATTCGAGGCTAAATGCATACCTTTTTGTGACAAAGCAAAGCAGCTGCTGTAACATCAGACATTTTTAAGTCAACCCTTGTACATTTTTCTTGTCAATCTCAGACATTTAATCACAATACACCATATATAAAAAATTCACCTGTGCTGAAGTTAATTCCAGATTTTTCTTCTTAAACTACTAATCACCAAAATCTTCTTTTATAGACCCCTTAAACTGAACATCGTAGTGTCTCGCATACCCCGTCACAATTACTAACCCTAATACAGCGCCCCGTTACATTCGCCCATTTTGATGACCATAGCCTCCCTCGTCTTTGTTTGGACCCTTGGTTAAAACAATCCTTTATAATAGAAAGCATTGCTATGCAAGGTGAGCAAGGAACAATTCCACCCTCAGACTTAGTTCCCTTCCTGCATATGGCAATACGTTCAGGAGTTAAATACCAACGTCCTGACACACAGGAGGGAACCTTCAGTATTGGATCTTCACCAATACGCAGAAAATACTCACCCCCCCCCCCTCTGCCGTGCTTGCTCCGCAGACTCTAAACAATACAGAGTTGAATTGGCTTGCTGAAAAGCCTGGCTAAACCCACCAGCAACCTGGCCATCGTGTGAGTCGCAGCCTCAATGAGGTGACGGTAGAAGTGAGGTGCAGCCAACAAAATTCAGCGGGGGCCCCGGATTTCGTGGGATCGGCCAGGGGCACGGGTGGCGAGGCGATGCGGATTCCGGCAAGTGGCCTACGAGGATAGCAGAGACGCAATCGGCGGAAGATGCGGTTAAGCAATTGTTGGCCTCTCAAGGCAGACAACGTGGCTGGCAGGCAGACTGTGTGGGGTGTGTGGGATAGCTGATTCAATGGAACCTTTGCCTGGTGTGACCTATATGCACTATTCACAATTTTTGTTGTTGTAAGTATGTTATTAAAGGCTACATATTAAAAATGAATACACAAAAAGTACTACATTTTTTATTGCATGATATCCTTGTTAAGTATGCCATAATTGCCAGCCCCCTCTAGATAAATGCTGTGATACAGAAGCAATGGTTTGCGTAGTATTTCTGTGTACGTGCATATTTATGTGTGTACATACAGTTGAATGGCAAATTGTGCACATTGAAATATCACATTTCTATATGTTAAATAAACCTGCCTGCTTAATGCAGCAGTCAGGAAGCTGTCAAGCTTCACAAAGCGCAGTCACAGAAGGATGGTGAATTAGGGGGCAGTGGGGGTAATGTATGCAAGTTTTCCCTGTGTATGTCACAGCGAGTGTGTGCTTTAGCTGCACTCCATGCACTGCATGCATTTCGAGTGTGCATGTGTATGCATGTGTCTAGTGGGGAGCGGTAGTGTGGCGGTGTGCACGACCGCGGTACGATCCCGGAAACCCGAGTTCGATTCCCGCTCACGGCCACCAACACCAGTGACGATTATCTGAACCGCTCCTGGGCATCCCCTCGGTCGACCCCACCTCAAATGAGTACCTAGTGCGGTGTGTAAACATCGCCACTCGGGAGACAAAGGTGGTCGGGCGTGGTGCTGACCACCCACCCCCTCGTGTACCGTGCCAGCCTTCAACAAACGTGCTCGCTAACAGTACTTGCCCCAACAGTCTTAAGGCTATACGGGGGATCTTTGTCTTTGTTTTGTGTCTCCATCGAAGCAGGTGGCAGCTGGGTGTCAGTATATGACATTATTATAGTATTCCAACTGTCAGTACATGATATTATTATAGTATTCCAACTGCACGATTGGAATCGGCATTCAGCATAAGCTTCCCCTTCATCGACTAATCCTAAAACACAGCAGTGGAGAAACAATGCCTTCTAACCATGGTATAATTCTTTCTAACCATATCCTTGTGTTTATTACTGGCCATAATAGATGGTCACGAATGGCAATACTTCATGAATATCAGATAATGATATTGGTGAAAATGGTATTGATGTGTATTTGGATTACTAGGATACGCTTTGTAACATGGGCTGTAGTAAGTTGAACCGTGTACCCTGATATGCAAAATATCAGAGCCTTTATTTACAGCCTTTTCGATGGAAGTTATAACTCGTTTGCCTGGGTATCTGCGTGTTGTTTTGTCCATGCTTTGTGACTGAAAAGGACCGCCATTCATGAGAGTACATGTTTCAAATCTGGATATAGATTGGTTTTGTTCTCAAGCTTGCGTAGGCATTGCTCTGTCTATCTGACAAAGATGTGTATTTATGCAAGTGTGTGCGTGTTTATTTTGTTCATATTGTAAAGGTGTGCTGTACATTGTTCATATGCTCGTGCATGTGCCACATGCTTTTGTGTAAAGTATGTATGGGGAACTTCTATCGCACCGTACTTCACCAACCTTGATTATAATCGGAGGTGTGCAGGTACATTTGTGTGTGAAAGCCTACGTGTATGCGAGTGCCTTTGTACACGCGTGCGTCTGCACGTCCTCATGCGTCTGCGCGATTGCACATGTTCTCCCAAGGGAGGTGATGCTATTTTTAGCTCGCCGCATCGCGAGCCGAGAATCGGTCACATTTCCCGTGTGGCTCACATGCACACTTGCACACAATAAATCCTAACGCGCCGCTTCCTAGGCAAAATTATCATTCTGGGTTTTTCTTTGGTTGCTGTATGAAAAAGGGCCGTGTAATGTATCAGGGAATGGTCTGGAAGTGTGTGTGTTTTAATGCTAGTGTGCGCGTGTATTGTTTCTGCAGCCATGTGCAACACAGCGGTGCCCTTAGGATCCATGGGAGCGCAGTGCTCGCACAAGCAGGTGATTGCACGCTTCATTCACAAATGGGACCCCCCTCATGCCAGGTGTATTTTACATGTTGCATTGCACGTTATTTGCTCTGTGGACGAGAACACATGCAAGACCTCCCTCAGCAGCGTCGTGGGATACAAGTCTTTCCACTGTCTGAGCTATCACTGGTGCTACAAGCCGTACATGATTTATAGCTTGCAGTGTAAGACATTTACCAATGCATGACAGCGGTTCTTGCACCAATCACACATGGATTATGCATCACCATGAAAAACTGTCATTTTCCGTCTACTGCTGGCTGATTGTATTTAATGCTTCGTCACTTAACAATTGGAGCTTCCTATATCCACATTAAGCTCATCACACAGCTGCTTTGTTTGCCCAGCAGTATATATATAAACACTGACTTAATTTGTGGTGGAATGAAATGTAGGCATCTCCTATTCCTCCAAGCCCTCCTCAATACGAAATAGTAAAATTCTTGCATGTGGAGCCTTCTCCAATGAGTTAATGAGTTAATGATGACGTCACCCTGCTGCTGCTCTATATAAGAACGGGAGACACAGCAGAGCCTCACCATTCTGGCGAATTGCCCGATGATGCTGGATGCAATTACCAGCGAAACGTCGTACTCAAATTGTAAATGTTGTGGTTTTGCGCTTCAACACACCGGTGGGCTAAAGCAGTGAACTAATTTGTCTTTTGTCAACGTGACACTTTTTTACTGATTGGCCGTGTCGGGTGGTGGAGGGTTACGACACATTTATAAATAACGCGATCTAAACCCAAAAACGTTGATTATGAATGTGGAGCCTTGTATACAGTGGTGAGCGTTGACTTGCCTTTATACATCATTTAGGTCACTTTTAACTCTGTACTGATCACTATGGCTGTATTGTACATAGTGGAATGCATGTATGTATAGTGTGCAAATGCATCTGTGCCCTTTAGACTGATAATGATTGTAATTTTCCTGTAGCTGAGATATCTTTTGAAAAATAAAAAACAATCTAGGCAGGTTTGTGTGTGCGCGCCCCCCTACCTCGATTACAGTCGCACTCTCGTTCCCAACTGCATAGTTATGAACCTGCGTTTCAATGTGAATATGAAACTGCTTAACACCGTGGATTAATTCACCCTTTCCCTAAGGTCTTGCTTAAAATGTTGCAATAATTGTGACTTGCTGTAAAAATGCTGCTTTTGAATACCGTCATACATAATTGTTTAATCCTCCCCCTGAATATGCCTTTGCATATAAATGTATTAGTTGCAGTGATGTGAACACAGAAGTGAGCCTTCCAGACCCGAATGTCACAGAACCACACACTGCACTGTCAGGAATAATACATATAAATCACCCGCTTCCTCTTTTCACATCACCGTGTCAGATATAGTAATATTTTATTGATTTTTTTTATTTTATTTTCAGGGTGCGCTGCTGAGACGTGTTTCTTGTGGAGAATGTGTGGCTGGTTGTCTTGACACAAGCTTGGCTAATATTGTTGAATCACAACTGCGTCACATGAAATGTGTGTTCGCCAGGGTTTGCATGGCTTTGTTTCAGTGACTAAGCCTCTTGAAATAGTTTAGGTCACTGTGCTTTTGTATAGGCTGATACAGCGGGAACAATAATCACAGTTTTAAGGCATCATATCTCCTCACAACATAACAAACTGTTCTGATTCTTGTGTCTCTTAGCTTGGTTCCAATAGATGCCCTGTATATATACATCTTGCCCCGTGCAGACACATCGCTTGAAATCTCTCATGACTGTTATTACAATAATGCTGGCCTGCTAATACATTCGCTTGCCCGGCGGTGTAAAAATCGCTATTGATATTTACACCCGTCACTATTATGAATGCAAGCATGCTTATTTAATCAGTTGTGTGTATTAAAAGCTGTTTATATAACATGTGGATGCATCCACAACAATCATAATGACCTATACAGATGCACACTTAAATACAAATTAGAATAATGTAGCTTGTAAACTTCTTTCTAAAATGTATTTTTAAGTGCTTATATGCAAATAACACTTTGCACAAATACTGTATAAAACAGCGTTGAATTAAAACTAATTATGTATATTAGTTTTAAACAAATTGGTTCTGTTGACCAAGTTAATATTTGAGTGTGTACGCACTATGATGGTGCTAACAGACCCAGCTGTAATATTCTCACATATGCACAGGTGTTTACACGTACAGACGTTTGTGTATTTGTGTGGTGTGCGTGCACATAGCCATTTGGTCCCTCCTGACTCACATTGCATGGTGGTTGAAGATAATTAGACGATAATTAGTCATCAGGGGCTACATCTCCTTTTGCAACAATAAAGTTGTCATTTCGATTGCACCAGTACATGTGCCATCCAAATTACAGCCCACGTCGACTCTGCAACAGAGTCCAATTGTGACTCCATCAGACGCCTTCGCATCCATGGGCTCCTCATTCTACTCACCCTGATGTCTTGTCAGCACGAGTTCATGGCAGCCATAATGGTAGCCTCCATTACTTCAGAGTGGGCCCGTCTTGAGGGAAGAGTGGAAAATGCAACATGGGAGCACCACGGTGGCAAGATGTTAACCTTTTCCCATTCCAATCGGAAGGGAAATCGTTACGTCTTGAGGTCAGAAGATGTACCGAGGCTCCCACAAGGCCATGTGGGAGGGAGTATGGCACAGTTTGGCACGAGCTATCGTTGAGTGCGGTTTTGTTGCTACAGTTCTCTGCAGTGAGTACAATGTCTTTTAAAAACAGCGGCGCTATGCTTCTCTCAAAATAAAATTACGGCTAACTGCTTGCGCATTCCGAGATTCAGCACTACAACTTGCAGACATCTCGGAGCGGGTAATAACTACCTCGCCTGGTATACAGGAGGTCATGGGTTCGATGCCGACCCTGACACTGATATATTTGCAGTTTGTATGTTCTCCCTGTGGTCGCGTGGATTTTTCTCGGGGTGTTCCGGTTTTTCCCTCCACATTTAGAAACACTCGTTTAGAGTATTTGGCAGCTTTAAATTTCCACGTAATAAGCCACTACTAATAAGCTGTCATTTGTGGCCAGGTCACTTCTGAAAAAGAGCTATATAGCTCAGTGGACCTTATCTTTAAAATAAACTGGTTTAATAGTTTAGTTTAATAGTTTGGATTATTTGAAAGTCTGTGTCGGTCAATGATTGAATTACGGATGTATTGCGGCCAAAAGAGAAAGTAGATGCCCTCATGCTAGTAATCAGGGTGTATAGTATTCAGAGGAGAGGGATCAGGCTATGTGAGAGAGATGAAGTAAAAGGTAGATATGGAAATCGAAAAGGATGTAGAGATTTGAAGAGAGACAACAAAACTGGACGGTGATGGTGGTGGTGGTGGTTTAACCATTACTGGTGGGCATGCTATTTGTCCATAGTGCCGTGACAGGGAATGGTGGGAAGGGATATAGAAGGGGCTAGATTCGGCGAAGGTCACTGGGTTCACGAGTTTGTGGAGGCAACACATGTTTTATAGAATCCCCTGTAACTCATTGCACATTGATTTGCTGCCAGGTATGAGCAGGGTTTATTTTCACCCACAGTGGATACTTTGAATGTGTATCACTGTTGAATCCTCGCCTTTGTGTTGCACAAGTACGTGTGTTTGTGTGTCCATTTGTGCCTATTTGCTCATTTGTATGTTTACCCAATTATTTCCTCTGTGTGTATTAGCATTGGTGAGTACATAATGACAGTGGTATTCATGCAGAATGTGCCAGGTGTGTTCAGTGCTGCATGACTTATTAATTGCTACATTACCAATGGGGGAAGGTATTATGCATAATTGACTTCAAATCCATTATTAAAACATCTTTTAACTTGCATACATCAAAAGTACCAAACATTCATGGTACCTGTTACCTTTTAAGAGCGAATACTTTTTTCTGTAACCTAAAAGCATTTGTCTCTCTGCCCCCAACCGCCCCTCGCTCACCTCTTGTCAATGTCACGAACGTTCTCCACAGTTTGCCTCATCGGTGGCCCAGGCCTGGCAGCCAGATGCCCAGACGGCACATGGAGCATCGTCCACTGGGCAGAGGTATGAGCGAGTTTCCCATGGCATAACGCAAAGCGATGCTCATCAATGCACACGGGCACGTAACGTGCTCTGCAGCCTAGGCATGGTTCTCCATATTAATGAATGCATTGATGTCCTTTATATATAATCGGTTAATCACCCTTTTGAGATTATAAATCACGTTTTGAAGGCGGACCATATAGCACGTCATACTTGGGTGGGTAATTCTGTCGTGGTCTTATGGTTAACACACTGGACTTGGAATCCAGAGATTGCAGGTCCACTCTGTGGGTGCAGCAGTGAACAAAAAAAAGCAAGTTTCTTAAAATTCTCCCAACCTCTGTCACCCAGCTGTGGTGTTCATGGGAATACAGTATTAAATGGTAATGTGTGGGTTTTCCAAACTCTTTCAAGACGTCTGGCCAGGGTGGAAGGGTACGTCAAATACCCTCGGGGGGGAGGGGGGGGCTCTGTCGA
The DNA here is from genome assembly GCF_965212315.1 of Lampetra planeri. Taxonomy (NCBI): domain Eukaryota; kingdom Metazoa; phylum Chordata; class Hyperoartia; order Petromyzontiformes; family Petromyzontidae; genus Lampetra; species Lampetra planeri. The sequence continues at coordinate 3,549,320 of NC_136108.1, read as the reverse complement.
ACTCCCTCGAGTGGAGGTCCTCCTGCCAGCAGTGTTGTGAGAAAACAGTCGCTTGGCCGCACCTTTTAACACCTTATATACGTGGGCAGGCGACGAGCATAACACACGTGTTGGGGTCCGGCAGGCCCTAAAATGTGGCACAACACATAGAATTGTGATTTTAGCCTGCCAAACATTTTGCATAGGAGAGGAAGGACATGAACGCCTGTAAAGCACATCTCTTTTGAAGCATGTTGCCCTTGCGTTGTCTTTGCCAGGTCCCTGCTGTACGCGTCAGGCATGCACGTGTGTGTGTTTAGGTCCCGTAAAATTGTGCCACTTGTATTGTTGGCCAATTGCTTTGTTTATGATGCGATGATAGATTTATCAAGCTGCCATATCTCCCTCTTGAGGGGAAAGTTGGGCAATAAATAACCAGAAGAGGACTCAAATAAACAATACGTTCACACATTGACAGGCAGGCATGGAGTTGCATTGTAAGGAACGTTATCATGAGGCCAGCAATCCTTAAATCACATAATCTGCATGTTTTGACTGTGGCTTAACCACGCATTAAGGTGCAGAACATTTTATATATCAAATGTTTAGATTAGAGCAATGCCTCAGGAAGCTGAGGGTGTTTAGTGTTTAAACGTATGTAAGTATGCACAACATAAACCATCAGTTCACTGTGATTGAAGTGACAGTTCGCATAGATTGAGATGTTTGTAAAAGCTCAATTGATGTGCTGCTCATAATGTAGGTGATGGAAGTATAGAAACAATTTAGAGTTATTGAGAAGTAGGGTCAGCTCATTATAAAAAGCAAAGGGACACAGTTTAGTAAAGTGTAGCCACACCTTGCAGCAAGGAGTAGCAGCAGCGTATAGCAGTTGAATTTATAGATCCAGTGAATCAGAATCGGAATATCTGATAAGTTATAAAGCTATTTTTCACATATGGCCAGTAGGGGTGGATGAGAATGTTACAGCAATAAACAATACAAAAACGTGATCATCATGCAAAGTACATGAAAGGTACTTATTACCCAAACACATACAAATAAAACTAAACCAGTAGCTTCCCTGATTAATACTGTTGGTATATTAACCATGTATTCGCCGTAAAAATGTGCCGTCGGCCTCACAGTGGACGTTAAAGATCCCGTGACGTTATTCGCAAGAGTAGGTCATTGTGTGGAGGCATCATGGCCCGACTTTTCCAAGTTTGTAAAATTACCTGGAAATTCATCTTCCTGGAAATTACTGAATTGGATTGTTTATCTAGCAATCATTGCCCTCCAACGACAAAACCTTGGCAGGACCCTCCTGTAAAAGTCATGAGGCTCGGTGAGGCTTACCGGGAACAAGCGTAATATAATAATAAGTAGAAGCAGCACACTGTTTGGCAACAAGAAGTCACCCCACTGTGGGTAATAAGCTGCCTGATTTCTGAGTGATGCTACTCTAATAAGGATGTGTTTATGTAACTGATGCGTGCACTTTTGCCACAGTATGTGTTATTGTGGGTATTGCATGTGTGCGGGCATGTATATAAACTATGGTGAGTCATGGCGCAATGATTGGTTTGCTGTACTATGAATCCATTGTCTCGAATTCGATTCCCGATCATGACCAGCATCAGTGATGAATATCTGAACTGATCCTTGGTCACCTCTAGGTAGACTCGGCCTGAAATGAATGCCAGGTACAGTGTGTAAGATCACCACTTGGGAGACAAAGGCAGCCGGGCATATTGCTAACCGCACTTCACCCAAAAGCCTATGTAGGTTATATAGGGGATCTTTATTTTTGTTTATAAATATGCATGTTCATTATGTTTGTCATTTTATGATTGTCTGGCCAGACATGCGGGTGTGTATATATTTCATCTCGCATTGCCCATCCTGTGTGGGTGAGATGTCATTTGGTGTACCAATACTCTTGAATACATTATTACATGTTAAACTTCTTTAGGATAAAAATGGTCATGCTTTGGATGCATGTGCATGCCATGTATATTTCTGAGAGGTATCATGCATGTGACATGCGTGTTAAATGTATACCACATGTTGGTTGCACATAGGCGAACTGTATGTCACATGCAAGTTGTGTGCATGCGTGTCGCGTTTTTGTAAATTGTGGGGAGCGGTAGTGTAGCGGTTAGCGCGCTGCAAAACAAACCTGGTCATGGCCAACACCAGTGACGATTATCTGAATTGGTCCTGGGCCTCCTCTAGGTCGACTCTGCCTCAAATGAGTACCTTGTGCGGTGTGTAAACATCGCCACGATGGAGACGAAAGCAGACAGGCGTGGTGTTTGGCCATCCCCACCCTCTTATGTACTGTGCCAGCCTTCATAATTGCTTGCTTTACAGCACTTGCCCCAACAGTCTATTAAGGCTATACGGGGGGGGGGGTCTTTGTTTATTGTCCATCGCATGTGCATTGGCAGATGTGCTCCCGAGTACCCATGGCTTGAGTTAAGAGTGGTGCTCTTCTCTCCACGCTGCAAGGGAACCAAGCTAATTTGTGTCACACACTGTCAGGCGACACTGACAAGTTGACAAACCAATATTTTAGGGAACGGATTATTTCTTTTTTTAGACCTTTATTATGTGGCTCAGTGATGCACTGGCGTGTGTCATAAGTAGACAGCGCCTGCCGCATTATAAGCCAATAAAGCCGTGACAGCAGCACCTCGTGGCGACTGCTTGGGTGCAGAAGTACAGAGTGAAATCTGTTTAAGAGCCTTTGGTTTATTTGAATTAAACTTGCACTTTGTCTGGGGATGCAGTGTGTGGCTTAGCGTGGCACTGCAAATACTTCTTTCCAAACACTTCTTTCCAAACGCATAGCACCACTCAGCATTGTATCCGGTCGCCGAGAATCGGATACATGGACAGACAAAGCCCCCCCCCCCCCCCCCCGTAGCAAGTGCTGTTTGCGAGCACCTATGAACGCCGGCACGGCACACAACGGGGTGGGTGGCCAGCACCCCGCCCGGCCACCTTTGTCTCCCTAGTGGTGATATTTACACATTGCACCAGGTACTCATTTGAGACCGAGTCAACCAGAAAGGCATGGTGCTACAGGCTTCCTTATTAGGGACAGTGTTGAGGCTTTGGGACACTGCTATAGGAAAACAAGTTGTTTGCATTTGCCAAGTTTGCATCCCACACGAGGCAAGCTCTTGTATATTCCTGTAGAGCACGCATATATATATTTAAGCATTTAGTATTCTTTCTCTGCACTGTAATAAAATGCTTACAGAGTGGTACTTTAGCTTGTATTGTATCTGGTCAACAGGCCGTATAACACTGGGGACAAGGCAACCAAGTCCTCATGCAGTAGGCCCAATTTACAAACTGCCTTGTTTAATGTTCGGAAATAAGATTGAGGTTTTAAACTACCGGTTTGCGATGGGATAAAAATTTGAAGAAAAAAACATTCCAATGCGTTTTACATTGGCTGCTCTTGTAGGAAAGGTATAAATGGAATGCTGTGCAAGAATTGGTTCTGATTAGTCGTGAGAGGCCAAACAAAGCACTTCTGTGCTACAATTACAGGAACTGACAACTTGTATTTTAGCACATTAACTTTCTAAACTAAACATTTCAGACATAGCATTACGGGCTAGGTGTTGCAGACGGAGAATTTCCGAGCTTGGATGGTGGACATGGAATTCTAGACCCGGCACGCTAATAGTTACATAGCTACCTTGCCCTGCATTAAACAAGACAGAGGTGTCTGCTCTGCTTGCATTTAATGTTATCAATGTAGCCTTGGAAAAAAAGTAGATTCCCCCAAAAATGATCACGCAGGCCTGTTAAATCATTGCCTGCTATTAGCGCTCTGGGGGTGGTTGTAAATGTAGTGCCACTTTTAATGAGGCTTGTCTGACAATGGAATATTGGAACATCATTCTTGAATTTTAACTAACCCAAGCCAATTCTAGATTTGAAGCTTTCGTGACTGCAAGGAATCATCTTCTTAGGTTTTTTCGGTAAAGTCACGTAGGTAAAACATCAAAATGAATGAAAATAAAATAAAATAAAAAATCACGACGTTTCGGAGGCAACACAAGTCTCCGTCATCAGGTGGGACCGTCACAGCCAGATTAGCTGCATCAAGTGAGGCAATGATTCAAGATGTAATCCCTTAAAAGCGAGTTGAGGGGGGGAGGAGAGGGAGGGGGGAGCTCATCAGACTATGGTAGTCAATGAATGGAACGTATCGGGAGGGAGGGGGGCGAGGCCAAAAGGGTGGGCGACGGCGTGCAAGCGATTGTGCGCAAGCGGCTAATTACTGCACACGCCAACACAATGGAGCGATTATGCGCAAGCGGCCAACTGCCGCACACGCCAACACAATGGGCAGAGAGGGGGAGGGAAGCTCTAATACACATGATAGACAAAAGAACGAAAATGCCCATGTTAATACCAATGCTGGCTGAACAATGAAGAGAGTACTGTTAAAAAATAACTGGGGATGTTAACACTCGGTAAAGTAAAATAAAATAGTGCCTGTCAGATAAGATGGTCCAAAAAATTGTAATTAAGTCTTTTTTGCGTGGTTGATAACATCTTTCCAATGATTACTAAGTTTGTACCCATCATCACGGTTGAAATTATGTCTGTGTTTGTATATTTGTATGGCTTCGTGTACAAACCTTTGATGGTAGCCGGGAGGTTTGCAGAGAACCTTGGTCTCGGAAAAGACAATTTCATGAGAGCCCACCGAGTTGTAGCAATGATCGGCAACGGCAGAAGAATCAGTTCTGCCGTGTTTCAGATCTGACTTGTGCTCGCGGACACGATACGTTCCATTCATTGGCTACCATAGTTTGATGAGCTCCCCCCTCCCTCTCCTCCCCACCTCAAATCGCTTTTAAGGGATTACATCTTGAATCATTGCCTCACTTGATGCAGCTAATCTGGCTGTGACGGTCCCACCTGATGACGGAGACTTGTGTTGCCTCCGAAACGTCGTGATTTTTTTATTTTATTTTTTTTTCATTCATTTTGATGTTTTACCTACGTGACTTTACCGAAAAAACCTAAGAAGATAACCCAAGCCATTGTTCGATATGCATTAGGTTAGTTCATCTCGCACCCCATCTCACAGCCTTATTAGATAAATTTGCCTTATTTAATTTACAATATAATGACCTGTGTTCTTTTCATTTAGTTCATGTCTAACATGATTACAAGCGCTGAGGAAAGAGCAGTATGACTGAGATACGTTTAGTGTCAGCCTTGAGTATGGCGAGACCTTTTGGCTCTGTCCCCCCTACTGCCCCGTTTTCCAGCGAACCCAAGTCTCCTGTTCCTCGTCTGCCTCTGTCACTTATCTGTCGGTGTTTCTGTGTGTTTTGCTTATTTCTTTCCCAAGCATGCCCATGAATCTGAGGACGCCTGATCTCAGGGAGGGGACCAACGGTCCAGGGACTCAGCACCACTACGGTAGGTTGCGCCCACTTGTGATGTTAAATCGCATCAGTCGCAGTGTCACTTCACTCGCGGCTGCCAAGCAGTCATTGCTTTTATGCCATTACATTGTCATCGTTAGGGGCACGTTAACAATATGCCCATCATTTTAGTAATCGAGACTGTCAAATTCATGATGGGGAAAATCTGAAAAAAAATTGAAATTGTTGGTTGTGATATCATCATTGTGCTCACATGGGGACAGGTGTCTTATATTGTTAGTGGCTTTGCCCATATAACATTTTTCTTCGCACGTGTCTATGCACAATCTGAACCATGGAATTTGTTTTAATGTACTGAAGCAATAAGATACAGTAAAATATGATGTATACAATTAACATCAATATTTTTTATGCTACAGTCTGGTTGCACCATCTATCTATATTCATGTTAGCATTATTTGATTATATCTGTAGGACATGTCTTCAAAAGTTAAATTTATTGCTCCCCTCGCCTGGTGAAAAGTGCAACTCTTTAAAAATGTCCTTTAATATGCGCAGACTTTTTTCCCAGATAAGGTTTTCCTGAAGACATACGTTTAAATTGTGCTATTGTTGTTGTCAATGTTAAATGTTTATGCATCACATATAACCACTGCAGTACTTATGAAATCTTGCTCCATTCACTTGTGTTAGGTTTGACTGGCCCTGTCCGGAACCCGGCGCACGCAAAGCAGAACTCCCAGAATGTGCCCAGGGGGCAGATACAGTATCGTCATTGGCCCCCGGGACACATGGACCACTACTCCACACAGAGTGTGCAGGGCCAATACCCAATGCACCCAGGTCCTGGGTCACCAGGGAATTATTCATCCCAGAACGCCCGTGGCCACTATTCGACTCAGGGGCCCCTTGGTCACGTTGGGCATTATCCCAGCCAAGGGGGGAGGGTGGCAGGCCCCGGTGGGCATGGCCTGCAGCACGTGATGCCCAATGGAACGTCTCTGATGCCACCTTCCCACCACGAGGGCGTCAGCTTCCACGCGCACACTCTATCAGGTACAGCACGAATGTGTGCGCACGCACGCAGGTGAACACGCGCATGCACAAATGCACAGGCGAGGTCATACAGCCAACAAGTCCATGAATACACAGTTAAAAAAATATAATGCCGATGCAATTTAAAATTAATATGACCACATTGAAAATTAGAAACAATTACCGTGAGGCAGCATGCTTCAACAATTTGTTTGAAAAGAATGTGATGGCGTTTTGTCCCTGTAAACAGTATACATGTGCAGATAAAATGATTTGAGTGCCTTTAAAAATAGAAATTTCATCTGAATTGTGTACTTATATCAAAACATGATCAATGTGTACCTATGACAGATGGCTGAAAAGCATAATTGACAGAAAACACATTATAGCAAGGGAAATGTACACACAAAGCAACATAATTGAATTCCTCGAAGAAACAGAAAAGGGGATCCATAGATTTTGAGAATTGGAGCATCGAAGACTTCACATTCAATATTGAAAAAAGCAAATGGGTTTTGGCAGAACATTTCACAACTGGATACTATGACCAATAATGAAAGTAACAACACAGCATATGGGAAGACATGCACAGTAGGTCAAACAAGCAGGAGATGGAGTGATGAATCGGGATTGATGTAGATGTGAGTTGAACACTGGTATCAGCATGGACAAACGTTTATTCAGCAATGCATTGAACATGAATGATGGTTATTATGTTTTATTTTCATGTCTTGGCAAAGTATATAACCAATTATTTAATTTCATCCATAACCAAAATGTCATTACTCTGCCAATTCCCAAGTGTGCAATAGTCACGTACACGGTCTAACAGCCCATTTCAGGGTTATTAGACATAACGATGTTATGCTCATTAACATTAGGAGGCACACATGGCGTGAGCCCTCTCCTCCCAATAGACCTCTTCCTCCTCACTGTCAGGTCTCTCATGCAAATTCAACTGTCCTGGTCTCCCGAGTTATTACCTGGTAAAAAAAAAGTGAACTTGACTTGTGGGTAGATGTTTCATCCTACTATCCACCCAATTGAAGTGTCCTTTTCAGCACTTGCAAAAGTTCACTGTGGAATGAAAATAATTTTTTTCTTTATGTGTCGTGGATCCAACTGAGTCGCAGACGTTGTTCCTTTTAGAGGCAACACTTTTATTTGTAACACCGTTACACCAAGGGGTAACTGCCCCTTTACCAGACTACAGGGGAGTTACTGCTACGAAGGGTCGATCCCTCACTCGGGTCTCCGACCACGTGGTTGCCCCGTAAGACGGAGAGCTTCAGCTTTTGAGACGTAGAGCGTCCCGCTTGTAGGTGTTGAGCTTCCAGCTTGTAGATGTTGAGCTTCCCGCTTGTAGATGTTGAGCTTCAAGCTTGTAGATGTTGAGCTTCCAGCTTGTAGATGTTGAGCTTCCAGCTTGTAGATGTTGAGCTTCAAGCTTGTAGATGTTGAGCTTCAAGCTTGTAGATGTTGAGCTTCCAGCTTGTAGATGTTGAGCTTCAAGCTTGTAGATGTAGAGCTTCCAGCTTGTAGATGTTGAGCTTCAAGCTTGTAGATGTTGAGCTTCCAGCTTGTAGATGTTGAGCTTCCCGCTTGTAGACAGAGCTTCCAGCTTGTAGATGTAGAGCTTCCAGCTTGTAGATGTTGAGCTTCAAGCTTGTAGATGTTGAGCTTCCAGCTTGTAGATGTTGAGCTTCCAGCTTGTAGCTGTTGAGCTTCAAGCTTGTAGATGTTGAGCTTCCAGCTTGTAGATGTTGAGCTTCCAGCTTGTAGATGTTGAGCTTCCAGCTTGTAGGTGTTGAGCTTCAAGCTTGTAGCTGTTGAGCTTCCAGCTTGTAGATGTTGAGCTTCCAGCTTGTAGCTGTTGAGCTTCAAGCTTGTAGCTGTTGAGCTTCCAGCTTGTAGATGTTGAGCTTCCAGCTTGTAGCTGTTGAGCTTCAAGCTTGTAGATGTTGAGCTTCCAGCTTGTAGATGTTGAGCTTCCAGCTTGTAGATGTTGAGCTTCCAGCTTGTAGATGTTGAGCTTCCAGCTTGTAGATGTTGAGCTTCCCGCTTGTAGACAGAGCTTCCAGCTTGTAGATGTAGAGCTTCCAGCTTGTCGATGTTGAGCTTCCAGCTTGTAGGTGTTGAGCTTCCAGGTTGTAGATGTTGAGCTTCCAGGTTGTAGATGTTGAGCTTCCAGGTTGTAGATGTTGAGCTTCCAGGTTGTAGATGTTGAGCTTCCAGCTTGTCGATGTTGAGCTTCCAGCTTGTAGGTGTTGAGCTTCCAGCTTGTAGGTGTTGAGCTTCCAGCTTGTAGATGTTGAGCTTCCAGCTTGTAGGTGTTGAGCTTCCAGCTTGTAGGTGTTGAGCTTCCAGCTTGTAGGTGTTGAGCTTCCAGCTTGTAGGTGTTGAGCTTCCAGCTTGTAGCTGTTGAGCTTCCAGCTTGTAGGTGTTGAGCTTCCAGCTTGTAGGTGTTGAGCTTCCAGCTTGTAGCTGTTGAGCTTCCAGCTTGTAGATGTTGAGCTTCCAGCTTGTAGATGTTGAGCTTCCAGCTTGTAGCTGTTGAGCTTCCAGCTTGTAGATGTTGAGCTTCCAGCTTGTAGCTGTTGAGCTTCCAGCTTGTAGATGTTGAGCTTCCAGCTTGTAGATGTTGAGCTTCCAGCTTGTAGCTGTTGAGCTTCAAGCTTGTAGATGTTGAGCTTCCAGCTTGTAGATGTTGAGCTTCCAGTTTGTAGATGTTGAGCTTCCAGCTTGTAGCTGTTGAGCTTCCAGCTTGTAGATGTTGAGCTTCCAGCTTGTAGATGTTGAGCTTCCAGCTTGTAGATGTTGAGCTTCCAGCTTGTAGATGTTGAGCTTCCAGCTTGTAGCTGTTGAGCTTCCAGCTTGTAGCTGTTGAGCTTCCAGCTTGGAGAATGCAGTGACCCCGGTCCCTCTCAGGGACCCGCCTCTTTGGTCGGGGCCGCTCCGCCCTCGGCCCCGCCCACCTTCCCGAATATTCTCGTTCCCCCTCGATCCTTCTCAAGAGCCAAGAGCTCTCTCCGGACACATGATCACCCACCAGTACCCCCACCTGGGGCCCCCTGTGTGGAGAGTCCCGATCACGTGTCTACGGTGTCAACCAGAGTGCCATGGCCCGGGGCAACCCTGCCCCTGGGCTGACACTCACCCCTCCCCCTCGGGGGGGGGGGGGTGGGGGAGCCCCCACCACACACTGTGCGTGGTGCCCGCACTATCCCAGTGCTCGCCAAGCCCCGCTAGAGCTGGCGTTACACACAGCCACCCACACGGTGCTGTCCACGATGTAGGGACATCGAACGGCACGACCCTTCTGGGCCGGCACCGTACAGTGACATCCCCGGTGTCACTACATATGTACAAATGTTTCAACATTTTTCCCACAACATTATAAAAGTTACATTTTGCTTTGACCTTGGGTCTAGGCCTGATTCGGCCTCCGTATTTTCGTATTTTGCCTATCGGAAACATTTTCAAGGACATTTGTATTATCTACTAAATTGTGTAGAGTTCTGTCATACTCGCAAGAGCTGACCAATGTGTGCTGGTGTCATGTCCAGTTCGTTAGTCTCAAGCCCGAGATAGTAAATTCCTAAAATGTCCTTTTGTAAAACTCTACCTCAGCAGATTTTTTTGTTTGTACTGAGCCCAGATGGCATTGCTTTTTGGGATAATTTGTGTTACTGCCGAAAATGGCATTGATATTTTTCCCCTTTCCTCGGGTGCTAACGCGACAATTATTTATTCTGGTAATGATTGGCCCTCGGGGACATCCGTTGCTCTTGGATACATCGGGACTCCGCAAGATGTTAACGAGTTCAACAACAGGGTTATTTTTAGACCGCTATTATTTCATGCTCAGTGCCGCGCACTTGAGCTAATTGAGCGGTAATGAAAGGGTAGGGATGGATGATGAAATGAGCGGGTCCAGAAAGGGCAGGAGGGGATTGGAAGGGCGGTCTCAGCCAGGGTTGTTGTGTTTGCTCTGTGAGAGGCAGAAGATATAAGCACACACATCCTGCCTCTTGCTGATTGTATTTGGTTCCTTGTGCACACGCAAAGGTGGTCGGTCGGGGAGCGGTTGGGTCTTGGTCGTTGTGCTTATCCAGCTTGCATGAGGCCAAATGCAATGGATGTGTGAACATGTGTGTGCTTGATCTCGCTGAGGCTGTGTGCTTGATTTTAAATGTACGAGTGTGTCTACTCCGAGGCGTGATGGCGCAGCGGGTTAGTGGAAGTGCTCTGATGGCTCCAAAACCTGAGTTCAATTCATGACCAAGCATGGAAGTGGAATGTGCCTAACTTAGGCCTCCCATGTGGCAACTTGGCAGATGGGATGTTTTAATAGAGATACAAATGTGGCTCAGCATGATGCTCGGCAGAGCCCCCCAACATGTGCCATATTAAACCTAATAGGTGCTTGTTCACGGCACTCATTTAACAGTCTCTTGAGACTAAATGTTAAATCTATTTTGTTGTTGTTTGTTTGTGTATAATGTATGTAGGTATCTATGTTTTAGTGTACGTACGTGCATACACATGTACGTACGTCTATTCCTCAATCTGACATGGCTTCACGCACGCATGCACTGCGACAACTTAAAGAGCATTCAGCCACTCAGATTTTGTTCCTTAAAATTGAACGATTTAAGGTTGCAACGCCAACTGTGTAATTTCGTAACAATTTTCCACAGTATTTTCGAACAGTGCACAGACTAACCATGCACTGTCTAACATCATAATTTAGTAATTGACCGTTATTATGCGGTTATTCCGCATGGTTAGCATGGAGCGTGGCACTTTTGTAAATTGCTTTTGGAAGTGGCTTGTTTCACATGAACTGCACTTTGCCAGTCACCTCACCTGATGCACAAAGCACCACCATTGACCGACTTGTGACGTTCTGGAAAAGCGCCATCGTTGACCGGCTGCGGTGACGTTCCCGACATCGATTGTCTATCGAGCAGTGACTGTCTGACGTCGCATGTTTAACGATAGCTCGCCCTCTTTAAATGCCCCAGTAAACCACAGTGTGATACTTTGCGCGTGTGGACATGTGTAAATGCACCTGGCCAAACTACAGCTACGGCATTTGTGCGTGTGACATTTATTCAATCTGTATTTCTACCCCCTACCCAATATTTGTGTGTTTTTATAACTGAGGTTTGTTCATCTGTTGAAAATAGGATTTGTCCATACAGCGTTCTAGTTGATATTCGCCAATGGTGGTGTCGCCTTAGATTGTGCTTCTCTTTCGTGCACTGCCCTCTGAAATCAAGGGCTGCTTTGAGCTGCACTTCAGATTGTCACTGCCTCTTGCATGTTTAATTTTTTTGTTTATCAGTTATTTTTCTTTTATGGGAGTCACTTTTTATTTTGTGCTAAAATGCTTGCTAATTGGCATCAGCAGCCGGAGTGGCACCAGAGTTGAGCCGTAATCGTCACGCTAGATGCAAGCCTTTTGTTGTTGTTGTTGTTGCAAACACCACTGGTTTTGGCGGGGGGGGGGGCAATGGGGAAGTGAGGAGGGTGCTGGGGTGGTGGTGGGGGGAGGGCAACGTCACGCGTGGATGCCTCCCAATTAAATGGTAATTTCCTGTTGCTGTGTGTTGCCATGGAGATCGGTTAACAGCCATCCTGAGTATTTGAAACCCATCAATGGTGATTTGGGTGAAAGATTCCTTGGTCACGGTGCGTCTTGCATATGTGTGTGTGTATAATTGCTGATCTAAGAAATGTCTGGTCAAAGAACAACAGCTATACATAAGCAATGTTTTGCATTCACATTGCTTAGATATATTTGCTTAGAGGTAAGGAAAAAAAATCGAACAAACAAAATAGTTATATTATATCATCCCTTTGATTGGACGTGCATGCTGACTTGCACAACGCATGGATTTTTATAACTTTGGAGTAGTGTTCAAAGATGGGGCAAGCAATGTGTTATGTCCACATCCTTTTGTACCCCAAGTGTTATAGAAACCTTCGGTTTTTTGTTTGCTAATTTCCGCATATTTAATATGCTCCTTAACCTTTCAGGAGCTTTACGATTGCTCACCCCTCCCCCTATCATGCTCTTGCGGCTTGCCTTAAGAACCTGAATAATAACACAGCCAAACCCGAATTTAGATAGCCTTCGTAACCTGCATTACTGGTTGTTTGATTGTTTTGTCAAAACAAATGTTTGGGAAAAAAAAATAATGTTTAGGTGTTGCAATCATTATTGCAACACCTATCATAGACTGTGGCCTCCTTCCTGAAAAGGAAAGAATACCGCAAATCAAGTTGCATTCAAAGCTAGACGCCAAGTGGGAGTTCATGTTGCACAAGCACACGTCCGCTTCTTTGTTTGCGCTGTGACCATTTAATATTTTTTGTATCGGTTGTTTTAATCAACCTTTTTGTTCATCTGTATGTGTCTGCGTGTATGTGATTGTGGAAATACAGGAATGCTGGGTCCAGGTGGATGTCCCATTGCAAGGGAGGCAGAGGGAGCCATGCATCAGCTCAACATCTCCCCACCGGCGTCTGCGGAGAGGGGAAGCAGGCGAGGAGGTGGCAGCTCTGGCTGGGAGATGTCCTTGATGTACAGTGCAGATAAAGGCTCGTCCCAGGTGTGTGTGTGCAGCCCCGAGTGTGCCCATCACCACCCCTCACCCTGCACGTCTAAAAACCCTGCACTCTTATTCCCAAGGTCTAACTTCTGGCCTGGGAAAACCTTACACAAGACCTGACCCCTAAGCCGGTCGGGTGATGCTGTGGTGAGAATGCTCATCTTGCGGTCAAAACCCATTTGTGAGTTGACCATGGAGTAGATATGAAGAAGAGTATCAAGGTTCGGAGAATAACAGTATTTCTTGGAAATACTGCCCCCTGCCATACTCTTCTCTAAGCGCACAACTTCATCTATCTGTGATGAACGCTGCACTTTCCGTCGTTTTCATGCAGGGGGCGCTGCAAACTTACGCGCCCCCTGCATGAACGATGGAGGCGCCCGGACAGACGTTCGATTACGTTGGAATCGATCTGCAGACGGCGGTCTTCTCGCACGGCCAGCAGCTGTTTGTCGCCTTATCTCGATCCCGCAATCCCAAACAGGTGAAAGTCCGCATCGAACCGAATCCCCGGCAAGGCCATCTACTCAACGACGAGAGAAAATTCACACGAAATGTCCTTTTCAATGAAGTCTTCCAGATGTAAAATGATATAAGCTTTTAATGAAGAAATCAAATTATCTAATTCAAAACATAATACAATTCAAAGATGTTTAATTTTAAAACTTCAAAACGGAGCATCGGGTGCTTGCGTGAATGCGTCGTTCGTGTGCAATTTTTTGTGACTTTCCTGGCCGAAGGCCGTAAATGGTTGTGAGGGTCGCCGCAGTCGCACCCGACCAACCTAGCATGCAATATGGATATTTCATCACTGCCTAATGACCACCAACAGATACCAGAGGCACCCTACATTCGTTTGAGCGAGGATACAATTTGAAGAATCAATTCCTCATGTCCCTGGCATGGATCAAGTTTCACATCTTCACCAGTGTTCCCTCTTGCAATTCAAATTAAGTCACTCTTTGTTGCTGACATCTGATGACTTTGAAAAAAACACCTGGATTGTGGTGGGGGGGGGGGCATGCACAGTGGAGTTCAGGGAACGCTGGCCAACCTGTTTCATTATGCACACACACAACAGCAGGTGTTCATTTAAACTCATAACCCTTGGTCATGCACCCTATCCATTACACCATGAACACTGATATCCTTTGATATGTAATTCTCATTCCTTCATAAAGTCTCAGAAATAAACTCGTATCCGTGAATGATAACTAATCACCTAAACCATAAGCCCTAATAAACACTTTCTGCATAGCAACTTAGCTTCTAGTAATACAATCCAACGTGTTATTTTGCTTCATTTTTCCTCATTCATTTGAATGTGTAATAGCCTGCCTGCAGCCAAGTTTATCATAGTCTGGCACGCGTGTTTCTGTCCCACCGTGCTGTTCTGTTTCACGGGAGATAAAACTAAAAAAGTGATGTGTTAGAGATGTATTGTGCCGTACTTTTTAACGTGCGGCACCATTGTGCTTCGTGTTGACTCGGTGTGGGGGGGGCGGCCACGGTACCGAGTAGCTTGATGAATGGGAGTATCCAACGGCAGCGCAGCACGGCCTCTGCTTGCGGGTGGGCCACGAAGAGGGCCTTGCCAGAGTGTGACCCACCGTGGGGGGCACACGACTATTACCCTGGCCCGGGATGCAGCATGCCTTCGCAAGGGGGGCCCGCCTCGCCGGGCCGTCGGCTTAAATCCTAGGTAGCGTCGACTCCTTGTCGACCCTGCCAGTTGCAGCGTGGTTGTTAATAATTTGCATAATAGCTATGCGATGTGGTGCAAGGCTGGTTATTATCACTCTCAGTTAAGCCCTAGGGATGTGATGGCAGAAATTACCAATTTTTATGCTGGCAAGAGATTGTGATTTTGGATTACATGGAAATAATCTCACTGGCGCGGTGGAAAATACTTCCGGTGTGTTTGCAAAAATTCCATTGTGGATTGTGTATTGCCATAGCGTGGCTTATCCGGTGCATTGTGACGGGTCAGTATAGTGGCGCATGGAAGGTCCGCTGATGACACACTGTGGGAAGCCACTGTGATAAAGTACATTCTCCAGTCTGCCTTCCCAGTGGGGGTGGGGGGGGGCACCAGCAGGTTAATCGGTGGCAGGTATTTGTTATCGCGATGTTAATTAACCAGACACTCTCCCCCCCTCTCTTGTGGCTGTAAGCATGCAAAACCTTTTCTGAGGCTCTTTATGCAAAGGCCTGTGGTCGCCTGAATCCCCAGGAAGGAGCAAACCTTCCCTATTCATATTCCTGTCTTGGTGCCTCCTGTGCTATTTCTTGTTTTATTGTTATCAGTTTAACACGTAGCAGGCTTTCGCGACCAGTATTATTCATAATAAAGGTTTTTGGGTTAGATCGCGTTATTTATAAATGTGTCGCAACCCTCCACCGCTTGACACGGCCAATCAGTAAAAAATGTGTCACGTTCACAAAAGACAAATAGTTCACTACTTTAGCCCACCGGTGTGTTGAAGAGTGGATCCACAACATTTACAATTTGGTTACGATGTTTCGCTGGAAATTACATCCAGCATCTTCGGGTGATTTTCCGGAAGAGTGAAGCCATCCACCTGCTTCTGGTCTTAAGTAGTGCAGGATGACGTCATCATTGTTGAACTCCATCAAGATTCGAGATCAGGGGTGGGGGTGTTTGCAATTATGTAATAGATCAGTAATCGGCCACTTAGCATGTGACTCACCTGTAAGGAATTGCAATATGTGTTGTGTATTACTTAATAATACGCTTCCAGGCTACGCTGAGTCTATAGCTATCACAGCGATTGAAATTACTTGAATTCTTCTCAATTTGTTGATGGCCCTTTGGTTGTCTGGCCACATGGTAAAGATATACTTCATGAATTTTGTATCATTTCAATGCGCAAAACCCAACCATTCAGTTCACCATGGAAATGGAGGTGAACATCACACTTCCCCTTCCTGGATATTTTGCTTGGACGCGGTCAAAATGGCAAAATAACACACAGCGTCTACCGAAAGGGAACGCACACGGATGCCTATCTGAATGCAGATTCGCATCATCACTCAGCACATAAATCCTCTCAATCACGACACTCATACATCGGGCAAAGACAGTGTCAGATGGTGAAAGTTTAAGGAAAGAGATTAAACATGTTAAAGAAGCACTAAGACTGAATGGCTACAATAATGCTCAGATTAACAGAGCGTTGAATGCCAAATCAAGATCGAACAACAATACTGCTGAAAGTGATCAGATTATCAAAACAATCAAAATATAATTTATCTCAGGAGCTACTGACAAATTAGCCCGTGTTTTGGAAAAAGCAAAACATGAAAGTGAGATTTGATACTGTATACATAATAAAAAAAAACTATTGTCTTGTATTAAAGATGAATTACCAAAGTTATCAACAGAAAGTGTATATCGGATCAGTTGCTTATGCGGTAAGTGTTATATTGGACAGACAGGACGTAACATGAGTGTAAGACTAAACGAACACCAAAAGAACATTAAATTCTTCCAAACACAGCTGTCAGCGGTGGCAGAGCATGCTTGCCAACAAGGACATTCAGTTGATTTTGATGACGTTGAAGTATTATGCAGAACTAATTATTACTGGCCAAGATTAGTTAGAGAATCAATTGAAATTGAGACGAATTCAAATAATTTCAATCGCTTTTAGTAATACACAACGCACATTGCAGTTCCTTACAGGTGAGTCGCATGCTAAGTGGCTGATTACTGATCTATTACATAATTGCATACACCCCCACCTCCGCCTCTGATCTCGATTCCTGATGGGGTTCAACAATTGTGACGTTTTCTTGCGCTATGTCAGACCAGGAGCAAGTGGATGGTTTCATTATTCTGGCAAATCGCCCGAAGATGCTGGATGTAATTTCCAGCAAAACGTCGTACTACTCAAATTGTAAATGTTGTGGATCGACTCTTCAACACACCGGTGCGCTAAAGTAGTGAACTATTTGTCTTTTATATTCTTGGTTCCTTCGGTAAAGTCACGTAGAAGGGAAATAATAAAATAATAACCACAGCAAGGAAATTTTAAATGTTCTTGTTGTGGTTTTCACACTTGATGATGATTGCTTGTGTTGCAATCGAATCGTGTTGAGAATTGTATTATTTTATTTTTATTATTTTATTTTTTCCCTTCTACGTGACTTTACCGAAAGAACCAAGGATATGAATCCCTGCACTCACAAAAGCTTTAAATCGAAATTTATTTGTCTTTTGTCAACGTGACACATTTTTTCGTGATTGGACTTGTCAAGTGGTGGAGGGTTGCGACACATTTATAAATAACGCGATCAAACCCAAAAACCTTTATTATGTTTATTGCTATCATTCATTTGTTTTGATTTTTCACTTACTAAAATGAACTTTTTACATTTAGCAGATATTCAGATTATTTTCCTTGTGTGGATTTGCCACACGTTAGATGATGCAACGTGCACACATGGAAAAGTGGTTGGCATCCCTTCCCTTTGCATCTCAGTGAACTCCATTATTAAGAGCCAAACACAGTAGATTAAAATTAAGTTTACTCTCTCACATAATAAGCATTAATCCAGTTATAAATAATTTGATGATTTCATTAATGTTTTAGTTAATTTTAATACCTCTATTGGATTTTGTAACATTTTAGTGTAATTTTCATTCCGTTATTTTATTTTGACCTACGCCAAAACATCCTCACAAAAACTAATGAAGAGTAATGAAGAGTTAATGCACTGCATCGAGTCTAATTGTGAACTCCTGGAACATTTTGGGTATGTGCATCACATTTTAATGGTTAACTGTAGAGTCTGAAAACTTGATTTGAAGCTTTCGTGACTGCAGGAATTACTCTTTGGTCCTTTAAGCACCATTGAGATGAACAGTTCAAGGCCAGGTGTTGATTCTCAAACATTGATAAATTGCTGTAGCTTATTAAAAACCTCCCAGCTTGCATTTCACACTTATTATTACCCTTCAGCGCTGGCTGCTCGACATAGTTATTGTCACTGTGTTTGCATCGTGATTTGACCTACTTTGAAAATGTATTCGGCACCGTGATGTGACCTGTCCTGTAATGTGATATAAACAATGTTTTCTCCCACAATGCCGATCAGTATCACAGCAGTTCATTGCAACTCACTTAATTTTCCATCTCATTGCCGTATGATGACTCCTAGTGCCTTGTTATAATAATCTAGTCTAACCTATCCTATGACATGTTTATTAAAATGTAAAAATAAGTACGGTACTCGTATATGGCTAGGTTATATATAAAGGCCAGGTTATTATTAATCTAATTCATATTATAAATTATATATTAATTTCAAAACTGGATTGTTATTTTGCCTATACATTTTTTTTTTCAAAATTGGCTCAGGTAAGGCATGCAATTTCCGGATAAACTGCAAATGGATTTAATGTGGGTCAACATGTCTCGTGTGATGAATACCACGGCCTTTGTTTTATTGATTTCACAGCCATAAACAAAAATCTGCAATCACGGCATTGAAAGGATAACAGCGGCAGTGGGGCGTTTGTCATTTTTACACCTCGCTCCTTAAAATCCGTGAACATGACTAAAGATGCCAGAAATTGACAAATGTGGTGTAGCTCTTTTTTTCACGGGCTGTAAAAAGTGAACGATTAATTCAGCCTGTATGCTGAAGCTCTCCAGTGATGCTGTGCTAACTTGGAATAGTGACTGCGCTTCCTCCAAGGTGTTGACTTTCTGCCAGCGATATTTGAGTTAATCATCTCCGAAATGGAACTGAAAATTAAGAAAACCAAATTAAACTGAAGTAGTTAACTAAAATATAAAAAACACAGCAAAAACCTGACATTTGTTAGACTGAAAATAAAAGCCAGGAAATATTATAGACGTAAAAAATGAAATAAAAATCGACTGTGCGTACAAGACAAAGACAACGATCCCCCGTATAGCCTTAACATACTGTTAGGGCAAGTGCTGTTAGTGAGCACCTAAGAAGGCCGGAACAGTACACGAGGTGATGGGTGGCCAACACACCACGCCCGGCCGCCTTTGTCTCCCTAGTGACGATGTTTACTACACACCACACCAGGTATTCATTTGAGGCTGAGTCTACTCGGGGTGGCCCAGGACCGGTTCAAATAATCGTCACTGGTGTTGGCCGTGAGCGGGAATCGAACTCGGGTCGCTGAGTATCGCATACAACACACAGGAAAACATTCAGTGTTTCAATTAATGGGAATGCAGAATTGAATGGAGTTAATTGTATATTATAATAGGAACTGTAATTATCGTTCAAGTCTGGGAAGCTTTGTATTCATCAGTTATAAACAATATTATTAATTAACAGATTTATTTGTCACCAATCTTGGTGCCTTTTCTAAGCAGTAGGTTATATACAATGAGGTGACCCAAGTACAGAAAACACAGTTATATTCCTCTCTTTACTCGCCCATCTACAGTTAAAAACAAGAATGAAATCAAACAAGATCACAGGTTTTGAGGTTTAGAAATGATGAGAGTATCGAGGCAGTTGGGATCCCTCATCTTGAAAGAAAGCGTTGGACATTAAAGAGGCCGTTTGATGCGTCAAGCCCTACTGCGACCCCCACCCCCCTCTCCCCCATCTGCAGGTGCCCGGCGGATCCCAGCTGCAGGAGGCATGCGCGCCCACACAGCACGCACGGACCGACGGCCCGCCCGCACGGCCGCCCCCGGCCTGGTACCCGCAGCAGTACAGCAGTGCCACTCTGCACTCGGGTCACGGTGAGCATCCCCCCCACACCCTCTGGAGTGTGATTGGTGTCCTACATTCCCCGGCACATGTGCCTGTCCTATCCTAGGTCGCTGCGAGTCTTCCCACAATTCAGAAAAATCTGCGCGCACGTATCCGTTAGCAGACCATTGCGCTCTTGAGCATCCTCGTGCATCAGCTCGTGATTATTAATGAGGGGGGGGGGGTCCATGTGGAAGACCCCCACCTGTTCATGATTATTAATGAAGGGGGCTGGTCGACGTGGAGTGACGTCACACACGTTACACACATAGATATTCTTGGCTCATATTAGTAATGGTGCGGTTACTGTTGTACCCCGCTCTCCATTGGAGCAACCCGCAGTTTTTTTGCTTTTCATTTCTGTTAGTTTGTTTCTTGTGTGATGCACTGCTGGTGAAAACTTGTGGGAGTAGATGGGACAGAATGCACTGGCAAGTGACAAGATATAAACCAGGAAACTTAACAGCAGTTCAAAGAAGATAATTATATACTCCATTCAGGGAGGGAACAATCAGGAGGGAGATGGAGCAATTACATTTCAGCTGACTTTGCAAGTTAATATAGATTGGTGGCTGCACAATGCTGGTGGCCGTGCAGATGGCATGGAGATGATGCTACCTTCCGGCAGTGAATTGGCAATAGCTAACGACTTGCATCCCACTGGGATTTTTGCACGCAGCGTTGAAATACGGTGTTTTTTCTGGAAGGCTTTGCTGTTTTTTCCTGGATTTTTCTGTTGCGTGTAGTCACTTTAAGATGTTTATTGTTCATGTTTTTGTTTGTTGCGGTTGCACCCGAGTAAAGAGCCGCATGGCTCACAGGGTTATACCTAATGAATGAAACTGAAAAACTGAAACATGAAGACGAGTCAAGAGACCGTTTTGCGCTGTGTTTCAGGTAACACAGGCCTTGACCACCGGCTGGCTGTGGGCGTTGCGACCTCCGATGTCCCCAATGGGTACCCGCACGCGCTTGCGTCCACGATCATGGGTGGGACGGTGAGAGCACAACTTGACACGGGGGGCTGTTTACTCTTGCAGAGTGTGCGAGACTGTCCAAGCGATTTGGGAACAGGATGTCAAGAGAACACTCCAAATTAATTAGTACTCAATATTTATCTTAACCCTTATGTTCGAGCATGGATGGTTACATTGTTGTTGTGTGTGTATATGAACACAGCAAAGTAAAATATAGTGTACGAGCTCGTACAGTTTAATGTGAGGCATGCAATAGGCAAGATGCTGCCTGAAATATAAGTTCAAAGGCGGTGTATCTACAATTCACCCACTCAAAATATATAATATAGGTTTTTTTCGGGTTAGATCGCGTAAATATAAATGTGTCGTTCAACCCACCACCACCCGACACAGCCGGTTAATAAAATTTGTCACGTAAACAGAACATGCCAATTTGTTATTAGTACAGCACACAAATTGGCTGTTGGGTGGTGGCGGGTTTAACGACACATTTATATTTCTCTTCTTGGTTCTTTAGGTAAATTCGCGATCTAACCCAAAAAAACTATATTATGGATGATATTGGTCGCAAAAGCCTACGTGTTAATATCACAATCTAGAAACATGCATTGACATTGTTTCGATTATTTTGGTGCTATAAATATCCAAATGATGGGCCACTTGAGCTATCATTTGTGGCCAGGTCGCTTCTGAAAAATAAGTTAACTCTGTGGACTTTGCCGGGTAGGATGGGGATGGTTTAGTTTTATTTGTATGTTTGGGTGATTTGTTTACCATTCTTGTACTTTGCACTGCTGTCGTGTTTTTTGTACTGTTTGTTATTGTAACGTTCTTACCCCGTGCCCCTCCTGGACATCTGGGAAAAAGAGCTTTATAGCTCATCGGATTCCTCCCGGATAATTAAATATTCTGAATATCTGATCGTTGATCTTTAGCAGATACTGGGTGAATTAATGACAGGGGTGGTGTTGGCCGCTCAGAGGTAGCCAAGGTGTCGTGTCTACATTGTTGGCTTGGAAAAGGGGTAGCTTTAAAAAAAAAAATTGGAATGTACTTCAATCCTCCAGGTTCTGATTTGTGTATGGTTGAATCCAGCATTGAATGAAACACATATACATTAATAGTTTTATTCAGATAAGTTTTTCCCCTTGTGTAATATCGGGGTAATTATTGTGTGGGGTTATCATTTGCATTCATTGCTTCGCTGAGAAATGGTCAGCAATCCAGTTATGGAGAGATAAGCTATGTTCTAGCAATTGTAGCACAACTTAAAGATAATTTAACTACATAGTGCAAGGCTTAAGGGGAAAAAACTTACTGTTGAGCTCTGACGTAGGACAGGCCAATTCCATGGCTCTGCAGAGAGCTTTATGAGTCTTGGATTAGGGGCAAACCCCGGGAGAAGTAATTTGGTCTTACATTTTCAAGGGGATTGAAGATGCTGGCCCAACAAGTCTTTACAAAGGAAGACGTGCAAGCAGGAGAACAGTTCAAGATGGGCAACGCGTGCAAGTTAATGGAATACCGTCCAACAGGACCATCACAGATGTATTCCAGGGGATATTAAAATATGATAAATCAAACTGAGCCTTGGGAGAGCATTAAAAAAAGCTTTCACAATTAAAGGAACCCTATGACCTAATAACAAATCTTGAGCATAATAATTGAACACATTTTCTCGTAATGGCCATGGACTTTGTAAAGGTCTGCATGACCTTGCGATCCACAATCTTTACGAGTGCATGTTCGTCACTGGCAGATGACTAAGGGGCGGTAGCCATATTTAAATGTGCTCTTATGTGCGTTCTAAGGAGCTTGTGGTGTAGAAGTGGTCAGATGAACTCAATACACAAGACACTGTAAAGCAGAAGGTTGAATTTAATGCAGAATATTATAATTATTATACAAAATAATCATACTGCAAAAAATTAAGTTGATCCCCACTGTCAATGTCATTCACAGGTCTAGCATGAGTGAGCAAATGGGGCAACATGCAAATAATTGGTCGACATGATTGGGAGGATTGAAGAGACTGGATTCACAGCATGTTCAGGTGGCAGTCTCTGCTTTAGCCTAAACCAGGGGTCGGCAACCTACGGCTCCGGAGCCGCATGCGGCTCTTTACGGGCTGCTTCTTGACAATATGTACGTATGTACAGTATGTACTCAGATGCATTGCGGCTCTTGAAATACTGAATTTTGTACCGAATTGGAAAGAAATGGCTCTTCTTGATATTTTGGTTGCCGACCCCTGGCCTAAACCAACGGTACAAACGTAGATGGGAAACGAAATTTCCCAATACTCTAGAGCAAGTTGCTGTGTCGTCTCACCATGATCCCCTCGGCACAGTTTGCACCTCTGATTTCGGCCCTAATTATGAAAACACAGTGGGGAAAATATCAGCAGGCAAAATATAGTGTGTTGTGGAAGGGTCCTTGGAAAAAATGCTGGTCGACCGATCTTCATGCTTTATGCAACTTCTGATTGACCATTGTGTCGTTTTTAAAGAGTGTATCTGTCCGCTCAGACGGGCAATTGTACATTTAGCATACATTGGTGGCCTTGAAGCAATGTTGAAAATGACAGTTGCTCGACCACTGTTGACTTGCCAAAAGGTTATTCAAAAACACATTGATAATGTATTTATCACATGGCAGAGCATGGGTGTTTCCATGCTATTAAGCTGAATCAGATCAATGAAATTACTCTTATTTAACGAAACGATAACAATAGTGGCAAAGACAATGATCTGTAGTAAATGGAGTGTTGCTTGTTGATGAGCATGATAGGTTGCATTTAGAGAGGAAGAGAGGAGCATTATTGCAGTCGGTGGCATTTTAAAAGCATTGGGGGGTGTTGTGTCTGTGAATGACTCAATAAAAATTCCCAGGCAGTGCAAGGTCACAGACAATTAGACAAATCTAATTGTGAGCTACAGAACAAGAGGGGTCGATTTTTAACCGTAGGGAAATTATTTTGTCCCTATATTAAGCTTGTATTAAGACAGCTTGGGAAATGCCACATTCTCTCGTGATTTTCCAACGATGAAGATGGGGTTTAGCGATTTCAGCTGGGGGATTTTGGCAGTGATAACCAGGATTTAGTTTGTCGAGTTTTAACGGCAGATTAGGTGGATACTGAATTTGTCATCTCATCTAATGAGACTGAAACTATACAGTTGGGGATTTAGTTTTATGTACAGGGACTTAAATTCGTTGACGAAGATAGGTTATTTCAATTTCAGATAGCCGATTTGGTCTGAAGGCTGTTCATTAAAACAGCACAATAGTGAGCACTGCAGGGAGGTTGAGGCAGTTGAGTTGCAGAGGCTTAGAATAGCCTGCTGGCCATGGTGCGGAAAAAAACATCCACTGAATCATTTAGGAAGCCAGAGTAAAGGCTCCTAGCAATGTCGTAGAAGTGTCGAAATGAGATAGGGGCGTCAGAATATTGTTTTTCGGAGATAAGGGAATGTTTATTGCTCGGAAATATATGAGTCGGAAGCACTATATTTTTTTACCTTGATTCCATGAAACTTCATCAGTAAGACATGTATGTGCATGATTGCATGTCTCTATTTTTGCATGTTCTTGTGTGTATGGGTATGTGTATATGCATCTATCTTTATACAATTGTGTGTTGGCACGGCACGGTGGTGAGTGTACTGTAATTACAATATCAGAACGGCATGCATTGGTATTTGGTGTCCGTAGGTATCCCTTTCATGAGCATTCCATTTAATTTAACTCAACGTCAAAATAAGATGTGTACATTTGTGCTAAAGCACCATTGCCTCCCTTATCCACTGTTTGCCTCCTTCCACATGAGTGTAATAGGTAGGTGCCAGTGCCTGCTAAATAGAGACTTGATGAAAATTCGGTAGACACTGAGTACTCTGCCATGTGTTCGCTCTGCGCTTGAGAATATGCCACACGATCGAATCGATGTGTCGTTTCACTGCTGTTCGCCACTTTTTTTCGTAGGAGCAGACAAAGCCTGGGAAACGCAAGGGGCGTGGGAAAAAGGGGGCGCGGCAGCCCCCGCTCGCGCCACCGGAACGTCTTCACTCTCAATCCCACATCCAACCACATAGTGAGTTATTCCAACTTAGAACAAGCATGTTGAACTTCTTTCGCACTGTATGCAGCCAGCCGTGCTAATCGGAGGTTGCGGGGGAAGGACAAAAAACTGAACACAAAAAGCAGTTCTAAATAAACATATAAACTGATAATTGTTTTTTTACCCTTCTATCTGGCAACAAACATATAAACTGTTCAAAAGTATTACACACATGCAAAACATGCCATGGCAAAAGCCCTAATAAGCCTGAAAGGCTGCTGGGACTAAGTTATTAGTGAGCATCTAAGTCTGGTGTACATAACATATAGATATGGTGTGAATTGACATCTAAAACTCAACTTGCCATGGGTCACTTCGAGGTTGACTTGGCTGACATAGTATGATCAGCACTGAAATAAATTGCGGCCAGACATTGTGCTAGCCACTGCCTGCTGCAGTGCCATGCCAGCAGCCTTAAGGAGGTGTGGTGGCACCGTGGCGAGATGTTAACTACCTCGCATGGTATACGGGAGTGCGTGGGTTCAATCCCCCACCTTTATGCCTGTATATTTGTATGTTGCATGTTTTCCCCATGGTCGCATGGATTTTTCTATGGATCTTTCTCTGTGTTTTCCCTCCACATTGAGAAACATGCTTTTGGAGTATTTTGTTGCTATGAATCTCCACGTGATAAACCACTTCCTTGAACTATCATTTGTGGCCAGGTCGCTTCTGAAAAAGAGCCGTATAGCTCAGTGGGCCTTACCTGGTAAAATAAAATAGTTTAGTTTAATAGATACTTGCCCAACAGGGCTTGTCCCAATAATCCTTGAAGCTAAATGGGAATATTTGACATGCACTGACGCACACCAGTGCACACATGTCGCCTTAAAGGATATCATTTTACTTTGGCCATATATTTATATGATGCACTGAAGCTTTAGTATCCTCTAATATAATTGCCTACTCCTTTTAAGTTAACAGTTGCAAATGTTTCATGCTTGCAGATGAGCAGACTCTCTTAACAGGGGAATCCCAGAAAGAGGGACCACTCACAAAACATCTCACCGCTGTGCTTGATCATGTTGTACATGTTGTCCCATGGTTATTTTGCACAAATACTTAGTCGCGCATGTGGCATGAGGACTACATAACACCGAGGTCATTGGCAGGCGTGCTTCAGCGGATACTGCGCAGTCTAATTCACAGTGACAGTCAGGTGACTTGAAAGGAGGAAGAGACTGGTGGAAGCTTCCTTAGGGAGCACACCCACTCGCAGATGTAATTAGTGTTAGAATTGTACACATGGTTAGGACAGAAAAAAATGCACTCGTTTTCACGCGAATGCACACGAGCGCACAATTTTACAAACTAGGACAGTGCTGCACTCCATCGGAGTTTTTGAGCCAGTGTGGTTTTCCACACCCCCCCCCCCCCCCCCACATGCCACTGTCGACATTCCGTGCTGACAAAGTCCCA
The DNA here is from genome assembly GCF_965212315.1 of Lampetra planeri. Classification (NCBI taxonomy): domain Eukaryota; kingdom Metazoa; phylum Chordata; class Hyperoartia; order Petromyzontiformes; family Petromyzontidae; genus Lampetra; species Lampetra planeri. Next base: position 3,522,970 of record NC_136108.1, on the reverse strand, counting down.
GGGGCCTCCTGCATTTTATTTGGCCACAATTAAGGGATAGCATCAAAGCTGTCCACACACGTGTGTGTGTTACATATGTATATATGTTGAACTTAAAATGCACCGTACGTAGCCAACCATGCTAATCGGAGGCGTGAACATATATATAACGCAGGACGTTTTTGCTTTTATTCATCACGAGAAATTGTCCCCGTTCGATGCTGGACATTGATAATTAATTGAACAATGCACAGTGAGATTAAGAAATGAAACATTACATTGTACATATATGCTATGCATGCAATGTACTGGTACATCTGCAATGAGCATATATACCATTATTCCAGTAAGTTTCTATTAATTTACAGCATTGTATTAATGCTCTGCTGAATGAAGGCCTCATCTTGCCATTTCTGTCAAAGTTTTTTTTGTTTTGCCATGCTACACCATGCTGGTCTGTGCAGATTTGTGCAAGGGGGGGCTCAAGATCAGTGAATTTATCACTTGCCAACAATTTTAGCTGTCGCTAAGAATCAAACTCATTTTGGTGAGTTCTTAGCAGTGTGCTAACTTATGCATCATTACTCCACCACCACTATTTAGTGGGTTGGTGTTTATATATGCAACTTTAAAAACGGAATCTATAAAATGTACATAGAGGATCCTAAGAAAAGGACAAAACATGATGAGCAAAGGGAGAGATTCAACATTAGTCCTCGTTATTAACAGTTGGAAAGAATTACAAACGTATAATGGAATGGGAGTATTTTAGATAAAAGGTATACAAAAAATGGTGCTTATAATTAAACAACAACAGATGTTTGAACACACACACTGTGTTAACATCAATTCAGCATCAATGTGCTGGTTCAGATAAACCGTTTTATATTTTAGATGAATGTTTCCTGCTGGGGTTGGCTGCCAACCGTGTATTACCTTCCAAGTGATTTACGTGCAAACACATTTATTGGGTTACTCGTGCAGCCACTATTTTACAACTTTAATCTACAATGTATTGCACGTATTAAATGTATTAACAATTGTACGTTTTGCTGTGACTTTCCAGTGATGGAGATGCAGAGGTGACCTCTTGATGTGGAAGCATGGGCCGGCAGAATCACAATCGTCATGGGTCGACCAGAGGACAGAGTGTCAGTGGGTCATGTGGCTATCTGTGTGCTCAGGAAGACTGATGAATTCATTGGTCAACAGGAGAGGGGATGCTTTTGCCCTGATCGACCCCTTATTTTCCATTAATCTTTCTTTCTCACGTTGGCTTCCCCTTCCAAAGCTTGCTCCACTTGTCGCATACATTTACCCACAACCCCAGTGTAAACTCCCAGACAATCACTGCCAAGTTCACCCCCATACTGCTGCCCCAAGTGTGCACTGCTTTTGTGCCACCAGCTTTGCTCTTGAATCACTTGCACGTCCCTGTGCCTAACCACTTGCACTCTACGCACAGCACAACCTGTGTCCCATGCCTATCCATTTTAAGAGGTACTGCCAGTTCAGCTCAGTCGGAACAGGAAAATCGGACCGTTTGGACTAATACCTACCAAGTGTTGTTGTTCTCTTGTGACATCAAGTTGTACCTTTGTTTGTGACCGTCTTATTTCATTGATCATATGAAACATCACAGCGTTGGTGGTCGTGGCCACAATGGCTTGTTAACATCCATGTCAAGGAAAGGCATTGCAAACATTTTAAAATATCATTTTCTTTGGGTCTTTCGGTAAAGTCATGTAGGTAGGTTCAAAGAAAATAACAAAAAAGTACGACGTTTCGATTACAACACAAGCGATCATCATCAGGAGGAGGAAAAAAAGGGGGGGGGGGGAAGGCTTTCCCCTCCTTTTTTCCTCCTGGTGTTTTGTTATTGTCTTTGAACCTATCTACGTGACTCTACCGAAAGACCCAAAGAATATGAATTCCTGCAGTCACGAAAGCTTTAAGTCAAGATTTTAAAATATCGTTTAATATTCAGACTCGTTAAGCAGTGTCACACCACATTCGTAACTGGGTCTGATTGTGTACTATGGTTGTTCAGTTCAGTTTCAACGTGGGGAGAAAAACACACTACTTGCTCTACCTGATATAACCACTCGCCATCACCTGGGCACATCTTCTGAACGATCGTTTTTCCGGTGTTCTGCCTTACTCATGGCACAGGCATTATGTAGGCATTGTATTTTACTTGTTCTGTACACATTTGAGCAATGGTGGGTAAACTGCTGATGAATGCAGTGCCCCACTCATATACCCCAATCACGCATTCTATTCACCCCTATTCCCCCCCTATTCCATCCCTCAGGCCCCCACCAATTTTAAACTGGTTGTAATTGTGCCAACTAAGGGGACGGCCAGTCATCTGGTAAACCTTGTGTGTGACAATTGAGATCTTTAATGTTGTTCATCACAAACAGCAGTCATCATCAGGTGTATTTTGTTAATTGCTTGTTTTAATTTTCATGAAATGATAAACTTGAATCATTTTCAAGAAAAAAAATGTTGATGTTTGAAACACGTTATTTTACTTACAAAAAAATATTTGATCATGGGGCAAAAGAACAATGGTACTCTAGGCTGCATTACATGTATAACAATGTAACCGACAATGAGAAGAAACAATTCCAACGTCATCGTTGTGACCGTGTAACTAAGTTAAATTGAGCGCTTGATTGATTTTGAGCATAAGCGACGGTGCCAATGCACGGACAACGCTTGTGAATGTTGAGAGAGTGAGCAAGTGAATCCGCGTTTGAATGCTGCTCGTGAGTCACGACAGCACAGCTTTATGACCGATTATGACATCAGTATGGGTGGGTCGTGTGTGGTGTGTGTGGTATCATTGCTTGTGTGTGCGTGTGCTGATGTGTGTCTATCACTACTTTATATCAACCTCGGTCTCCCTCTACCCCTGGTTTCAAAGACGTCATCTCGTTGTGTGTCTTTCATCCTCACTATTTGCAGAGGACTCCCACCAAATTTCAATATTAATGTCGCCTTTGTTAAATGATAGCAATAACGAACTGCAGTTTAGAACTTGGTGAATAAATGATTCGTTTTTTTTTCCCAATGTGAATTGAAATCTTTTTCTCTTTTGTGTACATTGCTAATAAAACACGTACAAGTGTTTTAGTGTATACATTTACACAGTGCCTTAACTAACATGTATGGATAACCCCTGTGGGATTTCAAGGAGAATTCAGTCCTTCGATCGCTTGACGTTCTATCGAGGCTGCGTTTGTATTTTTACATAATATAAAACTTAACTGTTTTCAATAAACCAAAAAAGTATAACCAGGTCAGTTCCTATAATCTGCAAAGTGTATTTTTAAAAGAGAAATTCTGTATATGAAAACAATTACTGATTCAAATGTTATTCATTTAAACAGATGGGATGGGAGCCAGGTTGCATTATAGAATCGATTTGTGGTGTTTAATAATTTTTCTTACCACTTTCTAATCACACGAATTCAGACGGTGCATTCCATTATCATGTTTTCACTTGCACACACATTTTAGGGAATTTATGGTTTCCTCAGTCCAAACTGTGTTAAAATGTATGCCATGTAAGTTGTTCCTACAAATCCCGTTAGCGTATGGACGGGAATAGTTTAAATATACACGTTCCCAACGACTTAAAGTGTATTTGTTCACAAGTTACATTACAATTTTTATTACACCAATTGTAAAGAAATATCGTTCCACCCATTGTTAATTTGTCTGCTTTAAGTAAATGCTAAATATTCAGAAACAATTCATTTGAACTGTTCGTCGATAACGTAATGCATTGTTTACATGCATACATGACGAGACCAGTTGCTGACGGCCTGCAGAGTTATTGTAAGTGGTCCACGGAACTGTTTCGGATACGATATTTTTTTTCCATACAACACTAGTTTTTTTTTTACTGTATAGTTGTCCGCGAAATATTTTTCGCGAGTGGACCATGCGTCTGTGGATCCATCAAGTTTGGGAACCCACTGGTCAAGACCACATCCATTCTAAATTTCGTATTTACAGGAATTTTTTGTTGCTGACATGAATGCACTGCAGTATTATTAGACTTCTCTCTATGGATGTTGTCTTTTGCAGTCCCAAGAATCACTGATAGAACTTCCTCAAGCCACTTTTTGGCTATTCCCATGGACACCACATTCGTGAAGGATCCATTCACCATTGCAATGGGGCTCTTTGCATGAAGAAAGTTGCAGCTGCAGTGCATACCTTCATCTCCCCGGTTAAAATAACGGACATTCCCCCCTATGTCAATGCCAGGTGAACTGAATTTCAAAGTGCATCTTTCCAAAATCTCTTTCTCTTAACTTGAACACTTTTAACGTCGAATTTTGGAGATTTCGATGCATGTGAGTGCAGAATCCGACGTGAAAACGGGAAGTTTAATTGAAAGTTTAGTGGCTTCCCGCGACACAACCACTGGGGATTGGGAGGCTGTCGTTTGTACTGTGTCAACGCGATGCAGCTGAACTCTGTTCATCCAACGGTGATGTGGGGCGAGGGGGGGCATTCGGCGTATCCTCTAATCAGCGGCACAATGCGAAAGATCCAATCGGTGAAAAGATTGGCACGATCGTGGTATTAATCGCCGATTTAAGAGTTTCGAGGCACGGGACTTGACTGAATGCGCATTACAGAAGCGTGGCACGTAACTATCAACTACAGTAAAAAAAGAATTTAAAAAACTCGGAATACGGGAGTTTTGCCGTGTTTTTCTTAAATCCCAAATGGAGAATATCTCTCATTTGGGTCTGTGTTAAACAATGTTTTGAGTCCTAATAGACGCGTCTAAAATGTCGAAACTCCTTCACGATTCAACAAATTAAAGCAGCCTGTGGCGTGTACACAAATACCACAAAGTGTGCCTCCGTTTATCTCTGTATCTGTCCATCGGTCAGTCTTCCACATTTCCATTTGCCTCTGCAACTACGCTTGTCTGCGGTGTGATTCTTTGGAGGTCGGTTTGTGTTCGCAGCTTTGCGTGTCTCGTTCTCCGTTTGTCTCTGCATCTTTGTATCGCTGCTTGTCTCTTCGTAGTTCGGTCTCGAGGTACGTTTGTCTCTGCATCTGTCTTCATCTCTCGCTCCGTTTGTCTACATCACTGCCTGTCCTCTGCTGCTCCCTTTGTCTCTTTTCTGTGCCGTCTCCGTCTTCCTCCCAACACGCAGAGCGGTGTGCTTGCAGCGAGTCAACATATCTGCGTTGCGAGGCTCCGTGAAGCATGGTGGCTCATTTGAAGCTTGCCTGCGCTCCAAATAAATGTCACTTCAGTGCGGATTATATTCGGGGGCGGGATATTAACCGCTCCTGGAAGAGGTTCAAAGATTCACGGTAAAAATTGAGATTTCAGGATCTTTAGAAATCGTGGATTATCAAGAGTTCAATTGTACATCTATTTTAGTTAACGCTTGTAAATGTTTAAAGAATAATGTTGATAATAGCGCGTTTGAAGATTTGTACCGAAAATTGAATTGATAAATAAAGGCATAAATATAGATGAATGAAATGTTTAGCATCTCGGATTTGCTTAAAAAGACAACCATTGGCAATGGAACTACAAAAATAAATTCAACCAGAACTTCATAAATCTACAAAGTGTGGCTCCCGATCAATATAACCAGACCATATAAAGTTCAACAAGTTCACTAAATGCTATAAGGAATATTTCAGGACAGCTCGGAAATCAAAATGATGAAATGGGGCTGGACGAGAAGCAGGTTTGAATACTTTTTGTAAACGTGATAAAACAACAGCAATGTGCCGACAGATTTTTAATCGGTGTATATTAACTGCTATGGATCAGTGACATGAGGATTTACAAAGGAAACTATCCCAAAAGCTGAACAATTGCACGGAAGCTTGAAGAGGTCTTTGCATGGAATTAACTGAGACAGGAAGTGAAACATTGGCGTGGAGGTCTTCGACAAGTTGCGGACATCGTATTGACTGAATAGTAAGTTGACTGAATAGTAAGTGGGCTTGAGCAGGAGACATCACACGGAGCGATGATAGCCGACGATCGAGGTTAACGACGCGCAGTGCCCAAGAATACGAGAGAGCAATGAAATCGGTTCATGCACGGGGACTAAACACGGATCATTACATCGTAAGAGAGTGAGAGATGTCGATGGCTTCGGGAATGCCTTCGTCCAGCAGTGGATAGGTTGTGCCTGACTGATGAATGCGAGTTAATATAAATGTTAATCTAAAAATGAAAATGTATAATTTTGTTAGGTAGCACAGCGCTGTTCATCTATTTAAATAAGAAAATATTCACGTAAACACCTACATTTATATTTGAGAATGTAACGAAATTAGTGAATTGCATGGTTGTAAACTGGAACTTGAGAGGGGTGGTGGTTACGATGCTCGGGTTACAACGCGAGCTTTGACAAACACAAATGGACGTATTCTACATATCCAAGGCAATTTTCATCATTTAGTCACATGGTGACCGGAATCCATTAACATGCATGTCTACTCTTAAAATCAGTTTTACATTTCCCCATGTGGACACGAAAGCATTTGGTGGGATCCGTTTTTTTAGGTAAAATTTCCAAATTATTACAAGTTTTTCAACATTCGTATTCATTTCATAATGTAGGTTTGGTTCCTTTCCTGAATTCTTGGGAAAGCTCGCCATGTTTTTTTTATTTGTAAGATATCCATAATTTTTGAGAGAAGAACACCATGGTAGATTATTGGGGTTGAGGGTATACACAGTTGGACACAAGCAGCCTCTGTACAATAATTTCAGTGAACTTCTGGGTTTTTTGGTAGCTGTCAACATGTCATAACATTCTTGCAATAAATCCAACTCGCTGTGAAGACGATGTGGCTTTGTGCGTGATTCCAACATACCTCGTGTCCATAGACAGCCAACTTTAAATAACTCGATCGCATTCAAGTTGGCCTGATTTTTCCCAAACAATGAAGTTGACAGACAACTCGTATTGATAATAAAAAAGTGTGATTTCCATGTTTTTTTTTATGATACACGAGTTGGCAGGTCTTGGCAAGAACAACTTTCGAGTAAGATTTCCCCCAAAAAAGTACAAGGTCATGACAATGTTACGAACACAACAGTTGGATCATACATTTAAAATTAAATAATCCCGCCACCTTCGATATTTTTTATTGACATATTTGGTCGTTAATTTTTGTTCGGGCCCAATTCTGATCTAAGCAATTTAGGCCAGTCCCTGAAGCGAAATCGGCCCAGAAATTTCAGGATCAAGCCCCAAATTACACCCAGCTGAAGTTAATAAACAAAAATGGGAATATGTTGCTGGGATTCATTTCCAGTACGTACCGTAGTTCTGATGAGGCATCCTAAGAAAAGTATATAGGTCCCTTAGGTACAAAACTAAAATACCCCTGCCCCGTGCCGGACAAAGGTAATATTGGATGATTAAACCCCTGGGACAATTGTTTCTCGCAAACCTGGTGAATTTTCATTTTTTTAAATGCGTCGTTTATGGACAATAACCAATATGGATGAATGGAAACGAGCAAATCATTTATAAAAATGTAAGTGGAGGGGCTCCCGTTTTCCATGTGCGTTCAGTCTCCACTCTTCCATACTGTTCAGATGTTAACATTTCTGCAAAAGCTATTTCTGCTTCTGGGTGGACAAAGACAATCTTGGATGATTATATCAGTGGACATATTTAGGCCAGAATTGTACACGAAGTAACGTGTTTAATATTCATGTAACCCTCAAACATGAGACGCATGGCTTTTTTGTTCAGAATAGTTCAGTGTTTTGGGGAGGTTTGGCCAATGGCCTTTTTAAGAATGTGTGTGCGCGAAGAAATGGAAAAATTTATTCTTACCATTTTTTTTCTGCCAATATACCACCGGAGTTCCAGTTCTAACATCGTGATTTGTGCCTGCTTCACGTTGCTGGGCTGTACGATCGCGGGGGATTTGTCGCATGGTCCGAGTGCTTTACAATCCCCACCACGAAATACAAATTCCTACTAAACATATTCTTTGGGTCGTTTGGTAAAGTCACGTAGATAGGTTCAAAATAATAAAAGAATAAACAAAAAACTACGACGTTTCGATCGCAACACAAGCGACCGTCAGTGACGTTGTCTGTGCCACGTGTTAGCGATCATCATTGATGACGATCGCTTGTGTTGCGATCGAAACGTCGTAGTTTTTTGTTTATTTTTAATTATTTGTTTTACCTATCTATGTGACTTTAGCGAAAGACGCAAAGAATATGAATTCCTGCAGTCACGAAAGCTTCAAGTCGAGACCTACTAAACATATATGGATTTTCACCTGAATAATTCCATTGTACTACCCAGAGGTTTACATTGAAACTGCTAAGTCCAGGAAATCAATTGTTTTTTTATATATAGAACAATTCTGTTCTGAAGGAATTGGAGCATTTATCTGAAACGTACATAGTTACTGTGGACAAGGGAAGGCGATTCAGTTCATTAGGATTGCTCCAACATGGATCAATAAGAGGATTTAGAAAAGCTGAGCGTGGCAGCCTGGATTCATTTGCCTCCTCGGTCGTCTGGACACAACTTCGGTATTTTTCTCAGAGGGTGATTCCTTCTCCATCCTGAAAGCATTTCCACGTGTCTCCTCTTACTGCACTGGTGTGGCTTTGTTTACAGTTTGGGGACAACACCAACCCAAGCTTCCAATGAATCTCAAGACTTTTCGAGGAGAGTATTGGTAGAGGATGTTTGGCGAACTCATCATCTTATTGGCCTTCCCCCGCTCGCCCCCCCCCCCAACTATATCAAATGTCTTCTTGGTTCTTTCGGTAAAGTCACGTAGAAGGGAAGTAATAAAATAATAAAAATAAAACATAACAAAATGACAGGTCTATCGAGAAGGCAGAGTCTGACTGCCTTCTCGACAGACCTGTTCTCCACCTGAAGACGGCTGCTTGCGTTGTGGCCGAAACGTCGTGAGAATTATTTTGTTATGTTTTATTTTTATTATTTTATTACTTCCCTTCTACGTGACTTTACCGAAAGAACCAAGAAGATGAATCCCTGCAGTCACGAAAGCTTTAAATCGAAATATATCAAATGTGTACTATTGCAATCTTGTTATAAGACAAAAACACATTCTTTAGCAGTGGGGCACCGTATATCATGGGAAGGACCCTGTAATATGATGTTAAATTGCATCAATATGCAATTTAACATCATATATGCCCGACATAATAGAATAGTGTATGGCAATCAAACCAAAACGATCTGGAATTCGTTTAATTAACTCACATTACGTTGTGCATGATTGTGTGTGTGTGGGCGTGCAGTGATCAGTCTAACGCTATCAACACTCAATAATGGACAACTCCAGATGTAATATTTTATTGATGGTGGGAAACTGGAGTGGAATAACAAAAAAACAATCATCCCGTAGTCAATCCACTTCTGGATTAAGATCTCCCCACGCCGTATTGGTCAAGGGGATTGCTTTTCCACACTTGACCACAATGGTCAGTGCGGGAGTGAAGTTAATCCACGCACGACTCACAATGGGTATAATGCTCAGAAATCGGCACGGATACTGCATGTCGGAAACCCCATTTGTCTTTGATGACTCTTACTCATCACCCCATAACTCAGCTGGTGGATGTCCCACACGTGATGGTTTAATCGTGAGCCAGCAGCCACTCAGACACGGTGCTCGCGTGGATTGCAGCCATTCACTGACGCGCTCAAAAAAGAAGATCTATGAGTTACCCACCCGATTAATCCGTGCCACTGTTACCGGAATTGCGAGGACCCATTATGCAATCATTTATAACGCAATAATCTGTCTTAGATTGGGTTCACACCTGCGTCGCTGATGTCCAATGCCTCTTCCTTTTGTGTCACACCGATGCAGCTCTGTATGGATATTTCTTTGGAGACGTTTCAAGGGTCTTTTTTTTCCTTGCTTTTTTATTGCGAACAAATCCATCCCCCCACCACCCACCCACCCCCTAATGTTCTCATGTCGCCGTCGCTGGCATTTCCATTTAACAAAAGGCACGTAAAAGCACAGCACAGCACAGCACGTAAACGCCTCTTCCTATTGTCGCGGCCGGTTCAATAATCCTCTCATAGCATTTATACGCTTTGAACGAAACATCATTCCAGGTGCAAGCTAATTTGCCCATTGCCATCATCGATCAAAGAGCAGCACTGGGATACATCACCGAGCACTGCGTGAACAGCCAGTGGCATCCCAACACACGTGGACGATGCGTGTGTACAGGGTGCTTCAACATTTTTGAAACACTAATATGCGACTATCGTTTTTAATGGAAAATGAAACGGGCAATGCACTGTAAAATGATAACAAATGTAATGTTAATAGCTTCAAAACGTCAAAGAGCCTCCCACTTGTTCGCCATCGTTGTCAACGCGTGCCTGGAATCTTTTCCACGTGGTCTCCAGAGGCGCATTTCTCGTGGCGTTGTTGCCAATTCTCAGAAGTGTTCACATGTTTTTGAAGCACTCTGCGTATTGCTTACCCAGGGTGAACAATGCACCGAGTCTCATTTGCTACTCCTCATGAGGAGGTCGGCTGCGAATGTCCTCGTTGCGAGAGATGTTGTCCACACGTGGAAGGACGCCCGATGGACCGGGACAAAAAAAAACATCACAAATAAGCGAGAAGTTAACGCTCACACGTGGCACACAGGAAACGTCTCAAATCCACACCTCTCCCAGTTCCTTTTGCACCCGACTCGGCACAAACCTGTGCGATGTCGACTTCACCTTTGGGGCCGTCCATAAATGACGTCACGCACCTAGGCGGGGTGGGTGGGGGTCAGACATTTGTGACGATGTGTGACGAGGGGGGGGGGGGTTGAGAAATGTGACGTCACATCAAAATGCGCAACTTTATATAAATATAGACCACACGTTCTACTTAATTAAATAGACTTTTTTAATAAATGCTTTCTCCTACAACATCAGAGTGCAGCGCCACATTAAATACGCACTACAATGACAATAGTTTAAAGCGATTTGAAGCATGTTTTATTTTGGGGGGGGGCAGAGCTTTGTGACGTCATATTTGAGGGGGGTCTGACTTTTTTGATGCCGTGTGACGATGGGGGGGGGGCGGTCAAAAATCGTCCAAAATCGCGTGACGCCATTTATGGACGGCCCCTTAGGTGAGTAAGTTGCTACCGTGAGTGTGGTGGGTTCGCGTCAGCACTTGGGGAGGACGAACAGACCGCCGACTTACCGTCGCGTGCAATTCCGGCCTTAGCATGTGCTTGCCCACAGCAGTCGCCCATACATACACTACATTGCACCACTTACGGTCTAATGCGAGATATGTTCCCCCCCCCACCCCCCAATAGTCTGCAAACGTTCACACACACACACATCGACCCCTGATGCGAAAGGTGCATGGGGCTCACACTGTCCCCCATGAGTGGATGCCCCAGTGAAGCCACGCGACCATGAAATTGGACATCAAACGAGGTCCGGTCTCCTCCAGCACCTGGGGACCCTCGCTTTGAGGATGAGGAGGAAATTGAGATGGGAGTGCCTGGCGATTGTCACGTGACAGGTGCCTTTTATACCGAAGACTGAGAGTTGCGACCTTAAAAATGCATTATCTGAAATAACCAGCGTTTAATAATATAATTAAAGTTTTGCTCTTAAGTACTGGAAAAGGGGGCTTTGACGATACTCTTTCTTCACCTTTATTACTAATTGAAACGTAGCTACGTTTTGAATCAGATACAACTTGGCATTGGTGTGTAATATAATTACGATGGGCTGGAAAATATTACAGCAGCGAGCTGCCACGGGCTTTCCGTGGCTGTGCTGAATAACTCCCTCGTGTGTGTGTTTTGTCAGGAGAGCGAACACACGAGTTGCTCACTTTCGTCTCTGGCAGAAGCTCCCGGCACGTGGGGTAGCGGAACGTCGGACATCGCGCTCAGCGTCACGTGACGCACGCAACCTGAAGACGCTTTGGAGAACTCCCACCCAGCAAGAACGTCCATTGGGGAGGTCTCGTTCTTTGGGTCTTTCGGTGAAGTCACGTCGATAGGTTCAAAGAAAATAACAAGGAATTCCTGAAATCACGACAGCTTTACGGTCTTGTTTTCGTTTGGCGCAACGATCACCCCTCCCCTCCCTCTCCTGCGCCCACGCCAATTATTCGAATGGGCTCTTTCTTTAAAGGCATGCCGTTGCCAATTGCTGCGGTAACCAGGTGCAGATCTCGCTAAGGGAGTTTTTGTTCGGTACGTTTTGGTGGTGTTGTCGTTTTCGTCAAAACGTGAAGTATTTTCGGACGGGACGAGACGGACAGAAACATTTCCCAGCCATTGCAATAAGAAGCATCTATTGTCTCCTTTACATTTCCAGAATGAAGTTCAAATATTGATGAACCATAGATAAACCACTTACGGGATGAAGCTCTACCCAACACCGTGGAGGTCATGGGGGTTATTTGACCAATATTTCACCGATCTGACCAGCGCGGAATATTGAATTTGCGGTTCAAATATAACTTTCAGATGTATATTTAAAAAAAATAGCTACCAAAACATTGCCAGGCTAATGAGTGTGGGTTGGGGAAGGGTAATTAATCAGCATATCTGCTCCCTTTAAATGTTGCGTGTTAAAAATACACACACGAATTCCCCAATAGTCATCCAAACCAGCATTTGACGATTATGAGACTAATTTACAGGTGTAACATCACGTCATTAATTCAGAACGATATTATTATGAATAAAGGGTTTTGGGTTAGATCGCGTTAGTATAAATGTACCTCAAAAATGCTTTGATACAGTCCACAGTGATAATTGTTTTTTTTTACCCTTTTATCTGGCAACAAAACTGACACCTGATGGTGCATTGTCTTTGAGTTGTGCGCCTTTTTGCGTCATCTGGTCCAACACCATGTGAGACTAAGCTCTAAGGAAAGCTGTCTCGGGTGTGGACCAATCAACTTCAAGGACAGTGCACACATTATCAGAGTTATGTTTTTTGTTTGCATTATGACTGCAGGTATTGTGGTCTATGCAAACATGACTCCTTGTAAAAAAAGGTGTCAGTTTTGTTGCCAGATAAAAGGGTAAAAAACCAATTATCATATTTTTTTACTGGCAAATGAGGTTCCAATGGTGTACAGTCCACAGTGTTTGTCATCGCATTCCTCCATAGAACGCTTGAGGAAATTCGTAAAACATGAAAATCGTCTTTGGCTCATGCGTGCATCGCCGACTATGCCGACATACACGCTCACAAAGATGACGCGGAGCGTCTATTGCGACTGTGTGTGGCGAGTGCTTGGCGTTGTTGTCCGCATGTCATAGTGTTGTGCACGTGTGGGCATATCGCTGTACGCGCGTGCATTCGTAGTGTGCATTTGACAGGAATCGCGCACAGTCAATTGCCTCTCCCATGCTGCGTCGTCATTTCGGTCGTTTGACCACACTGCACCACCACAAACCGGGCAGTTTTTCAGTTACAGTTTCATTTATTAGGTGTAACCCTGTGAGCCATGCGGCTCTTGGCTCGGGTGCAACCGTAACAAACAAAAACATGAACAAGAAACATCTTAAAGTGACTACACGCAACAGAAAAATCCTGGGAAAAAACAGCAGTCTTCCAGAAAAAGCACCGTATTTCAACGCTGCGTGCAAACATCCCAGTGGGATGCAAGTCAAACAATAACAACCATGAGACAATGTAGTGCGAGTTGGTGGCATGGAACTCGGGCAGCATACAGGGAACATTTTTTTGTTCTTGTCATTTACGGATTTGCGTAAACGTTCCAACAACTTTCGTATTTGCGAACAGCATTTCACCACCAAACTGCAAAGCGAAACAGTGGATCTGTGTGCGCATAAGCAAATTATCTTCAGTGCCATATAGGTATAATAACGTGCGCGTGTGTATGTGTGTCTGTCATCAAGGTACCAGAGCGTGTCATTAGTTTACCAATTTTACAGCGCGTCTATTAAAAGACTCATGCAATATTCCACCTCCGAAAAGCCGTTAACAAAATTAGCTTTTGGTCTTCGTGTACAGGATTGCTGACGTTATTGGGATTATGTTTTTTTATGTTTGCAGCTGGCTCTCAATTGCCGGTTGACCCTTTTGTCCTCCAGAGTTCCAAGCGTATGGCCCAGGTTGCTCAGTCCCACACAGGGTAGCCAAAAAAGTCTGGGTGGCGCATAGAATTATGAAATTTACTTTCATAAATCACGCGTGCTTTTTTTAAAATCATTTATCTTAACATATACTCTCATTAATATAAATGCACGCATGAATTCTCTTTTGAAATTCATTTCGGACTTTTGTTTAAATATGCCAGGCGTATTCTTTGAACTGAATTCTAGATTTGAAGCTTTCGTCACTGCAAGGATCCATACTCTTTGTTTTTTTTCGGTAAAGTCACGTAGATGAAAAATAAAAACAAATCAATTAAATCACGGCGTTTCGGATTTAATGTATTTGTTTTTTTTTTAACCTACGTGACTTTACCGAAAAAACTAAAGAGTATGTATTCTTTGAACGTTTATGTTTTATATCGGTCAATTTTAATTCCATTTTTAAATGCCATCTGAAGAAAAATAGGTGTTAATAATGATAAAAGATGTAATATGATTTGAAAGAATAAACATGAAAAAAATGTAACGCCAGTTTAAAAATAGATACAATGAATATAATAACCCTCTGAATCACTCGCTACATCTAGAGGAGGGGGGAAACGTGTGACCCAGGTAAGTACATTCATCAACAAGCAACTCTTAGAACAATTATTCAATGACGCTCCTGCTTCGGCAGTTGTGCATCAGCAGGATTAAAACACAACACATTTGTCAACGACACTGTGACTGTAAAATAATATGTATATAACAGGCGACGTTTCAGACGATGGCGCTTCTATAAGGAACGTCCATTGTCCGAAATGCTACCGGCTATATATTTTCCTTTGAAGGCAGTATTATTGACGGATGTGTTGAGTTGTTTTTGTTATCTGTGCTTGTGCAGAACTACCAACGCAGCATCCCCAATGATGTTTCTAATTGTGTATATATAAACAAAGACAAAGATCCCCCGTATAGCCTTAGAAAACTATTGGGGAAAGTGCTGTTAGCGAGCACCTATGAAGGCCGGCACGGCACACGAGGGGATGGGTGACCAACACCACGCCCGTCCGCCTTTATCTCCCCAGTGGCGACGTTTACACACCGAACCAGGTACTCATTTGAGGCTGAGTCGACCTAGGGGAGGCCCAGGACCGGTTCAAATAATCGTCACCGGCGTTGGCCCGTGAGCTGCAATCGAATCTCGAGTGGCCGGGTTCGTAGCGCAGCGCAGCGCGCTAATCGCTCCCCATAAATAAACGCGCACACGAGGGCACCCTTGCTGTAGTCATATTCCCTTTGCCAACACACGTGCCCTGCCCCCGCCGCACAGCGTGAGGTGCCCGGGCGGTGCAGAGCTGCCTGCCGCGAGTGATGCTGAACCTGCCTCTGGGTTCCAGTGGCATCCACCCAAAACCGGCCTGCGCTGCGGCGCCCAACATGGGTTTTTTTTCTCTCTCTCTCTCTTTATAATCGTGGTTATGAGAGATATTTAATCACTCTTGTTAAACAGAGAGATGATCTCAACTCTCATCGCCATCACCTCTTCATTGCCCACCTCTCCCCCCCCCCTCTCCATCTAAAAATTCCAAGTCGCACACGCTCTCTAATTGTGGCTTTTTTCGGGGGTTCGCGTCGTTTGTTGGTTGGAATTGTGTCCGACGTTTCACTTGTCGAAGAAGCACCCGGTACGTGGAGCTAAAGGCCGTCTACATCGTGCCGAACAACGCGCAGTACAGCACAACCTCAAACCTCTACGCAGCGGCACTCCCCCCTGCCCCATTGTGTACGGATCAAGGGCACACAGATTGGCACTGTGCGCTGAAAACCCAGCGACTTGAATTAGAATTCTCAGAATTCAATTCACAGTCACAGATGGACTTCGGTGAGAATGGTGATGTGAACCTCTCCTGGATCTCCCCCTTCGGTTGTCTCTGCCTTAAACGAGTGCCTGGTGCAAGGGTGTTGACGTCAGAGCTGGGGATACAAAGACCACCGAGCGTGGTGCTAGTCACACACCTCTCTCTGGCGTGTATCTTGCCGGCATGAATATAATAGGTGCTCACTGACAGCACTTATCCCAACGGTCAGGCTATAAGGGAAGGTCCTTGTGTGTTTGCTCGATCTGCCAATATTCTGAAAAAACTGAATATTGACATGTGGTGGTCTCATTGGCGCAGGGATGACCTTCAAAAGGTCATAAAACAATTGAGATGTTTAACTGACCGTAAACCACCACGGAATACAGCGGGGTACGCTACAATCCACGTAGTTGTCCAACTACAACTTTTATAACGACACAATTGTATAAGTCAGTCAGAGAAGTAACATTTCGTATCTATCGATCGCTCGATAAACATTGCCGCTGATCCCCCCCCCCCCATTCCTGGCAAGGACTGCCCCTGCGTGGTGGCCCCCCGGACAAAACAAATCTATTTCTCCCCCATTGTGCATTCATTCCGTCAGTGCTGCGGCGGTGTGTAGACGAGACTCCCTCCCAAGCCGCCCTCCCTTGAATCCCGATCGCCCTTCACACGCAAGGGCCGGGCCGCGAATAGCACAAAACCCCACATCACGGGAGACCCGAGACACCCCCCCCTCCGCCTCCGCCGACTTTAATCCCATCGCCCGCATCGCCCTTTCCCCCCATACCAACCTCGTCCCCAAGAGGCCTTGGTCCTAACACCGACACGACGCGGACCTGCCCCAGTGGGCCCGTGTCTTCTCTCTAGTCCCTGACCCTCCGTGTATCACAACCCCCCCCCCCATCCTATAGATAATCACCTCCGCCATCTCCATCCCTCGCTATCTTCTCCCCACCCATCCCCGTCACTCGTTTTCCTCGCTCTCGCTCTGTCTCTGTCTCTCTCTCTCTCTGCGTCCATGCCATCACCATACTGCCACCCCCCTTGCCACCCCTGCCAACATCATCACCAATGCCCCCCGCCCCCCCCAGTCGTGTCCACAACGGACCCCCGGCTGCTCTACGGCGATGAAAGGTCGACAGGAGCAGCGTGTACACACACACAAAGACAAAGATAAAGACAAATATTCCCCGTATAGCCTTATCAGACTGTAGGGGCAAGTGCTGTTAGCGAGTACCTTTCATGGCCGGCACGGCACAGGAAGGGGTGGGTGGCCAACACCACGCCCGACCGCCTTTGTATCCCTAGTGGCGATGTTTACACAGCGCACCAGGTACTAATTTGAGGCTGAGTCGACCTAGGGGAGGCCCATGACCAGTTCAGATAATCGTCACCGGTGTTGGCCGTGAGCGGGAATCGAACCCGGGTCGCCAGGTTCGTAGTGCAGCGCGCTAACCGCTACACCACCGCTCCCCGGCGTGTACACACACACACATATACACGCGGACACATGCGTATAAAGACAAAGCTGGCCCGCATAGCCTCTATATGGGGTCTTGGGTCAAGCTTTGTTATCGAGCACCTGTTATGGTCGGCACAGCGAACGAGGTTCAGATGTTACGCCCGGCCGCTTTTGTCTCTCCCCCCCACCCACAATGCTGAATTTTACACGCCGCACCAGGTAAGCCATCTGAGGCTGAGTCGACCTAGACGGAGGCACAGGATCGGGTTCGATACCGCTCGCCACGGGTGTTAGCATTGGAGGGGAATCGAATTCGGGGAGCCGAGTTCAAAGTTCGTAGCGCAAACCACTGCGCCACCGCTCCACATACATAAATACGCACAAAAAAATACAAATATCCCCCGTATAGCCTTAACCGACTGTTGGGGCAAGTGCTGTTAGCGAACACCTATGAAGGCCGGCATGGCACGCAAGGGGGTGGGTGGCCAACACCACACCCGGCCGCCTTTGTCTCCCCCGTGGCGATGTTTACTACACACCGCGCCAGGTACTCATTTGAGGCTGAGTCAACCTAGGGGAGGCCCAGGTCCGGTTCATACCGACTTGCACATGCGCACATTCTCAAAAGAGAACATTGAGATTTAAGTTGAGACGACGAGAGCGCTGTTAGCGAACGCCTACCAAGGTCCAAGGGACACACGGCGGCACTGAAATGTCGTATCAATGATCGGCTTTAGGCCGAGTCAACCTAGGGGAGGCCACATCCTCGTTCACCCACAGCATGCAAGTGACGCCGATGCCCAGGAATATAAGTGCGACGTGTTTGAATGGGTCGCAGCGCAATCCAAGCATGGCCACGTTATTATTATTATTTTTTCACATACATCATTAACACAGAGATTAAAAAAAGACCGCTCATTTAGCTCTGTAGACTGTCTGAGCAAGTGGCGTTCGTGTCTACTAACAGCCCGGTGAGCCACACACGCGAAGACAAAGATCCCCCAGAAAGCCTTCACCAGAATCCTTGGACAAGTGCCGTTAGCGAGCACCTATGAAGATCAACGCGGCACTCGAGATGAGTGCGTGGCTAACACCACGCCCGGCAGCCTTTGTCTCCCCGGTGCTGATGTTGACGCGCCGCACCAGGTACTCACTCAAGGATGAGTCGCCCCATGGTGAGGCCACAGAACTAGTTCAGATATTCGCCGCGGGACATTGGTTGTAAGCATGAATCGAACCCGAGCCGCCAAGTAATAATTCACAGCGCGCAGTGCGCTAACCACTGCGCCCACCGCTCCCCGCACGCACAAAGACACAAACGTGCAACGGACGCCACAACTCCATCCCGTGTCCCCCCCACCCTACTCACCCCCCCCCCCGCCTTCCCTCGATCCCATCCCGCCCGTCCTATAGTCCGCGCTCCATCCCCTCCACCCACACCAACCCGTCCTGTGTGTTGAGCCTCTGGGCTGCATCCAATCACGCAGAGATCTCGGGGCAAGGGAGAGCGTCAAGAGCGGCCGGGTGGGCTGCATCAGCAGCAGTAGCTCCTCCGTGCCTCTTGCGAGCCTCCTCCGTCTCAACACGTGCTCGCTTGCTCTGCTTGCTGCTGCTGCTGTTGCTGCTGAGCGCGCGTGGCTGCCACACAATAGGCGAGCTGTAGGCACCGTCGGATTTCTCCTCGAACCGAATGATAAACATTGGCGACGGAATCTTTGCCCGGCTCTCAATTCGTTGATCGGCGTGCGCACGCAACGTACGCGCGCGCGTTGGGTAAAATACATCGGCGTTTCGTGATTCATGCGCGCGCATTGGGTGGCACGCGTTCGTCCCTTGTCTCGTTGCGCACGCTTGCAGCCGTACACAGCGCGATCGTAATTCGTGTTCGTGTTAACCGAGGACGGCACAGAGGCTACAAGTGCCCAACTCTGCAGGACGTGTATCTTGCGTGATGTAAAGTTTTTGTTTGGTTGCGCACATGCGCTATTCATTCCGTCTCCTTGCCCTGCCCTAGTGAGCGACCCTACTCGATCGCTTCAACCCCCTAGTGTGGGTGTCTGTGTGTGGTCGCCGGGAGGGAGGGGGGGGTCCTTATTCTTCGGGGTCTCTGCACCCCCGACGTGGGGGGGGGGGGGTCGGGTGTCCTGTACCTGTCACTCATGGCGGGGACTGCGAGTAGGGACGCTGAGTCGAGCGGGCATCAGCAGCAACAGCACGAGCATGAAAAGCATCATCATCATCATCAGCAGCATCAGCAGCAGCAGCAGCAGCTCCATGGATCCCAACACAATTTGGGCCATGCCGTGGCCTCTCCGGTGACCATGGGACATTCTCAGGACGGACACCACGAATCTAAGGTATGGTTGTTTCCATGTTCGCATTGTCCGCTGGTATGGCCGTGAGCGTGCACCACGCCCGCTCGCCAAACCCCTCCGTAGCGTCAGTGTCCACGATGGCTCGTCGACTGCATATGCCTCTTTGTGTCACGCTGAGCCCCTGCCGCTGCTGCTGCTGCGTGCATCTTCTCCACAGCTCTCACGTTTCATGATCCCATGGGCAGGGCAGGGGTATGTATTTGCATGCTGAGCAGGTAGCAAGCAGACGAGCATGGTCCGCGTTATCCAAATTTACAAGGGCAAGGAAGAATATTTCGCGGCGGATTTGAAATGTTTTACTCCCCCCCCCCCTCCGTTTATCTCTAAATCATCGATCTTTTAAGACCCCATTCCCTCGCACGCACGCACACACACACATATACACACCTGTTCGTAAACGTGCCTCCATTCCCGCTCAGCTCGGCCGTGTGATCTGATCTGCGCTATTCCTAATTGATGGCCCATTCCACGCGCTTCCAATTAGCACTCTCCTCGCGTGGAGGATCTCGGCGGCAGGCTTCCCACGACGAGGAATTTACGAATTCGCGCGTGGCGCATTCCTGGCTCGCAGAGGCGGGGGCTGGGTGGGCTCGTGGATCAACATTGGCAAAGGAGATACACGAAATGCGAAGCGAGCGTTTTGCCGTGCGGTCTTGCTGTTGTCTTTTACGAAGGTCACAAAAGCGTCTCCGTTCACGGCGATCCGCTTCCGTAGCGCTGAGAAAGGAGAGATAATGCCTCGTTTGCTGTGCGTGTGCAACCATCACAACGCTTGCCTCGTCTTGCCACACACACACACACACCGATAACGATCATACCGTGAACTAGTCACCCACACTATTAACCATCTCTCAATCACACTCCGTGATAATATATCTCTCGCCGTTAACTAATTCTCACACTCGCCGTGAACGTCTCTCACTCACACACCGCACACGATTACCAACCTCTCATACACACCGTGTTCTCATTGATTTCACACACACGCATCGTTAACGATCTCTCCTCGACTCATCGTAAAATAGTATTCACTCATATACACCGCACACCATTAACCATCTCTCAAACCCAACGTTTGCTCATGTATCTCACACGCCCTTAACTATCTCCCATACATACCCTGAACTAATCTATAACCTTCACACACACCCCATTAATCAGCCCTATCGCATACCTTATTTTTCTATCTGGCATTTATACGTGTATACACACCCTTCACCGTCTAACATATACCCCCGAATCATCCACCCTTTTTGGTCTGACATACACACACACACACGCGAACATACATACACACCAATAACTACACCCCTCAGTAAGCATCGTTTCATTGATTGATGCACAACATAGATTGACGCACACCATGGATTGACGCACACCATAGATTGATGAACACCATGGGATGACGCACACCACGGGATGACGCACACCATGGGATGACGCACAACGTGGATTGACGCACACCATGATATTGATTCAAACGATGCGCAATTGATCACAAAAAAGGCCACGTGCCTCGTATAATATGCGCACCCTGAAAACATCCATAACACATAGACACACACCGCCAGGAACAATGTCACTCACACACCACGAACCAACTCTCACGCACTTCGAAAGCAGCTGTTGCACACGTCTCTCCCGACATCCAGGATATTGAATATCATTAGTCTACTGCCTGTCATACTTTGTCATAACAATAGGTAAGACGGAGTTTTCTCAAATCCTTAAATACCATTTTACGTTTTCCCAAATATGCCACCGCGCGGCTATCCCGCTCCACACACGTCACCCACCAAAGACAAAGGTCCCCCGTGTAGCCTTAACAGACTGTTGGGGCAAGTGCTGTTAGCGAGCCCCTATGAAGGCCTGCAGGCCACAATGATAAGCTGGGGTGGCCAGCATCACGCCCGTCCGCCTTTATCTTCTTAATCTCGATGTTTACACATCGCACCACGTACTCATTTGAGGCTGAGTCAACCCAGGACCGGTTCGGATAATCGTCACTGGGCGTTGGCCGTGAGCGGGAATCGAACTCGGGTGTAGCCAGGTTGGTAGCGCAGCGGCGCTAACCGCTCCACCACCGCTCCCTACCTGAACACACCTGCACAAGCCGGCGCAACGCCCACAAATCTCATCCCACGCTCTGCGCTCGAGTACCCAACGCATCTCGTCCGTCATTCGTGTTCAGCGACCTCCGCTAAAGCCCACGGCGTGGCGATACGGGGCGACGTTCGCCGTCTGGCGCCTCTCGCGCTCCCCGCGTGCGTCTGCGCAGACACAATGGAAGCAGCAGGCGGTGGTGGTCAACGCCGCAACGCGCGGCGCTTTCAGATGCGCTGCGTCCTGCGCCCGTCTGGAACGCTCTTCCCTTCCGACATTTGGAAGCCGCTCGGCTTGCTGCGTTTAGTTTATTGTCCTTCACCCGTGCCACCGCCCTCCCATCCCCCCCCCCCCCTTGCCGATTATCACGGCTGGCTACGCACGGTCGCGAACGCAGTTCAACGCACGCGCAACAGTGAACACGACCGTTGCTCGAAGCAGATCGACTGCAGAGCGCCGTCGGTCGATCGGACTCCATCAAACACGCACAGAGCGAGCCCATCGTGGATGTTGCAGAGTTGTCGTTGTTGTTTTGTGTGTGTGTGGGATAAACAAGTTCTTTATTACTGATAGGAACCTCCTGGTTACACCAACCCACAGGGGATTATTGTGTCCGTCCGTCCGTCGTGCATCCAAAAATGGGAGGGGTGGGGCTGGGTGGAGAGGGGAGGGTGGGGAGGGGCTGGGTGGGGAGGGTGGGGAGGGGCTGGGTGGGGAGGGGCTGGGTGGGGAGGGGCTGGTCACCCCGCGGTGCCCTTATAAAACTCAACGTTTAACCTACTCACGCCGGCTCGTGCCCGCCCTCACAGTCGGGCATATTTGCGGAATACACCACGACGCCGTTGACCCTGGCCATTGACCGAGCAACTCAACGTTCCTACCAGCTCCTTCCGCAGGAATGTGTTTGTTCACCAGTGCTGCCGTCACGATGGCAAGCGTCGAGATGAGTTGTTTCGTTTCCTTTTCCACGGTGACCTTTACAGAATGGTTCTTATTTTATATGTGAGGATTTAGTTCCATTGTTTCAGACCCTAATCTCCGTCGCGCGCGCAACAATTGCAACGCAATTTGCAATCATTCCCTAATGCGCCCGGACAATAGGTTAGTTAACGTGTGGAGCACGGGATAACAGAAACCTGCGATTATAGTAGAATGCAATCAGATGTGTAAGGTAACAAAGCCGATACACGTGACAAGTCGAAACAAATGGCGAGGACAAAGTAGTTGAGCCACACTCTTCCTTCTTAGCAGTCGGAGGGGAATTCTAATTATTCAATTCACTCCTCTCCCCCCCACCCTCCATTGTGATATTCACAACGCATCTTTTTAACGGAGCTTCGTCTTATTCCCACGAGCTAACAACAGTGCCGGCACGTGGCGATGCTTACATTTTCAGTCCATTTGTTTTCTCCCCGGCTGTGTTACAAGGGCGACAGTGCCGTGCCTGAACGCAGTAGCAGCAGCAGCA
This sequence comes from Lampetra planeri, assembly GCF_965212315.1. Lineage (NCBI taxonomy): Eukaryota > Metazoa > Chordata > Hyperoartia > Petromyzontiformes > Petromyzontidae > Lampetra > Lampetra planeri. The sequence continues at coordinate 3,499,596 of NC_136108.1, read as the reverse complement.
TCCAAAGACGACGCCGAGTGACCGCAGGGTCATTTAAGGGGTTGCGCAAACTAACACACGAGGTACTCGATGGTCGTGAATGAATCGCGCGCGGATATTCAAGAGAAGAAATCAAAATGAGAACAAGAGGCGCCCGGACACGGCCAGGTTCAGCTGCGAGTACGCTCCCTCCATGTTTAAGTCTACAAAGAGTGACAGGAACGCACGGATAGAAAAAAACAAATAGACTGTCCAAACAAGGGATCTTAATTTGTCAGTGAGCAGGTGTTGCAGTCTGTGGTTGCTGTAATTACAGCAACGCCCTCGAGTCGTACACGTGCTGCCTGTAGGTCGTACACGTGCTGCCTTCGGGCCGTACCCGTGCTGCCTACAGGCCGTACACGTGCCGCCTTCGGGCCGTACCCGTGCTGCCTATAGGCCGTACACGTGCTGCCTTCGTGCCGTACCCGTGCTGCCTACAGGCCGTACCCGTGCTGCCTTCGGGCCGTACACGTGCTGCCTTCGTGCCGTACCCGTGCTGCCTACAGGCCGTACACGTGCTGCCTTCGTGCCGTACACGTGCTGCCTATAGGCCGTACACGTGCTGCCTTCGGGCCGTACCCGTGCTGCCTTCGGGCCGTACACGTGCTGCCTGTAGGTCGTACACGTGCTGCCTTCGGGCCGTATCCGTGCTGCCTTCGGGCCGTACACGTACTGCTTGTGTGCGCCACAACTGCAAACTGTTTGAATGAAATGTGAATCACTTCGAGGGCATGCCGTGTCCGTCCACCTGAACATTTTTCATCCCTTTTATGGAAAACGGTGGGTTTTAAACTTTGCACGCCATGGCTATTGGCTTTGTATAAGAAACTAATTTGCCCTTAGGGTTCGCCAAGGGTTGCGGAGTCAAGGACGTGATGTGAACTGTACAGAACAGGGAGCGTAGATGTACACTGCGCCGCTGGAAAGACAAAGTGATCTCATTAGACATTCTCCAAATGCAGCCAGTGGAATGATGTGAAATGCGTTGGACAAATCTGTTGATTGTTAGATGTAGGCTGCAAAAAATATATATATACTATATACAAGCAGAACTCTGTATCTCTGCATACAAACAAAAAACACTATTGTAGTCTATCGGCGTATTATCTTTCCAGACCAATATCCTGTAGCATTTGTTTAAGCAAGTAAAATCTGGACCGATTTCAATCTTCTGCGTCTCATCAGGCTTGTTAAACGAATCCTGCTAGTTTGAGAGCTGTGGTTGACGAGAGCACTACCCATCAAAAACAATGGGGGGGGGGGGGGGGGGCAGCCTCTGATAATAATAACAGAAGAAGCAACGCAGCTGCGTGTGAACGACAGAGACGCACAACAGCTCACGCCTACAAATTGCCCGCGCACCCAGACATGGAACTCCCACCTCAATCGTCGCGACGAAACATTTGAGATGAATGAAACGCCACGACGAACGTCAAACGAACGTCAAACGCCACAGCACCCACGACGGGGGAAATCGCCTTAGGGGTTTACAACACACCGCAGCTTCGCCACCGACGAAAAATCGCGCGGACACGCGATTGGCAGGGGCTGTGTTGCCGCCCGAGTGCGTAAAACGAACCGGAAGGCATGACTCGCAATTTTGGGCTCAGCGTCTGCCAGAGCGATGCCCAGAATACATGTCCAGATATCAGATTACCATTACCCCCCCCCCCCCCAGATACACACCTTTCCACTTAGCCATTGCCATCATCTGCCCCCCTCGACCCACATAAGCCCTATTATAGGGTTGCGATTTACTGAACACTTCTAAATGAAGCAATGTTCCCACTGGTCAGGTAATAGCAGTTCCCACAGCCTCTACGGTAACACCACTGCCCGCATATCCGTACAGCAGCAGCAGCACATTTCCATGCAACAGATGCTCAGGTATTCCAGCAATGTTTAAATCACGGTTATTTAGTTTTACTGCAACAGTGGTATACAGCATGCATATGAACATCGCACGTTCACTCCTTAATGGATCTTGCATGACTCGTAAAATAGTTTTGTATGGATGAGGAGCGGTCATTATAGTTATACATGAGATACTCAAGACATTTCTAAATGAGGTTCAAATCTATTTTCTCAATGGTGCTGGAAGCCAGAGCCACTCGGTCACAGTTTAAATCATTTCAAGAGAGATGGGCAGATGGCACAGTTTTACAATGTCTTCGGGCATGAAGAGGCACGAGCCTCTAGTTATTGTCTAACCATGTCCTGCTGGAGCAAAAAAAAAACCCCGCGGCCTTCAAAGGAAACATATGCAAACAAGCAACGATTCGGGCAATGATCCTTCTTCATAGCACTGTGACATGTCCAAGCCGGAGCACGTTGCCATTGATTGTGCTGCCCTTTTGCAAGGAACTGTCACAAGGGTTCCTCGAATTGGTTCTCAAATAGGCAGGTGATATCAGCCGAAAGGCTCACAATGCCCTAGAGCGTCTTGCACAAGGTGCAACCCACAGCGTTTTGTTGATCTGCTTGTGATGGGTGGAGACGGCATGCTCCTCGACGGCTCATGTTGCCGATGTGAACGGCACCACCAGCAGAAACCCGCCAGTCCTAGGACCAAGATGCATAACATTCCTTGGGTGAAATCTGCCTTTGGTTCACACTGACTTATATTGCACACTAAAGGAGAAATATCACTTGAGAATATATCGAATACAACCAACCACTGGCATTTAGCATTGCAGGCCAGAACGATGATTTCACGTGCACTGCGACAACACATCCCACATGGATCTGGTTGTGCCTGGAGCGATCGCAATGGTGCTTGATGTCTTCTCATAAGCATGGCCTTTCTCTCGGCAGTCTGTTTGCCCTTCCACAAATAAATATACTCAAAAAGGCAATTGTCCAAACGTTCAAAGAAAAAAAGTTGTGAGACTTCACAATGTGTTCATGATGATACGAAATACATTTTGGAAATTTGAATGGTTCTTAGGCACAGCACAAATCATTGCTGAAAAAAAAATCCTCAAGTTGATAACCATTCAAGTATAAAGCTCCAAGAGCCTAAAAAAATGTGAACTTCGAGAGTGTAAAAAGTAGCAGCAAATGAAAAGTGATTTGCCTAGAGGCTAAACGAGAGGACTCACCAGGGGGCTGGTATCAAATCGCCATGAGCAAAGTTCACCGGGAGATCTCCTGTCATGTCCAGACTGGAGCGTTTTCCAGCTGGGTTGTGTGAGCTGCCCTCTTGTCCTTGAGAGATTAATTGGTTTAAACAACATCAGGCTCATTAACTGGAATAGGGGGCAAAACTGGCAGAGAAAACGCTTCCTTTCATTTTGGCCGAGACACGGAATGGCAAAGAAAGAAGATACACGTAAAATGTAATAAATAAATAAAATGTGGCATCCGCTTGTGAATTCGATGAATGTGTCTGAGATCGGCAAGACCTTTTTGCAGGAGGGTATTGTGTCAGCTGCCCCTGACAGTGCGGCACGCATAGGATACATGGAATAAATTGAGGTTTTTGTCCTGATGACAAAGCATGAGAGTATTTATATTTATGTAAGACACATTTCCACTGTAAAGCTGAATGGTTCCAAATAGGCCCATTGCAAAATACAAGACGAGGTTTTTATGCAACACTAAAAATAAAAATTCTTTCTAATATTGATATAGATTTCTGTCACAGTGCCCAACTGCTTAGAAATGGAATGAATGCAGTATCCCCATTGCTCCATGGGTAAATGTGTCACGCAATGCCAAGCAGCGCCCTTGAATTGCCCCACCGAGTGAGTAAGCACTCCAAGTGTTCACATTTTAACGACCCGCAGAGCTCAACATCGTGTTGCATGCCGGTGTCCTCGCAAGAATCCCCAAAAATACCGACGGCTGCATATTCATCCAGCAGCCTGAAGTCCCCCTCCTGTGTCGAGGTGGAGTGACCAAGAGCGTGTACATTAGTATTACTATCATCTTCAATGTCAACGGTGGCCAAGAATGTTGCCGCCTTTGCTTCTGAGTCTAAATGTCCAATTGTGGTGAGACGGTTTACGGGCTGACCCATTAAAGGTTGGCTACCTTTTTAGACTGCGGCCTCGCGTAGCCCCCGCTGATGCTCTGTGTTAAGCGTTTGTGTTCAGAGGCATTGACAAGCCTTTCAGACATCAATGTATATCGGTGCCCTCAGAGTGTTTTAAGGTTAAATTGAGAACTCCCCTCTCTCTCTCTCACTCTCTCCCACCATCTCGTACATTTCGTCACGTGAGTCCGGATGCAAATAATTGCCTCTAATTAAATACATTTGCCACACGTACAAAAAAAATGGCATTCGACAAAAATGCCAAATCGCAATTTCACATTCACTATTGGGCATGGCTTCTAGAAAAAATAAAAAGGGAATATTTTAAAATAATTTGAACGGCAAGGTCATGTCAAAAAGCTGCAAGACGAACACTGTCGTTTCACTTATAAATAGACCCCGAGACCTTTATAGTTAGAGCTGTTGCTCATAAATTTCGGTCCAGTGCTTTTAGGAAGAGTAGGATTTGTGGATTAAAACGTGGCTCTGAGTACAAGTAGATTTATTGCCAGTTCATGTCATGTTTAGCGGTGTGCACACAATAACCTGTGTCCATGACGACGAGAAAATGATTTGCACATGAAAGTGAAATATGGGGGTATTTAAAATCAATGCAATTTTTTTAAAAGAGTTGTCTATTTCATTACCAATTACATCCCACTTATGTTATCCTATCCATGTGATGAAGCCAAGCTACAACGTGGAACAATCGCAGTAAATTCCCATCATCATCATCATCATCAGGCGTGTTCTATCCACTGCTGGATGAAGGCCTCCCCCCCACACTCCTGCGATGCCACAATCCATCGCGCTTCTGCGCATGAGCTGAATTCATCGCTCCGTCTCCAAGGCAATCATTGGATAAGCACGGCGTGAGCAGAATAATCCAAAGCGCAGGGTCCCAAGTAACTCAAGGGCTCCGTAATTTAAGGAAAAACTGTTTTGCGCCAAATATCTGCTGACTAACTCTACATTAATGTTATCTCGCTGTCTTTGAAGGGGGGGGGGGCACGATGGATGTGTGCCCCCAGGGAGACCAGAGTGTTAACGACAGCCCCACACCTCTGCATGCCCATTTGATCTCTTCTCCCTTAATACGTACAGGCATACACAATTAGGTGGGGGGGGGGGGGTTAATCTTCGTCAAAAGGGGGGAAATTGGCAGATGGCATTAAGACGACCTAATGAAACAGCAATGAAGGTAGTCTTGTTCATATTGTTCACGTGACATTCCTTATATGAATAATCATTTCGACCTTCCTGAATTCCAAAATGCAAGGTATTTTTGAGTGTGTTCGTTCACGGGGACCCTCTCTGCGCTTAACGCCGACACGATGACGCAACGGGATCTGCCGAGAGAAACAAAACCGACGTCTAAAGGCTCAGGATTCTTCTTCGATCGAATCGCGCGCGTAAGAATGGCGGTTCGCTTCACGTGAATTTGACGCAGAAGGTACGCTGACGATACAATCCAGCTCATGGAGCTAACAAAGATCGTACAAAATGATCCGGGAAAAAAATCGGACGATGCAAACGAGGTGGTTATAATGAGACTGAAACACAAAAAGGTTTTTAATGGTCTGGAATTAAAACGATTCCCGGCAGTGAATCGCGACCAGGGATGGGGCATTGAATTTAAATCATCGACATATCGAAGAGTCGACTAAGTGTTTTTTACGTGTGATGTTTTACTTTGTTGACTATTTTTTAATTGACTATTTAGCAAGGAGAACAACGCAAGCATTACAATGTAATCTTTGTTATAGAAGAAAAGAATTATGAATAAGTATGAAATAGAAAATAAAAATATAAATGAAATAGCTGACTGCTGTTGCCGGATTACCCCTCGACACAAATTTGCGCTGCTTTGCAGGATACATCGTAATAAAGGATTTATGAATCATGTTATAGAAAAAAAAAACAGTCGCACTCTGCTGTCGTTGAAGTCTGCTTTCCAAAATATGTCGAAAAATGTAATGGTTTGGTAATATTCTACTTAAACATACAAAAGGTTGTTGTTCCAGAATGAACACTCAACCATGAACAAACTTACGTATAATTACCAGAATATTAACTTTAAACCTATCTACAATGCGTGCACCTGTCAACAATATTTGGACCAGTTTTTTTCTCTCCATCAAAGAGCGTGTTTTTTTTTTAAAGGGCAGCGTTTTATACGCCGTGAAAAACACAACATCGACAGCAAAACATTGATGCACCGATGTTGTCGGAGGGATTAGTAGCAATGTCAATAAATTGATGAATGTGAACCAAAACAATGATGTTACCTATGTATCCATGTATTTTTTTTGTACCCATCCTCTACCCCTAATATGAATGCCCATTCCAAGCCCCCACAATCTTGAGTCGCCCGCCTGCATCAATTTGAATGAGATCACACTTCACACTCCCGATCACACTTCGAACGACGCAAAATTAACAGGGAAACCCCAATCCCAACCCTCGTGAACTCTGACCCACCAACCCCAACGTGTGCACAGCTGCAGAGGCTGAAGCGCTCGCTGTCATTCAAGACCAAGTCCCTGCGCAGCCGCAGTGCAGACAACGTCTTCGAGCGTTCCGACCGGGACTCGCGGGGAGAGGGCAACCTCATCCTCACTCCGGCCCTCATCCCGAACGCCGCCCTCCGCGGTAGCCCCTCGTCGCCACCGCAGCCGCCACCGCTCCCCCCGGCGTCGCGCGAGTGCCTCCTGGGTGAGGCGCGGTCCTCCCGGGCACTCCTCTCCTCCTCGTCGTCCTCCTCTTCCTCGTCCTCCGCCACCACCAACGTGGCCGCCGCTCATCCGCCGCCGTCCCCGCTGCGTCTCTTCCCCGGCGAGCGACAGCACGACTTCCAGGAGCACGTCTTCAAGAAGCCCACCTTCTGCGACATCTGCAACCACATGATTGTGGGTGCGTGAGTTCGACTTCGCGCGAGCGCACGGTCAACGCCGGTCACGATGAATCTGTGTCCGTTTCTGGGACTCCCCCTTGGTCGACTCAGCCTCAAATGAGTACCCGCATGAACTACCGGGGAGGCGTGGTGTTTGGCCACCCACACCGGCATTAATTGGTGGTGCTCGCTCACAACAGCACGTGGACCCCAAAACGCCTGTTAAAGGCTATACGGGGGATCTTGACTTACAGCTTTTGTGACTGCAGGAATTCATATTCTTTGGGTCTCTCGGTAAAGTCACGTAGGTAGGTTCAAATTAATAAAAATAAACAAAAAACGACGACGTTTCGATCGTCATCAGGAGGAAAACAGTGGGGGATTTTTGTTTTGCTCGAGCGAGTGGGCGGAGTGCCGGTGTAGCGGTCAGCGCGCTGCGCTACAAACCCCGGCGACCCGAGTTCGACTCCCGCTCATGACCAACACTGGTCCTAGCCATTCCCTAGGTCGACTCAGCCTCAAATAAGTACTTCGTGCGATGTCTGTCCCATGCCGCTTGAAAGGACACCCTCGTAGCTGTGTACTAACAGCACTTCCTCCAACAGTCCAGTTGGCTATTGGTGGGATCTTAGCCTGTGTCTGCATCGCTCCCTACCACTGTGGCCACAACCGCAGGGGTGGCTGTCAGTGTATAGTCCTGCCTTGTGTGTCCCATAGGTTGAGTACCTAAAATAAACTTTACATTTTAAATTTTACCATTGAGCTAAATGGCTCATTTTCAGAAGCGACCTGGCTAAAAATCATAGCTCAACAAATTGGCTCATCACGTGGAAATGTAAAGCAGCTAAATTACTCTAAACGCGTGATGTTGATTCTAAATGTGAAGGGAAAAACCGGAGGACCTGGAGAGAAAGCCACGCCACCACTGAGAGAACACGCAAACTTTAAATATAGAGCAGGCATCAAGGTCGGGATCGAACCCACGACCTCCTGCATACCAGGCGAGGTAGTTAACATCTCCACCTGTGGTGCCCTGGTGGCAGCTTGAACTGCACCCACATCCAGTGCATTGTGCAGGTCATGATGGGTGCTTGCTCACACAACTTCTCACCATAATCCACCAGGCCAGGAACATGTTAAACCGCCTTGTTTTGTTTAATGTGAGTCATGGTTATTCCACTTTGGTATGATGTTGTCTGTACCTGCCTGCGGTCTATAGGTTTACGCAGCCTCTATAGGGTGCCTGGTTTGGTGTGTCACCATCTGCACTGGGAAGTCGAAAGCTGCTGACCATTGTATAGACATTGCCTTTGACTTGTCAGTGCGGCAGGTGACATTTTTAACAAGGTATCTATTTTGGTGGGTGTCTGTGTTACTAATTTTTTGTTAGTGATCATATTGCTAGTTTGGAGCAGATGTAATAGGTGTTCAAAACTAGCATGTGCCGAAGCAGGCTAGCCACAGGATTTGTGTTGGCGTACATGCACACGTGTGTCTACGGGTGAGCGTGTGTCGCGTGCACGAGCCAAAGATGTTTGTCTCGTCGTATCGACCGACTGCTCGTATTGAAGTGTGTTTTCCTGCGCTGCCAAGTGACTGTTTTGGTTAAATAATGCAACGGCCTTAACTAGTCTAGAAGGATAAGCCGTCCAGTAGTATTCGGAGGGAGACAGACGTTGGGAAAGAAATTGGAGGAGCTGGAAACAAACATGAACAGGGTTCTGTATCAACTGGACAAGTGGTCCACACGTGACCATCGCAGATATATATTTTGAAAATGTACACTTGTATATTAAATATGAATAAAGATGAATTAAGTATTCAATATTAAAGTTTAAATTACAGTTACGGGCAGCAATATCTGGCTAAAGAAGAGATATGACCCTTGAAAAATTGTTCCCATGACCTTTACAATTCAACTAGCGACAAAAGTTGTAATTTTTTAATCGCCATTTATCATCCAGAAAATCCAGCTAGACTCATCGCATTTTGCGTACTGACCTATTTTTAGGTCATATTTTCATTCATGTGTTCAGAATTTATAATATATCTGTTCATATGGACTGATAATAAATGTCCAGGTGCGAGGTGGGTTAGTACAATAAAAGGATCATGAGAGGTGGCGATGGCTTTGGGAAGCCTTGATCTAACAGTGGAATGACCATGGCTGATAATACCTCGCCACGCTTTTAAGAACATTTTTTATGAGATTCTGATTTAGCAAAAGCTAGCTTTTCCACAAAGAGAAGGTCATCTTGAACGGGTTTTTGAAAATATGGTACGCCTCACTTTACAAATATTTGCATTCAAAAATGGTCATCAGGAGAATTGTGTTTGTATACACATCAAAACATGTTGTGTGGGAAGAAATGAATATGGAAAGGTGGAATAATACCCGCTTATTTGTTGTGTTACTTATATTCTCCACAGTAGCACTCAGTGATGATTGTGTGCTACGTACGATAACATCAGTTGCTGTCGAACTTGAACCCATTTCTTAGAGAAAGGGTCCTTTTTGCCTTTAAACATTGGCCATTTCACCAGCATTGGTTTAAGTAAGCCTGACTCAGCTAATGAGACAATGAATGTCAAAACCGGTCCAGACGTTGCTTGTGTTGAACCCTAACAAGGCGGAGTCGTTATCAGGATTGGCAGAGGCTGGCAGCACAAAGTAAGGGCAATGTTGAACAGGACAGGGTGGAACTGAGGTGCACGACATGGCTAGGCAAAGTTGGTAGAGGGACATGCCAGGAACTGGCTTAACGTGATGAGCCGAGAAGAGGAGAGCAGCTGTAAAAGTAACACCCTTGAAAAGGGCACGTGAGCATGCAGGCACCATTCTCTTCGCTCGACCCTTCCCAGGACTTGTTTGTTTGACCCACTTGTGCACGGAACCATACTAATCTGAAATGCAACGGTGATGGAGAGAGGGAGCGGGGGGTGAATATGCGCTCACTGCTGCTCCCTGCGTCGAATCTCTCTCTCTCTCTCCGCCCATCCCATCCCCAAATGCCCTCTCTGCACCCCCTCTATCTCCTCCTCCTCCCCTTCCCCCAAATCCTCCCCACGAAGACACGGGGAGCAGCAGCAAGCACGGCCTGCGCTGCAAGGCGTGCAAGCTGAGCCTGCACCACCGCTGCCTTGGGGGTGTCGAGATGCAGCGCTGCATGGGCAAGATGGTAAGCGAGTCTGCGCACACGTGTACACAGAGATAAAGATTTGCGCACCTCCGATTTGCGTGGTTGGCTATGTACGGTGCGAAAGAAGTTTAACGTACGTACGTACATACCGCTGAAGCCATACAGACTGTTGGGACGAGTGCTGTTAGCGAGCACCTATTAAAGCCATCATAGCACTTTGGGGGGGTGATATGATGAGCACTATGCCCGGACGTCTTTGTCTCTCCAGTGTGGAATTTTACACATCGCATCAGGTACTCCTTGAAGGCTGAGTCGATCTAGGAGAGGCCGAATACCCAATTTAGGTCATTGACAGGGAGGCTGGCTGTGGCCGGGAATTGAACTTGGGTCACGTGCAAGTGTGAGCAGACACGCATGAGCGTGCACCCACATTCACAGATACAAATAAATACAAGCACACGTGTTCGCACGTGTTCTCACGTGTTCACACGTGTTTACATGCCCGACTCACTGGTCAAGATTTGTACACACTCTTTGCGTGTGCGCAGTGAACACAAATACCAGCATATGAATGATTTTGTGCAGTAGATACACAAACATATCCACGTTTACACAAGCGTATATTCACAATGACGGGACGGTGCATGCACCAAAAATACCCTCTAGGAATAAATAGTCCAGCGAAAACAGCACATATTAAACAAATGTGTAACAGACAGAAAAGCGTGCATACGCATACAGCCACGCACACATTTACACATCTGCACACATCATCGGTCACATTTATTGCTTTATTCCCTCGAGGCCATCTGCTTCCACGGAATCATTTATTTGCAAATTTTCTCTTAATTTGCCGAAAATAAATTATTGCGTTTTTTTTATTAATTGCAAATGCTGCCAAATTGACCATGTCCAATTCCACAGTGTTGCCTGTAATGAAAGCTACACAGGACAATGCAGACATGCAATCACTGGAGCACTCTAGGAGATTGTGGAGCCTCCGTGAGAGCCACTGCCAAGGTCCCCATGGTCACCCGTGAAGTGTGGCATTATTATAGCATGGATCACTACGATAGAAAGGTTATTGAGTTAAAGCACCATTCACACTTGTGCGACGAGCCATAGAGAACGATCCTCAATGGCAACCGGTCCACAGAGAACCATCATGATGATACCGAGCCAGAGAACGATCCTCACGATGCTAAGTCACGGAGAAATATCCTAATGAGACTCGGTCACAGAGAATTATCTCAATCCTACCGAGCCTCGGAACGATCCTAATGATACATAACCACAGCAGATGATGTTCATGCTGCTGAGCCACGGAAAACCATCCTAATGAGACTCGGTCACAGAGAATTATCTCAATCCTACCGAGCCTCGGAACGATCCTAATGATACATAACCACAGCAGATGATGTTCATGCTGCTGAGCCACGGAAAACCATCCTAATGGCACGAAGCCACAGAGAACGATCCGATTGTTATACCGAATCGCAGAGATTAACGACCCTATGTTATAATTGTTTTTTTACCCTTCTATCTGGCAACAAAACTGACACCTTTTTACAAGGAGTCATGTTTGCATAGACCACAATACCTGCAGCCATAATGCAAACAAAACATAACTCTGTTAATATATGCACTGTCCTTGAAGTTGATTGGTCCACACCCGAGACAGCTTTCCTTAGAGCCTAGTCTCACATGGATTGGACCAGATGACGCCAAAAGGCGCACAACTCAAAGACAATGCACCATCAGAGTATGAGAGCTCGGGGTAAGCATTTACACCATTGGAACCTCATTTGCCAGTAAAAAATATGATAATTGTTTTTTTACCCTTCTATCTGGTAACAAAACTGACACCTTTTTACAAGGAGTCATGTTTGCATAGACCACAATACCTGCAGCCATAATGCAAACAAAAAACATAACTCTGATAATATATGCACTGTCCTTGAAGTTGATTGGTCCACATCCGAGACAGCTTTCCTTAGAGGTGTCAGTTTTGTTGCCAGATAGAAGGGTAAAAAAAAACAATTATCATATATTTTTTACTGGCAAATGAGGTTCCAATGGTGTAGACCCTATGTTACTCTGCCCGGTAGCAACGCGCCACCACAGGTTCCTCCCAAGCCGAGGAGCAGTCCCCACTGCACAATGTCACCCAGGGAAAGCGGAACGAGGTTCCCACTGGGCAGAGGAGCGCGCGGTGCGTTCGTGCTGCTAACGGCGTTTTCTGTGAACGGCCGTTCGCTTTCAGCCGAAGGGATTCCGCCGTCACTACAGCTCCCCGCTGCTCATCAACGAGCAGTTCTCCTGCATCATGGAGGTCATCCCGCTCGGTAAGCCCAGCCTCCGCCCTCCGCTCTGACTTTCGCTCTTTCCCCGCCACTTTGCCACCCGTTAGCACTGGGTTTCATCCTTTCTCACGCTTGTATTGTTTTGTTTTCCAGCATCCGTTGAGGGAACATTCGCGCGCTGCGCGCACAAACACGGATGCCCCGTTTAGCCTTGTGTGTGGTCGGGACAAGTGGCTGTTATTAAGGCCAAGCATGGTCTGACCGCTAGCCTGAGCTGCATCTCCACTGTTGAGATTCACACAATCAATGTATGACATGCTGAGTTGACTTAGGAGAGGGCCAGGCTAGCGAGATTCAAATGTACTTGATCAGAAATCACATATGGCCCTAACTGGATTGTGCAACCGTGCAAAATTCATTTTTTTCCATACACACATAAACACACAGAGGCTGCCACGCACATATATCTGCTTACAACAATATCAATCTTAACCTCCTGTTGCACAAACCTTATGTTTGAAGTCTTGTGATATACAGGCCCCACATTTTATTTCCATGCAGCCACATGCTACGAATGTAAATGCTGATGGTCTGTAATTCTGCTTCCAACCGCTTTGCTTCACGACTATTCAGGGTCTACGATTTTTGGAGGGGGGGGGGAGGGGCGGGGGAATGTGCTTTAAATTGCTCCTCGATTTTCTCATGCTGAGCTGTAAACTCGTTTTTTCTCCTCGCCTTTGTTATCCGGTCCCTTTGGTTTACAGGACTGCGATGCTAATGGAAAAGGATCAAAGTTTATTCTTAAAAAAAGTGACATTTTACGGAGGCGGATGGATTTTTTGCAGTTTTCAAACGTACGGTGAACACTCGGGGATTAATCTGTTCTGTCAGGGCTCGGCTCGGTGGCATTCTGCCACATCGCGGGGATGTGGTTATGATTTTGGAGGCACAGAGGTAATACCACAAGCTGTCATGTTGATGGCCGGTAGTTATCCGATTGATTATTGTGAAAAATCAACATGGTGGTTACTCCGTCTTGATGTTTGCGTACATATTGGCATACTGTCTATTGGCAAAAAGATTAGCAAGTGTCTTAAGTCCCTCTGAGTCCTTTGCAATTTCCCTCTGATTAACAGATCTTGATCCAGTTGTCAATGCATGAGGACGGTACCCAATTTGTGCTTAGTGACTTTGCCAAATTTGAAAAATGACCCACAAAGTCATGAATTCAGAAAACACGCGGCAATCAACATCGCCTCCCCCGTAACTGCGGAACTTAGCAGGGCCCTCCTGAGAGAGAGTCTTGAGAATTCGGTGAAGCTTTTCTGGGTAAATATATAATTCAATTTGAGGTTTTACTCAGACAACATAAAATGGTTAAATCGTGATTTTAAGATTTTGTCTAGCGCTGCCAAAACAAGAAAATACAGAGACAATTAAAAAACAAAAACACAAAATTGGCAGAAGCGAAACCATGCGCGGCTGGAGACTGGCAGTGCATTTGAGAAGTCGGGCCAAGGATCATTGGTGTGGCAATGCTGAGTAATTCACCAAAATCTGATTGCTGATTGCATGATATCTTCTCAATTTCAGCTGAGCTTCCCCCCCCCCCCACCACCATCATTTCTTAAAACCATCAGCGCAGCTGCAATGTCACTTATCAGCGAGAACCTGTGTTCATTTTCAGAAGTGTCACGACCAGCGCGCGCACACGTGAGTGTGCGCGGATGCAGCAATCGGCTGCGCGGAGTGGAGAGTGGCTTTGACTCGAGCGTCCTCAGGGAAACCCTTTCCTTGTTTGAGTCTGGCGGGTGAGCAAGGGGCGACGACTGGTCAGGTGGACGTGTGGTGGCTTTAAGCCAAGCCTGATTTAAGAGCCTCTGACGGTACTCCACAGTGATCCCTGAAAGCATCCATTTGACACGATTGGAATTGGCAAGTCTGTCCCCAAGTGCTCCTGACCCTCACGTGTTTCCTTCCTGCACGTTCCCCACCCCCATTCCAGATGAGCGGTTGAAGAAACATGATCCAAACACATCACACGTGTCGCATCAGTGCGTGTTGGGCCACGGCGCAGCTACGCCACGTGTGCCGAGACCCAGAACGTCAACACAAGCACCTTTGTGTTGACGCACACACTTGAGACGCGGACGCGTGCCTGCGTTGCGTTGCGTGCGTGAGAGTCTTGAACACTTCGCAAAGAGAGTGAGGCGTCACTGGAAGGCCCAAAGCTGTGCACGGGACAGGCCTGCGCGTGCGTTAGCGCGTGTTTTTTTTCGCTTGCAGTAAAGGTCGTCTTGTTTCCCCCCTCGCTCCCGCGCACGCCGCTATGTGAACCCTGCCTCTAGAAGAAGACCGTAAGCGAAATGAGAAACCTTGTGTCTGCAGCTCGGCTAGGCGTGGGGACGGCCACTCAGGTGAACCCGCGCCGTCTTCCTCTCTCTCTCTACCGCATGCGTGGTGGCGGACCTTGGGGTGACTCAAAAGAGCAGGGGACGGACCTCAACGATCAGACAAACACCGGGCCGGTGGCATTCATTTGGGGGGGGACTGGCCGACTGATTGGACACTTGACCAAGGGTGGTGCCAAGCGTGAAACTCGCAAATCTATTTCAACCCCCCCCCCCCCCCCCCGTATGTGTCCGCTTGTTGACCCGCATAAATTAAGCAACGGGACAAAGGAGCCACTTTCTGGCTTGAAGCTCAAGTTGCAGGTCTCCACTGAGGTGTAGCAATGGCTTGCAACGTTTTAAGCCTCCGTGCTGTCTTGCGCTGTGTTTACACATTTTGGAATAATGGGAAGTAAAAACTAAAAAACGGTAACGTACATTTTTTCTACAGCTGCTGGCACAGTTTCACCTCTGAGTTTATAAAACCTTGCAAGGTGGCATTGTTCACACTGCTATATCCATGCCATTTTTTTCTTTCGCCAGCACTAACAGAACAACACCGAGTGCTTTTGGTGTCATCACTGAAACCAAAACTCATTTTGATCCACTCAAGTTGCCTGCAACCCCCGGTTTTTCGTTATCTCATTGTGTCCTGGAAAACAGTTTCAAGCCATAGATACTGAAAGAGTGGTGTCCGGTATTCAGAGGCTTTAATACACCTCTCTCCCGTGGCATACGTACAAACCCATACGGTAGCAGGGTGCCCATCCGTGGTCTTGCCCAAAACCCGCCGCGCCTGCTGATGTGCTTCCTCAATGAGGCACACGGAGTGCAAGTGGCTGAGAGGCATTTCTTGGCTTTTCTCACCGCAACGTCCGCGACCGCGCAGCAATGCCAGCCGGCCACCGCTCAGGGCAATGGGGATCGAGTGCTCTGTTTCCAGTCTTGCCTCGTTTTAAACAATAAACTCGGTTTCGCCGACGCACTGCTCCAGAGTGTACGCACCATCGCAATGCCCACGTGTTTAACATCGTCTGTGCACCGTCGTACGAATGCGGAAACGTTCAAATATTGTGTGCCAGAGAGAGAGAGAGAGCGTTCTATGCGTTTTTGTTAGTTACATTTTTTGTGGAGAGGTCTTGTGGCTGCTTGCAGAGACGGCACGTAGCCGCCGGTCAAAGGGGGTTGTGGTGGCGGCATTCAGATTGTTTACGTTTAGCTGCAAAGCTGGTGATTACATGAGAACGTATTTTAAAGATCTGCCTGTTAAGTGGTTGCTTCAAGTAAAGCGTGCGACCCTATTAAATGTGCCCATTAGATATGAAATTCGGTCCTTGTCACAGAGGAGTTGAAAGTGATGCTGCATGCTATCATCACTACCATCACCACCACCACCACCATGTCATCATCAAGTATCACCACCGCCATGGCCACCACCACCACTATCATTATTAATCATTACCACCACCACCATTATCGCCAACCAGTACCACAGCAGGCACATTCTGTTTCGCCTTGCACACGAAATATGTGCGATGATGCGGACTGAATTCCGTCCATTTGCGATGGCGAACATTCGAGTCTGCAGAAAGTTCCAAACGACACAGCACCATCTTTGCAATTGATGTCACTACGAATTTGAGAAGTAAATTGTGATTTATAATAATCGTGACATGTTAAAAAAAACATTCTGCTATTTATAAATAAAAATGTATCCTCCGCGCGTGAGCACGTGCGTGCAAGTATGCAAATAAAGCACTTGTGAATCCAACGCCGCTCGAATCATCCACAAGTGGGTGCCAAAATATGCACGCGTGGTCTAAATCCGTTTTCGTGTAGGCATAAAAAATAATTGGGAGTGTGATGGAGAGCGACTCCACGCCATTGTTGCGTCATGGGAAAAGGCAGCTATTCCGTCTGCTGCTCCATTTGCTGCACGCCGGGGCTGATCATAATGCCACCGTCTGCCACGAGGATCACACGTGTCAATTACTGTTGTTCTTGTTCTCCCCAAAGTCCAGCAGTAGCTGTGTTGTCACCTGTGTACCTTTGCCATGCCACGCAGCACAATTGGTGATCTCTGACGAGACGGGGGTCTCGTGATGCGATGTTGGTGGCCTGCAGTGCTGCCTCTCTCACGGTGGCCTATTCCACACTGTGGCCTCTCTTCATTTCGGCTGGGTATGGTGGCGCCTCTGTCTATGATCCAGTGCTCTGGATTTGGCGGGTTAGTAGATGAACCGGAGATCAATTATGTCCTCGAGGTAGTAACACACACACGCGAGGCGATGAGATGGCCTACAACAAAGGGGGCTGTGACTCTATTTGTACAGACTGTTGGGGTTCGTCATCGTCATCACCATTACCATCGTCATCATCACAATAATGCTAAATACCGTGTTTTGTCATGTAAGGTAAGAACACTACCTGCGTTGCTGACCACGGAGGTTTACTACCCAAGGAATAAAAGCAATCATTCGTCGTTGAAAATTTCGAATTTCGCTCTGATTGATGATTTGAACACTTTGGCAGCGGCGTTAACGGACAGTGCTCTGCTTTTCACAGCAGACAATTTGCTTCAATAGCATCCCCAGTGTGACTGAGCTGGGTTGCAATTTGATTAATTGATACCATCGCTATGTTATGCGGCAGTGGACAAGCATGCTGAGCTAAACACGAGCCTACCACGTGGTATAAAGCCTGACAACTTTACGAAGCTCGTACTGCGTTCGATAAACAAAATCCACCTTCGCTTCCGTAGAGTGTATCCAGCGAACGGTGATCACGCACACGGTGCCGGAACGCCGTGGAAACGTGGAGCCAAAGCGTGGCTTTAAACAAGGTTTCAAGGAGTTCCTTATTTTAGGCCACTTGCCCTCGAAGGTAGATTTACGGTGCCACCTCTGACAATCACAAAACAATAATGCGCCCTATATTTCGATATCCGTTTGGTTCATATTTCCTCGACACGTGTTAGCAGGAAACGCAAATTAAGAATATTACACGACTTATTCTGACGTGCCAGATCAAATTACATGAGTATCTAATACATTATGCATATTAAGCCTCATTACCCATGTTATACTTACATTTCACCAGAAAAGACACTTCATTAAAATCTAATAACATAATCAGCACCGTCAGGCATGTCTCCTTGCTCCGAGACATCAAACCTATCTTTGTACACAGAAGTGGTCTAAAGCTGGGCTCCTCGTCACCGGCAACTGAGTTTACATGCCACGGAATCGCGAAAGCCGTCTCTGTCTTCCCACTGCTCGAAGGCAGTGCGTGGATGCAGACAGCCTCATCCGCTGTTGGTCAGCGAACTCGCACGGCATAGCTCCTTTTGGCTGGCACACGCTGGCACAGGGCATGGTGCACAAACCCCACTAAACCGCGATGAGAACGAGTTGATTTACATTAACGTGTGTAGACCCGCCAATGCTCTGATTGGAAACAGTCACGAGATCCTCAGTCAGAGCCAGGGAAGGGGTTTGGGGGAGCGTCGCTGTGTGGGGTCCCTTCGAGCCCCCACGTGGGCACACGTACACACGAGTTGCACGTGCGTGTTTGCGTGTGTGTGTGTGTGCGTCTACCCCGTTCCCCTGGGACCCTCTCTCTTTCTCTCTCCCAACCCAACTTCCGATCGCCCCTTGATGCCACCCTCTCCCTCCTCCTCCTCCTCCCCCGCTTCCTCCATTCACGCAGGATGCGGGAAGAAAGTGGACCCGGTCTACGAGACTCTGCGATTCGGCACGTCGCTGGCGCAGCGCGTGAAAGGGCGTGGATGCGAGGGTGAGCCTGGGCCGTGCCGACACAGCAGTAGCATGGTACGCAACGCCACCGGCCGGCAACGGAGGAAGAAGAATAACCCAAAAAATGTCACCCTCTTCCTTCGAATGTAAACACCCACGTTTATATGTGCGAGCGTATGTTGGACTTGTTTCGCACCGTGCGTAACCAACCGCGCTAATCGGAGGTGCGGGGTGGGTGGTCGAAGGACCACAAAACTAAACGCCCAACAAAAACGTGTCAACGTCGATGTTGACGAGTAGAGCCCAGCGGGACAGCGTGTCGAGTCGTCTCGTGGTGAATATCTGATATGCTGCCAGGAATCATTGAAGCGGGCAAGTGGCCCGCGGTTTGAGATCGGTGGCCACGGTCGCGCTGTGAGCTATTCTTAATATTGCACTGCTGTCAGAGACCCAGTGCCGCATTATACTAGTAGCAAAAGTAGCATATGCTACGGGCCCCGCACTTTCAAGGGCCCCGCGCTAAATGCTTTCAAGCTATTAATTCCGGTTCAGTAATTTTGCACTTGCTCTATTACTATAGTACTATACTGCATTCAACTTTTATGAACGACTGGGTGTTTAACGTTAGCGATTTGTCGTATTATCTGGCTGTATAGCAAATGAAAAAATACAATAACTTTACTATGCAAGTAAAAAATGTATGTGTTTTAATATTTACGTGTTTTTTTTTATTTAGGGCCCCTTTATAGCTACAGGCCCCGCACTAGCTTAACCCGGCACTGCAGATATAGCTGCATCTGCCGTACGATTATTTGGTGCAATTCAGTACAGACCATTGTGGGGTAAATATAAATTAAAAGGTTAATTATGTGGGGTCAGTAATTGACCGTTTATACCAGGGATTCTCAAACCACTGTCATTGCAACCCACCGTGGTGTAGATTTTCGCGTTTACCATTCACCGGGGGTTATGCGCCGTGCAATACATTTTGTGTGCCTCTCCGTCGGATCGCGATGAGTGGAATTACCGGCTGCTAGATCCACTGCCCTGCAATCGAGTGCAGATCATGACGAGGAGCCGCAATTTTTTTTGTGCGCTTGCAACTGTGGGTGTGGAACGCAATGCTTCTCTTCGCGGTCGCACCACTGCATCCACTCCCTGCACCCTTCCACTGCTTGGGCTGGCACCTGGCTGTACACGCTTTCACTTTTCACGCCCCCCTTCCCTTCGCTATGAAAATGTAGTTGGGTTTTTTTTCATCTCCACTCGCAGCCCTGCGTCTCAGCAGCCAAGTTGATGTTTTTTAATCGTCTATTGTTAACCGAACAAAACAATCTCATCGACTTCACGGGTTCTGCCGGACGAGTGAAGTTATTTAAGAGCCTGCTGTATTATATCATCAATGTAAATTCAGTCTACAGTGGGTACATTGTGAGCCTCCCCAGCTGTATTTGTCACATTGGGTTGGAGGTGTTGGTTTAGATTCAGCGATGTGTGGTGGTGGTGGTGTACACGAGCAATCCAGAACTTCGGAGGTTAAGGGACGGTGGATCAAATTGTTTTTTTTTGGATGACAAATTGGATGACGTTGGATGGTGATGATTGTGACATCAGTGTGACGACGGAGGTTGAGTTTTACACGCGTGAGTTTTGAACGACTGCCCCCGTGTTACATCTCGTCACTCCGGTCGCCTGTAGGACGCCGATCTCATGGATGTGCCAGAAGAGATGGACATGGGAGGAGGAATGCCGAGCACCCAGACATCTTTGCAGCAAGCCACCCAGCCAGATGCCCTGCTGGCCTCTCAGCCAGCCGCCCAGCAAACCACTCAGCCAGCCACGAACCCAGATGCTCATTTAGAGGGCCCGCCGGGGACTCAGCCAGCCACCAGAGCAGACAGCCAGCCAGGTACAGGTGTGCGCGTATGCTATGGAACCAAGTCACTCGCACTCATGCTCAAACAAAGACAAAGATCCCCCCCATATAAGGTACACAGGCTGTTGGGGCAAGTGCTGTTAACTAGCACCTACAAAGGCCAATACGGTACACAAGGGGGTGATGTGACTATGATCATGCCCGGCTACCTTTGTCTCCCCAGTGGTGATGTTTGCACACCCTACCGGGTGCTAATTTGAGTCTGAGTCAACCTAGGGGATGCCCAGAACTGATTCAAATATCTTTTGCTTATGTTGGCCATGAGTGGGAATCGCTTGCCAGGTTTGTAGCGGCAAAGCGCTAACCAGCACCTTGCCAACTCCCCACATACTCAAAACAAAGACAAAAATCCCCCGTGTAGCCTTCAGCAGACTGTTGGGGCAAGTGTTGTTAACGAGTAGCACCTATGAAGGCCAGAAAGGTACACGGGGGGGTGGGTGGCCAGCACCACACACACACACGTGAGAGCTAGCAAAGTGGGCACGGTACATTCAGGGATGGATAGATGAGCAGCACTCCGATATATAAACTTGAATTTTCTCAGCTCCAGCAAGCTGCCCCAGCAAACCCACCTCTCTTTCTGCCCCCCCCTCTCTATTTAAGGCCTCGACACAGAGGAATTGGGTCTCTGTGTGTCTATGTTGTGTGTCTCTCTCTGTGTGTCTATGTGTTGTCTCTCTCTGCTTGTGTGTCTGTCTGTGTGTCTCTGTGTTGTCTCTCTCTCTCTCTCTGCTTGTGTGTCTTTCTCTGTGTGTCTCTGTGTTGTCTCTCTCTGTGTGTCTACATTGTGTGTCTCTCTCTGTGTGTCTCTGTGTGAGTCTCTCTCTGCTTGTGTGTCTGTCTATGTGTCTCCGTGTCTGTGTTTTGTCCCTCTCTCAAATTTAGTTCTACCTGATGACGACCGCTTGTGTTGCAATCGAAACGTCGTACTCTATTATTGAATTTATTTTCTTTCTAGGTGACTTCACCGAAACAACCAAAGAGTAACTCCTAGATATTTTTTGATTTAAAGCTTTCGTGACTGCAGGGATTCATCTTCTTGGTTCTTTCGGTAAAGTCACGTAGAAGGGAAGTAATAAAATAATAAAAATAAAACATAATAAAATTATTCTCACGACGTTTCGGCCACAACGCAAGCAGCCGTCCTCAGGTGAAAACCAGGTCCGTCGAGGCGACAGAGTCTGAATGAAGATGAACTCCTAGATATGTTTGTCCGATTGATGCTCAAGCACCGGGGTGCAGAGGAGTGTGGTGTGGGGAAAAGGGGCTGGGTGAGTGAAGAACTTGAATGGGTGTTTGACTCGGACACTCGTTTATGGAAAGACATTTGCAGCTCTGCTGCGTCTTTATTATTATTATAATTGCGATTATAACATCATAATCATTATTGTTGTTGTTGTTTAAAAACGGAGTGCGTCCCGAATTGTTGTTGTTGTCTTTTTCCCCCACAGAGAAAATGTCTCCCGCTGGGACGGGCTCTGAGGAGACGGGCACTGGCGACAAGCCAAAGAAGCCGACTCCGGTGAGGCCGACAGAGCAGTACCATGGGGGGCACGGGGGGCAATGCCCCCCCCCCCCCCCAAAACTGGACACCTTCGTTCATTTATTTTCAGTCGGTTACAGAAGAACCGCTCATCGTGATGCCAATTGGTTCCGCGGAACGGCCGTTAAGTGATTTGGGCGTTAAGCGAGTCTAGGAAATAGACGTTGAAGGCTTCATTCGTTCCGATTGCATCGCAAGTTACCGTTTTTCACACGAAAAAACGTACTTTATAATATGTAAACAATGGATATGAATACCAAAAGATGCTAACAACATTTTAAACACATAATATAACAATATACATGGTTAATCAATGCGTGAATTAATATTTTTACTGTGCCTACAACAGCCCGTCGTTAACAGCGGAATCGTCGGTTAGCGAACACATTGGGCTCTATGGAGGCCCTTCGTTAAGTAATTATATGTAATTCATCGTTAACATGGGTGGTCGATAAGAGGGGTTCTACTGTACAATTAAGGTTAAAAATAAATACATGCATTATATGCACCCGCGATTCCTAATGCCAGGAACAAAGCAAACCTCTGCCCCCCTCCCTCCCCCCCAATATTAAAGTCAAACTGCGCCTCGGGCTGACACGACCGGGAGATTTCCTCTGCTTATAAGCGAGACGAAAGCCTCGTGAGACATGAGGAAAGAGAGATTTAGAGGACACGATGCGATAACAAAAATATTTTAGTGAGTACGACAAATTGCGTGCCTAATTTTATTTTTGCTTTTCGCTAAAGGGAATAGTGATAGTATTAACGGGCTCGTTAGCGTTCTCTTTGTGCTTAGTAGACAATTACACGTCAGGCATGGCTAATTTGCGGTTATTTTTCACTCTACTTGCCAAAAACAATGACATTGCAAAAGCGGAACGTTTTTAATCCGTGTAAATGACCTGACATTCACAAACTAAATCAAACAAGGAGGGTGTGGAAGTGCACGCTTGCGACTAGACTGAGGGAATTGAAAGAGGGACCACAGAGATTCGAGGACAACCACAAATGAGAGAGGCCACATCGCCTGTGAGTAAAAGTGCGCACTCTTAGTTTTTTCGGTAAAGTCACGTAGGTAAAAAATGAAATAAAAATTAATAAAAGATAAAATTATAATAAATCACGACGTTTCGGAGGCAACACAAGTCTTCGTCATCCGGTGGGACCGTCACAGCCAGATTTGCTGTATCAAGTGAGGCAGGGATTCCAACATGCAAGTTCTTATCCCTGCCTCACTTGATACAGCAACTCTGGCTGTGACGGTCCCACCTGATGACGGAGACTTGTGTTGCCTCCGAAACGTCGTGATTTATTATTATTTTATTTTTATTAATTTTAATTTCATTTTTTACCTACGTGACTTTACCGAAAAAACTAAGAGTATGAATCCTTGCAGTCACGAAAGCTTCAAATCTAGAAGTAAAAGTGCGCTTGGACAGAACACGTCACTGGAAGGTACAATTGCCTAACAGCAGAATAGCAGCCAAAGGATCGAACGCACCTTGGTGGTTGGGTGGATGACGTTGACTGCAGAGATGGAGCGCTAAAATCAGCTCGTGTGCAGGAGCTAAATAGATCGTTGCATTGGGGCACCATGCTGGGTGGCGATGGCTTTGGGAGAACTCCATCCAACAGGAGATAGATCAAGGCTGTTACGACAGAAAAGGAGGCTGGGTGCCTGTCAGGAGCGGAGAGCCACGCCAGGACCGCCGAGCTCAGACCTTTGACGACCTAAGTTCAAGTCCCAGGTCGCCACTCGGCATGCAGCGAGCTTGATCGTGTCGGCCAAGTAATTGATCTTTTCCGAAAACCCAATGATGGGAATATACACGTTTTAAAAATTCCATGCACTGCTAAACACAGCAGGGGGTGGTGCAGTGGTTAGCACGGCCGTGCAATGGACGCGGCAAGGTTAGTTGTCGGCCGTCAGTGGTATTTGATATCAGAGCCAGTCTTTCCTCCCCTCCGTCGCTAACCCCCACTTATCAGTGTGATGAGGTATGGTGAACAAAACATCCCCCCCACGACTCACACGTGGCTTGGGGAGGCCTACATCCAAAGGTGGATTGAGAATGGCCTGAAATTGTTTATGAAATAAATATTTCCAATTATATTTATATATAATATATAAATACAGGGATACTTGCATCTAAAGCAGGCCCAAGATACACTGGATTGATGAGCAATTGTCTGAGACCACAGAACATATCGCATTAACCTCCCCAACTGAGGTCTGTTATGGGAGGCACTTCATTTCTCCACTTAGCATCATCTCAGGAAGCCACTGAGTGGATCAACATCCCAGACGTGCAATTGTAAGCTTTTACCCGTAGCACGTGAGAAGAAGTTGGCCTGAAATGACCCAAAGTTGACTCGAGACATAGAGCGGCTTTGCTGTCAACACGAGAGTTACTTTGCTGTGGTCAGGGGACGACGTGGGCTGCCCTTGTTGTTGTTGTTGTTGTGTCCGTCTCCCTCGTTGTGCGCGCAGGTGCGGAGAGGTCAGTTGAAGCACATGGAGTCCATTCAGCAGATGTACCAGTACGTGGCACTGTCCCAGTACGTGCCGCAAGACAGCGGCGACCTAGCCATCCAGTACGTGCATCGCGATACCGCCCAGGCTTTTATGATAGGCAACTTTTTGGGCAAGGGCCCTTCTTCATAGCAAGTAAATTGCCCGAAACCTCACCTATTGCATATTGTTCTTGTAAGGCAGTCTTACTGGCGAATGTGTTGAGTTTTTCTGGGTTTGTGGTATGGTTGATTAATGACAACCTCTAAACTGGTAACCGTATTATCGACTCACGGTTCTAAACATCAGAATCCGGTAACTGTTTCATATGTGTGTATGTTGAACTTATGTCGCACCGTACGTAGCCAACCATGATAATTGGAGGTGCAGGGGAAGGACAACAAACTAAACACAAATATAATTTCTCAAGAAATGTTGGTTTCAATTTATATTTGAAAGTGCATAGCTCCAGTGGCTTTCTAATATCGGAAGGAAAATCGTTCCAGACGGCCGCAGAAACGCATCTGAAAACGCACGATGCAGTGGCCATCTTTGTTTGATGGCTAGCTAAAATCTGCCGCAAGGATTCATTGCAGTTTGCACAGGAAATGCTGTTAGTGAACGCACATTAAGGCTGATGTTATATATGGGGATCGAATGTTGCCCCCTCGAGCGTGAGTTTTCTCTGGGCGTTCCAGGTTCCTCTCACATTTAACTACCCATTAATTGGCCGATAACACCGTGACATGTTGAGAACTGCAGAACTTGGACAATTGTTCACGCCAGCTAAGCACGTAGCCTTCTTCCTCCTACCCTCTCAGTGGTTGCTCGCACAGCTGAGCCGTTCCCTCTCTTCAACGGCGAGTGAATGCTGCGCACGTTACAAGTTGAATTCATGATTGCGGCGGTGACGCAGTGGTTGGCGTGCTGCGTTATAAACTTCAACGAATGACGCGGTGTGCGGAGGTGTTCATCTAGCCCGGTCTGTGGCCACATCTACCAGCTAGACTCCCAGTCTCCAGCTGCTCGTGCAATTGGGCACCTGTCAAGCCTGTGTTGTCCATTGCTCTTGACAACACTGCAGAGGTGGGCACAGTTTGCTATTGGCTCACAGCAGCGCAGACTTGAAGGTTTCTACTCCGTACGTACTCATAGTATTGCCAGCGATGTAGCCAATGGATCACATGCTGTGCACCTTACAGGCACAATTGTATAACCCTTGATTATAATAAGCATCTTGACTTAAAGCTTTCGTGACTGCAGGAATTCATATTCTTTGGGTCTTTCGGTAAAGCCACGTAGATAGAAAAATAATGTGTTGCGATCGAAACGTCGTGATAATTGTATTATTTTTCTATCTACGTGGCTTTACCGAAAGACCCAAAGAATATAATAAACATGACAGATGAGAAAAAGCATTTCCACAAATTACTCAATTTGTAAAACGCACAGCAACATTGGACCCCACTGCGAACACGTATTCGGACCCCTTTAAACATACTTTTGAGACTCAAGTGTGAATTTCCTGGGTAAATAAATGTGAATTATTATTATTATTGACTACATGGAGATCTTTGTGTTCTATTTTCCAGGCCCGGAGACATCCTATCAATTGTTGACGATTCCAACGAAGAGTGGTGGAAGGTAAGTTTTTTGGTAAAATATTTTCAATAAATGTTTTATCATAACAGCAGCTAAAAAAAAAATTCAGAAACGAGTTTAAATATTTAATTCAGCCGATGTATTTGTGCATTGCGGCATGCCTACTATTATTAGCACCAGCACACGTAGTAGATGGAATCACATGCCGGGCACGTACAGGCAGGCACAATTGTATAAAGCTTGATTATGAAAATGAGCACTCACATGTTGATCGCAGTCAGTGAAAAAGATTCAGAGGAGTATGTGTGTGTGATGCGTGTGTGCGTGCATGTCGGATTGTATCAGTATTGACTATATGACCATATTGATGTGTAAACATCAACGTCTTGTCGGTAAAGGACATCTTTCTCTATTTTAAACTCTTACGTGAAATATCACATTGACTGATCTACATCTGCGAAATATTGCATTGCTTTTTATTGGATGTACTGAGTATCCCTTTGGCTCAGAGAGATAATCCAAGGCACTCTTATCATGGAGTATATTTGTAAACAAATACATAAAACAACGTGCTGTTATTGAGTGTTATAAACTAATTACATCGGTGGTATCATATTTATTTATCATTTATTTTATCATAATGCCACAGTTTCAGTTGTACATTTCACAAGTTCAGGTTTTTATTTTAACACACTTGAACAACAGTGAGCCTTGTCATTACCATTTAGCGCACGTTAAATGGTAATGATGAAGATGATATCTTAACACAAGTCTTTTCTGGAAATTAGGTTATAGAATGGAATCTCTTCTTTTTCGCCATATTTTTTTTCAAGTTGTCTTTTCGGCATTATTTGAGGATTCGGAATTCAGGATCTCAGCGGTGATGGCTCATTGCTCAGACCCCTGAGCCAACCCAAGCCACCTCAAGTCTTTTTTTTCATTCGTGGTAAATGTAACAGTCACCGGTGCCTGCCGGGGTCACGTTGCACACAAATAAAAAAAAAACATCGATTCCTACACGGGTGACTCGATGCACGCATCACGAGCCTCAGAATCGATATCACCTTCATCAATTGACGCAATCGTGAACATCTCCTCTGCCGGTTATCGTCCGCCCGTCTTCATGCCGCACCTCGACCGATCGCTCTGCGCCCTCCCACCCCCCCTCACTACCTTGCGTTGTCGCTGTGAACCCCAGGGCCGGATCGACGACCGCGTCGGCTTCTTCCCTGCCAACTTCGTGCAGCGGGTGCGGCCGGGCGAGCGCGTGTTCCGTTGCGTGCGCGCGTGCGCGGGCACCCGCGAGCACGGCCACCTGGCGCTCAACCTCGAGCAGGTAGCGCTCGCACGGGCAGAGCGGGGTGTCTATGTTCCACGTGTGTTGTACGCAGTCAACCGTGCTCATCGGAGGTACGGGGGGGGGAAGGGTGACAAGCTGAACACAAAAAACAGTTCTAAAGAAATGAGTTTGTCAATCTCGATAATTTAAAAGTGCATCGCTCCAGTGGCTTCATAATATCGGAAGAGCGTTCCAGATGGCCCTAGGAGCGCATCTGAAAGCGCGCGATGCGGTGATCGTCTTTGTTTAATGGTAAGCCAAAAGCTGTTGCGAAGATATCCACGCACATGCTCGTGCACGTGTGCATCCATGCCCATGTGCATGTCATGCCCGCTCACACGTGCACACGTGTGTCTGCACACAAACACAAATATTCCCCAAAAAGCCATGCCGGCTATTGGGGCAAGTGCTATTGGTAAGCGCCTATTACGGCCGGCAGAGAATGAGGGGGTGGTGTGGCCAGCACCACGCCCAGCTGCCTTCATCTCCCCGGTGCTGATTTTTTACACACTCTGCACCAGGTACTCAATTAAGGCTGAGTCGATGTCAGAATGATCCAGAACTGGTTCAGATATTCATCGCTGATGTTGGCCATGGCTCGGAATCAAATTCAGGTTTCTTGTTTCACAGTACAGGACCCTAACCGCTGCATACCCATGTCCTCACACGTACGACTACACACACCCATGCCCACATGCACACAGAAGTACCCACACACATTTGCCCACATACACTCCCATGCCTATATCCACAAAGTGCTGATTTCTCATTTTATGCCAAATAAAGGTAGCCAGGTTCATATTTCAATTGGGCAGGGCCTGGGTTTCATTTCTGCATGGCCAAGAATGAACGCAGGCTACACAATTGCGGTATAGTGCGAGAAACCACTGTTCCGCTGCTCCTAACACATATACATGGTTACACATGCCCACAGACACACATGCGCCTTAACCAAAAGCAATGAATGCACTGTGCTCCATTGCTCAGGATGTGGTCTCTCTGCATTCACATAGCGTGCACAAGAGGTGCAAACGTGGAATGAGCAGAGCGGCTGGGTTTCATTGTAAATGAAAGCTTTGTGGCTCCCCTCTGATGCAATTTCATGAGCTCGCTCTTCTTATCTGAAGCTTCCAAATGAATATCTGTGTACATCTGTTGCTTTGTATGCCCGTTCACAAGGCTGATTTGTCTGCATTTATTTTTCCCCACATCTATCTCTCTTCTTCACTCTAGTTATTTAATTGCGGTGTGCTTATTCTGCGTTTTCATGTGATGAATAACATGTCAGTTTTCATTTATATGCTTATTCATACGTGACACACGATTGTAAAATTTGGGCTTTCTTTCACCTTTCATCTTTAATGCAACCATCACTCACCCGCTCCTCTCCATTTTCACGCTGTCCCCCGGTGTCTCGACCGCCCCCTCGTCATGCTCGCGGCAGATCTGCGTGGAGAAGGCCAGCATGCCCTCGCAGGGCTTGGTGCGTGTGCAGAGCGGCCGCAAGAAGGGCCTGGTGCCCATCGACTGCCTGGAAGAGATATGAGGGAGGGAGGAAATCGGCCATCGACAATGTCTCCATGGGGTGCGTCTCTCCCGACTCGGCCGGTCCCTTAGCGGGAGCCTGGAGAAGAGTATCTTGAGTTGGCGAGCAGGTGTGGGTGAAAACACAAATGGCTTGACTCTGTGCCATAGATGCCCATTCTGACAGCAGAGCTTCTACCGCTGTCAGAGACTCTGCCATGGAACAGCAGCTGTCACCACCACCACCACCACCTGCCAATAGTGTTGTAGTGGACGTTCTTGGTAGCCACCGGGCAGCCGTAACTGCACAGTCAGGTGGAGAAGGAGCAGACGCTGTTGGGTTCTTTTCTGGCAGTGTAAGCGCACGTCTGAATTCATAGCGGGGGAAACGTCGGGGAGCTTGGCACAGCTGGTGGTGCATCGTGTGTGTGTTGGACATCGGCGCATCATCTGTGTTAGCTGGTGGTGAAACTTGAGCGTTGACCTCTGCACCGTTGCATATTTTATGGGAACTCTGTGCATCACTACACAGCACGCTGCAGATTTGCAATAGTGCCCCCTTCAACAGTAGATGTTCCCTCCACCTTCAAATGTTATTCATTGAATTTCTGACAGACTTTTAAATAAGCTCCGTGTAGTCTCACTGCGGCATATGCCTGCCCTACTCGCAGCAGCTAATACAACACAGGCCCACAACTGTGAGATTAGTGCATTAATTTACTATTATATTGATTTATTTATTTACCTAGCTATTTATTTTTTTACAGAAAATATATTATTTTAAATGTAGCATTTATAAAAATGCATATATTATTCAATGCACATACGTTATCGTTCGTGGAATACACT
Organism: Lampetra planeri; assembly: GCF_965212315.1. Lineage (NCBI taxonomy): Eukaryota > Metazoa > Chordata > Hyperoartia > Petromyzontiformes > Petromyzontidae > Lampetra > Lampetra planeri. Next base: position 3,469,753 of record NC_136108.1, on the reverse strand, counting down.
GTTGTAAAAAAAACGTAGAAAGAACTACATGTTTACAAATGTCAAGTTAAATCGTGCTGTCTGAAAGTGTTTTTGATGGTTTAAAAAAATGCAAGTTCATTTCTGTGAAGATTAGAAATAGTTAATTACAAGCAATTACCGTAAATGATTGAAAATGAAGGAAAATGCAAACATTTAGCTAATGAATAGAGTGGCTGTTTAGATGTCCATGCTCGAATTGATGCGTGTGTGTATAATTGTATACATTTATCTACAATGTGTCTTTGCAAACATTTGAGAATAGGAAGGGGGTAAACATTCATGACTCCACCTCAAGTTATTTATAATCATTATACCTAACATTACCCATTGGAGTTAAATCATTTATTATTTTATTCCCCTCGTATAAATGTTTGCTTTTAAAATGAGAATAACATCACATGGGTTTTTTTCTTTGTTAAAACAAGGGACAACCCCGGATGATGTTAACATTGAACTATTTTTGGTGTCACTTTAGTCTCGCCGAACATTTGATGGCCCTCATTTCTGCTCTGTAAAGATGGGTTCTCCTTACATCAGCCATCTCATACATTTTATTTCTCAAACCCCAGGGCTGTTCCGGATGAATTGAAGACAACTATGTATACAAAATGCTTTTTAGGATTGTCGCTATTGGTGGTCAGGCTGAGACCTTGAAATAAGACCACACCTGAAAACCTCGTGTAATCATGGGTGGCATCCCACATTTAAAGTGAGGGACTAGTGTTAGCTCACGTACTGTGGCAAGATGTTAATTACCTCGCCCGATATACAGGAGGTCGTGGATTAAACCCTGACCCTGACGCCTGTACATTTGGAGTTTGCATGTTCTCTCCATGGTCGTGTGGATCTTTATCCGGGACCTCCGGTTGTTTCCTCCACATTTAGAATTAACATCATGCGTTTAGAGTATTTGGCTGCTTTGCATTGCAACGTGATAAGCCACTTCGTTGAGCTATATAGCTTTATAGATTCTGAAAAGGAGCGATACAGCTCAGTGGGCCTTACCTGGTAAAATAAAAAGTTTAGTTTCAAAATAGTTTAGTTTAAAGCACGTTATAAAGAAGTGGTTGTTCGTACCCTTGGCCACTCAGCCATGTTAACACCAGACATGTAGTTTTATTATTAGGATCTTTTTTTGTCAGTATCAAGTACGTATGGTTAATGTCAGAGGTGTGGACTCGAGTCATGTGACTTGGACTCGAGTCAGACTCGAGTCATGAATTTGATGACTTGCGACTCGACTTGGACTTGCATAACAATGACTTTGTCCCACCTCTGGTTAATGTATACTTGAGTCCTTGCAAAAGGTTTCAATTTGATGTTTGAACATCTTAACAACACCTGTGTTATTGCCAGAAAGGGTAAAACCTATTATTTTTCATACGTTGATACTGGCAAAAAAAAGTATCATGATATGGCTGCTCACCCCAAGATATGAGTGACACGTGCATTGTATTTGCGCTGTTCGCCTTTTGGCGTTCTCTGGTCTGACACTGGTGAGACTAGGCCATAAAGAAGGCTGTTTCTGGTGTAGACCAATCCGTTTCAAAGACAATGCCATATATAATTATCACAGCATGTTTTGTTTGCATGTTCACCACAAGTACTGTGGTTAATGCAGATGATTCCTTGCAAATGGTTTCTATCTGGTGTTTGAACATCTTAACACCTGTTTTATTGCCAGAAAGGGCAAAACCTATTCTTCTATGTTTTCATAGTGTTGTTATTGAAACTGAATTGAAATTATTTTCACGCCCTTTGTATGTATACCGTGTTACTGACTGTACTTGGACATTTACTCTACTGGCAGGTCGTGTGTGGTGGGGTAAAGTGTGGCTACTCCAACCTCTTCCCAGAGGTCTGGGCAGTGTGGAAGAATAGGCCAAATCACCCACTCGAAAGGCTGTCAGCAGTGGCATGCAGGGCTGCACCTCTGTCTTTACCTTACCGCAGTTGGAATCTCATTGCCACCAATTTCAAAGCCACCCGCTTATCCGGGATGGAGGCACGAGACGGCCACCGCCCTCACTTGTAAGGCGATGGGACCAGGCGCTTCCCGGAAAGCTTTCTCCCGAGTGTGCTAAGCAGGGGGGTTGAAATGGAACAAAGCAATGTCCACAAGCCTGCTGGGCTTAGAGTGGCGGTGACGGGGGTGTGGTGGTTGGTGGTTGTTGGTGGTGATGGGGTTCACGGGGCATTTTTGCCGTAGCAGGTTAGCGCTACGCTGGGTTACGAACCTGACGACCTGGTCAACGCCAGTGACGATTATCTAAACCGGCCTCCCCTAGGTCGACTCAGCCTCAAATGAGTACCTGGTGCGGTGTGTAGTAAACATCGCCACCGGGGAGACAAAGGCGGACGGGCGTAGTGTGTTGGCCACCCACCCCCTCGTGTAGCCGTGCCGGCCTTCGTAGGTGCTGCTCGCTAACAGCACTTTTACAAAACCGCATTCAAGAAATGACCACATTCACGACGTGAGAAGGATTTCATGTTTTTCTCCTTCCCGTCAGGCACGTGTTTAGACCAAATACTGTACATGAACTACACTGTATGAGCATTTTTGTAGTACTTTACACATATAGATGCACTACTACTGTATATACACTACTACTGTTACGCGTACACACTTATCAATGTATCAACATGTGATATTTCGAGAGAGGGAGGAGGCACTTTCCAATACCGTTTTAGCAAACGGCTGTCAGCCCAAGGCGCGTCCTCTCATTTGATGTTTCACTTGAGTGAGAATTTATATCTGTAAGTCCCTGTTGTGGTGAAGTCAACGTATTGCCGATAAAAGAGCGAGGGTGTTCGTGCGTTTATGCAAATCTGAGCACAGGATTAAAAAGAAGTGAAAACACGAAGAGCGCAACGAGACTTCAAGGATAATTCCGTCCACCAAATCGGCAGCGAGGGTCGTCTTGAAGGCTGCCCGTGACTTTGCCACGTGGACACCGTGAATCCCATCCGTGACTCCCATCCGTGACTCGTGGTGTCACAAGGCCATCATCGGTTTCTGTGGCCATCCGCCCATCAAACATTTTAGCTGCCTCCCGGGCGACAGCTCGTCTGCTAATGGGACGAAATCGCCCTCTCCCGTCTCGCCTGGGCCCTCACTCAGCGCTACCTTTTGATCTGCGGCCACCGATGACAAGTTTGTGTGCGCGTGTGTGTGGGGGGGGGTTACTTCCTCTCCCTCAAGTGTAATGTCCAGGACCGGTGGGCAAACTTAAACCGCTTCGCCTGTCCCGCACTATTTATGTCGAGCGAAAGGCCACAAAAAGAGCAAAAAAAACATATTTTTTTCAGGAGCTTTTCTTTTTGCGATTTTTTTTTTTCACGGAGCGAGACGTTTTTTTCATAATTTTTTTTCCATTTGTTTTCATTCTTTTTTTCTTCCATAATTTTTGTTTGTTCCATGTCGCAGCGGGAGCCCTCTCGCATCTCTGCAGCAGCAACCTCGGGGGGGGGGGGGGGTTATTCCGGCGTTTTGTGTGATCGCGCCAGCCGCCAAGCTTGGACGCGACACACGCGAACGACGCCTCAAGGAACCAAAAAAAAGCAATCGACACAAACCGCCCCCCCCCCCACTGGTGATGAAATTGCAGCCATGGGAAGAGCTCACGGTCACCGGGGGCCGAGCAAAGGTCACAACAAAGCAATGAGACGCGCGAGCGAGGTGAATCGCAGCCGCCAACAGAGTCGGTGTTGCCAACACGGAGTAAAAAGCGAAAGTTAAGGCAGGATGGCTAGGTAATTGGAAAATAATAGTTAAGTAAACGGGGAATACAAAAAACACAAAGTCGTTGAAGGTGAAAAATGTAATCTTTAAACTGGAAGTAGTTTGGGTCAAGGCCCGAATGGTTTCATTCATCGGAAATGTACCGCACAAGTTGATTGCACAAGCAGCGAGGGCTGGGCCGTGGATCCCCACATCGCTCACAGGGCGCGCCCCACTTGCCCATCACATTTGTGGAAAATTACATTCGTGGAGTCAAAGTGTCTCCCTGCTGCTTGATTGAGCTCCCGAGTAGCCCTCAGCTCGCTTAGTGGCTTCGGACAAGCAGTGGATACGTGGAAGGGAAATAAAAAAAAATCATTATAAAATTAAAACATAATAAAAAAAGAATTTTATTTTATTTTATTATTTCCCTTCTACGTTAATTTACCGAAAGAACCAAGAAGATGAATCCATGCAGTCACGAAAGCTTTAAATCGAAAGAAAAAAAGCAGTGGATAATTCCACATTCTCACGGCAGTAGTCTCACAACATGATGAGACCCATTTTGGTGAAACATTCACTTAATATACATATTTTTTTAGATATATATGTAGTGTATTTAATAAATCAATACTACGTACTGTGATTCCGTATAACGGTCGTAATTTAAAAATAGGATATTAAATAACGGTGATAATTAGAATGTCTTACAATTGTAAAACTTAACACTGAACTACTATGGGATTGGTTTTTATTCACTAGTGCAGGGAGAATGATTGGCGATTATGATTCTAGAAGTTCTCAAAGAGCAAATAATCTGACTTGCAATGTCATCGTTTAGCATGATTCCATTCATGGAGGCGTCTTTTCTTTACACCAAAGGTATTAAATGGGCAAATTAACTCCAGTAATGTAACACTGCTTGTGAGCATAGTCGTTGTGAAGCTTTGTAATGGCTTCATAAATGTGATATTAATAGCTTTTACATATAAAAACAGTAATTTAATAACTGCTAAAACCAGTATGAATGTCATAAGTACAACCAATGACTAATTATAAATGCGTCAGTGGCTTAGCTTACGAATATAATCGTAATCAATTTATAAATAAAACATCAATGCCAACTTCAATACATCAATATCAATACAATTCTGACAATTAGCAACTCATTAAATAAAATACGCCATTTTGCTTACGAAAATATAACTTGCCCCATAGATGTTGCACACAGTTGCCTGTGCAATAAAATAATTTTAAAAAGTTAAGACTTTTTTTTTTTTACACAAAGGAGGAATGCCCTTTAGAGAAGCTGCTTTATAAAAGTGTGATCGTTTGGAGCTATTCCCCACCAGACAAAAGGTACGATGGGTGTGTGCACATTTTCCGTCTGTCAAGAGGTGGGTCATGCAGAGGTAAACTTAATAATAATAAAAACAACCAAGTGAATTGTATATGCCCTTTCACAGGTTCCCAGCACTTGAAGAACAACAACAACACCCTGTACGCTGTCCCTGCGAGAACCATTTGTGTACGAAGCTTTGGATGTTTGCACTCTGATGTGTTTTCTGTGATGTTACAATTCAGCGACGTATGATGCTCTGGAGCATGATGCTGGGATGCACGATGCGCCGATAAGGCTATATCTGGCACATGCATTGAGAAGCGTATACATTTGCCAGCGCAAGGCAGTGAGTGACCTATTCGATGATGAGGTCACATTTTGACCCATCCATAAAGGATGTCTTTAAAAAAGCCATTAAAAAATACAAAACCGGTCTTTACCCTTCCTCCTCCCCCATCAAATCCTGCATTCTCTCCTTCCATTCATTTAGAAATATCAAGCAATTCTTACCACTGCTCTCATCTAAACATAACTGATATTTTTAAACGTACGCGTGATAGGGCATGACATTCTGCCTATCACTTTGTATTTTAAATCATGTAATATCACTGTACTGGCAATTTAAAGATTTTTTTTTTTAATATGGACTTGGTAATTGCATTTCATACAGAATCTGGAACCGTTCCACATTTAAATATAAATGTATACACACACACGGTAATTATATTACAAATGTTGCCTTGCAGCAGTCTGGTCCAGAACTGACCTGTCCTGCCCACGGTTCAGCACAGGCACAGAAGCTTTTATACCCAGCAAAGATTTAGCAAAGGGCAACTCAGTTATTGTGGATAACTCTCCACATTTGGACCATGAGATTATATGTGACTTTTCACATCTGCACAAGATAGCAAATGGCACGTTTGTTTGACAGTGTTCTCGTAGTCTTTGATGAATGGCCTAATGTTGAATTCGAAGCCCTGAATATAAAGGCTGGCGTGTGCTGGTGTGATGACCACAGAGCCCTCTGGCCTACTACAGACATCCCCAAATCCTCACGTAATATTGACAGTGGTGGGAGGTTGTCTCCTTTTTCTGGTAGAGACGCATAGTCGAACTTTTTCACTTCTCAAGCCAAGTGTTCAGGACAAGCTTTGGAAGTGCTCCTCCATTTAATAATTGTGTATTTCGCACCGCGAGATGTTACATCAAAATCCAGAACACTGGTATACTGCCGCCACCACCCCCACCCATTACCGTTCTGCTGCCGCCACCGCCTCCGCGTTTTGGTGTCGTGTTGTTCACACGGTCGGCGATAAATGTGGCAAAGTGTGTGCATGGGTCACAGAGAAGGTCGCGACATTACGCGAGCATGTGAAATATGCGTTCGGCTACAACATTTTACAATTTACGAATGCGCAGCGAATAACGCGACACCGCAGCGGCACCGTGGGGGTATTGAAAGCCGAATGCGCTTACAACGTGGTTGTCTGATGTGTTGAAAAATAAAATAAGACATTAAGGCAGTGCATTGGCAGTTCTGAAAACGCCCAGGTTGAAAAAATATCACCATGATCAACATTAGCCCTGTCAAATAACAATTAATTGTAAGGCAGTGGTAATGATGAGTGTCGTGAGTTTTTGCTCTCTAATCATCTATTGGTCTAAAACTCAGTCGCATTGCACAAATAGTATCGACTTCAGGCCCCATCATCTAAATCCATTCAATATTTTTTTGTATTCATCTTGACTCCTCCATTCATATAGAATGGAGTTGTCAGGATAAATGAAATTTAACTTAAGTTGGAAAGTGACATTGAATAACACAGGGCCACATTGCCCGTTTCCACTGGGCTAATTTCATGACGAGGACACTTGCACCGTTGAACTTCACAGGCAGAGTGATACCAGTCGTCTCTGCGGTTAGCTTTGAGAAAACCCGAGGCCACGGGACTTCCTGGGAGCTATGCTCGAGCACTGTGTGACACGCCTGGTTGTCGTACCTGAGAGGCAGCCGCCACTCATTTGAACATCAGTGGCCCCTACTGGAAGAGGGGAGGGGGGGTTCAGAAGCCATGAGAACTACCACTGTAGTTTACAGCTGGTTCACAGTTAATGTTTCATTGCTAAAAGGAAATTTTAAAACGAATCTGTCGGAAGGCCGTGTTGAAGAATTGATGTCGCTTCTTAAATCCATGTGGAGTTTAACCTGGTAATTTCCAGCTGCCTTGCTCCTATGCAAACGCTACAATGGATTACTGTGATCAAGAGCAGCGGAGAACGTGGGGAGAGTAACGATTCTAGGGACCTTACATGTATCTTGCAATTATCTGGAACTGAATTGTCGATGCGTGTGATGTTGCAGTGAACTGAAACAGAAAAGGAACACAACAAATAAACTTGGTAATAAATGTGTGTTTGTATGTGTGTCTGTATAGTTGTAAGTATGTATTATGTATTAATGCACACGTACACGATGGGGAGCGGTAGTGCTGCGGTTAGCACGCTGCTCTACGAACCGGACGACCCGAGTTCGATTCCCGCTCATGGCCAACACCAGTGACGATTATTTGAACCGATCGTGGGCCTCCCCCAGGTCGACTCAGCCTCAAATGAGTACCCGGTATGGTGTGTAAGCATCGCCACTCGAGAGACAAAGGTGCTGGCCACCCACCACCTCGTGTGCCGTGCTGACCTTCATAGGTGCTCGCGAACAACACTTGCCCCAACAGTCTGTTAAGGCTATGCGGGGGCTCTTGGTGTGTGTGTATGCATGCATGCATGCTCACAACAACGAGCAGAGCGCCGGGTGGCTAAAGCACAGCAAGTTGGCACAGCAAGTTGGCACAGTAGGGGGCAAAGGTGGTGCATCAGCCAGTCATCTCAGTCAGTCTACCTGCGGCATCTGGGTCTGCCCTGCCAGCGGGCGTTCGACACTTTACGTGGCCTCAAGGTGCACATAGCCTGGCACAAGCGTCGTGGTGACGTCACCGCCACTTAGTGGCGAATGGCGGTTGTTGTTGTTGCACAGTTTATGTAATTCTGTGCAACATTTGGACTCGCATCTATTTAGGCTGGCAAGGCTGCTGGGGGAATTGCCGTGAGTGAAACCCCGATTGTAGTCATCATCATGCATGATGGAAAAATCTGATCTTTTTTTTATTACACACAATATTATCCTTGACAGCAACAACCCTCTGACGTAATTTCAAAACAATTCACGACACGACACCAACGATCATCCTTATAATTCACACCCGACATCATTGCCCCCAAAATTTCCCTCTCCAAACCCATGCCCCGTTTCTGGCCAGAGCAAACTAAAAGAGCAACAGGGCCTCGACACAATATCAGATCTGTGTCCAGGTCAGACTCCATTCGTGTTACACGTAATAATGTAAGAGGTGCGACCAGAAAATTAACCCCTAATAATTTAAAAAATATATTTTTACAGCTCCCCTTGCAAATGATAATACATTTTTGGGTTTAGAGCTGCCTCTGCCTTCTGTAGTTCATTCATTTAACGACCAGTGTTAGTGCCCAGCCGTCTGAACGCACACCTTCTTCCACTCTGCATCCCTCCACTCAGTACTAATTCCTTGCCCATCGCTGAGCAAACTCTATGATTTACTCATTTCATCTCCACAAAGTCAGCCACTTCTACCAAACACGACCATTCAACCGTAAGTGCTATCGCAATCTCTGCGCAAGTCGTTTGATTTGAAATGGGTCTGAACCGTGCACACCGACCTGTAAATGCTAAAGCTAAAGTGGCCAGCTTTTGAAAGGAGTTTGAGCAATCTGAAAAACCATGTACAGTGTAGGTTATCACAGGGGTTCACAATGACTCCGGGTGAAGGTTGAGGATGCTTACGTGTATTGCATCAGTGGGGGTCACCATCTCATTTGCGGAACCCCGGCAGGGCACGCGTCCCTGCTAGGCTTTTCAGCAACAATGTCTTTCATTGCCACTTACGACTTCTGATCGTGAACCAGAGGTGACGTATCAAGCCCTCTCCAATAACTCCACGTGCAATGTTCATGCACGTGCGCGCGTGCGTGTGTGTCCATCGAGTGACCTTTCGGAGGCTCTCGCCCAGTCTGTCCTTCATTGTTCTCGCAGGAAGCACTAATTGGCATCAGTTTCTTTCGTTGGGGAAAAGGTGCCTGCTTATGCCCACAGGGATTTCATCTCGAAAAGGGCAAAGTAACCCCCCCCCATCCTCTATCTGGGGCGCCATGAAATAAAACACTGGGATTGACTAATTCCCTACACGTGTGTGCATGGAATGCTAAATACGAGCTCATTAGCGGGCAGCGCAGAATGGGGGCCTCAATGCCAATGTGCCCCTCTCAGCATCGTGAGTGGCTGTTGGTGGCTGCAGCGAACGGTACACCATGGTGGAACCACTCCCTTCCTCGTGCTTGTGGGTACCGCGCGCCTCCGAGGGGGCCCATGTGAAATTGAATAATCAACAGATTACCCAAAATCACACTTTCTTGAGAATAGGGTTTCCCCTTTTTTCAGGCAACAAAACAGGTGTTGAGAGGTTAAAACACCAAACTGAAATCTTTTACAAGGAATCATGTCTGCATTAACCACAATACTTGTGGTCAGAATGCAAACAAAAAACATACTCTGATAGTATATGCGTTGTCTTTCAAACTGATTGGTCCACACTCGAGACAGCTTTCTTTCGAGTCTAGTCTCAAACGGTGTTGGACCAGAGAGGCGTCCTCTGGAATAACACACTTTCTTGTTTTGGGTTATAGGGCACTACAAAACATAACTAAAACAAACACGGGAACAGTGGCTGGGTTCGTAGCGCAGCTTGCTAACCACTTCTCTAACCCCAACCCAACAAGCAACACACTGACACACAAACAAACTAACAACACGCTAACACACGGCACGCTACCGACACAACATCCTTACAAATAACACAAACACGCGATAACAAACAACTGCACTATGAATATGCTAACAACTTACTAACAAGAAAACAACGCGCTAACGTCTATCAACGCGTTAACAAAACAGTGCATTATCGTCAAACACTCACGCCTGCTCTAATTAATGATGGGTCTAAGCATACGATTTTTTGGTGTGTGTGCAAAAATATGCGAAACCTACGCTCGCATAGAAATGCGACCAAGCGCTACTGGTGTTCAGCGTCTCTTTGAACGCCGCTGTTGGGCCGCTGTTGACGATGCTCCCCTCGAGCTGCGGATCTTGCAGAGTCCTGTGGGGGCTGTGCTCACGTGACAGATTGGATGCGATGGATATTGAGCTGATTGCAACCGTGGCTCTGCGCACACCACTTTTGCGCGCGCTCTCTCTCTCTCTCTTGAGTCTTTGGCCTCTCGACCTTGGCGGTTTATACCTCAAGCATTGCCTGGGCCCCCCTTGTCACACAGGTGGGTGGCTATTCCGGTCTCTCTTCTCTGTCCCAGTCCGGCTTGCCTCCCCCTCCTTCCCCCAGGTCTGGATGGGACCAGATGGTGGTCCCCAGATACACGGCGGTCAATGTGTCATCCAATGAAAGTAAACGTGCGGATGATATTAACGGACAACACATTGACTTTGTGAAATTGAGCTCATATTTGGGTTGCCCATTAATCTGCGATGAATCACGACTACTAGCCCAGTGCATATTTGCTTGGTGGGAAGTCAATATTGGCTGTCCTATGTGAACACTGGAACCCCCCCCCCCCCCACGTGGGAATACAATACAATTTGGATTTATATCGGGTCTAAATGCGAATGCATCTCAAGTGGTCGTACACACAGAGAGTGGGCATGTTCATTTTGCAGAGAGACTTTTTTGTCCGTCGTAAGCAGAGGAAAAAGTAATGGTGTTTTTTTGTGTCTGGACTAGAACAGGGGCAAGGGAGTTGATGACACGAATGTCTGGGGGAAATGAAGTTCAAGACGACGGGGACGGCAGAGGAGAAAGAGCAGCCTCCCGTTTAAGCGGAGGTTTTACTGGAATATTTGACAGAGAGTGTGTGGAGGAGAGTGAAGTGAGAGGGGAGAGGTGGGCAGGGAGCAATCAACGGAGGTTCTTTAAGACGATGAGTGCGACCTTGCAATTGATCAGAGATTATTTTGGGCTTAGTGGATGGATTGGCGAATTTGGGTGATGAGTCCAGCAGCCATAATTTTTGGAGCATCTGCAGAAGGGAGAATGAGGGATCTGGGAAGGCCGTAGTGCTACGAATAGTTGAGTCGGGTTGTCATGAAGGCATAGACTTGGGTCTCAGCAGCAACTAAATCATTATATGGTGCTGTCATTATCCTTACAACGTCTTGATTCTCTTCCCACGTAGTTGAGCTATTTATGGAGAAAATGATCGCTCAGGATCAGTGACAGCTCCAAGGTTTTGCACACACTCTTATCCAGTGTGATGTTAGTTAGAGTTTAAAAGGTGGATGCTCAATCTGGAGTCTTTACTGAGAGTGGACTCTTTACCAATGAGGAGTGCTTCAGTGTTTGGTAACATTTAGCTGAAGAAATCTACACGGCTAATTAACAATTAAAGTTAGATTTTAGCAAAGGGCCCTTCATCTGTGTGCTTTGAAGAAAAGCTACTGCCGGAAACGTCATCTATCATATATTTTTCTCTCCTTTAAGTCCACAGTGTTATTGACAATTGTGTTGTGTTTTGCTTATAATTAGCTTTTGCGAGTTCAACGTTTTACCTACAATTGCTTGCACATTAAAATAAAACGTGCAAAATGGCAAAACCATGTAGAAAAGCGTAGGGTTGTTTGGAAATATTGTCGGCTTGTCGTGTTGTGGGTGGTGCACTTGTTTTTTGGTATATTTTTTACTTCTGTGGTGTCTCTGCCACCTACAGTACATGTCTGATAAAATGTCTTAATTTAACTGAATAGACGGTCATACATACATACATTACTACACGATGCTTAACATGTACAGAGTGTACTGTGGACGATGAAATGATTGATCCTCGCAATCTTTTCCGAACCAAATGGAAATGAATGCAATAGGCGTCACTGCAAAAATAGGTATCTCACAATTGCATTCTCCAAGAAGATTTACGTCACTAAATACCAATTTCATTATCTCACTTTGACGTAAAACAAGAAGAGCCAGTAGACCTTTGTCTATTTTATAATGCTTGTCCCATCTCGTTCATACCTTGCCTCTTGAAATATAACCAGAATGCGAGGTCGATATGACCGTAATTGCATTCTATAACCTTAGATCCTGTCTCCGGACTCGTTTCTCATTGTTTGACAATATTAACCCGGCTCGTGCCGCTGACTTGTTAATACTATCGCCATGTTTACAAAGCAATGTCTGCGTGTCTAGGGCCTGTGAAGTTGAGGGCTTGAAGCCCTAGTCCATGGTAATGGATTATTTTCACCAGGAGCGTTTGAGTCTCCAGGGTTTGGAAGTGACCTTACTGTCTGCGGGCCACGGGTTTAATTGCTGTGTGACCTTGAAGCTAATTTTTGTGATTTTTTTTTATGGTAGAGCACTCGGATTTACACTCGTAACCATAATGCAACTGAATTGGAATAAAAAAAACTCTTCCTTAAAAGTGTCACTGAGCCAACTGAGCCAATGAGGGCACCGTTTGTGAGAGGTATCTGCCACACTTCTTTAGCTGCTCAAATTAACTTTTGTCATATTTGAAAGGCCTTTCTTCAAACTGATCCATTATGTAAAAACGTAAATTTTTCTACCGTTAATTTGTAAAAAATAACAGAAATTAATCCTGATTATAGCGATCAGAAAATGTATTATGAGTTTAATTGAATGTAGTTTGTCATATAAATTTGTGGTACAATTGTTATAATGCAGTTGCATTCAGATTTACGTTTTATAAAATCGAATTTACAAGGTCCATTCAATAGACTGATCTACATCCCGTGTTCAAGTTTTATTTGAAAATGTATTATAAATGTGGATCAATGGAACTCTTTCATCTTCCACTACTACAGTACTGGGTATTAGGGTGTTTTCAGTGGCATTTTGATGTACGTATATACGATTCACGACTGGTTTTTATCGTTCGGTTGAAGGTATACATTTGCTCCTTATTTTTTTCAGGAGCAAAATCAGTCGACTAAAATGTAAATATATTTCTCTTTTTTCAGCGACCCAAAGAAAGCTGTGATTATTTTGAATCAATCCATTTATTTATTTGTTATATATCCTATTGCATGACCATACAGAAATAGCTTTGATTCCCACATCATGAAAAAGCAGGCCCCCAAAATGATGCTGACAGTGATGTAGGCCTACGGAATTAATAAGCACATATAAGGACGAAACACATTCTTCAATAATACTACCTTCCAAGGACAACAGAAATACGTTCATATAATAGGTGACATTTCAGACAATGAAAAAGCGGCATCGCTCTAAACATCGCCTATTACTTATATTGCCCTTTACATTTGAATGACAAATGCGAATGAGTATCTGTTGATTGGTGCCTTGTCCACGTTGTATGACAAAAACAGGTTTAATGTTGCTGAACCCTTACAGGCAGACTTTGGAACACATTCGTTCATTAGTCTTCAACAGAGGACATTTAGGCGCCCCTAAACAGAATCCTGTATGGCTTGTTGACTTGCTCATGTTAAAAGGACCCATGGGATATCAGGCAAAATGAACTGCCTCACATTTGTACTGGAGGAGCGTGCACGCTCTTTGTGTTACGTAAAGCAGGGTCAACCTTTCCAGTGAGATCAATGTTGGGTTTTTTTTAAACCTGAGATAGCTTTGTGTGCAGATGCAAATTCTTACCTGTTGAACCCTGTGACCTTCATTATTCTGACGAGGGAGACAAAGACGGCCGGCCGTGGTGCTGGCCACGCCATCTCTCTCAACGATCCGCCTCGCTGACGGCGCTTGTCCAGTTTATTAAGAGGCAACGCGCGGGGTCTTTGTCTTGGTGTATTTGTAAATGGATGTGAGTCGATGTGTGTGTGAGCGTGCATGAATCAACCAATATCACTGGCGAATATGTGAACCAGCCCTGAGCCTCCCCTAGCTAAACTCAGCCTTCAATCACTAACTGGGGCGGTGTGTAAACATCCGCACTGAAGAGACGACGAGGTGTGGTGTTGGCCACCCACCTGCCCATGTGCGGTTGGCCTTCATAGGTGCTTGCTAAGAGCAATACAGGGACATTTGTCTTTGTGTGCGTAAATGAGTGTGTGGGCGGGGAGCGGTAGTGTAGTGGTTAGCGTGATGTGCTATGAACCCGGCGACCCGAGTTCGATTTCCGCTGACGGCCAAAACCAGTGGCGATTATCTGAACCGGTCCTGGGCCTCCCCTATTTCGACTCAGCCTCAAATTACTACCTGGTGCGATGTGTAAACATCGCCACGAGGGAGACAAAGGCGGCCGGGCGTGGTGTTGGCCACCCACCCCCTCGTGTGCCGTTCCGGCCTTCATGGTGCTTGCTAACAGCACTTGCGCCAACAGTCTGTTAAGACTATATGGGGGATCTTTGTCTTTGTGTGAGCAAGCCACTCCACTATCAACTTTGGGTAAAGTTGCGAATAATGGAGAAAATAGGGTCGAGGATAATAATTAATCATTTATAACAATTATTATTCACTTATTTATCCAGGAAAACCACACACACTTTCTCAGGAGGGTCCTGCATTGGGTTTCGTTTCAAGACGTTTTCAGCCAATGAATGTGTTTTTATAGAAGTGGGAGGAAACCGAAGAACCCAGAGAAAGCCCACGCATGTGAGGGGCAACACTCTATCCCCGTGCAGATGGGCACAGATGGCGATTAGTCCGCTTGCTGTACTGCTTTCTTCTCGCTCGACATGGCAACTTGTGCAATCTACCAACCATCGCCTCCACAGTGCTGCATTGCAAGCCACGTGCCACCGCCCGGCTATATAATACGAGTTTCCACTTGTCCCAGATAGTAGGAGTCACGGGTAATCGGGGAAGGGATAAGAATACTTCTCGTGTAGTTGCTTTTTGTAAAATTCTACCCCAAAGCCAACCACGCTAAGGCCAATCTATATGTATATGGCTTTTGCCAATGGGTTTCTGATAGATATAGCCTCCATTATTTGTATGCATAATGAAAATGACTTCAAGGCTTTAGGGACATTGGTATTTCAAAGAATCGTGTGCAGTGAATATGCCTCAGGGCATACAGCTATGCATGTAAATTCAAAATGGGATGGTTCCAAAAGAAAGGCAGATATCAAAGTGTTAAAGATTTATGAAAATTGACACGTGAAGAAAATGAGATCCACAGGTGAAGCAGTGGAGCTGAGGGGTGGGGATCCAGTGGAATATCATTCGTAAGAATTCACAATACAATTGTGCTGGGTCTGAGAAATTGTGAAATCGCTTGCATTAACTTGTAAGGTGTGATTTCACATATTGCCATTGGGAGGCGCTGCATTGCCATGGCTCAATGTGCCTCATGCTGTAAACAAAATTAATTGAAATATTCCACCTGGAAAACTTTTGAGATAGAAAATCCTGTTTTGGCGCCGTGGTGGCGAGGAGATGTTAACCTCATCGCCTGGTAAGCAGGAGGTCGTGGGTTCGATCCCGTCCCTGACGCCTGTATATTGGGAGTTTGCATATTCTCCCTGTGGTCGTGTGGATTTTTTTGTCTGGGTTCTCCAGTTTTTCCATCCACATTTAGAAACACGCGCTTAAGAGTATTTGTCTGCTATACATTTGCACCTGACAAGTCACTTCGTTGAGCTATCATTTGTGACCAGGTCGCTTCTGAAAGAAGAGCTACATAGCTCAGTGGGCCTGACCTGGTAACATAAAAAAAATAGTAAATGTTTTAGTTTAGTTGACAAGGGTATCCAGGGTGTCAGTTGGGGGCCGTCCATAAATGACGTCACGCGATTTTGGACGATTTTTGACCCCCCCCCCTCCTCGTCACACGGCGTCACAAAAAGTCAGACCCTCCCTCAAATATGACGTCACAAAGCTCTGCCCCCCCCCCCACAAAACCATATTTCCATTTTGAAAATAAAACATGCTTTAAATCGATTTCGATTTAAAGCTTTCGTGACTACAGGGATTCATCTTCTTGGTTCTTTCGGTAAAGTCACGTGACTTTACCGAAAGAACCAAGAAGATGTTTCAAATCGCTTTAAACTATTGTCATTGTAGTGCGTATTTAATGTGGCGCTGCACTCTGATGTTGTAGGAGTGTTGTTATAACAATTAGTGTTGTTATAACAATTCTATATTTATTAAAAGTTGCGCATTTTGATGTGACGTCACATTTCTCACACCCCCCCCCCGTCACATATCGTCACAAATATCTGACCCCGCCCCCCCTAGGTGCGTGACGTCATTTATGGACGGCCCTTTGCCACCTACATCGCAAACGCGTAATGCCATGTATATGATGTTAAATCAATAACTTACGCAGGAGGCATATATCCAATATCACACCCAGACAAACACATACATAAATATATATATACGTACAAGATTACACCCCGCACGTTGCCGGCTCATACAGCATGTGCTTCCACTGTAACAGTTGCAACTGTTATAAAAGTGTGCGTTTAATTGGAGATTTACATAAACTGGGTTGTGCCACGGAGATTGTTGCATGTTGAAGCAGCGATGTGTCTGAGCGAGAGTGAGCCTGTTTGGGGTTATGCTCTAGGGAGAGATACATCGTTACGATTTCGGGACATGACGAGCGTAGTTATTGTTGAAGTAAACATAGTTCAATCTTGATTTGAAGCTTTCGTGACTGCAGGAATCCATACTCTTTGGTTCTTTCGGTAAAGTCACGTGGGTAGAAGAAGAAAAAGAATACTAGATCACGACGTTTCGATCTCTCTTCAGGTGACTTTACCGAAAAAACTAAGAGTATGTAAAGATAGTTGTTGAATTAATGTCCTTTACCACAGCATTTACAAACTTGACTGTCCTTTACTTTATCGTATAAGAGGCCAAAGAGATTCATTATCGATTTTACAAGGCTGCAAGTAATTGCTGGGAATTTTTTGGTAAGGCCAATGCGCCACTGCCGAACAAACACTTGCTCTAATTAATGAGGCAATTCATGGCACATAGGGCTTAAATAATTCATTCCATTGTGAAAATGTTAGCACTTAATGTGGGATTTATACAATGTACTTATTTTATCCCAAAGTAGTCAAATACCCATGGAACAAATTAGTTAGCTTCCAAGGACTGTATTGAATGGCGTCTTATAAAACGTGATTGATGCAGGGTTAGAGTAATGTGGATTAGTAACTCACAGCCTGATGTTCGTAATCATAGATTTTGTTCAAGACATGAAAATACATATTTCAAGCCAAGACATAAATGCTATATTTTAAATAAAATACGCTTTCAATGCAATACATCAAAAGGCAAGAATTTCACCATCGTTTCTTAACATCAGGGTATTTTTATATACGGCATAAAATACTGTAATTGAACATTTCCCTCAACTTACACTGCTCTGAATGTCAAAATAAAAATTTCCACCTAAGGAGTGTTTTATGCAACTGGTTCTTGATGTTTAACTTGCATTCACATTTTTTTCTCCTCAATAGTTGTATATACTGTATTAAGAGTTTGTTATAATGATGAGACGTCGAAAAAAAATACATTATCATTACTCTTTGGTTCTTTCGGTAAAGTCACGTAGGTGTAAAATAAAATAAATCACGACGTTTCGGGCGCAACACAAGCGTCCGTCATCAGGTGGGAAAGCATGGTCTGCTGCTGAGGCAGACTGTTTTAAAAGGTTTGAAATGAGTCTAGCCAAAGGGTCATAAAGAAGTGGCCGGGGCTGGTGATTGTTTAATTCAACATCAAATTGCCTCACGTGGGCCGTGTCTGGAATTGATTCTAGACAAAACCATGACGCAAACCGCATTGTCTTCGCTGACTGAAGCCATGCTTTGATATAGCATACAAATGTTTAGTCTGGGAGTATGCATGTTGAATTTATTTCGCACCACACGTAGCCAACCGTACTAATCGTAGGTGCAGGGCAAGGTCAACTAAAACACAACAGGCCGTCCTGAAGAAAAGAGTTTTCAATCTAGATGATGATTTAAAAGTGCCATAGCTCCCAGTGGATTCTCAATATCGGAAGGGTGAACGTTCCAGACGGCCACAGAAGCGCACCTGAAAAGCGCGCGATGCAGTGACCGCCTTTAGTCGACGGATAGCCAGGGCCGGTGTTAGGAGTTGCTGGGGTGGGCCCTGCACCACCAAATGTCCTTTAAGCCCCTCAGCCCAGGGGTTCACTGCTTAACGGTGACCATCACTGTTACGGTGGCTGCCCCCATGCAACTGCTCTACAAGCCTCCCCGCTTCACTTCCCGTAAAGAGCTGGAGCCGGGCCCGTTCGATGTGCGCTGTGTTTATGACTGTGGATACCTCATGCTATTTTTAGTTTCCATTCTAATTCTTGAAACCTCAAACCTTTTTCCGAATAATCTTTGAGACGGCAACCTCCTGGCAAAAGCTTGCACGTCACAGTGACCGGCCGAGCGGATGCTGCGTGAAACATCATCCATGCCAGACGTCTCAAATCGCCGAATCCCACGGCGTAGATTAATATTGACAGTTGGAAATTAATACAGGACATGTAACAATTGGTATTTCTTTCCCTCAGAATTGTCCGACATGAAGACAAAATGTGAAATATTGAACGATTTTTCCTCATATTTCTAACCTTGTAGAAACAGGCTGTTGTAGATGGTGTGCACAACATGGGTAGTCATGAAAACACAGTTTTGTATCCGTGTTTAATGTTCTTGTTCATGCCATAGTAAAGATTTCTTCAATAATTAAAGTACTTTTCAAACTGACGAATATCTCACAAGCATTGTTAGCTCCCTTAAAGTTATGTTGATATTTTTTTATACCCTGTAATTCCAAAACAATGGAGCAAAAGAGAACAATGGAAAAAAACAGGATACACTTCTTCGGGTATCGTGTAATTCTATGATGCTTAAATTAAACTTAAAAATAAATAAATTGCATTTTCCATTCAACATTAACCGTTAAACAATATACCGTACTTCAAGTCATGGGTAGTGTGGTGTTGTACAAGCTATCTAGAATTCACATAGGTGCTCTTATAATGATAAAAAGTGTGAATGAAGGTAATATTCTACACAAGTAGAATATTGTATCTGAACTGGTTCGGGTGGTGCACGGTGGGGCAGTGGTAACACTTTGCACGACACGGCAAGAAGGTCCTGGGTTCCATTCCTCACTCAAACAGCTTTATCTGTAAAGTTTGTATATTCCCCCAACTGATCTGCACGAGTTTTCTCCAGATTCTATAATTTCCTTCCATAGCAAAAATAAATCCCCAACATGAATGATATTGCCCAAAAATTCCAATGCTGAAAAAGTACCTGAAAATTACCCAATTGAGATTACAAATAATATTGCCTCAAGTGAAAACGTTGCAGTCTCAATAACTCTCGTGGCTAAAGAAAATGTAGTCGTAAAAAATATACATCATATCAAGAAATTAAGTATTTTCTTACTTATTCCAAAGCGTTCAGAAAATGTGTCCACCGCATCCCTCATCCTCCCAGATTACCAAGTCGTTCCCTCGCTGGATCAAACTGCCTATAACCCCAGGCTCCCAGATTATTAAGTCCTTTCCTCACTTGATCAAACTGGCCATCATTTATTTTTGCACATAAACACATGAGCTATGTTGCATCACCGCGAAAACACATGCAGCAACATTGCATTTTGCTTCTTCCGTTGACCATTCATCCAGAGAAACGGCCTTGCCAATATGTTCTCCCAATGTTTTTGTTTTACCAAAGGTCAATCGCTTCAAATAATTGACGGTGCTAAGATAAAGCCCATCATTACAAAGCCATTGCACCTTTCTATGAGCATCTCAACTTTCCACTGTTCAATCTCAAAACATATTTTCACGTATATATATTACGCAATTTGTTGATACACTTTTGGACGAAGGCCTCACTCACATTTTCTTTCATGGATGTTGTTTAATTATACTTCACCGTGTCGGTCAGCGTGAGTTGGTGAAAAGGAGGGTCAAAAAGCAGTTCAGATGCATCACCTGCTGCTCGTGTTAGCTGTGGCCGATAATTGAACTCAGATTGCTGGGTTCGAAACACAGCGAGCTGACCACTGCTTCACCGCACAATTTTCCACTGTGCCCCTCGTCACTATACAAACCCACAGACATCTTCATATTGTGGCCTCTAAAATTATTTCAGTAAATTTCATAGTTTTGGCACCCTCTCCAACACAGAATTGGCAAAAACAGACACATGTTCAAACATTTACGATCTACACAAGGGACTTTCTGTGGACTGTCAATGAGAACGTCATATTTTAATGTAATGTCTTCTTTGAGCATATTGCCATCACACTGATGCATCTGTTGGTGTTATGAACACATGATCTGGTTAGAGTTAAAAGGATCTTACAGATCTTTCATACATACTAAAGTAGTTTATGAAATGAACATATTAAATCATTTCTCATTGCACCTGAAACGGTGGGCTTTTATGGGAAAGCTAAAATATTTGAACTCGAGTGTTCTGATGGGACGCTATAATATTTTTTATCGGTCCATTAATCTCTCCTCCATTAAGATTACATGACTTAACATTTTACAAATGTTAAAAATTTTTTGATAAATATTGTATTTCAAAACTAGAGTGAAACAACTTTCCAGTGATCAAACGTGCACATGGGCTTGGCGAGTTATTTACCAGGTTCATCCCGGAGATGAGGGGAGACACCAGGCTCATTAAACAACGGACACAGCTGTATAGAAGGTATTGATGTCTTTATGAAAGTACATTACGTATATTTGTACATGGGTTCAGTAATGGTGCAGGATTAAAATTATGTAATATGCAGATACATACATGGATGGTACATATACAGTAACGTGAGCGCGCAGCGGTAAAGCAGCTAGCCCTTCCCGGGCCTTCAAGTCTACGCAACCTGTTGAATGTTGAGTGAACGATCGAATGGCTCATCGAAGTTAATTAACAAGGGCACTGTTTTCATATCATCACAATAAAAAATGCTTAGTTGAATTAAATCAGGCACTTCAGATTACACGTGATTGCATACAACCCTTGGCTTACATTTTTGTTTAACAAAAGCAGAAGGGTGTTTAGTTAAAATAATAATAATTAGAAAGTAGATATGAGGATATTTCATTGATAAAAAAAAAAGTGATTCAGGGCACAGTTGGTTAATTTGATATTTGGAAATGCACAACGGGCGGCAGCTTCCTGCCCTCTGTGGGCATAATGATTCGTGGCTATCCGGTGCGGCACGATACATCAATGGATGCCAGGAAGAGACGCTGGATACAGATGTACATGTTCCTCGTGCTTCCAAGTAGAGTACAACCAAAGACATTCACCGTGGAAGAATCTCCCCTTCCTATCCCAAACCGGGTACAAGCATTAAGCATTGGATAATTATAACATAATTTTTGCATGGCTTGTGAATATAGGCTTTGGGCCCATAGGGTGTTTGGAGAGATCTTGCGGTGGTGTCCTAACATGCAGTATGCTTGCCCAATGTCCACTTTCAAAAGGTATGCGCTACAATCGCTAAATCCTACCACGTGAAAATATAACAACAAGAAGCTATATTGAGACTCTCACTGTGTTTCTGAGCCGTGCTCTTAGTGATACACCATGCGGAGAGACACACCGCAACCAAGACCTAACTTGTACTGGCTTTATACCTTAATACTACTGGGTTGTCTCAAACTCTGGCTTTAAATCTTGAAAGTCTGGCATTCGATATGAGTAAACCGTGCTATCTTTAAAATCTATGGCTCTCTGCTTCAACACTAATAAACCATCACATCTTATCCCCCTTCTCTTTGTTCGAAAACTTTCACATCCAAAGTAAAATCTTTCCCAGTTCACTCCAAAAGACACACATGGGTGACCTGACAACTGGGGAAACCCAGTGAACCCCACCTTAGTCCAAAATCACAGTGCACACACACGCACACACACACACGTGCTATTCCAACATCACATACGCACACCTTATCCCAACATCAATCAAACAGCCCCTCAGCTCATCACTACACGCACATTATCCTGTCACACACATACCTTAGCTCCCACACGACGCACATGCCTGCCACAGTCCGATATTACACAAAACGTACTCGGCGCACCTTCGCCAATTACATTGCTTTCCATGTTTCCGGCAACCCGCCATATCTACAGCGTTAATTCGTCCTTCCGCAGACACGATGTGTGGCACGTAAGGCATTTTTGGCATGATTTCCCGTAGAGAGAGAGAGAGCGCACAGGGTGCTCCTGGTAGGTTCGTGTTTTCACGAGAGCGTTAAAAACATATTGAGACTGTACCAAAACAAAGCACTGACAGCGTTGAGTGCGGTTATACGGCTATATGGCAGTTTTGGAAATCTCGGCTTCTCAGCGCGCATTAGTAATAACAATTACAATAAAACATCGATAATACGGTCAAATGTGTGGCGTAACCACGAGGTATGCGGGCACAAAATGGAGTTTCTCAGGTTACTCGACTTTGTGCGTGACCCACTTTTGAATGTGCTTGGTGTGCACACCCTCTGTCGGTGTGCGCTGTGTACATGTATCCGCAGGTCAGCACATATACCTGAGTGCACATGGCCGAACGTGTTTGCATGAGCGCAAGGGTGCGCGTGCGTGTGTGCGTGTGTGCGTGCGCGCAACATAGCGTAACGCACCTTTGCCCGGAACGAGGGCCCTAGGTGCGTGTATGCGTACTAAGTGTACGTGCCTGTATGCGAGGCCCTAGTTTACAGCAGATGTGTAATATCCGGCATACGCTATGCCTTCATGTGTTGGATACAAGTAAGCAGACTAGTAAACTCGAATACACTTAATAAGCAAGGTTACTATGCAGGAGTAGTTAGCACATTCCATGCTGGAGGGCGCGGGTAGGAATAGGTAGGAGGTGGGGGTGCAGGGAGGGAGGGAGGGATGGAGGACGTGGGAGGAGGAGGCGCCCTTAGCGCTTTTGGGAGGTGAGCAACACTTTCGAGACGAAGTTGACAATCGCGGCGGCCGGCTGCTCGGGGTCGAGCTCGGCGAAGAGGTGGCACAGATTGTCGGTGGACGAGCCGGGCTTGCGGGCCACAAAGCCAAACACCCTGGGAGTGGACGCACACACGACACACGAACACACAGATATGAAGACAAAGATCCACCATTAAGCCTCATAGATAGTCACGTGCAAGTGATGTTTGCAAACACCTACGAAGGCACAGGAGCGGTTGACGTTGTGCATGCTCAGGAATTGAACTACGTATGTTGGGACTGTAGGTGACATGTACCAATTTCTGATCCACAACTCCGCACATATGCGAACATAAATACATCCACACATACGCAGGCATGTTTAAACATGCGTACACTTTGAGGCAGCGCATACCGATATAAATGTGCTAAAACAGCACAGGTAAATCGGAGGTCACAAGTGTGCATTGCGCTTGCAATATTACTGCTCCCCGTTTTATTACAAACCGCTCCATTTCCACTCACCGAGATCCCAGAGTGCCCTCCGCCTGCACCCACCTATCAACAAAACCGGACAGACAAATAGGATTATTGGACGAGCGGTGTTGGTGTTGGACCCTTAAATGTGCCACTGGTGAGGGGCCTGTGCATGCATTATTTTTGTTTTGTGCTTCGGGGGAGTGGCGAAGAGTGGTGGAGAGAACTGGACGAATACTCTTAGGTTTTTTCGGTAAAGTCACGTAGGTAAAAAATAAAATTAAAATAAATGAAAGTAAAATAAAAAATCACGACGTTTCGGAGGCAACACAAGCTTCCGTATTCAGGTGGAACCGTCACAGCACGACTGCTGTACTTGAAACGTCGTGATTTTTATTTTACTTTTATTTATTTTAATTTTATTTTTTACCTACGTGACTTTACCGATAAAACCTAAGAGTATGAATCCTTGCAGTCACGAAAGCTTCAAATCTAGAACTGGACGAATATCTACGCCTGACTTCCCTTGGAGTGCAGTAGCCTCTAAAGTTTGCACGGGAGCCTCTACACGTTCTGCTACACAACTGCGTCAGTTTCCAAATAACGACAGGGTTAAGCGGTGACTTCGAGTTACTCAGGAATACATCGAAAATGTTTTTAGGTTTATTTCGTTTAACCAGGCGAGAGTCCAAGAGACCAGGATAGTCTCAGTTGCAAGTGACCCAAGGTATTAGTCTGCCACTAGTAGGGGGCGATGATTGATGTGCAAAGAGTATAATGTCAGTGCTAATTTTTTACAATCACTTAGTTTTATTTCGTAGAACAAATGACTCGCATAAGGCATTTTTTTTCTCTCTTTAATAGCCACAACTGGCATCAAAAGCCACGGTTAATGCATTGTGTTTTCAGTAGCTTCATAACTATAACTGTAATTGGATGTCAAATGTAGCTTATTAGGGCTTAATTGGTTATGAAAGCATTTATATCTCAGTAAAAATAAAGTATGGTTTGTGACGGATAGAAACATATTTATCTGAGTCAAATATACAGAAATTTGTTCTAAAGACAAACGGAAACTCTCTGAACAGTCTGCTTTCACAGGCTGCAATTGTGATAAGCAATGGCAAAAGAGTATAGTGCAAAACAAATCCAGTAAAAGAGTTTATAAACTAATTTCATTGCATGGATCTACCTTTGTTTAACTTTACAAGAAGCACAGTATTCAATTTAAAGTGGGGGTAACATGCCCTTGTGTTCACGGGTTAAGTGGCTCACTTTGTAATCACATTTGGTGACAGATGCTGCCTACGCAGAGCCTGAAAACTTTGCATTCTTATAGGCAGACAATTGTGTGCTCCGCTGTAGACCATATATCTTTAAAAAAATGACCCGCAACTAAATGACGAAAAAACACAACAGGGCTCCTTTTGAATCTCGAGTTTCCCAGGCCGCTTACAAAAAAACATTTGATCCAATCGGGGTCTTGCACTAATAAAGGAAATGACTGTCTAGTTTTTCCTTACCCGGATCTCTCTTGAAAAATATCAGATTTTATCTCGACATGCTTTCGGCAGGCTTTAAATAGACATCGGTGTGTTATTCTTTTTATCTCTTTCATTTTTTCCATCGACCTGTGAGTTCCGTTCCATAACATGGCTTTCATTTCCCACGAGCTGCCCGAAGTTTCAGGAGAAGCCGTGGAGCGAGCTGTGAGTCGACTTATAACGAGTGCCTGGACCAATGGGGCCTGTCTTCAGGATCCGTCCGGGAAGGGATGCATTTCAAATGATAAATAATTATGATTTGTGTATTTTAAAGAACGATTTCTGATAAATTTGGTGTATTTCAGATCATTTACGTATCGTGATAAATTGACCTTTACCAATTCATCTGAAACAAAAACTTTTCGATTGTTTTGGGCTTAGTAAAAATAATAATCAATCAGGAGCACATCCCGACCGACCCGACCCTGCATAAGGCACGACTGCTGTTGTTCGTCTGCTCAAGTGAGCTACGCTTTTGTGTGTGCGATGTTCCGAGTGGTCCTCGGCGCTGCCCCCCCGCCAATCGTCGATAGCAACCGCGTGTGACTCACGTCCTCGTTTCGGGATCCACGTTGCAGAACGTGACTGTCGAGACGGGATAGTGACGCCTGAAGAACAGCCTGTGTGTTGGAGGCAGAATGCGGCGTGAGATGGCGTTTCCACATTGTATGTATATACGTATGTTGAACTTCTTTCACACCGTTATGCAGCCAACCGTGCCAATCAGAAGTGCAGGGCGGAAGGACAACAAACTAAACACAAAAGCAGTTCTAAATAAATGAGTGTTCAATCTAGGTGATTTAAAAGTGTATAGCTCCCAGTGGCTTCCTAATATCGGAAGGAAGAGCGTTCCAGACGGCCACAGAAGCGCATGTGAAAGCGTGCGATGCAGTGACCGTCTTTGTACGATGTCCAGCCAAAAATCACGTTATCCGTATAGGCAGCTGTGACCCAACACACGTAAATAGGTGACCCAACGCGCACCATACACATGAAACAGATGAACATGTTGGTGTATGTTTCACTTATCTTTTTTGTTTTTGTAAAATTGAGCCGGTGTCTCGACTGGCAACGATGACGCACATTTTCAAGGTGATTGGTTTGAACATTTTCATCAAGTTATGAATCTGGCTCAAAGTTGCTTTTACTTACATCACCCTCATATCCTCAAGATATATACCCATGACTATCTCGTGATGCTGAACCTGATCTACAACTCGGTCTCTTTTGTAGTATTTGTTATGTCCTCACCGAATAATTTTCTGACATACCACCAAGTTAACATCCCTCCTCTTGTGTATATTATTCGTGAGATGTATTCCTCTATACATCCTCTATAAATCGACAGTGACATATCATGGTACTTTTTCAATATCAAATTGCAGTTGTGTGCCAGTGTAACACATACACCAGCATGGCATCCGACACACCACGTGCGTTTTCCATGTGCAATAGCATAACAATGTCGTAATTCCAATTATGCAGGAAAGCCTCCCTGAGTCTCAGAGTCCCCATTCACGAGTTTACCCACGTGGGACGTTGGCGACACACCAAGACACACCGAATGTCTCTCTGTGCCTCTCGGCGTGTGACCAAGAGACACACAGAGTGAGTGACCAAGAGACACACAGAGTGTGTGATCAAGAGACACAGTGTGTGTGTACCACATCCACCGCAGGCGATCGTCGTCTTACAGTCCGTACAACATATTCCGCACGTCCCACGATCCCCGCGTGGCCCTCCATGTGCCCCCCCCCCCTCGCCCCGCCGAATGCTCCGCACCTGCGCTGGTTGTCGGTGAGCGTGATGCCCTGTGCCGACACCTTGAAGTGCACGGTCGTTGCCACGGGCCGTGGCTTCATGTCCAGGATCTCAGCGGTCGCCTTGCCAATCGCCTGAGGCCCCGTGAGCGACTCCATCTCCACGGAGCCCAGGAAGAGCACGTTACAGGCTGCAGGAAGGAGGGCGGTCACCACACAGGTGTATCGCCGGTGTGCCACGGCTGAGATGAACGATGTGGCAGCTAGCACGAATGAGCTTTGTGCTTTAAAGGGCCATTGCCCGAATCGTCACCTGTTAAACTAAAACTATTCATCTTCTTGGTTCTTTCGGTAAAGTCACGTAGAAGGGAAATAATAAAATAATAAAAATAAAACATAATCAAATAATTCTCACGACGTTTCGGCCACAACGCAAGCAGCCGTCCTCAGGTGAAGACGCTGTCTTTCCGACAGACCTGTTCTTCACCTGAGGATGACTGCTTGCGTTGTGGCCGAAACGTCGTGAGAATTATTTTATTATGTTTTATTTTTATTATTTTATTATTTCCCTTCTACGTGACTTTACCGAAAAAACCAAAAAGATGAATCCCTGCAGTCACGAAACCTTTAAATCGAAATTTAAAACTATTAACTTTAGATTTTTTTTACCAGGTAAGGCCCACTGAGCTGCATAGATCTTTTTCAGAAGCGACCTGACCACAAATGATAGCTCAATGAAGTGGCTTATCGTGTGGAAATTTATAGCAGCCAAATACTCTAAATGCACGTTTCCAAATGTGGAGGGAAAAACCAGAGAACTCGGAGAAAAATCCAAGCGACCACGGGGAAAGAGACGCGCAAACACTAAATATGCAGGTGTCAGGATCGGGATCAAACCCATGAACTCCTGCAAACCAGACAAGGAAGTTAACATCTTGCCACCGCTCATGTGCCGTGATGGCCTTAAGAGTTGCTCTATAATAGCACTTGCCCCAACGGTTTGCTAAAGGCTATATGGGGATCTTTTTCCTTCGTCTTTGGAGGTGTGATGAGGTGGTCGTGCTGTACCTGCGCCCTGCTTGAGGAGTTCTGAGGCAGAATTCACTGAAGAAGTGTCCAGAGGATCTATACACAGACGGCAAATATAAAAATATGCACCCTGTTAAACCATGCTGAGTTCGCCATCGCATCAATCTCCCACCACCAACGCTAATGTCGAAATGGTACATAATCCAGCTCCAAATCGTGGAAAAAATATCTCATGTGCCCTGTTAGCCAAGTATGAACATATAAAGAGCTCTTCAGTTTCTCTTGTTAGTTTCCCCATTCCAACAAGATATGGCACTATAACGCTTCCTTCAAATGAGCATAATTTAAGATGCGTTTCTGCCAGATTAAAGCAAAAAATGCAAGACGTAAGAACACGATCAAGTTAATAGGGAGAGCAGGTGACGTGGTACCGGTTGGGCTGATGAGGAGGAATATTTGGAGATTTGGCTGTGGGGGCTGAGAGAGGACACGGGAGGGAGGAGGTTTGTAAACGAGAGGCTGTTACCGTGCTCTGGGACGAGCAGCTTGCACGGGAGGGCGAGGGGCGTGATTGAGTGCTGATAGACGAGGGCAGACAGGCTACCTGCATTCACGCACGCACACACAGATGACACGCGTGTATACATGCAGCCACGCAAATACCGATGCATAACGGGGGAGAGGGACGTGCGGTCGCTGCTTGTTGCAGAGGGCCACAGTTCGCATGTACCTAAGTTGAACTTCTTTCGCACCGTCCGTAGCCAAGCATGCTAATCGGAGGTGCGGTAAACACTGATAATGTATCGCTGCTTACTATGTAATAACATGCACTCCTCAAGGTTTGGCAATGTCAACACCAGAAGCGGTGGCCTGTGCAGAATATTGGGAAAAGACGATTATATAGGTTGGACGACAAAGAAGAGGTAATAACACATTACACAACCTCTTTAATGGAGAAAGTTGCAGTGCATCACACATGTGAAATGTCACATGGGATGTATTAACTGTCAAAATACGTGCCTTCTGCTTTCACGGAGTGAAGTTAAAGATCCCATGACGTCACTTGCAAGAGTTGGCCATTGTGTGCCGGTGTCATGGTCCAAATTTGGCAATTGTTATTTTTGTTAAGTACCTGCATATTACTCAATTGGGATTATACACATGAATCATGGCAGGACCCTCACAAAAAAAGAGTCATGAGACTCAGTTATGCTTTCCTGGATAAACAAGATTAATATTAATATTAGGACATTTCAAATGCCCAGTCGCTGCCCCATCACCATCGATGCATACATTTGCACGAGTGGTGTCCTGTGCACAACGTGTATTGACTTGATTTTACATGAAACAAGAAGGTTCTCACATTAGGGCATACCATCGTAGGGAATGCATTGTAATTAGTGTTGTAAAACCCCTGACACCTGTTCCTTTCCTAGAATCGCAATTGCCTGATTTACAACTGACAGTTCTTCCTGATGATTTCTTACCAATCAGCGATCATATATGTTTATCGATTACACATTTAATGAGCTCTTCAATCATTACTGTCAATCTTTCCATTATTACCTCGCAATCAATAACAAATGATTTTGAAGTAGTATTTGGTAATCCTCACGAGGCCATGTGATTTTCAGCTTTCGTACTATTTAGGCGTAGTAATCTTGGTGATAAATTCCAAAAAACCAAGGCCCTTATCATCATTATCATCACATCAAGACCACCACAATTACACCATCACTGTCACCGCAGCTTATCAGACACACTCACCAAACACCGGCTCGTTGGTGCAGCCCTTAAGCCGCACACCCTTGGGGGTCGACTCGATGAGAAAGTGGCGGACCAACTCCGACGCAGGGTCACCTGGGGGTGAAGGGGTCAGAGACGGGTTACCGGGGCTGGCACCAGCACGCACGGTGCCATGTGGGCTGGCATGGAAATTCTTCATTTCTCTTTGTGTGTGGGGGTGCGTGTGTGCGCGTGCATGCGCGTGTGTGCGTGTGTGTGTGTGCATGCGCGTGTGTGCGTGTGTGTGTGCATGCGCGTGTGTGCGTGTGTGTGTGTGCATGCGCGTGTGTGTGTGTGCATGCGCGTGTGTGCGTGTGTGTGTGTGCATGCGCGTGTGTGCGTGTGTGTGTGTGCATGCGCGTGTGTGCGTGTGTGTGTGTGCGTGCGTGTGTGTGCGTGTGTGTGCACGCCATGCCTTTCTTGCTGTCCAGCGAGGGACCTGGTGGGGTGGCCACCTTCAAAGCGAGCCCGTAGGCCCCACGGAAGGAACTGCTGTCACGGATGACGAATGCTCCCGGGTCCCGACCCTTCAGCATGGTGATCGCTGTGAGATAAGGAGACAAAAACACAGATACACGCACGCACATACAGACATTCCCATACGTTTCCAGGAGCGGCATGGGAGCAGGCAAAAAGATTGTCCACGAATGCAGACATTGAAGTAACAGCCACAATGCTTACATTTAAGTGTAAATCGGTTACATTAAAGGTATATATAGAAATGCAAACAGCACATCTTTTAAATCTACGGTGTCTGTATATGCAGACACAACAGACGCAACAAATATGTGCATGTCCATACAGACAAAGATCACTCGTATAGCCTCAACAGACTGTTGGGGCAAGTGCTGTTAGCGAGCACCTATGAAGGCCAACACACGAGGAGGTGAGTGGCCAGAACCGCGCCCGGCTGCCTTTGTCTCCCGAGTGGTGATGTTTACACACCGCACCAGGTACCCATTTGAGGCTGAGTCGACCTAGGGGAGGCCCAGGACTGCTTCAGATATTCGTCACTGATGTTGGCCGTGAGCGGGAATCGAAGTCGGGTCACTGGGTTTGTAACGCAGCACGCTAACCACTACACTACCGCTCCCCACACATACATACGAACAAGACACATTCAGGAATAAATATACACACAGACGCAACTTAGTTTACAGGCTCATAAAATCCACATTAGCTCATTGCATAAATCCGGACAATGGAAAATGTCACACACGATTTTGTAACAACATGCTATAAAAGGCTGCAGTCTCAATTTAAAACGGCCCGCTGGAGACTCTCCACTGATTAACATCGCCCCTGGTGTGAGGTCATCTTTGTATGTGTGTGTGTTTGTGTCTGTATATATATGCAGTTAGGAGTGAGTTTCAAACATTCCACAATTACGTGTAAAAAGCAGTACTGCCTTTGTGGATATGTTAAAACCATCAGCATTTCCTGACGAAGTGCATTGTGGTCTTATTGTCTTCGGTCACCATTAAAATACATTTGAGCAAATGTGACCAACTGACAGCAGCAGTGATACAGTCATAGACAACTGTGGACCGGTTTCGTATTAATTAGGAATCATCAGCACACTATGGCCACCAATGCTCACGACTGCGAAAGTGTGCCTCTGGAAACCATACGCGTGGAGTCGGCGCTTCCGTTAAGTGAGCTTGGCAAATGCCAACAATACTAGATTACAGATTTGATTGATCAGAGCAACAATTGCAGGACGGTGGGATAAGAGATCATCTTACCCTGATCTCTGGAGATGTCGGGCTTGTACCAGTACTTGGATGTGTCTTGCACAAAGTTCACACGTGACTCCAAATTCCCATCTGGGCTGACCGGGGAACCTAGTGAGTACACACATACAAAGACAAAGATCCCCCATATAGCCTTCAACAGACTGTTGGGGCAGGTGCTGTCAGCAAGCAACTATTAAGAAGCACATGAGGGGACGGGCGGCCAGCACCACATCCCGGCTGCCTCTGTCTCCCCAATGCTGATTTTTACACACTGCACCAGATGCTAATTTAGAGCGGAGTCGACATAGGGGAGGCTCAGGACTGCTTCAGATATTCGTCACTGGTGTTAGCCATGATCGGGAATTGAACTCGGGTCGCTGGGTTCGTAGCACAGCACGCTAATTGCTACACGACTGTTCCCCATTAACACACACGCACGCACACACACACTCAAGACCACACTAACACACACACAAGGTCCCACTATAAGTGTACATAGGCTATTAGGACAAATGTTGTTGCCAAACAGCTATTAATAATGGTCACGAAGGCTAAATATATTGAGGCCATTGAGCAACCTTGAGAAAAGCGCAAGTTACATTGCTGGACCACCGGACCTTATTGACTTGAGAACGCATTTGGTCATCAATAACAACAACCGACCATGCGGCGGGGGCCAGCGCCATAGTCTGATATCTCTTTTTTTGTTTCTCACATGCGGATAGAGGCCTTAAGCCAGATTGAGACAGAAACTACCACTCGTGTGTGAGTGGCAGGAAATGTAACTCTGGTGCAGCGTGTGAACACGCACATACATTGCACACTTTATATTGGACTACCACAGACGGCCGATGCTGGATGCGGTGAGGGTAATAATGCTGAGGATGGTAGAACTTTGGTGATGAAGATGCTGGGTACACGGCTGATTGTAAGGATGGTGCCAATGTTAATTATAAATATAGCTGGTCGTGCAATATTGAGCTATGGCACTAACACAAAAATATACCTGTTGAGAGTAATGTCATCAAGCTACGCGTCCGCTACTGCAGGGCAAGTGAAGAGTGTGAGCTCATGTGCTGTGTGTGCCGTGTGAGTGTGAGCGATGTGCTGCGTGAGCGCGTATACAATGTTGAGTGCGAGCGTGTGCGTGCGTTCTGCATGAGTGCGAACATATGTGCCGCGTTAGCGCGCATAGCCGTATGCAATGTTGAGTGTGAGCGTGTGTTTGTGCTGCGTGAGTGCTAACGCGTGCGCGTGTTTGCGCTGTGCGAGTGCGAGCGCGTCTTCCGCGCTCGGCGTGCGATTCCCACCGTGTGTGGGGCTCCAATCGGGCAGCGAGTGCGGGAAGGCCGCGGCGCTGTGCGTGCTCGAACCCCCGGGGCTCGAGAGGCCGCTGGACAGCGGCGACGTCGACAACTTCCCGTTCACGTTGCCGGGCGACAGCCGCATCGCACTCCGACCGCCGCTGCCGCTGCCGCCCCGTCCCTCTGGGGAACCTCCCTCGTCCCAGCCGGGGAAGACGCGCGGTGGGGACGCCTCCCCGGGCCGCCCCTCGTCGTTGGAGCCTCGAGGCAACCTGGTTTGGGTCGCGTGAGCCGAGGCCGCCGCGCCCGACATCCCGAACGGCTGCTGCTCGCCCGATGGGCCGTACGAGGTGGTGGAAAAGGTGCTGTAGTTGAGGCTGTAGGTGCTGGCCGGCGGTGTCGTTGCCGCTTCATAGGCCAGACTCTGCGACGCGCACGGCGTCGCCGCACCGTAGCTCAGCGCGCTGTTCACCGACGAGCGTCCGCTGCCACCGCTCTCCCGGCCCGAAAGCGGAGCGAGCTGCCGCCGGTAGTCGTCTTGCGGCGTGGACGTGTGGACGCCGCGAGCCACCAGCCTGGGGCTTGGCGGCACAGGGCCCAGAGCTCTGACGCCGTCGCCAAACCCGGGAGTCTCACCCGTGCTCCGGTGCGACAGCGCCGGGCTCTCCGACCCTGGGGGTCTCCGCAGGACGCCTGGATTGGCTGAGGCCGCCTGGACTCCGTACATATTCGAGGACCCGGGCCCTTGGCCTCCGTAACTGAGCGATGAGCCACCGTGGCCTCCATCATCACTTTTCCGGCCATAGTAGGCCACGCCAGAGATGACTGGGTGAGGGTGCAGCCTCATGGCATCCGCGAGCATCGCTTCGTCGTACGAAGCCTGGCCTTCGACAGCCCGGCTGAGCTGCTTCTGAGCTGAGACAGCTCTGTCCTCCATGCCACTGAACGGGACGCTCTGCGGGGCTGCATGCTGAAAGTTCACTGGCGTGGCCGTCCTGATGCCAGCCGGCTGCAAGGACGCATCTCCTTGCTGTGCTCCATGATTGGGCCCGTAGGCGTACAGCTCGGGCTTCCCTTGTTTGCCGGCGGCCGGGTCTTCCGTACCATTGTACCGTACTCCTGCCTGGTTACCCCTGTACGCACCGAAGCCGGCATCTAAGTACGGGGTGCCGCGTGGATCCGTAAAACCAGACGTCTCCTCCCAGGGTGACGGCTGACGGGCCAGCGTCACCGTAGCGTCTCGGTGCTGGTCGTGCGGCGGTTGACCGGCGTACGGTCCGTGCTGCCGCGCCTGCTCTGGCCTGGCCCGCGAGTCCTGCACGCCCGCGTACCCGCTGTAGGCGCCTGCTTGCTGCGCCCCGGAGATGGCGAGGAGACCGACGGGGCCATCCGGATGCGCGGGATACTGAGCATTCGCGCCGTTGTCACGAGGCGTGGCGCCGGCCGCGGGGCCTCGTCTCTGAGACGACCAGAAGGCGGCGGGGTCTGGGCGAGGCTCCCCGCAGGAGGCCGCGGCGTAGGGCTCGGCGTGCGAGGAGTGGTAAGGGGAGGCGCGCTGGCCCGCGCTGGCGGCGTCGGCCTCGGCGTTCCGAGCCACGGTCTCCACGTAGCTCCACGGCTCTGAAAGCGTGCGGCGAGAGCGGGAGGAACGCGCGTTGATTTCACGATCATGCTGCACATCCGATCATTCAGAAGGCACACGTGACCATGCCACCGCACAAACAGCCGTGCACACTGCATGCACACCGGACAGATGATGCACGCCAACCACAAAGCCTGCCTCCTGTGTACTGCCCTGCCTCCTGTGTACTGCCTCCTGTGCACTGCCTCCTGTGTACTGCCTCCTGTGTACTGCCCTGCCTCCTGTGTGCTGCTTTCTGTGTACTGCCTCCTGTGTGCTGCCCTCTCTCCTGTGTGCTGCCCTGCCTCCTGTGTACTGCCCTGCCTCCTGTGTACTGCCTCCTGTGTGCTGTCCTGTCTCCTGTGTACTGCCTCCTGTGTACTGCCTCCTGTGTACTGCCCTGCCTCCTGTGTACTGCCTCCTGTGTGCTGCCCTGTCTCCTGTGTACTGCCTCCTGTGTACTGCCTCCTGTGTACTGCCCTGCCTCCTGCGTGCTGCCCTGCCTCCTGCGTACTGCCTCCTGTGTGCTGCCCTGCCCCCTGCGTGCCGACCCTGGCGACGGAGCTGCGAGGCTGCCAACTGGGTTCGTGGCGCCAGGGACACGGCGGTCTGCACTGCGCTGCCATTTAATGAAATAATGCCGCTTTAACATTGCAAAGGAATGTGGTGTTTTCTTGTTTGGGTGAGCCAGGGGCAGCGTGGGGGTTTCTACACCCCCTCTTTCCGCCGAGGCCTAGGCGAGCCTGCCGGTAATCTTAAGCTTCGCCACCGCACGCTGTTACCGCATTAGGAAAATTCCTCTCATTTAAAATGTTCTCTTCAAATAACGACCCGCAAGGGACCCATTCAGCATCGCCGAAATGAGACGCGGGATGAACGGCAGCAGTACAATTACAGAAGCGTAAGATGACGATGATTTTGATGATGTTGTTAATTATTATTATGGGAATGAGAGCAGTAATGTTTTTTTTTTTACAACAGCTGTCAAGATCATAATACTGACGGAGACATTGAGGGTTACATGGGGTGATAGCGTTTAGAAAGGTTACATTGATCGCAGCTTCACAAACGATCATGTTGATTGCATCGACATATAATCTGGCCAGGTGGTTCAGGGGTAGTGAGTGCATCGCAATCGGAAGCTGAAAGTTAAAATCTTATTTGGAAGTTGCCTTAGCCCATCATCCCTTCAGGATTGATACAATGAGTACCACTTTGTAGGAAAGTCAACAACGGTTGTCCTATGGACAGATGTTCTCCGACCATAGGTATGTGGAATATTCACCACTGGCTCAGGGCTGCCCTAATGAGCAGGAAATCACTGTGACTCCTTGATGATGATGATGATAACGGTGGCAGTCGCGAATGGGTATGACCATCACGATGAGGTTTGGAGAATGAGTGACTAAGCGAGCGACTATGATGATCATGGCGGTGACGCTTATGCGCATCGACGATGGCTGTGCTCAAGGCGATGGTGAGGTCCACTCACCGGGCAGGGTGGACCTGGGAATGGCGCTGTCAGGCACGTCTGTGGGATGAGCGCCAAAATGAAGCAGGCAGGGAGGAGGGTGGTGGGGGGATAAGGGGACAAGCAAGCAGACCGGGGATTGGGCCGCACGGAGGGACGGAGGCAGAGGGACATGCAAGTTACAGCCATGGGGTGCATTTGTAACACACCGCACCAACAACAAAAACGCCGTGCAGCACCGTAGTAGCCCACGTGCGGTTATCACAACATCACCATGCTTCGCTGCCGTTGCTGTTGCTTGCGATGCTTTGTTTTGACGTTACGGCCAGATCAACCATCACTTGGGTAAGGCAGCGGTGAGCAAGGCATATGCCCGGGCAAAGTGTGGCTTTATGGTATGAATAAGTCATTTAGAGTGTACGGATATTCACTTCACGTGTTCTGGATACACGACGTTTTATATTGTTTCAGAAAATAAATAACACACAGGTCGACCGATGGCCACTCCTTTTGAAAGGCAAACCCTCAGGCGAGTGTGCGTGCGTTTTTTTCTTCCATTCAATATGCGAGAACGTTTTACAACGATCCCGCTTCTCTTTGGTGGGGTTTTTGTTTGTTCAACAAATCCCGGCAGGCAGTGAAATGGTCTGCGCCTGTTTTTCTAGTTTGAATAAACAAATGCTTCAGGCATGACCACACGTGCCTTGCGTTCTTGGCCGTTAAGTTGTCCTTTTTTTTAAACTATTTTTTTATTTTACCAGGTAAGGCCCACTGAGTTGGACAGCTCTTTTACAGAAGCGTCCTGGCCAAAACGCAATATCTCAATGAAGTGGCTTATCATGTAGAAATTGAGAGCATCAAAAATACTCTTAATGATAAATGTGGAGGGACAAACTAGAGGACCGGGAGAAATAGCCACGTGACCGCGGGTAGAACATGCAAACCAAAAATATACAGGTGCCAGGGTTCGGATCGAACCCACGACCTACTGTAAACCAGGCGAGGCAGTTGACATCTCGCCACAGCTTTGCTATTTTGTTTGTAACAGTGGCGGTGGCACATCCACCACGCTGGGTAAGGACTGCAATTGATGCGGCCTGCGGCTGGGTTCACACGGAACTAGAATCAAGCACAGTGGGCGACCTATCAACCGACTCTTCTCCAACTCCCAGCCTCTGCCACACCCTTTCACTGCCCGTGGCAAATTGTTGAAACAGAAAAACGAGCAGTGCTCTCGATGGTGATTTCAACTGCTCTTGCTCTTTCTTATACAACGCCAAGGTTCTCTTCCAAGGCCTGAAACTCCCAAGTGCTTTGAGACATCTGTCACGACCGTGGGTAATAATAACAATGATGCACCGAGTAAAGTGCGCATTATGAGTTTATGCCGAGTGCACGTGGTCGATAAACTTAATGCCGTGCAGTGTCCATGATTGGTTATGTACATTGAAATTATTCCGCACCATACATAGCCAACCATGCTAATCGGTTGTGCATTGTGAGTGGGATGAGCTTTGCCAGGTGTGTTTTATATGGAGTGGAAGGTGTGGAAGTATTGCGTTTAGCAAGCACTGCAAGTGTGCTTTGTGTGCTTGGCGTGTCTAGG
This sequence comes from Lampetra planeri, assembly GCF_965212315.1. Classification (NCBI taxonomy): domain Eukaryota; kingdom Metazoa; phylum Chordata; class Hyperoartia; order Petromyzontiformes; family Petromyzontidae; genus Lampetra; species Lampetra planeri. The sequence continues at coordinate 3,432,302 of NC_136108.1, read as the reverse complement.
TGTTCTGTGGTTGTGCTGTGTGGCTCTCCACTGCAGCCTTTGCATTGCGACGCTGGACATCGTGCCGAACAACATGCGGTAAAACCCGATAACAAATCAGAGAGCTGTGTGCAGCTCAGTCAAACTGTCGAGACCACGGTGGCCTTACCCTGCGCCGACGAGACGTGGATCTCCATGGGCTTGTGGGGCTTGAGCTTGAGGGCGGAGAGCGGCGTCTCAGCCAGGCCAATCGGAGAACGCGCTGTAACAAAGACAAAGATCCCCCGTATAGCCTTAACAGACTGTTGGGGCAAGTGCTGTTCACGAAAAACCTATGAAGGCCATCACGGCACACGAGGGGGTGGGTGGCCAGCACCACACCCGGCCGCCTTTGCCTCCCCAGTGGCGATGATTACACACCGCACCAGGTCCTCATTTGAGGCTGAGTCGACCTAGGGGAGGCCCAGGACCGATTCAGATAATCGACACTGATGTTGGCCGTAAGGGGGAATCGAACTCGCGCCGCCGGGTTTGTAGCGCAGCGCACTAACCGCTGCACCACCGCTCCCCTGTAACACGCGCGCACACACGCACACACGGCTACTTCTGTCAGCCTCCGCACCCCAACGAACGTGCCAAGGCCAGAACGCAAATTGCACATGGGCATCGTCCACATGCCACGGTTGTTCATGTGTCTTACACAGCTGCCAGAGATACCTGTTAGCATGGACTGAAATATGTGTAGTCAGGCGATACTAACAAAGATGATGTCTCAATTCGGTGGGCTAAATACTGCGTAAGGTGGCTTGTGGGGTAAACAGCTAGGTTTTCAGAGCATACCATCCACTTGAATGTGCAGACAAGTAAGAAGAGACCCATACGCACAGGCAAGAGTCACTTTCCACACGTGTACAGTGTATCTGAATCAAACGAGGTCTTGCGAATGTCCAATCTGAGTCCAGTGGCTCAGAGTGGAGATCCACAGGGAGGAAACCTTGGCCAGACGCAGGAGCATCTGTCGACAACGAACAAGGACCACAAGCCGTCGGGGGATCGTACCTTCTGGTGAACGGGGAGGTGGACTGCCCGGGTCTTGGTCCATCTCCTCGAATGCCTCCTTGTAACTGTGCATGTGCCTCTGTTTGTGTGTCAAACGCACAAGCACGCGTGCACATACAAGCAGCCGAGTCAGTGCAGCTTACCAGCTTGGCCATCCACTGCATTGCATGCGATGTGTGGTTGGTTTATCTGGGTGCACCGCACTGAGCTCGGATGCCACGGTTTTGTGCGGCGAAAGTGTACTATGATATCTCTGTGGTGATGGACTCCGATGTCTCTCTATAACTGGACAAACGGCTTATTGGTGGCAGACTTTGATGTTCCACTGGAGATGGCTGGTGATATCCACCAGTGGGTGAACTATACCACCCTAACGATGTGCTGCTGTGACCCTAAAGTGGTGGAATACGGTGATCCTCGAGATTGTGAAACCACTTCAATAAAAGTGGACTGTGGAATCACTGTGAATGATCAGTGGTGTCCCTTAATGCTGGTGGACACTCTAAAATAATGACAATATTCCACCTCTGGAGGTTGATTATGACCCTCTAAGAGGTGGATTGTACTGTAGTCATCCTCTAGAGGTGGACGATTGTAACCATCCAGAGGTGGGCAATGGAAACCTAAACAAGACAGGCTACGGCAACCCTGTAGAGTTCACCAATAGTGCTGCTCTAGAGGTGGACGCTGATACCCCCTCTACAGGTGGAATGTGGTCTCCCTCTCGAGGTGGGCTTGCCACGATCCCGCTCTCCCTTCCTCACCTCTCGCGGTCGGCCTCCAGGATTGGCGGCGATGATGTTGCGCACCTCTGGCGAGATGGCTCGGACTGGTGACCGCACGGTGGCCCGATAGATGTTCTGTTCGCCGGCGCTGCCATTGAGGCCATCGGCACCTTGCTCGCCATCCTGGTTGTCATAGCGACCGTTGCTGAGGTTGCGTCTGTGCACAGGCCGGCCCCTTGCCTCCATGGTTGAGATGCCTGAACGCACCAAACGTGTGAACGTACACACACAAAGATAAAGATCCCCCATATAGCCTTAAAAAAAACCTATTAAGGCCGGCACGGTACACGAGGGGGTGGGTGGCCAGTACAACGCCCGACCGCCTTTGCCTGCGCCGTGGCGATGTTTTTAGACACTGCACTAGGTACTCATTTGAGGCTAAGTCGATCTAGGAGAGGCCCAGGACCGGTTCAGATAATCGTCACTGGTGTTGGCCGTGAGCGAGAATCGAACCCCCGGGTCACCAGGTTCGTAGCGCAGCGCGCTAAACGCGAACACTACCGCGGGCACGGAGAAACACGTACAAATCACGCCCTGATTAGGTACTCCTACCCACATCACACCGATCCTCTAAGGTTGACGCTGACACACCAGAGCAGACGCTCATTTTCAGCCGAGTTGACCAAGGCGGTGTGGGCTGTTATCCAAATATAACCAAGGTTACCGAGATTTGTTGTGCCGTGCACTAACCACCGTCACATCACACCAAGGACACACACACGGGTACGTGCCAATGCAATCGCACAACCGGTCACGTATATAGCATCGGCACAAGTGAACCTAATAGCACAAGTGTCAAACGCGACCTTGCTCTGATCTATATTCTCTGCCCCCCGGCAAGGGGTGCAGTAAAGTTTTTTTTTTAATGGGCACCATGCACGAACATGCTAGAGCGTGTCACACGCAAAGTGTGCGTGTGTCACTTATTTAAGACTCACGTACATCTAAGGCACACGAACGTGCATTTCGACGCTTCGGTTGAGCCGTTCAATTTCTACAGCCAAGAGAGACACACGCCTTCCCTATACTCGCTGCGGATGAGTACGGATGCACTTCAATGTGATGTATCAATTAGGCAAAAACATTTAGCAACCTCTTTATTGCTTTCAGGTAAGCGTTGCATGAGATGTGACATTTTGATTGACTGGGAGTTTGTAATTGAAGGTTGATTATTTGCATCACTAACGACCACAGTCTCGAACAGCAGCTGGCACATCAATGTGCTCCACGTTAATCAATGTGCCGTGTAACATGCACAATCAGGGATTAGTGAGAAAGCGGCGTAAAAAAACATCCCGCCCGCTGAGCGCTATTGGCCAATTAAAATGCACGTTCCTAGGTGGTCTCGATATGCGCACGCAGCGGTGTTAGAAGCGGGAGGGCAGAGAAGGCTTTAATGCCACTCTCTTAATTGCACTACTTCCCCCACTGCGCGCATGAGATGGGGTGCGCGTGTGAGTTGGGTGTCAATGCCACCCTCGCCGTGCCCCCCCCCCGCTCCCCAATTCTACGATCAGAGAAGCATCTCGCAGTTGTGGGGAGTTGGAGTGGGGGGTGCGATTGACCCCCCGCCCCACCCACCCACACCAAACATGGCTCGGTATCCTGTGAATTTTGGGAGGCTCGTAAAGAGGAGCCCGTTATTAGCATCGCTCGCGTCTCCCGCTGTTAAACGGCACTGCTGCCCGCGTGTCCCTTCTCTCTGGCCAAGCACACAGGCAGCGTTTGTTGTGCAGGGAATGCCGGCAGCAGTCCCTAAGTTGGACTCCCAAGCCCATGTGTGGAACGAAATCTGTTAATTCGCTCGCCGTCTCGCTCGCTCCTCAGCCGCTCGCACCTTCTTCACTCGGTGATTCATTCACTCGGTCAAGGACTTTACACACCCAATTAGTCGTTCAAATGTAGACTCACTCCTCGACTAATTAACCCCCTGGGAGAGTTATTCAAGTACCCGCAAATTGACTTCCCAGTACTCGGTAACTGACTTACTTAATGACTTAATTATGTCCTTCCCTATAAACACGTGGCAGTTTACTGGCCTTGGTTCAAGTGAGGCTGACAGTGTTTGCTTGTGTTGAAGCAATACTGCTGAATTTATGCACTCACCAAAAGGATGATAAAATGTATAAAAAAAAGACTTGTATATTTTACTCGGAGGGACATATACGCGAGGAAAGAGGCGTACTGTTCGCTTGTTTATTTTGTTACTTAATCATGGACTTACTCACTGGTCCATTGACTTCATTGTAAACTTTATATCCGTTCACTTCCTCAATTGCACGCTTGAACCATGTACTCGCTCAGTTGCAGAGCTGTGCACTCGCTCGTTCACCCACGCAACCGAGAGCTCACAAAGTCGTGCTTTTACTCACGAACGCACCACGTCATTATTCTTTTTTTTCTTCCTGTGGCACCGGCCCGCTCTCACGCTCTCACACTTTAATCGCAGTGAGTTGTTTTCTTCAATTGGCTTGATTCGTTGTTCGCCAGTGCCTGCCAGCTTGTAAATATGGCCGGCTGACCAAATGCTGTATATCCAATTGAAATAAACGATTTAGTTAACTCCCTTAGCATACTCTTTGGTTCTTTCGGTAAAGTCTCGTAGATATAAAATGAATAGATCACGACGTTTCGATCGCAACACAAGCAAGCGTCATCAGGTGAAACAAACACAGCACGTCCTGATCTATATATTTTCTACCCACGTGACTTTACCAAAAGAACCAAAGAGTACGGATTCCTGCAGTCACGAAATCTTCAAATCCTTTAGCATACTTGTAACAAGCAAAGGCATGAAACGTTAGTCGTCTTCTTCTACGAACACTGTTTTCTCCTAAAATACATTGTTAATGATGCAGGGTGGTGAGTTATTGTTTTAATCATGATTATATTATGTGCCTTTGCCTCCCACTAGCTGGCTGACTAACTCTGCATGCTGGTTTTGGAGATATATTTTGCATCCTCCACCGCACTTACTGGGTAATCACGGTCTTGTGCGTGCACACGCTCATTAACTCCCATTGAACCCTCCAAGGCTCCAATACACGACACCGACACTTGATCGCGAACAGTTTCATCCAATTAGCATGCACGTCCACCCCCATTCATAATCTACGATGCCTTCAGTAGCTTTTTTGGCAATATTTCCCTGTAAAAAAATATAATAATTATTCCCAGTGATCCAATGCTGGTGTCAGCCACAGCGGAAAATATTACAGGCAGTCCTTACACCCCCCCCCCCACCACTGCTTGGCATAAACACTACGGCACAATAGGCCCTTTCTGCCCCACTGAAAACAAAACCGTCTGCCCTTATTGCGAGTTGCAGCGGACAACACAGCGACACATGCTAAATGGGCTGAGTAGCTGCTCAGAGTGTGGCTTATCTGCTGAATATCCCATGAGCTGAGCTGATCTACCCTGGACACCATTCCAATTGAGATGTTCCATCTCAAGGGATTATCCAGGTAACACACTTAAAAAAATGTATACTTTCCATGACATTAAACCTTTGCATTACGGCTGTCGGTACGAGTCACAGATAAGGCGCGTGACACCATCCCAGCGTCCAAGCTGGCAAGCGAGACTCACGATCCCAGAGCAAAAGGATACGCTCCTGGTTGTTAAGGAGGCTTGCTGAACCATGGGGGGGGGGGGAGTTGATCGACTACCATTAGCGGTGGAGTCATCCGAGGGTATGCCCTCTTTGATGGACGCTGACGGGGATTGTTTAAGGGGCCGTGACCTATGGACCGTGGGCCCATGCTAGCCGCAGGAGTCAGGGCTTCAGCGGAGCCGAGTGGGTTCAGCAGGCATCAAAGGAGTGAGCGCTGACAGGTGCGTCAGACAAAGTTGGTCGTTTTGCAGAGACCGGATTGTCCACCCATTGTGTTCCTGCCTATGACCAAATGGCCAGGAATGTGACTGATCTTGTCAGATCTGGGAAGCTAAGCAGGTATGGCCCTGGATAGTGATTGCAAGGGTGACCACCATGGCCGAGACTTTGTAATAGACTCAAGGGGGACACGTGGTGGGCAGCAGAGGGAAGTGAGCAACGTCCATTGTTGCACTGTACTTCTAAGTTCCCATGCTACCTGCAGGGTAAGTGGAGGCCCGCACCCAGCATTGGATTGGCAACGGACTGTACCAGTACACATGGACATGACAGACAGACGCACGAGTGATGTACGTCGACAGCTTCAATGTTTGTGGTAACTTTATACCCCTGAGCACAGGTCAGTGCGATTAGCAGGGGTCAGTGGCGTTCAGGTGTGGCGTGAGTGGGCAGTGGCTGACGGGAGGGGTGGTGGAGTCACACGCTAGGTTCAACCGCTCAGCGGGCCCAAGGTCGCGAGGCTAGGCCCGGTACAGTCTCTTTCGCGTGGATGTCGCGATGACTTCACCGAGGAATTTCCGTTGGTTACTAAACAACAAGCGAAACAATTGACGGCTTGACCCCCGGGCCTCCTCAATGGAGCCAGTGTTCATCGTAGCTGTGCGCTGTCAACTGTGCCTGCACTGTGGAGAGATCTCGCGTGCGAGTTGTGCAGAAGGAAGTTTCCTTGTGGCACGTCAGGATGGCTCTGAAGGTTGTTTCACAAGAAGGTTTTCGACATCACATACCAAGGGTGTCTAGTACATGGCTATCATCACGAGGCTCAAATCCCAATTTGCATGTGACTCAGCACCGTCATCATCCCTGAGGTCACTAAAATGAGTACCCACTTGGGAGGACGGATATTTTGGTGAGAAGTCAACAGTAGTTGTCTTCAGGCGGGACAAGTCCTCTCTACAGCAACATGGTTTCCTATCACACTTTGGACTGCCCATGGGGATGAATGGCTGTCATTACTCATCATGGCACGAGGACTGCTAGAATGTTGATGCTGTGGAAGTAGGAACTCTTCATGGACACCGAAGTTAAAACTAGTGCGCTTGCAATCTCAGCATTGGCTAATTTTGAATAACCACGCTCGTGCTCTCTAATACGCAAGGGACAATGATTAGCCCAAGCCAGGCTCATACAAAGCCTTCTGGCCTTGGAACAAGAGAGCCTTGGTCCTGACTGAGGATTCCGCTGGCCTGGAAATGAGTAGATGACCCGGCCTTAAAAAGAAGTCCAGAACATTAATAACGTTGCATTTTGAATTGGCACACATTTGGTCAAAACAAATCTTTAGTAAAAGTGTAAGTGCCATTGTGCATCGCACTGAGCTGTAATGTATTCAATAAGAAGTATTGAGACCCATATGTACTGCAGCAGAAAGTCTTTGGCTGAATAAACAAATTAAGTGAAAATGTCCCTTGTTTTTCTAAGTTGGTATAAAGTACAGACATGTTTTTGTGCAAGTGTTTTTACAACTAACCACAGATGTCTACATAGCTTTGTCAACATCATGGCTCTGTGTCCATAAGTCTTATGTAAGTAACATTGTAGCCACGCGCGTGTGTGTAAGTATCGATCGTATTCTGTAGTTACAATGTAGCTGTGTGAGTAAACCTTGGGTATGCAGTAGTAACAGTTGCGCCCGAGTGCTTGAGTAAGTTGTTATAGTAACATTGTACAATTGTACGTCAAAGCCGTTATAGGAGCATTCTTCATCCAGGTGTGAATATTTAGGCTGGTCACCTGGCCCGGCGGCAGCGTGTTCGCCGCTTGTCACAGAAGTTCACGGTTCGACTTTAGCGGCCGCCCTCGACATTACAGCGAGTTCATTAACTTGTAAAATACGCCCCCTCTGCTTCACAGTGGACACTAAAGATTCCGTGGTGACGTTGGCAAGAGTGGGCCATTGGGTCACGGCTTCGTGGCCCAAATGTGCCACGGGTGAAATTTTACCCGCAAAATTACTCGATTGGGATTGTGCGTAGCAACCAGCGCCACCCCCCCCCCCCAACCTCCAATTATGAACACTTGTAGGACCCTCCTGTAAAAGAGTCAAGAGACTCCAGTGAGGCCCTCGTGGGTAGACAAGCGGAATGACGGTGATGATAGTATAGCACTGCATCTCATGTGCCCTCTTTGTCAAGGTGACCGCCTGAGTTTAGGGTTCGTACACGACAACGTTAATTTTCACAACGGCTAAAAACAAACTTTTGCACAGCAGACCCATTCAGAAAGAGGACAATATTACATTCGATGGGAAAACAAAACTGAGCAATTTAACGTTGCATCAGCCTTGTGATATAAAACAAACATTTTAGATATTTAAGGGCACCTTAAACAAGGGATCTCGGTGACAGTCACCGAATTAATGATTAAACATATTCAAGATATTTCTCCGCTTATGTAAAACAAGTGTTAATCACCTTACTCGTGGATTTTAAATGAATTTCGAAAAATAAAATGTCACTTAATTGTATTTTACTGATTCTGATTGTGATAAAACAGACCTGAGGGGGTATCCTTCTGTACCCATTCAAAAATTTTTTTTTTAACCCTTTATGTTGATAAAATAGCGGCACTTTCGCGCAAACTGCTTAAGTAACTGTTTCCAAACCGCTAATTCCACTGCACTGCCTACTTAAAACTCCCAGTACAAATTCCTCTCGCCACAATTGCTAAGCCAAGGAGACATCTAAGACGTACACCGTACTGGAGTGTTAACAGTCACTATGAACACCGTAACTTCGAACAACTTATACGACAATCGCCGCCGCCGCGACTGCCCGCGACACTCACGAAAGCCGCCCCTCCGTGGCACTTCGGCGCACGCCGACGATCGCGAGCAGCGCCATCAGGGGGGATGGCCACGCGGCCGCGATTACCTCTTGCGGGCGCCCACTCGGAGACCGCGGGAGAGTCGCCAAGCCCTCGCGGAGCACCGAGGCTCCCCGGTGAACCGCGCGGAGGGGGGAGGAGGGTGGCCCCGGCGGCCGCTTTAATCGCTGCTTTCACTCGCCTTGGGGGCCGTGCGCTCGCCGTGCTCCGCACCGCGACACCAGGCTTTGTAAACGGATCTGACCCGGAGTCGGAGGGGGCTTGTCTGATAAAAGTGGACAAATTTAGCGGGGGGGGAATAGAACAGCGGCACCCAGAATAAATTTGTGCCGCGGTGAGCTGTCGACGAGCCGGGAGGGCCCCCCTCTGCGCCGGGCGGCGGTGCTGCTTCTGAGAGCGTTGGGCGCGCGCTCGGCCCACGAATGCTCTTTGCCGCAGCCTTTTAATTATGATCGGAGTTGGCTCCGCTGCAGAGTCGTGCCTTGTGCGTACATGCACACGTAGAACGCCCCCCCCCCACCACCGCCACTGTGAAAAAGTGCTCGGGAGGACACGAGCGCACGTCCGCGCTCGTGCCCACGCACGTCCGCGTGCAGTCATACAAAGACTTCCACACATACACATGTGCACCCACAAACAAAACAAAAATCCCCAGTCTCGCCTTTTAGGCTGTAGGGGAACAAAAAAACGACGTTAGCGAGCACCTATTAAGGCTGAGGAAGCCCATGAAGGGGATGTGTGTTGGCAGCACCCTGCTCAACCACCTTTATCTTCCCAATGCCAATGTTAATGCACGGAACCAGGTCCTCATTTCAGGCTCTGTTGACCCATGGGAGGCACAAACATGTACACACAGGGCTACAAAAACAAACCTACGTCCATACACACACATCCAGCAGCACACGTGCTCACGCAGTTGTTCAAAGTGGCATGTATTCGTACCTATACTTAAATGGATTTGAAGTTAACACTTAAGCGTAGGGTCTAAAATCCTGGTGTTCCATCCATTGTGTGGTAAAGTACACACACAAACATGTTAGCATTCACACACGTACTGTATGCACACGTACATGTACGTACGCATGTGCACGCTGTTCCCAAATAAGCCTTTCGTTGTCTCTATAAATGGCCGTGTGGTCGGAGCCTCAGCACAGCTGCATGAACCCGCTCCCTCCCACACACTCACTCACGGAGCTTGATGGCCATGCCTCTCAAACACCCAACGTGTGTGGTCCGTCCTGACACCTGTCACTCATTGTTCTCTTGCCCCTACTTATTGCCCTCTGTGCAGATGTGTGTGTGCGCACGCGCGCGCGGGAGAAAAATCACGTGGTGGTGGTGCAGTGATACCGCGCACCGTGCGAGGAACCCAAAGACTTGACTTCCGATTCTTAGGAGTGGTATCAGAACCTGCTCTAAGCCTCCACGTGGATGACTCAGCCTTAAATGAGTGCCTGGTGTGTAGCAGCAACTGGGAGGTAAAGGCGGTCGGTCACGGACCAGGGCCACACAATCCCCCGAGGTGTTTCTTTGCGGGACCTAACTTGTGCTCACTAAAAGCACAAGCCACGGACAGGCACCGTGGCTACTTTGTGAATGTTTGATGTTGGTTTTTGTTGAAGGGTAGTAGGGTTGTGTTCGTGTCATTTCATTATCCTCAATCTGCAATGTTGTTTATAACATGTTTAGCTCAACACAGCGGCGTGTAGATGTGTTGCCCTTTGCGTGGCTGGGTGGGCGCAGTGGTAACACTTGTGTATCACAACAAGACATTCCTGGGTTTCGATTCTTGACTCGGGCACCGTTCTGTTTGGAGTCTCTGTTTTCATCCCCTGATCTAAACGGGTTTCCTCCAGGTTCTCCAGGTTTCCTCCAATAGCTAAGAAATACTTTACCTAACTGGTAATTGGTCAAATGTCCCCCACTAAAAAACAAAAGACAAAAGACTTGGCAGGACCCTCCTGAAAAGGAGTCTTGAGATTCAGCGAGGATTGCCTGGGTTAAGAAGTGTACAGAAAATAGTTGAAGAAGCCAATTCCGGAGACATTAAGAAAATAATGAATGAAATAATAATCACCATCATAATTTATTTAAAGACATTGAATAACCACTTGTGTTGTGTGCAGTGCATTGGCTACAGATGCCTGCTCTGTGGTGGTAGAACCTGGAATGCAAGACTATCACTAAGTCGGCAGAGAGAATACACTTTGTAGAAGCATTGTTATGTATTTAAACTCACAGAGGCAAACCAAAGTGCCTTCATTAAGACTGCCACTTACCGTGTATAGTAGGCAATGTTCCCCGTTGTTTGTAAATATGTTGATGCTCCCATGCGGTTATGAAACTAAGCCTCTATGCGACTGCCCCTAAACCGCAGCCAGCTTCAATTGACCAAATAGGCCCACAAAAATAACGGGGACACAACCACAGTCTCTACTCAAACCCACCTCTGTCTCTATAGACATCATTTACGATGCAAAGAGGCACGAAAAAAAACGTAAGAATTAGCCGACACATTCTCTAATCAGAGCTTTTGAACAGCAGCAGCAGCAGCAGCCTGTTTTAACAACTCACAAAACTTGCCGCCTCCTTTACAATTCACACGCCCTTTGAGGGCCAGCCTGGTCAATATAAGAATTATAAGCAGAGGCATTGACTCTCACTACAAAACATCTACCCGTGCGAAGTTGAGATTAGTTTCGCATTTATTATGGCAGCAAGTTTACTCAAGACTAATTCCACATATAAAGTGGTTTGTCTTTGGTTGAATTGGCTCTTATGTAACACCGTCTTGCTGTGTGCCGTGCATATGCTTCTGTGTGTGTGCGCCAGTCGGTGTGAGCAGTATTGTTTTCGATTTGCACAAAGCCCCTTGGCTTTCTCTTCCTGATTCTGCAGAAATGACACATTGTTGATGCATCCCTCAAACTGTCCTTTCGCGAAAGCCCAACTTTAGCATGCTGACAAACACTGACAAGTCAAAACAAGAGTGTCCATGGTAGCCTTTCTGAGCCAAACACACATGGACGTCTGCATACGCGAGCACGTTTCTATGCGTGTGTATATGCGTGTTTGTTTTGAGTCGTAAGTGTTGAGTGTAAATATACGTGCGTGTATGCCTGCCTGCGAGCGCTGTCCTTTGTTACGTGAACTCTTCGGTGTGCGACCTGCGTGTGCGAGGGTAGCAGCACGCACGCATGTACATGGTTACGTCGGGTGTGCACCAGACCGACCTTGCTGCGTGATCCCCGTCTGTTCCCAGTGAGGACCCCCTTGCTGAGCCCAGCTCCGCTCCGTCAGTCCGGCACCGCGCCCCGGAAAAGTGGCCGACCCAACGCTGCCCGTCTCTCCCGGCTTCGCTCGCCCTCCCGCCTCCCTTGCCGGTGGCTCGGAGAATCCCGGCATGCCCACTCCCACACTCGAGCCCGCGCTGCCGGTTACGGACGCCGGTGACTTATAGCTGCCACCTGTCGAGGAGGCATTTCTGGCATTCCCAAAGTCCCGGCCACCATTCCCAAAATCCGGCTCGTCCTCCGAACCCGGGGCAGGCCACTGCAGCCGCACGTGCTCCGGGTGGCACCCCGCTTCGCTCGCCCGTGAACCGAGCGGGGTAGGAGTCTGACGCCGCAGCGTGGACAAGGGGGTGCACGTGGGCACGGGCGTGAAGGTGGGGTCCAGGTCCAGGATCAGCTGATTGAGCGTCTCGAGCGACAGCTCCAAGTCCTGCTGGGACGGGGACAGCGGGGGTCCGTCGGCGCCGCTGCTCGGGCTCTCCCGTTGGCCGTGGTCGTTCTGCCGTCCCTCTATTCTGAGGGCGGACAGCGGCGGCGCGGGGGAGTCGCCCCCGCGAAGCGTGGCGGCGAGCTGTCCCCCGCCGCCGTGCGAGCTCCAGGAGCCCACGCCGCGCTGCACGGCGTGGCGGCTGCTGGAGCCGCGGGCCGGTGTGTGCGGCACCGCCGGCGCGCCCGAGTCCCCGCCGGGCTCGGAGTAGATGATGTTCTGCTGCGTGGGCGCCGAACACGCGGCGGTGGCGACGAGCGGAGTCCGCGAGCGGTACGTCAGCCCGTACTCGTCCACGCCCGCCGAGCCGCCGGGCCCGGCGTTGGCGTTGACGCCGGCGTTGGCGTACATGCTCTGCTGCTGCACCCAGCTGTGCGTGGGGCACGGCGTGTCTTGCTGCGGCTCTTCCACCGTGTTGTAGCCGGTGCTGTCCGACAGCAGCGAGCACTGGCTCACTTTGTGCGGCTCCGGCAGGAAGCCGTAGCGCCCGGCCGCGGGCCCACCGTCGCCACCCAGCCCTTCCCCGCCGGGCCCGGCCCCCGGAGGGCTCAGCGTGCCGCCCTCCAGCGAGGAGAGCGTGCCCAGGCTGTCCACGCTGCGCAGGTCGTGCGGGGGGAGCAGCTCGTCGTCCAGAATGTCCGTCTCTCGATCGTTCAAGCCGCCGCCGCTGCCGGCACCAGCCCGGCGCTCGGTGTGCACCTGGACCAGAACCTGAGCGAGAGGGAGATGGGCAGTCGGTCAACAACACACGGAGCCCCAATGAGCCGATCAAGAATAATAATGATGATAACAATGCGACGGAGAACTACCGTCTGGGCCTTGAAATCAACCTCAATGAATCGTGAATTAATGATAAGGGAAATGCAATCGAATGAAAATAATGTGAAGGATAATAATTATAGTCAAACTTCAGTGTTTCTTTATATGCCAATGAACATGGAGAGATGATGACAAATACAATGTCTAATAACGTTTTTTATTTACAATGTATTGTTTAATTTGATCGTAAAATTATGCTTAATACACAGTTTTGGTTTATGTTATGTTTTTCACTTTTCCCCCCAGGTTAATTACGATTGTGCGATTGGCATGAGGCATACTTTGAATTTACACTAGTTTATGTATCTATGAATTTGTAACAATACGAGAACAACAAATCGATGACACCACACCATATGCTCATACCTCACTTAGCGCTCTGCATTTTCAGCGATTAGTCACTTAGGCTCCAAACGCTCACCGTTATTAAACTGGAACATCAGCATCAGCATCAACATACATTTATAAAAAAAAATCAGATGTTGCGCTGCACCTGAGGCTAAAAACACGAGTCAGTCAGCCTTTAGTCACTGCTGCACCACGGTATAATAAAAACAAATAATCCAACAGATAAATCATCGTCAAACCTCCAGAAATGACTCAGGGTTGCCAGCTGAGATGAGCACCCCCGCCTTGCTCAATCAAGCAGGAGCACCCACTGGCTTGAACAAAGACCGTGGTCACCACATTACGTGCTTTCACATGCGCTTCTGCGGCTGTCTGGAACGCTCTTCCTTCCGATATTAGGAAGCCACTGGAGCGATGGCACTTTTAAATCATCTACATTGCAAAGTCACCTCTTGAGAAGTGCTTTTTGTGTTTAGTTTGTTCTCCTTGCCCCCCTCCCCCCGCACCTCCGATTAGCACGGTTGGCTACTTACGTCGCGTAACAAGTTCAACATACATACGTGTTGGTCATAATAGTGATGAGGCTGGTTGTAATTACCGGCGAAACGTCGTACTCGGAATTGTAAATGTTGTGGGTTTACTTTTCAACACACAGTCTGCTGAACGAAGAATAAAAAAATAGGCATATTTTGTTTACGTGACAAACCTTACTAATTGGCTGTGTCGGGTGATGGTGGGTTTAACGACATATTTATATTTACACGATCTGACCCAAAAAAAACCCTCTATTATGTATAATATTGGTCCCGAAAGCCTACGTGTTAAACCGACATGTTGGTCAGGTGACTGGCTGCACAGCCCTATCAAATCGACCCAGACGACTCACCTTGTGGTGCCGGGCTTCTCCTCCCACAGGAATGCTCACGGCGACCCCGCCTGCGTGACCCCCGTTCTGCTGCAGGCCGCGCATGGCGTGCAGCTGCGTCCCGGCCGTCCTGGGGCCGCCCCGGTGAGGCTCGCCCGGGTCGCACGGGTCGCCCCCGTCCAGGCTGAAGCCCCTCAGCAGCTCGTCCAGGTCCCGCTGCTCGCTCGCCGACGGGCCTGACGGTACGGACGGCGCGGGCGGCCCAGGCTCGCCACTCCTGCCCGCGGCCGTGAACTCGGAGGGCGACGTTGACTGTGGCTGTTGCTCCTGATGATGATGCTGTTGCTGCTGCTGTTGTTGTTGCTGCTGCTGCTGCTGTTGTTGTAGGAGTTGGTGCTGTTGTGGCTGTGCTTGTGGCGGCTGCGAGTAGGGTTCATTAGCTGTGCGCACAGAGGCGGTGGAGTGGCCAGAGTCGCTGCTTACGGAGAGAGTGGGATGAGTTGTGGCTGTTGGGGCTGAGTGAGTGAAGAGGGAGAGCTCTGGGGATGCCTCACCCCCAGGAAATCTCTCTCCCTGTTTGCATGATGAGTCTGCTTGGGAGGAGGAGGGACAGAAATGGGAGGGTAGCGGAGAATGGAGAAGACAAACAACATGAGTAATTATAGTTCGCATCAATTATAACATTCTTACATTTCTCACGGAACTTGCACAAACACGTATACATCATTTTCATTTACTGCACTGTCCATACTGGTGTGACCTATCCAACCAACTTTTCTCTCTTGCAGTGACATCAGGCAGACCATTGTAATCTTGTGATAGGCCAATAACTACTTGAGTAAGCATTATCCTTCCATAAATTGCGAACTATGACTTACGCGAGTGAAGTGTACGTGGTTGAATTTTCTGCTCATAACACATCACCTGTGTTTTTACAATGTGCAAAAAAATATATATATCATCGTAACGCGTATGCAACGATTTGTTTCATACGAGTCCCACGAAAAGGAATACAAAAAAAGCAAGCAAATAAATAAATTACCGGCTCACACACGTCTCGTCGCACAAGTCACTCACTCATCTCTAAGTCATCGATTTAGCCGCGTCCGTTAGTGGCCGATTACATGAAACACAATGACTTCGGGCGTCGGAATACTTGTGAGCTGAGCACTGTATGTTGTTCAGCACAAAGGTAACTTGGCGCAGTCTCACGGTTGGACGACTGTTCAGCTAAAATGCAGCAAGGATCAGCTTTCAGTGTACGGTTTCACCACAAGCAAATTATTTCATTTTTTCCTGTTACACTGTATTTGGCTAAGAACGGTTCTTGCCGAAACGTTAATCAACACTTGCCTTCGGCATCAACAATCCCCACCTGCATCATCTTAAATCAACAATTTTCACCATCGCCATAATCAAAGTTATCTTGCTCTATTAATATCATCATCGAAATTGTCTTCACAACAACACACCGTTGACATCAGCGTAAAGATTCCAACCTCAACGTTCTCAAATATCATCACGTCCTCATCACCATCATCATCGTGACGTTAATCCCCATCCTTAATGCTCACAGCACCTACATACTCTCGTTTCTCCGCCGGCAGCGCGATGAATATCAACCGTAACATAAGAGCCAAACTTACCGACGGCAAAACAATTCGCAGCCACTTTCACCAACCGCGGAGCAGAACGGCTTCACCTGGTTACCCACCAAATAAAAGCCACCGCGGGAGCTTTTCGCGAGTCCTCGTGACCTTTGTGTGTCGGCGAAGAGACTCGTGTGTGAGTGAGCGTGCCGTGCTTTGCGTGCGGTATAATAATAATGACTGTCCTCTGTTGGGATTCCTGGCTCCTTAATTCCTAAACAAGTGACGGGGCTCGTCTGGGGAATTGGGGCCAGGAAGTGCGTGGGTTCAGCCGCCCCGAGGCACCCCATGCACTTCCAAAGTGAATGTGTAAATATATAAATAATAAGAGTCGAGCCACCACACCCGGCCCCCACCCTCCCCATGTGCATGTAGGAACGCACCACACCCCACCCTACCCCCTCGTGCACTTCAACCTGCCTCTCTTCCCACACCCCATAGCAAGGCCCCCCCCCACACACACACAGTCTAACCCCCGACACGCACACACACATCCCAGGACGAGTGCACACACGCACGTGTGCACACAGACGCAGCAAGCCTGCACAAGCTGCGCATTCACAACCCCGAGGTGCAGTGTTGTGCATACACACAAAGATCTCCCATACAGACTGAACAAGACTGCTCTCACTGCACCGGGTGATCATTTAAAGGCTGAGTCGACCTAGGGGTCAGTTCAGATAATTGTAAACTGGCGTTAGACCGTGAGTGGGAATCGAACTCGGGTGGCCGGGTTTGTCGCGCAACGCGCTAACAGCTAAACTCACACAAAGCTTGCAACACGAGCCCCATGCACCGTTTGTATATAACGAAATCAGATGTAATTTTGCATTTTTAACGAGCAAAAAAAATATAGCAATTTGCAAAAACCCGGCCAATTGAAGCCTATTAACAGTTACTTTGTTGTGAACCACAATACCAGCACTGTACGTTATAGCCAAGGAACACAGCTCCCGTTACGAATGCAGAAAAATGTTACTCGTCAACAGAGCGGGAGGGGGGTCATTGAGCCTCACTCCACCGTGGCTCGGAGCCGGATCTGGGCAGGAAGCTGATTTAAAGACCCTTCACCCCCCATCAAACCTCCACGACGCCGAGGAGGGTGGCAATTCCCCAGTTAAGGAGCGTTCACGTAAACATCGCCGCCGGTTGTAATGACTGCTGCCTCAGGAATGCTCTGTAGGAACGGCACACAGTGTCTTGGATGTCTATCTTCCCGACTGTCTGGTTCTCAGTAATGCAGTGCCGTAGACTGACATGCCGTGTCAAAAGCATGGCTATCAATTGTGTGCATCTTTGCCTTGATTTAACCGATGCCGTAAAACAAAAAAAACCCAATGCGTATTATAACTGTGTCGCATGTGTAGGCACTGTATACCAACAAGGTGGCTCAACAAAAGGTACCGTGCAGTAATAATTGAAATATAAAAAAGCCACCTTTGCGGTCACTTCCCTAGGTGATCGTTGATCAGCGTACACAACTTCAACAGGTAACTGGAGAAAGCTCAGTCAAATACAGCGTTTTCGGGATGGATAATTTTAAGGGAATTATTTTTTTAACACAAGCTAAGAGCAATAATGGAAGGAAGCAAAGAAACGGCACGACACACACACAGACAAGTGCCGGCGATTAGAAGGCCTGGCAGGAGGAGCGCGATCGCTGCTCATTGCAGAGGTTCACGATTCAAATCCAGCTGCCGCCCTGCTTATTACTGTGGGTGCGTTAACCATTAAAATACGAGCCCTCTATTTCACAGTCGATGTTAAAGTAGGCCGGCTGTGTGTCAGTGTAATGGTCCAAAAGTTAGAAAATGTTAAAATTACCAGCAAATTACTCCATCGGAATATACATAGCAATCATAACCCCTTGAATGTAAACACTTTGGCAGGACCCTCTTTAAAAAATAGCAATGCGATTCAGTACGACTATCCTGGCTAAACAAGCACAATACTATCATAAACCGAGACGAGGAAACATATCTCTGCTGCCAGTGTGGGGAGTGAAAAGGGACAGCGAAGAGATGGGAGTCACCTGGGCTGAGAAATCCTGCAGACGCGGTCCACCACCAGCAATCAGCCCGTTCCGCAAGCACATGTGCAGGTGATGTGCTCAACCCCCGTGGAAAAATGTGGCATTTGTAGCGGGCAGTTACAAACCACCCACACGCTACGTTGCCTCCCCTCCTGTCAACACGTGCTCCTCCCTCCCGGAATCCCTAACTGATCCTTCCCTCGCAAGTGCCCTTTATATCAGGTCATTCACACCCTCACCCTTAATTTAACCCTTAATCTAGTCGGGGCAAGTCCCTCGCACACTCACCGACATGTACACACATGTACACACACACACACACGAAAATGTCTTTGGGTCATAATAGCAATGACGAACTCCTGTTTCGACCTTTAAGATCTCTTCCATTCTGGTACAACTACGCTTTGATCAAAGGGAAGCGTCTCGACACCTGCAGTGCGAGTTCTTTGCCTCGGTGAGGACAAAGAATTCCGACGTGTTACGAGGAAACAACTGCAACTGGTGTCAAATGTACATATACACACACAAAGATACACATTTTGGAGTATAACATGCTTGGGGTACAGGGATTTATTCAACATTTTAAACACGGAAAAAGGGTGAAAATTCCATCACGTATGCTCTGTAAGAGCTCTGTAAGAGCATACGTGATGAAATGTGTTGATAACGCTTGAACGACCCCTTTAGTGAACGCTAATATTAAAGTTGGGACGACACATTTGGAGATTGTGGTGCCAACGGCCATGCATTTCCACCTTGTCTCTCTCCCATACTATGCTAGTGACCACAACGCACACGGTTAGTAATGTTAGACTGAGAGTTTGTCGAGGGGAAACTCAGGCCAGCTTCAGATTCCAATTGCCACTCACGCTGGTGCATGGTGAGGAATTCAAATGCGGCTCCACACACGCACTTCTGCGGTGCCCTTAACCGTCGCACCATCGCTCCCCACACAAACACATGTCCACACACAGAATGGCAAACATGTGTGCACAAAGCACACATACAAGCCACGTACACAGTCACAGTATATATATTTTTATACATCTATCCCTGCTTGCTGTCATGGTAAGCCTTTTGGCCTCAAGATAGACTTTGAATAACCGAGTTGGTATTCTGTACCACAGCAGCAACTGCTGCTCAATAAGCCCTTTTCCCTTTAATTAACGCGTGTGGTCAGCTTTACCTTTCCTGCTCACCTGTGGAATTCCTTTTATACTTTTACTGCAAGTGTCTTGAAAGCCTAGTTATTACCGGGTAATATGACCAGTTTCCAAATAACACGCTGTTAACAATCGTTCATCTGTTGTAAAAAAACACATTGTTTGGAAAGGCCCATGCAAGGCGAGTTGGATAAAGGGGGAAAGTTCAGCTGTCAATAAGCTCTGTAAAGATGACTTAATGCTAAACACAGTTGTAGCCATACCTTTACTGAGCTGGGAAGGCCATTCGAAAAAAAGGAGGCGTGTCACTCAAAGGGGGGTGCTTTTTTCTTAAAGGTAAAAAAAACCCAAACCCCGTGTGAAGATGTACAGAACTGTATCTTGGCGTTCGTGAATGCGCTTGCCGCTTGTGATGTTTCGGCGCACTCAACGTCTGCACTTAATTACTGGGCATTAACAGTTCATTACACGCTATTGTTATCCGTTAACAAACACATCTTCACGGGCACTAAAAATAAACCATTAGGGGGGCTTTATGCTAGCATGTGTACATGACCTCCAATGCCCCTTGGAGGTATGCGTGCAATAAAAGGCACCAACAAACCCAGCCCTTGGGGAACCGTCGCACATTCCACTCACACAACCAGGAGGGCATGGCTCTACTGGCTGTGGACTACCCACCCCACACAGAGTACTGGTAGCCTCCGTAACTCGTCACAATGTACGTGCCGTATTCCAACAAGCGCACACACCGTGACTGCGAGGAAGATGGCTTCTGGCGAGCCACACCGAAGCGTAGGAGCGAATGTTGCTCGATGGGCGGATAATTAAGGACAGCGCAGCACATGATAATTGGTGTTTTACCCTTCTATCTGGCAACAAAACTGACACCTTTTTACAAGGAGTCATGTTTGCATAGACCACAATACCTGCAGTCATAATGCAAACAAAAAACATAACTCTGATAATGTGCACTGTCCTTGAAGTTGATTGGTCCACACCCGAGACAGCTTTCCTTAGAACCTAGTCTCACATGGGTTGGACCAGATGACGCCAAAAGGCGCCTTTTCTTTAGAACCTAGTCTCACATGGGTTGGACCAGATGACGCCAAAAGGCGCCTTTTCCTTAGAACCTAGTCTCACATGGGTTGGACCAGATGACGCCAAAAGGCGCCTTTTGGCGTCATCTGGTCCAACCCATGTGAGACTAGGTTCTAAGGAAAGATGTCTCGGGTGTGGACCAATCAACTTCAAGGACAGTGCACATTATCAGAGTTATGTTTTTTGTTTGCATTATGACTGCAGGTATTGTGGTCTATGCATACATGACTCCTTATAAAAAGGTGTCAGTTTTGTTGCCAGATAGAAGGGTAAAAAACCAATTATCATATTTTTACTGGCAAATGAGGTTCCCATAGAGCGCAGCACATGTTACAATCAGGATCTTTCCAGCCCTGATTGTAACACCCTGACATTTACTCCTTTAAAGATCAGTTGACCTAAAGGGAGGTCCCTGACACAGTGAGAAACCACCCGTGTAATCCACCATCAGGAGTCCAACCCAGGTTGCTGGGATTGTACCGCTCTGAAACTATTTGCTAACAAGCAGCGGTTACTCTTCATCCACGTACACATGTATATACATAGATTCATGAGACATATATTGTACATAAATACTCGTCGAAATATTCATTAAAACAAATACTTGCAATCTGTAAAGGCACACAAAACAAAAGTCCATGTTGGCAGTGGTACAGAAAATGCTTCACCACAATCGTCATAAATTAGTCAAAAGCTGAGAAAAAGAAACATTAAGCTGACATTTTGGGAAATTGTTGGTATCATATTTCAAGTTTTGTTTATTGCCAATTTTTTCCCTTAAGGAAAAATGCTCACTTTATATAAAGTTCTTTTTTTACATTCCCTTCAAAGCTCTCTGCTGCATGAACTCTTTTCTGTTACAATATGGTACACCATATTTAGCTTAGCCTTGAATTCATGTTGTATTGTTCTTTATACGGTAGCATTTATTTAAAAGCAACGAAAGTGGAAAAGGAATATTTTATCGCACATAACACGTGATCTACCCGAGAACAACAATAGCTCAGCTTTTTGGCCAAACGAATTTTCCATTAGAAAGTTGGCAGCATTGGGGGAGACATTGACACGAAGCTCACCCCCGACCGGGCAACGTCTTCAAAGGCAATGGCGGTGTGACCATCAACCGCATCAGAAAAAAATTATCATCAAAAAAGGCCGGACGTGCACATCTCCTTCATGGATGGAATATTAAAGACGAGCCGCGATGGTGCGACTGTGGCTATGTTTCCCAAAACTATGGACCGTAAACTCATAGAGACACACATAGAACTGCTTTTTGGGTTCAATGTGTTATCCTTTTTAACACGTACGAGGCTTTCTCGACCAATATTATCCACAATCGAGGTTTTTCGGTTAAATAACGTGAATAAAAATGTGTCGTCAAACGCGCGACCACCCCACACAGCCAATTAGTAAAGGTTTGTCACGTAAAAAAACATGCCAATTCGTTACTAGTTCAGCTCACCTTACTAATTGGCTGTGTCGGGTGGTGGCGGATTTAATGACACATTTATATTTCCGCGATCGAACCGAGAAACCTCTATTATGGAATTGTTGTCCTACTGCACCTCCGATTAGCACGGTTGGCTACGCACGGTGCGAAAGAAGTTCAACATACATACACAGAGACTCATAGAGATGCAGAGACCCACAAAGTCACGTCTAAGACAATCCACAGGAGTGCGATTAAAGCCATACAACCCAAACTATGGGCCACGTAGCAAACCGCTGTAGTCTGCGCTTCTTCATCGGAAGCGGAACAGCAAAACTACACAAACTCCCCTGAAGCCCTCTCGTCATGGCTGGCAGAACCCCAGCGTTGATTGGCATTAGCTCCTGAACAAATTGCCATCATGCGCAAGAATAGAATCCGTGAGCTGTATCCATCAGTAGACTGGCAATGAACGTCCTGCATTGTATGTAGGCAAGGAAACCCGGACAACTGCAGAGTGCCTGATACTTCCCCAGAAAACCTGGCAGATGATGTGTTCGCTGTGCTAGTCGGTACCTGAAGTGCACCTTTCTTTTTTTTTAATCATTTATGTAACAATTTCTAAAAAACAAAAAATGTATCGTCACCCTCGCTGAAGCACAATTCATGCACCTTACTACAAGCAGGGGTGCACACGCCATGCAGACTACAAAGGCCCCTCGCACGGGGCGTGTGAGCGGGGACTTGGTCTGTACAAGCTGCAGGTAAGCACACAAGAGGCCGCGCATTCCACATGTGCAGACCGTGTGCCACACACGGTGACACGCACGGAGTCATCGCGCTGCCAAGGAATGCGTGGGAAGGCCGTCACCTCGCGAGCATTCATTTGGGAAATCCCTGCTTGTTGCGTTCTTTGAAACAAAAACAAAAATCTCTGCTGTATATTGTTTATATTTCTCCAAGATTAGAATTTTTGTTCAACAAAATGTACGCACGTGATCTCGTTTCACGAACCCATAAAGTCACATTTTCAAAACAGGGTGACCTTTTTTTTCACTTACAAATCAGTCACCGCCTTTCGGGTATAACTAACGCAGCGCGCTTTTGCAAGTAAACAACATCAGTACGTTCAGACAGGTTTCCACTTACCTTAGCCTTCTTTCCATCTGTCGCCCATAATCGTGATCTCTCTCTTCCTCTCTTGTGTCGTGTCACTCTTTTCGTCAGTCCCTATTTCTCCTGCTCCCCTGTCGCCCCCCCCCCCACCTCTCTCTCTCTGTATGTATATATTGTTTTTCTGTACCTCCGTCCCTCTCAACCCGTCAACACACCACCAGCACTGGAAGTGAAGCTGCTGAGGAAAGAAACTGAGGCCAACTCCCTGAACCCACCTCCTCACCACCCCCGCTCTCACACAACGACACGCATGGGGCCTGGGGGCGTGGAAGTCGGGATGTGTGGGTGTGTGTTTGCTCGCCTGTGTGTGTGTGGGTTGGTTGTGTGTGAATGTACATGTGTATTTTCCTAAATACACAAGTGTGTTTATACATCTGTGTGTACACACATAACTGCTTGTTTCTGCATGTCAGTGAATGACATTTTATTTGGTCCTACATATGAATGATATGAATGTAGGTATGTCTGGTTGTACGTTGCTTTACTTGTGTGTATAGTTTTGCACGTGCGTATGGATTTTGTAATGGTTGCCTTCCCATAGAGATATGCATGAGCATATGTGGTAATCATTTTTGCACAAGCTTGAGGTGGCAGTACTTGTGGTGCAGAATGTACGTGGGTGATGGACATCTGTGAAAAGAGCTTCATAGCTCATCGGATTCCTCCACTATAAATAAAGATTCTGATTCGTGTGTCACGTGGGGAGCAGTGGCACAACGGTTAGCGTGCTGCCCTATGAATCTGGCGACCCAAGTTCGATTCCCACTCACGGCCAACACAAGTGACGATTATCTTAACTGGTCCAGGGCCTCACCTAGATCGACTCAGTTTCAAATGAGTACCTGGTGCGGTGTGTAAATCATCACTATTGGAGAGACAAAGGCAGTCGGGCGTGGTGCTGGACCACCCACCCCCTCGTGTACCGTTCCGGCCTTCATAGGTCCTCGCTAAGAGCGCTTGCCCCAAAAGTCGTTTAAAGGCTATACGGGGATCTTTGTCTTTGTGTGCGTCCGTTACCAGATGTAGCCCATGGCACAGGTCCCAGATGCAACCCCCCCCCCATACTTCCCCCACCGCTGAAACTACTCCTTCACTGGAAGATTCCACTGACATCATCCTCACTGCTGCCTCCCCTCCTCATCTCCATAGAAAACATTCACCACCCCGAGCCACTTCAACACAGCCCCGTGTCCCGAGAGCTCCTCCACACCCAAAGCCAAGACAACCTCCTCTACACCGTGGACTTAAACCCCTCGGTCCGCTAAGATTACAGACACACACACAAGTGTAACATTGGAGGGGGCAGTACACCTCATGGCAGAGAGACGCAAGGCCCTGGTGGCAACATGACGTGCTGGAGATGGATGAACACAATGCACAGCAAAGGAGTGTCATGCGGGACACAGCATACCACAGCTTTATGACAGAACAATGAGACAAATGAGTTCATGGCACGATAAGGAGATGCGAGGTCAAAGAACGTAATGGTGAGACGTACGGACCTGTGTTAGAATTACATAAATGGCCTTATGCTCAAACGAAGACATGATACTCCAAATGGACAGCGGAAAAAAGTATAATCCAATACAGACACGGTGTACATTCCATATACATTTGTACATATAATGTGCACATTATGAAACATGGCACATAATACAGCACAGTACATATAAACACCCAAGAGAAGCGCATGAGCATACACACAGAAACATTACCCTTCACACACACACTTAATCATCACCAGATGCCGCACACACACTGCACACACACTGCACACACACACAGTGCTCACACACACTGCACACACACACTGTGCTCACACACACTGCACACACACACTGCACACACACACAGTGCTCACACACACGCGCACGCACACACTGCACACACACACAGTGCTCACACACACGCGCACGCACACAGTGCACACACACACAGTGCTCACACACACGCGCACGCACACACTGCACACACACACACTGCACACACACACAGTGCTCACACACACACTGCACACACACACAGTGCTCACACACACGCGCACGCACACACTGCACACACACACAGTGCTCACACACACGCGCACGCACACACTGCACACACACACACTGCACACACACACAGTGCTCACACACACACAGTGCTCACACACACAGTGCTCACACACACACGCACGCACACAGTGCTCACACACACAGTGCTCACACACACAGTGCTCACACACACACTGCACACACACACAGTGCTCACACACACACAGTGCTCACACACACAGTGCTCACACACACGCGCACGCACACAGTGCTCACACACACAGTGCTCACACACACAGTGCTCACACACACACTGCACACACACACAGTGCTCACACACACACTGCACACACACACAGTGCTCACACACACACTGCACACACACACGCGCACGCACACACAGTGCTCACACACAGTGCTCACACACACACAGTGCTCACACACACAGTGCACACACACACAGTGCTCACACACACGCGCACGCACACAGTGCTCACACACACGCGCACGCACACAGTGCTCACACACACAGTGCTCACACACACAGTGCTCACACACACACTGCACACACACACAGTGCTCACACACACACTGCACACACACACAGTGCTCACACACACACTGCACACACACACGCGCACGCACACACAGTGCTCACACACACACTGCACACACACACGCGCACACACACACAGTGCTCACACACACACTGCACACACACACAGTGCTCACACACACACTGCACACACACACGCGCACGCACACACAGTGCTCACACACAGTGCTCACACACACACAGTGCTCACACACACAGTGCACACACACACAGTGCTCACACACACGCGCACGCACACAGTGCTCACACACACGCGCACGCACACAGTGCTCACACACACAGTGCTCACACACACAGTGCTCACACACACACTGCACACACACACAGTGCTCACACACACACTGCACACACACACAGTGCTCACACACACACTGCACACACACACGCGCACGCACACACAGTGCTCACACACACACTGCACACACACACGCGCACACACACACAGTGCTCACACACACACTGCACACACACACAGTGCTCACACACACACTGCACACACACACGCGCACGCACACACAGTGCTCACACACAGTGCTCACACACACACAGTGCTCACACACACAGTGCACACACACACAGTGCTCACACACACGCGCACGCACACAGTGCTCACACACACGCGCACGCACACAGTGCTCACACACACAGTGCTCACACACACAGTGCTCACACACACACTGCACACACACACAGTGCTCACACACACACTGCACACACACACAGTGCTCACACACACACTGCACACACACACGCGCACGCACACACAGTGCTCACACACACACTGCACACACACACGCGCACACACACACAGTGCTCACACACACACTGCTCACACACACAGTGCTCACACACACACTGCACACACACACAGTGCACACACACACAGTGCTCACACACACAGTGCACACACACACAGTGCTCACACACACAGTGCTCACACACACACTGCACACACACACACTGCACACACACACAGTGCTCACACACACAGTGCTCACACACACACTGCACACACACACAGTGCACACACACACAGTGCACACACACACAGTGCTCACACACACGCGCACGCACACAAAAATAACTTTACAAACAATAACCGTGATAACATAAATCTCCTCCTGTCCCAACCCCATCACTCTAAACAATGTTAACACGTTCCATAGGGGGGGGGGGGGCAGCAGGGGCATCTCACTGCAGGCCACTACTGTTGCCCTGCTAGGCCAGGCCGCCCCACCCCTCCTCACCAGCTTGGCCGCCCTGCAAACATCTGGAGACACTCACTCACTCACGTCCCTCCCCCGCAAGCATCTGGGGCCCAGCCCAGCCCAGCCAAAAACCACCACGCTCACTTTCTGCCGAAGCTGCTCAGTGTCGAGGCACCTACATTATTTGAGGTGGGGGGGGGCATGATATTGTGGGAGGGGTGGGGCTCTTATATATGCACCAGATTTCATAGGTGACAAATATGCAACTGCGTCAGACATCTCACTGCCTAGCATACATCTTCTAGTAGGATTTTCCGACAATAGCATTACTGCCAATTGGATAAATCGAATAACGGTGAAGCACGTGACATAATGGTCGTTATAACGTTAAAAAATGGCTTCAAAGCGTTTCACTACAGCATATAGATATTTCCTTCCAATTATTATGTTCGATACATGTCCTACTGTAACTGCAAGCATGCTTTTAGTTAATGAAACAGCTCATTAAATTAAAGACATGGCCATCTCGAGCAATTTAAATTGAGGGTAACATGGGGTACATTAGCAATCAGAGGTGGAAAACTCAGCATTATATTACAATTGGTGTTCACTTAAGTCATGTGGCCTTCATCGACTTTGAAATAATGGGCAGCAAAATGCATGCATGTAGAGACTGGGTGTATCATATTGGCTGCTCTGGTTGCCATAGACAAACATCTGGCAAGGCCAGTGCCATTGCTTGAACGTCCTCGTGGGATATATTTTGTTTAAGCCTCCCAACGGGGTGGATAAAAAATAAAGCGTAATGTCCCGCAACCTCCGATTAGCCCGGTTCGCTACGAACGGTGAAAAAGAAGTTTGACAAACGAAAGTACAAAACCACGCTCTGCTCGAAATCATAGTGAAGCGTACACACATATACATTTAGCCAAACGAATGGATAATGGATGCTGCGAATAGGTTTAAATTTAACAAGCTACGTGTGATAAATTCCGTCCGATTCGAGACAGTAATAAGCAAGATGCTAACATAAAACCAGCATGCAAGCTGCTTTACATGGCGTCACATCGTGGCTACTAAAGAGTGGCAGTAATACTGTTCTAGCACACGGTATGTTTGTCCACATTCAGACAAATTTAGTTCCGAATTAGTTCACTTCTTCCTCCTTATTTATCAACGGAAACCTCGTGAATGAGCCTGTTAAGCTCTATTGCCTCTTGTTCTCCTTTCATCACTTCATGGTCACTCTACGGGTTGTCAAAGGAAGATAAGCACATTCGTGAGGATGACACAGACTGAGAGAGTCCTAGATTCATTGACAATGGTGGAACAATTTCAGCCGTTGTTATGAAGCTTTTTGTGTCTGGGGGAGAAGGAGATGAATGGGAACCAAAGGTGTAGATGGAAGTGATATGTAAGGAAGATAAGACGGACCAGAAGTTTCACATCTCAGCTGTACGACTTAACGGACAAAGCCTCGCTGAGAACAACACACGGTATCCGTGTCGACATCACGGCGGTTATGATGGCACTAGCGGTTACAGCCCGCAACACCGACTAAAGTGGATATAGCGGCAATAGAGTTCACAGTGAGTCTGAAAGTCAAAGTGTTGTCTCGTCGGTGTGGAGCCGCCTTCTCAGAGGCCGATACCCGGGCGCGGGTGGGTGGAGATGGCTGCCATGGCAATGGAAAACACACCCCACAAACAGCACAGGAGTCCAGCGCCATGTGTATGTGCGTGCCTGCGTGCGTGCCCCGGGCGCACGCGTGCCCAGCAAACACGTGCGCGCTTCGAGGTGTCCACACGTGACAGCGTGTGCACGCACGTGCGGACTTGTGCTCGCGTCCACTACTCCTGGTCCGCCTCGCAAAGGACACTGATTGTCTGATTGGCAACAAAAAAACTAAAAACCTCACGTGGATCTGAATAAGGGCCCATCGATCGACTGATTGATTTGTAAGTATGGATGTCGGCGGTTAGCTGCGCGCGCACGCTTTGCGAACAATGAACCAGTTGTGCGTCTACAGCCTTGAGCGAACAATGCGTGGGTTTATAAACGTGCACATGCATTCAGCGCGGTAGTGATCCTGGCACCACCGAACTGGTAAGCTGAGAGTGTGTGCACGCTGTAAGCTATAAGGTGTAAGTCGATGTGAGTGTGCTCACCATTAGTGAGCTGAGCATGAAGGTCCCCGTATGAGACCCAGCGGAGGATAGGGTCACTGGAACTGCAGTCCACCGTAATGCCCGGGGGTACATCTCCTTTCCCTGAGCACGCGTGTGGGATACATCATCAGTGCACATGGCCACATGCGAGTTTACACGTGGAAACGCTGGCACACACACGCACGCACGCATACACCCACCCACTTAACAGCCACACCCTACAGATGCACACATACGCACCATTCGCCACTTGTTATATTCTGCTGATATACATTGTGTCAAGATTTAATATTAGATTTTGCGATAATTATGGGCTGATTTTTTGTTTTACAAATCAGAGCTAATTTCAAAGGTTTCGGTTTAATAAAAAATATACCCGATTGTCTTGATGCAATCTAATCCTGATGAACAGCAATCCTAAGACACTTTGCAGGCAGAGTAATCTTGATAATGTCTTGAAATTTAAATCACTAAGCTAGTGACCATAACTTGATTGTAAGGATATACTAAATTGGGGTTAATCCATTCACAAGCCTAGTAACATGAACATCACTCTAAACCTGTGTGATTACTGCAAAGCATCTTAGAACTAAACTAACAAAACTCAACGCATCTGTTAATAGTAGTGCCATAAACAGGAACAATATATAATAGGTGACGTCAGTTTAACACGTTGGCTTTCGCGACCAATGTTATTCACAATAAAAAGTATTTTGGGTTAGATCGCCTAAATATAAATGTGTTGTTAACCCACCACCACCCGACACAGCCAAACAGTAAGGTTGTCACGTAAACAAAACGTGCCGATTCGTTACTACTTCAGCACACCGCTTGTGTGTTGGAGAGTAAACCCACAACATTTACAATTTAAAAAAACTTTTATTATGAATATGTGACGTTTTGGGCAATGGCCCTTTAGCAGGTAGGAAGGGGGCATTGTCAGAAATATGGAACATTATATATTAATTTAACTTCAGGGCAGTGTGATGTTTGCTGATGAATGTGTTAAGTCTTTGTTAGTTGTGCTTATGTGCCATCATTGCTCGTGCAGTGACCATATCATTTTTGTTGGTCAACTGAAAGTACCGCGTGTGTAGTTTGCCCGCAACTCTGGCGATTCTGAATCTTAATTTGGAGCTTTCGTGACTGCAGGAATTATTCTTTGGATCTTTCGGTAAAGTCACGTATAAAGATAAAATAATAAGTATGCTAGTATTTAATTTAATTTATTATTTTATCTTTATACGTGACTTTACCGAAAGAACCAAATAATGATTCTGAATCTGTTGCAAGTGGACGGTGATGTCCCTTTAGGGGCGTGTGCGTGTGTGGGCGTGTGTGTGCGTGTGTGTGTACGTGTGTGCGTGTGTGTGCGTGTGTGTGCGTGTGTGTGTACGTGTGTGTGCGTGTGTGTGCACGTGTGTGTGCGTGTGTGTGCGTGTGTGTGTACGTGTGTGCGTGTGAGTGCATGTGTGTGTGCGTGTGTGTGTGTGCGTGCGTGTGCGTGTGTGCGTGTGTGTGTGTGCGTGTGTGTGTGTGCGTGTGTGTGCGTGTGCGTGTGCCATCGCGGACTTGCCACCGGCGGCTATAAGGAGTGGCCGTCAGGGTTCACATCTGTGGAGGAGGCTCGTGAGAGTGACACTGTTTGGGCAGCTGGCGGCAGCAGCCGCCCTCCAGAATTAGCGCGAGGTGGGAGGGGTGACGCTCACAGCAGCGAGCGTGACTCAAACGCAGCAAGTGTCTGCAGAAATGGGCACGGTCGATTTGAATTCCAGCCATTTATATTTCTCGTCCCAATCTGCTCAAATGTGTCACGTGATTTCCTGTAAATTGACAGTTTCCACTTCATGGAACCGTACTGTGCACCAAGACGGGCACAGATGCTGTCATGTCGTCAGTAATATTTCGTGTTGAATTACAAATGTACTGTCCATTCTTGTGCCGTTAAAATGAACATGAACCGATTCAGTTCATGTGCAGCTGCAGGGTGGATTATTAAATCGTAGGAGCATGAGAAATGGAAGCTGCTTTTGAGGTCCTTCATCCAGCAGTGGATTGAATATGAATGATGATTATGAGCAGCCCAGCACATAGTGTGAGCTTTGTCCAGCACTTTGTATGTCACGACATGAATTTGCTAATTCACTTCATGACATACTACACCACCGGTTAATGTTTTGACTCAGGGTAGAGGCACACCAGGTACATCGAGATAATTTTTATTACTGATGCCGACTGATTGTACTCAAGCCTGGGTGGTGGGGATTGCATCTCAGAGCACTAACCGCCATAACGCAGCTCACTTTAATAGTTGCCCAAAACAGCACTTGCCTCAACAGTGCAATGAAGCTAGGAGATGATCGTTATCTTCATGTGCATGTGTGTTTGTGTGTTTGCATGCATGGTGAGCAGTAGTGTAGCTCACGGTCAACACCAGTGACCATTATCTGAACCGGTCGCGGGCCTCCCTTAGATCGAATCAGCCTTAAATGAGTACCTGGTGTGGTGTGTAAACATCACGACTGGAAAGACAAAGCGGGCCGGGTGTGGTGTTGGCCATCCACCCCCTCGTGTGCCGTGCCAGCCTTCATAGGTGCTCGCTAACAACACTTGCCCCGACAGTCCGTTCAGGCTATATGGGAGATCTTTGTCTTTGCATGTGTGCGTGTGTGTATGTTGCTTCCTTACCAACATCATGGACTGGGCCAGAGGAAAAGAGCAACTCGACCTGGCCAGAGTCTGGGAAGCCAGGATCTGAGGTGCCACATACAAACATAGAACAATAAATATATCATCGTCAACATAATTTATTATTTACATGGTGCCTCCCATGCAGCACATCTGGAGGTAACCAAGACAATTCGTCGCTCAGACCAGCGCAAGGCAATAACCTCACCAAGCATCATTCTGAAGCGAGGAATCATGAGGCAAGCAGGGCCCCATGATGCTTGGTGAGGTCATGACCTTGGCATGCAGTTTCGTTCATCTCCTTCACTATCCTTTGAACCGCATTGTTGTTTACTTGATAAACACAAGTAAGTTCGAAACCATGTTTCACGTAAAAGATATTCGAGGTGTCTCGTCTGTCTCATCCACTTATAATGTCCATAATGTCTCCATACCACACATTCTGATGAGTGAACAATGTTCTAAAACCCCCCAGAAACGTTAACCATAAACAGACCCACAGTGTCATTTATAAGACACCACAAAGGACTTCAACCGGGGTCTAATGAGTACACAACAACATGTGGAGTTAGAAGGAAAAACACGTGATGGGCAGGGCATCTGGTTGTATAGAGCTCTAAAGATTAAGACTTTAGTGAGTTTTTTCATTTCATACATTTTAATTGTACTCCGTATGCTTTTCACAAACAGTAAAACCTCGTTATTTCCGCATTTGATCATTCGTAATTGGGGATCATTCGGCGTGCGGGTGCACTTTCGGCATACATACAGCATATTAGTCATTCGCCATGAGCCGAATTGCCGTACCGAATGGTACAATTTCGGCATACACGTGGAGCGATATCGCGCGGTCAGCGTTCGTGCCGCAGTGCAGTGCCACATCAGCTGATGTCGCCTGACAGCGTGTAATGTGGTGTAAAAGTGTCAAATAATTTAATTGTTAAGTGAAAAAATGGGAAGTTTAAGTTAGTGTAATTTGGTGTTTAAGTTTTAATTTAGTGATAAAGTGAACATACAGTACATTAAGTGCATTAAGCCTTCTCCACGACCTACTCTGTCACCTACCACATGGAGCCTACCACATCCTCCTCCTTTGCCTGCAGTGCTGGTTACTGATGCTAAGTGTAACTTTGTTTGGAAAATAAATTTTGGAAAACAAATTTTGAAGTTTGTTTCATTGAGTCAGGAGGCACTGGGGGGTACGATTGTACATAATTCAGAATAATGGATAATTCGGCAAGGCCAGAGCCGAAATAACAAGGGTTAATTGTATAATTAATATAAAAAAATATATATCACTATAAAACATACCAAATTAAATAAGTAGAATTTATTGATTGGCCGTGGATAAAATCCAACTGTAACTAAAAAAAATCGCAAGTTGAAGACAGAGGAAAATAAAAACACTGAAACATTAAATATTTAAAGGAAAATATTAAAATTAAGTACATTTGCATGCCCTAGTCCAAGCATAAAAATATGCTTGACTAATCAACACGCAAATTAAGTAATTATATACCTACTGTATAATTTCAACATTTACAAAAATGAACATATGCTTTAACATATGGTATAACGTGATGAGCAGCACACTGCACATGTAACATGCAACTAATAAACAATAACTACTGTGATGTACAGCTCTTTGTCAATCCGCTACCAAATGAAGCCCCGTCCCATGCCGCGTCAGTCACGGATGTTGTCTGACCACACTTGAGCACGCTGGTCCGTGCGTGCTGCTGAAGGTGGTAAGTGGGGGGGGGGGGGGTGCAGGACCAGTCCTGATACCACTCTCTGCCGATGTTAGCCGTGGCCAGGAAATCAAACCTACGTCGCTGGGTTCAACATAGCAGTGCACTAACCACTGCGCCACCGCTCCACCCCTCCACTTTGCACCAGCCGCAGGTGAACACATGGGGTACGAATGTGCGCGCGCACGCACACGCGCGCATGCGCACATCCTTCGTGCGTGCAGCGCATTCGCACCATGAAGCGTGCGCGTATCAGGCTGCGGCTAAAAGTGGCGGTGAGGTGCTGTTTACTCGTAGCGCTCGCTCGGCTAGGAATGTAGCTCTCCTTCATCTCCTGGCATTCCAACTCAAGGGCTATGCAGTGTTTGGACTGTGCAATCAGCTGTTTACGCAGTGGACATTACAGAAGCAGCAGCAGCAGAAGCGTTGCCAATAAGTACACTGTGGGGGGGAGAAATAATGCGGACATAAATAGCATCTGTCCCCTGTCACTTCTGATGGGTTGTCAGAGTGGAGACAAAGAGGCACCCCCTGCCGGCAAGAGGCCCCATGGGGGCAAATCCCATTTTAAAAGATGTAGTTACTGGTGGGAAAGTGTATTGTCTCAGCGGGGATAAACAGCTAGCTGTCACGCAAGACGTCTGAGTGAGCAGAATGTATGCATTCCTTTATTTGTAACCAAGTGTGATCATGTTTAGTTACAAGGTTGCCAACCAATTTAAGATATCTGTTGGGAGGAACACAACCGGCTGAGCACATCGAATATGTGTATACCCAAGGCAGTTACTGAAGGCAAGCTGGAATCAAGGTGAGCAAATAAAGAGGTGGGTGAGAGAAGGTTTGATGAATCACTGAGATTAATCACAAAAAGAAAGATATGCACCTGAAGAATTAAGCTGTAAATCAGGTACGTGTTCCCTGCGTTGTCATATGAATCAGAAACGTGACATGTTGGCAGAGAATGTAACGACACAAAATACAAAACAAGCGTGGAGAGGTTTGCGCCTGGAATTGAGGAATGTAAGGAGGAACACGTGGATCAGAGAACGTACACAAATTAGAGACATCGTGTTGACTGTTAGGCACAGAGAGGTTGGGCAGGGCACGTAACTATGAGGGATGATGATGATG